>NW_023665550.1:1442096-2163145 GCF_014743375.2 Drosophila subpulchrella
CGTTTTTAGATTATTTCTAACAAGCAAATGCCAATGCAATGCTGCTGGTAGCGATAGAATGTCCGCACTGTCCCACCGTACTAAAATTCTCAGCCAGGCTATGCGCGATTGGAGCAAGGAAGGCGAAAAGTCCGACACAACCAAAGAGCGCGCGAAGATTAGGGCAAAGCAGATTAAGCAAGACCGAATGTGTGTGTGTGTATGTGTTGGGTATGGGCCTTTGTGTGTGTATGTGACTGAAAGCCAAGTGAATTATGATATGTGTTTGTGCAAGTGATGGAAATAAAGTTTGCATATATTTACGTAGGCCACTTTACCATATACAATACGGATCGCTTTACAGGCGCTCATGCGATGAGATTGCGATTGGGATGTACTTCTCGGTGTTTCCGACGAGGTTAGGTTGAAGCCCGCTGATGCTCTCCTGTGACGAAATGGAGCTTAGGGACGCAGCCGATGTGCGCTCCCTCTACGATGATGTATGTGGGGCTCACCACTCTCCGGGTGCTCCAGAGACGAAGGACGACGTTCTATTGCACCTCTCTATGGGTGCCGACGAGATTGTGGCGAGGAGATGGACGCAGCCGATGTGCGCTCCCTCTACGCCGAGATGTAAGTGGGTACTGCGCTCCGGCTGTTCGGGCGCTCCAACGACGAAAGATTAAATTAAAGTTGCACGGGCGCGTAAATGCGTCTCCAAATCTTGGACCATGCACCCAATGTGCGATGCCGATGCATTTGTTGCGCAACGCAAATTGGCCGCGTGCACTTGTTATATAACTCTTGGTGATTTGCCAACTTATAACAATACGCAAATCCGAAGCTTAGAAGACGGCCAAGAACCAGTGTGTCCACCCGGGGGCGCCAATGTTTGCTCAGGAAGCAGGAGTAAATATCCAACTTCGCGAACCCACTGGTTTTATTTAAAACATTGCTTAGCCGTCATCTATGTAAATTGTGCGTTTATTTCAAGAGCTTTTCTATTCAACCATGTTACCAACTTCCTCGTTTCAGATCTTCCCTATTACATTGGTATCTAGAGTTAGTATTTTATGGTAATCTAGTATTATTTTTAACCCAGTATTTTGTTGTATGATCGTTGCTTGCCGACTTGTAGGGGGTAATTTATTAGCGATTATCAGCTGTGCTACGCCCCTGCTCTCAGCTTTCGATAGTCGGCATCGCAACGACCATAGAAAACAAAACAAACAGTGAGATGACCAAACATACTCTTCATATAATAAAATTGTCTGAATATAATAAATTTAGAGTTATCACAAAAAGTTATTTTTTAAAACCACTTTTTGACTATTTTCTCATTTCTTTTTAAATTTCAAATCATATAGCCCTTGAGATTCCTCAACTTTTAATATATAACACTTTTTGCCCTTAAAATTACCGTTTGGAAGATATTAAGCGACAAAAAGTGCAACTCGTTTCAGCTCCGTATACGAAATATTTCATACTTATTGGAACAAACAAGAAAAAAAACAATTCGATAAAAAATATTCTTATTAGATTTTTCCAAACGGAAAATCTGTTATGGTTTTAGGGTCCTTTACTTGCATGAAGCTAATCGAAATAGGAAACTTAATCTATTTGTTCTACCACTTTGGAAAAACCCGCTAGTTCGGCGGGAAATGTAAGAAACGACAGATTTTTCTTGGAATCTGAAACTATACAGCCCTTGAGATTCTAAACATGTGCTATTAAAATAGGTAATTGAAGCGATTAAGCTTGTTGTGCCTAATTTAAGTTTAATTTGTGTCTAAAATAAATAAACTATATTAAATTTATGTATTCGGCACGCTACAACAGAAAATTTACATGTAGGTAAATAAATACATATGTACTGTTGCGAACCGAAATCATAAATTTAATTTAGTTTATTTATTTTATCGAATGTAATATCATTTTTCGTCACAATTGTTGATATCAGAAATTTTTGTTAAAGGCGCGTTCGACACTACTTTTTACCTCGTTAAGAGGTGTTTTTGTTTGATAAATACATAGAAAAATTAATTAGAACCGGAGTCGAAGGCCACCGCATCCAGTGCTCTGTAATTTGTAATAAAGTTAGTCATTGTACGCTAAAATTAATTTGTTAAATAAATAAATAATGGCTGCGTTCAGCAGAACAACAATATCAAGTTTGTTCTGCTGAACGTCGATGACGACGTCGAACGCAGCCAATGACTTTCGTATAAGAGATTTTTTGATACTCAATAGGAGTATATTGACATCTAAATAGGACAATTTTTAGGGTTTTTTCTAGGGTGAATCAAATATGTCATGTTTATGTTTCTCGTACTTCGTGTAGTCTGAAATAAAATTGGTCTAATGAATGAATCTAACAATGCCGTGGAATAACCGCGTCATTAATAGACTGATAAAAAATTGGTCTAATGAATGTGCCGAGCAATACCGGGGAACAACTGCTAGTAACAATGATTTTAATTAACGGAGAGAACGCTAAAGTCGATGCCATCGAATATCAGATACGCATTACACATCTGAGTGTACTGGGAGCACTCAGGAAGTGCGAGGGAGATAGAGAAATACAAGTAATAAGGCGTCTGATCTCAGGATTGCACTCTTTATTTACGTATTGTTTAATAAATGGCCCGAATTGATAAATTCTTTTAAAATTGTTGTACATTGGAAGTGATCACTTCCCCTTTCAAATTGTGTTGTGTCTGAATCCGAGCCCAGACGGTTTTCCCTCTCTGCCAAATTAGAAAACTGATCTGATGGAACACTTTCAACAATAGGTACGAAGATTAAGTCCTACATGCACCAAAAAACCTCTCCCAGCTGCGATCGGTAGACACCAGTGCAGCACCTTTATAAGTCTTCAAATAGGACACACTCAACAAACACACGAGCACTTATTAAAAAGCAAAAATAGTCAAATTTGCTGTCTCTGCGGAGGACTCCTGAATATTGACCAGTTACTAAATGATTGCCCTAGCCTGTCTAGCGTAAGATCATACTTTTTTGGGCCTCAGCTGCCTACACAAACCTTAGTTCACAAGCCGATTTCATTAAAAAAGCAAAGATCTCAATATAAAAGAAAAGTAAAATATGAAAAAATAAATGTATAAATATATATGTATGTAAGTATAGATATTAACTTAATCACTGTGGACGGCAGTACACGTAGTGGCGAAGCGCGCAAGAGAGCGTGCGAAGACAACTACTATATATAGCCGCAGAATTGAAAATCTGCCATTATGGTCCGATCGTAACGAGTGACACACCAATCGATTTGAAAGGCAGGCTAACTACAAATTTTTCTGTAGAGTCACGCGAGACGGTGCTAGCAAACGATTTTTCACTCAACACTTGATCAGGGGTATAGAGCTGCGATTTTGTTAAATCGGGTATTCTTTCAATTTCCCAGAACTTCCTTAGCGTGTGATCCAAATTGTTGTCCTCAGTAGCTACTAGAGTGGAGTATGAGATACATCGTGCGGGCGGATTTTCTTTATAGGTCCCTGACGCTACCCAGCCAAAGACAGTATTTTGTAGAGTTGGACCTGAGTGCTTGTGACGTATTTGTCCTTCCCTAAGCAAGTCGAAAAACAACTCAGCGCCGATCAGCATGTCGACCCGTTTGGGCTTGTAAAAGTAAGGGTCTGCTAAGGAGATATCATTACGAATCCAATCGGAAGATATTGCGGTTGCTTCTGGACGATACCCTGAGATCGACGGTAAAATTATGCATTCAACTGCCGTTTCGAAGGAGTTTAATCGCGATCCAATTGTCGTCTGGACTGCGAAGCTAGCTGAACACGCGGAATTCCCAATGCCTGAGAATTTAGCGTAAGATGTACAACTCTGAATGAAATGGCTGTCTGACTTGCAGAAGCAACATTTAGACTTAAGTTCTTCGACAGGTCGGGAAATTGCTAATGCCGCTTTGCTATATCTGGGCTTGTTCCCTAGCTGTCCCTGTTTGGGAGCTTTTCTGCCTGTCGTGGATTCCTCAGCCGCTAAGTGTTGGTATCGTTTATTAAGCGCCTCTGAGCAATCTTTCCATAACGGAATAGAATCGTAAGTAAGTTGCTCTTCCCATCGCGACCGCGTTTTGGAATCTACTCTAGACATGACGATGTGAATTATCATTGCGTTGGCGAGGGTTTTGTCGTTGTCGAGCGAGAGAAGAGATTCATATATAGCAGTTACAGTGTCGATAAGGGATCGCAACGCCGAGGCGGATGGCGGTTGCATTGTTGGGACTTTAAACAATCGAGAGATACTTTTAAAGTATATTAGGCACGGATTATCATAAACCCTGACCAAGCCCTGGTAAGCCTTTACTGTTCCTAAGGCTTTATTCTCCAAACAGGATAACAGATGATTAAACTTTTCAACATTTGATAGAGATTCGACATCGTGAACTAAGCTGTTAAATAAACCTATACAATTTTTGAACTCGGCATAGTTGCCGTCGAATTTTGGGAGTTTCATTTGTGGTAGTATTCTGCTGTGTCTTGCTGAAGAATTTAAACTACTGTTATTTGCGAAGGTAGAATGATTTCTTTCTCCTTCGGGCCGGTTACAATTTGACATTAGTAATGCCTTTGCGGATACACATAATTCTTCTAACTCCTCTCTACATGCTAATTCATTATTAATTGCCCCTAATTGTTTCTTGCAACTCGAACGCATTTTCGATGTATCCATTTAAAATACCTAAACGACATTCCATTTCGCACGCATTAGGGGGAGTTACTTGACCACGAACTGTGACCTCAGTTCTAATTATATGATTCTTATTCCGCTCAAGCTGTTCCAGCAATTCGTTTGTGTCGTCCTCCGCTGAGGGAGTTCTGCCAAAACGTTTCCGACTTCCACCCATTGTGACTAGCAACTTCCCGTTTTTAGATTATTTCTAACAAGCAAATGCCAATGCAATGCTGCTGGTAGCGATAGAATGTCCGCACTGTCCCACCGTACTAAAATTCTCAGCCAGGCTATGCGCGATTGGAGCAAGGAAGGCGAAAAGTCCGACACAACCAAAGAGCGCGCGAAGATTAGGGCAAAGCAGATTAAGCAAGACCGAATGTGTGTGTGTGTATGTGTTGGGTATGGGCCTTTGTGTGTGTATGTGACTGAAAGCCAAGTGAATTATGATATGTGTTTGTGCAAGTGATGGAAATAAAGTTTGCATATATTTACGTAGGCCACTTTACCATATACAATACGGATCGCTTTACAGGCGCTCATGCGATGAGATTGCGATTGGGATGTACTTCTCGGTGTTTCCGACGAGGTTAGGTTGAAGCCCGCTGATGCTCTCCTGTGACGAAATGGAGCTTAGGGACGCAGCCGATGTGCGCTCCCTCTACGATGATGTATGTGGGGCTCACCACTCTCCGGGTGCTCCAGAGACGAAGGACGACGTTCTATTGCACCTCTCTATGGGTGCCGACGAGATTGTGGCGAGGAGATGGACGCAGCCGATGTGCGCTCCCTCTACGCCGAGATGTAAGTGGGTACTGCGCTCCGGCTGTTCGGGCGCTCCAACGACGAAAGATTAAATTAAAGTTGCACGGGCGCGTAAATGCGTCTCCAAATCTTGGACCATGCACCCAATGTGCGATGCCGATGCATTTGTTGCGCAACGCAAATTGGCCGCGTGCACTTGTTATATAACTCTTGGTGATTTGCCAACTTATAACAATACGCAAATCCGAAGCTTAGAAGACGGCCAAGAACCAGTGTGTCCACCCGGGGGCGCCAATGTTTGCTCAGGAAGCAGGAGTAAATATCCAACTTCGCGAACCCACTGGTTTTATTTAAAACATTGCTTAGCCGTCATCTATGTAAATTGTGCGTTTATTTCAAGAGCTTTTGTATTCAACCATGTTACCAACTTCCTCGTTTCAGATCTTCCCTATTACATTGGTATCTAGAGTTAGTATTTTATGGTAATCTAGTATTATTTTTAATCCAGTATTTTGTTGTATGATCGTTGCTTGCCGACTTGTAGGGGGTAATTTATTAGCGATTATCAGCTGTGCTACGCCCCTGCTCTCAGCTTTCGATAGTCGGCATCGCAACGACCATAGAAAACAAAACAAACAGTGAGATGACCAAACATACTCTTCATATAATAAAATTGTCTGAATATAATAAATTTAGAGTTATCACAAAAAGTTATTTTTTAAAACCACTTTTTGACTATTTTCTCAAAATTGAGTCAACCGATTTCTTTTTAAATTATAAATCATATAGCCCTTGAGATTCCTCAACTTTTAATATATAACACTTTTTGCCCTTAAAATTACCGTTTGGAAGATATTAAGCGACAAAAAGTGCAACTCGTTTCAGCTCCGTATACGAAATATTTCATACTTATTGGAACAAACAAGAAAAAAAACAATTCGATAAAAAATATTCTTATTAGATTTTTCCAAACGGAAAATCTGTTATGGTTTTAGGGTCCTTTACTTGCATGAAGCTAATCGAAATAGGAAACTTAATCTATTTGTTCTACCACTTTGGAAAAACCCGCTAGTTCGGCGGGAAATGTAAGAAACGACAGATTTTTCTTGGAATCTGAAACTATACAGCCCTTGAGATTCTAAACATGTGCTATTAAAATAGGTAATTGAAGCGATTAAGCTTGTTGTGCCTAATTTAAGTTTAATTTGTGTCTAAAATAAATAAACTATATTAAATTTATGTATTCGGCACGCTACAACAGAAAATTTACATGTAGGTAAATAAATACATATGTACTGTTGCGAACCGAAATCATAAATTTAATTTAGTTTATTTATTTTATCGAATGTAATATCATTTTTCGTCACAATTGTTGATATCAGAAATTTTTGTTAAAGGCGCGTTCGACACTACTTTTTACCTCGTTAAGAGGTGTTTTTGTTTGATAAATACATAGAAAAACAAGGGAGAACGCTATAGTCGAGTACCTCGACTATCAGATACCCGTTACTCAGCTTAAGCGACCAAAGGGAAATGGAGATATGCAAGCAGCAAAGCGAGATTTAAATGCGCCACCTACCGGCGGAAGACAGATTTAAGCGTTGTGTGCGTCAGGGTAGGCGTGACAAATTCATTGTTCAATAGAATAAGTTAGCCGCGCACCTTGCTCTCTCTGAGCGCCGGCAGTGCTTTTCTCTTTGCCGCTAAGTTCGGCCGGCAACTATTTACATACACACACATACACGCGTAAAAACATTTCGCACTGTCTGGCTCTGACGTCATAGCTTTTTTTCTTGGGAGGTTTGTGGGCGTTAGAGTGGGCGTAGAAAAATTTTTTTTGGGTCAATCGATAGGTATGGACAAGACTAATACATTTCAGTTAAAATTTTCTATCTAACATCAAAACTGTAGGAGCCACAGTTTTGGACGGTTTGTGGGCGTTAGAGTGGGCGTGGCACTCTACTGAAACAAACTTGCGCTGCGTAAGAAGCTCAGGAATCTGCTCGCCAAATCTCAATAGCCTAGCTCTCATAGTTTCCGAGATCTCAGCGTTCATCCGGACAGACGGACAGACGGACAGACGGACAGACGGACAGACGGACATGGCTAGATCGACTCGGCTAGTGATCCTGATCAAGAATATATATACTTTATGGGGTCGGAAACGCTTCCTTCTGCCTGTTACATACTTTCCGACGAATCTAGTATACCCTTTTACTCTACGAGTAACGGGTATAATTAATTAGAACCGGAGTCGAAGGCCACCGCATCCAGTGCTCTGTAATTTGTAATAAAGTTAGTCATTGTACGCTAAAATTAATTTGTTAAATAAATAAATAATGGCTGCGTTCAGCAGAACAACAATATCAAGTTTGTTCTGCTGAACGTCGATGACGACGTCGAACGCAGCCAATGACTTTCGTATAAGAGATTTTTTGATACTCAATAGGAGTATATTGACATCTAAATAGGACAATTTTTAGGGTTTTTTCTAGGGTGAATCAAATATGTCATGTTTATGTTTCTCGTACTTCGTGTAGTCTGAAATAAAATTGGTCTAATGAATGAATCTAACAATGCCGTGGAATAACCGCGTCATTAATAGACTGATAAAAAATTGGTCTAATGAATGTGCCGAGCAATACCGGGGAACAACTGCTAGTAACAATGATTTTAATTAACGGAGAGAACGCTAAAGTCGATGCCATCGAATATCAGATACGCATTACACATCTGAGTGTACTGGGAGCACTCAGGAAGTGCGAGGGAGATAGAGAAATACAAGTAATAAGGCGTCTGATCTCAGGATTGCACTCTTTATTTACGTATTGTTTAATAAATGGCCCGAATTGATAAATTCTTTTAAAATTGTTGTACATTGGAAGTGATCACTTCCCCTTTCAAATTGTGTTGTGTCTGAATCCGAGCCCAGACGGTTTTCCCTCTCTGCCAAATTAGAAAACTGATCTGATGGAACACTTTCAACAATAGGTACGAAGATTAAGTCCTACATGCACCAAAAAACCTCTCCCAGCTGCGATCGGTAGACACCAGTGCAGCACCTTTATAAGTCTTCAAATAGGACACACTCAACAAACACACGAGCACTTATTAAAAAGCAAAAATAGTCAAATTTGCTGTCTCTGCGGAGGACTCCTGAATATTGACCAGTTACTAAATGATTGCCCTAGCCTGTCTAGCGTAAGATCATACTTTTTTGGGCCTCAGCTGCCTACACAAACCTTAGTTCACAAGCCGATTTCATTAAAAAAGCAAAGATCTCAATATAAAAGAAAAGTAAAATATGAAAAAATAAATGTATAAATATATATGTATGTAAGTATAGATATTAACTTAATCACTGTGGACGGCAGTACACGTAGTGGCGAAGCGCGCAAGAGAGCGTGCGAAGACAACTACTATATATAGCCGCAGAATTGAAAATCTGCCATTATGGTCCGATCGTAACGAGTGACACACCAATCGATTTGAAAGGCAGGCTAACTACAAATTTTTCTGTAGAGTCACGCGAGACGGTGCTAGCAAACGATTTTTCACTCAACACTTGATCAGGGGTATAGAGCTGCGATTTTGTTAAATCGGGTATTCTTTCAATTTCCCAGAACTTCCTTAGCGTGTGATCCAAATTGTTGTCCTCAGTAGCTACTAGAGTGGAGTATGAGATACATCGTGCGGGCGGATTTTCTTTATAGGTCCCTGACGCTACCCAGCCAAAGACAGTATTTTGTAGAGTTGGACCTGAGTGCTTGTGACGTATTTGTCCTTCCCTAAGCAAGTCGAAAAACAACTCAGCGCCGATCAGCATGTCGACCCGTTTGGGCTTGTAAAAGTAAGGGTCTGCTAAGGAGATATCATTACGAATCCAATCGGAAGATATTGCGGTTGCTTC
The DNA here is from genome assembly GCF_014743375.2 of Drosophila subpulchrella. Lineage (NCBI taxonomy): Eukaryota > Metazoa > Arthropoda > Insecta > Diptera > Drosophilidae > Drosophila > Drosophila subpulchrella. Next base: position 1,451,461 of record NW_023665550.1, read on the forward strand.
TGGACGATACCCTGAGATCGACGGTAAAATTATGCATTCAACTGCCGTTTCGAAGGAGTTTAATCGCGATCCAATTGTCGTCTGGACTGCGAAGCTAGCTGAACACGCGGAATTCCCAATGCCTGAGAATTTAGCGTAAGATGTACAACTCTGAATGAAATGGCTGTCTGACTTGCAGAAGCAACATTTAGACTTAAGTTCTTCGACAGGTCGGGAAACTGCTAATGTCGCTTTGCTATATCTGGGCTTGTTCCCTAGCTGTCCCTGTTTGGGAGCTTTTCTGCCTGTCGTGGATTCCTCAGCCGCTAAGTGTTGGTATCGTTTATTAAGCGCCTCTGAGCAATCTTTCCATAACGGAATAGAATCGTAACTAAGTTGCTCTTCCCATCGCGACCGCGTTTTGGGATCTACTCTAGATATGACGATGTGAATTATCATTGCGTTGGCGAGAGTTTTCTCGTTGCCGAGCGAGAGAAGAGATTCATATATAGCAGTTACAGTGTCGATAAGGGATCGCAACGCCGAGGCGGATGGCGCTTGCATTGTTGGGATTTCAAACAATCGAGAGATACTTTTAAGGTATATTAGGCACGGATTATCATAAACCCTGACCAAGACCGCATGGGCCTTTGCGTAATTTGCTTCTGTGATCTGGTAAGCCTTTACTGTTCCTAAGGCTTCCTTCTCTAAGCAGGATAACAGATGATTAAACTTTTCAACATTTGATAGAGATTCGTCATCGTGAACTAAGCTGTTAAATAAACCTATAAAATTTTTGAACTCGGCATAGTTGCCGTCGAATTTTGGGAGTTTCATTTGTGGTAGTATTCTGCTGTGACTTGCTGAAGAATTTAAACTACTGTTATTTGCGAAGGTAGAATGATTTCTTTCTCCTTCGGGCCGGTTGAAATTTGACATTAATAATGCCTTTGCGGATACACATAATTCTTCTAACTCCTCTCTACATGCTAATTCATTATTAATTGCCCCTAATTGTTTCTTGCAACTCGAACGCCTTTTCGATGTATCCATTTAAAATACCTAAACGACATTCCATTTCGCACGCATTAGGGGGAGTTACTTGACCACGAACTGTGACCTCAGTTCTAATTATATGATTCTTATTCCGCTCAAGCTGTTCCAGCAATTCGTTTGTGTCGTCCTCCGCTGAGGGAGTTCTGCCAAAACGTTTCCGACTTCCACCCATTGTGACTAGCAACTTCCCGTTTTTAGATTATTTCTAACAAGCAAATGCCAATGCAATGCTGCTGGTAGCGATAGAATGTCCGCACTGTCCCACCGTACTAAAATTCTCAGCCAGGCTATGCGCGATTGAAGCAAGGAAGGCGAAAAGTCCGACACAACCAAAGAGTGCGCGAAGATTAGGGCAAAGCAGATTAAGCAAGACCGAATGTGTGTGTGTGTATGTGTTGGGTATGGGCCTTTGTGTGTGTATGTGACTGAAAGCCAAGTGAATTATGATATGTGTTTGTGCAAGTGATGGAAATAAGGTTTGCATATATTTACGTAGGCCACTTTACCATATACAATACGGATCGCTGTACAGGCGCTCCTGCGATGAGATTGCGATTGGGATGTACTTCTCGGTGTTTCCGACGAGGTTAGGTTGAAGCCCGCTGATGCTCTCCTGTGACGAAATGGAGCTTAGTGACGCAGCCGATGTGCGCTCCCTCTACGATGATGTATGTGGGGCTCACCACTCTCCGGGTGCTCCAGAGACGAAGGACGACGTTCTATTGCACCTCTCTATGGGTGCCGACGAGATTGTGGCGAGGAGATGGACGCAGCCGATGTGCGCTCCCTCTACGCCGAGATGTAAGTGGGTACTGCGCTCCGGCTGTTCGGGCGCTCCAACGACGAAAGATTAAATTAAAGTTGCACGGGCGCGTAAATGCGTCTCCAAATCTTGGACCATGCACCCAATGTGCGATGCCGATGCATTTGTTGCGCAACGCAAATTGGCCGCGTGCACTTGTTATATAACTCTTGGTGATTTGCCAACTTATAACAATACGCAAATCCGAAGCTTAGAAGACGGCCAAGAACCAGTGTGTCCACCCGGGGGCGCCAATGTTTGCTCAGGAAGCAGGAGTAAATATCCAACTTCGCGAACCCACTGGTTTTATTTAAAATTGTGCGTTTATTTCAAGAGCTATTCAACCATGTTACCAACTCCCTCGTTTCAGATCTTCCCTATTACTTTGGTATCTAAAGTTAGTATTTTATGGTAATCTAGTATTATTTGTAATCTAGTATTTTGTTGTATGATCGTTGCTTGCCGACTTGTAGGGGGTAATTTATTAGCGATTGTCAGCTGTGCTACGCCCCTGTTCGCAGCTTTCGATAGTCGGCATCGCAACGACCATAGAAAACAAAACAAACAGTGAGATGACCAAACATACTATTCATATAACAAAATTGTCTGAATATAATAAATTTAGAGTTATGACAAAAAGTTATTTTTTAAAACCACTTTTTGACTATTTTCTCAAAATTGAGTCGAACGATTTATTATACCCGTTACTCGTAGAGTAAAAGGGTATACTAGATTCGTCGGAAAGTATGTAACAAGCAAAAGGAAGCGTTTCCGACCCCATAAAGTATATATATTCTTGATCAGGATCACTAGCCGAGTCGATCTAGCCATGTCCGTCTGTCCGTCTGTCCGTATGAACGCTGAGATCTCGAAAACTATTAGAGCTACAACACTGGGATTAGGCATGCAGATTCCTGAGATTCCTGCGCAGCGCAAGTTTGTTTCAGAAGAGTGCCACGCCCACTCTAACGCCAACAATCCGCCCAAAACTGTGGCTACTACAGTTTTGAAGCTAGAACAAAAATTTTAACTGAAATGTATTGTTCTCATCAATACCTACCGATTGACTTAAAAAAAAGTTTGCCACGCCCACCTTAACGCCCACAAACCGCCCACAAACTCCAAAAAATCGTAAATATGAACGCGGATATCTCGGAAAATATCAAAGATAGAGAAACGGGATTTCAGATTTAGATTCCGTAGGCTTGAGCGCAGCGCAAGTTTGTTACGCGAATATGCCACGCCCACTCTAACGCCCACAAACCGCCCAAATCTGTGGCGCCCACAATTTTCATGCTAGATAAAAAATTTTAACTGAAATGTATTGTTCTCATCAATACCTATCGATTGATAAAAAAACAGTTTGCCACGCCCACTTTTACGCCCACAAACCGCCCAAGCCTGTGGCGCCCACAATTTTCGTCCTAGATAAAAAACTTTAACTTAAATGTATTGGTCTCGTCAATACCTATCGATTGAACTAAAAAAAACTTTGCCACGCCCACTCTAACGCCCACAACGTTTAAATCTGTCTACCGCCGGTAGGTGGCGCATTTGCTGCTTGCATATCTCCATTTTCCTTTGGTCCCTTCAGCTGAGTAACGGGTATCTGATAGTCGAGGTACTCGACTATAGCGTTCTTCCTTGTTTTTTAATTAGTTTTACAACCATAGGATACATCTTTCCCCAACATAATCGGACTTGATCCCCTAAGATTTATATATCAATCTTTAGATGTTTTGGTTGTGTGATATTTATAACGTACACAGCAAACACATTTAAAATCAGAGTGTAAGTTTTTACTTCACATCGAAAGTCGTCTAGTGATCAAGAATTTTTGATCATTCTTAAGAAAAGACTAACATCTAGTGAAAAACTTGTATACATTTACCAAACATGTAGAAACCAGATACTAAGCAGCTTGTAACCAGCTAATAACATCTAGTAAACAACTTGTATACATCTACTAAACATAACTAAACATATAGAAACCAGATACTAAACAGCTGGTAACCAGCTAATAACATCTAGTAAAGAACTTGTATACATCTACTTAACATATAGTAACCAGCTAATAATAACTAGTAGACATCTACTAAACAGATAGTAACCATCTATTAATAGCTCATAAAAGTTAACAACAGCTAGTAATCAAAGTCCAAGCAGCTCAACCGCCATCACGAAAACCAGATGAGTATTGTTATTAAAGAGTTTATTAAACTTATTCAAAATCTTAGACAATGATGTCTAACTCATACAAATAGTGTACAAATAGAATAGAACCAGGTCACACCACCTATATCATATACTTGAATTAGAAATTAAATTAAAAGACTCTCCTATGTTAGCTAAAGATGCCTTCGAAATAGTTATAATAGTTATAATGTTTAAAAATAATACAACATCTGAGAAACACTAAATTGTGAGAATTTTTTGTACACCTATCTATGGGAACCAAGCGAAAATATGCGATTGGAACGAAGGTTAGCAACCCATATATTTCTTACAGAGGGAGGAGTCAGAAAATTAATTATATAAGAATATATATAATATATATTTAAGTGAGAATTATTTTACATCTAACTATGGGAACCAAGCGAAAATATGCGTTTGGAACGAAGGTTAGCAACACATATATATTTCTTACAGAGGGAGGACTCAGAAAATTAATTATATAAAAATATATATAATATATATTTAATTATGAATTAAATAAATTTTTTTACAAAAATAAAATAAATAAAATAATATTAAATGATCCTACAACATTTCTTTCTGACTATAATTAAAACAAGGAAGAACGCTATAGTCGAGTACCTCGACTATCAGATACCCGTTACTCAGCTTAAGCGACCAAAGGGAAATGGAGATATGCAAGCAGCAAAACGAGATTTAAATGCGCCACCTACCGGCGGAAGACAGATTTAAGCGTTGTGTGCGTTAGGGTAGGCGTGACAATTTCATTGTTCAATAGAATAAGTTAGCCGCGCACTTTGCTCTCTCTGAGCGCCGGCAGTGCTTTTCTCTTTGCCGCTAAGTTCGGCCGGCAACTATTTACATACACACACATACACGCGTAAAAACATTTCGCACTGTCTGGCTCTGACGTCATAGCTTTTTTTCTTGGGAGGTTTGTGGGCGTTAGAGTGGGCGTAGAAAAATTTTTTTTGGGTCAATCGATAGGTATGGACAAGACTAATACATTTCAGTTAAAATTTTCTATCTAACATCAAAACTGTAGGAGCCACAGTTTTGGGCGGTTTGTGGGCGTTAGAGTGGGCGTGGCACTCTACTGAAACAAACTTGCGCTGCGTAAGAAGCTCAGGAATCTGCTCGCCAAATCTCAATAGCCTAGCTCTCATAGTTTCCGAGATCTCAGCGTTCATCCGGACAGACGGACAGACGGACAAACGGACAGACGGACAGACGGACAGACGGACAGACGGACATGGCTAGATCGACTCGGCTAGTGATCCTGATCAAGAATATATATACTTTATGGGGTCGGAAACGCTTCCTTCTGCCTGTTACATACTTTCCGACGAATCTAGTATACCCTTTTACTCTACGAGTAACGGGTATAATTACAAGTACGAATGAAGGGAAAGTATGTTGTCCAATGTGTAACGTTGGCTACTTGCGAGTTGTTGCACGGTCGTAACTTCATCCCTTATCAATGGTCTTGAGATGTATGATCTTATCAGACGTCCTGCTCCTTAGGTCTTGGGCATGTGACTTTAATGACGGTCGGGTAATTATAGTTCACGGTAAGTTGGTTGGTATGCTTTGATAATTCTTAATGAGAGACTATAACTACTCATATCACTTGTTAACAGTTAGTCACCATCTAAAACCAAGTACTTTACAGATACTTTACAAAAAGTAATCATCCAAAATCATGTTCTTAACAGGTACTATACACAAAGTAACCATCCAAAAACAAGACTAAACAGAAAGTAACCATCAAAATACTGCTAGGTAACAACTAAATAACACGGGTCCAACGTGTCAAGTCCATGTCAATATGAGTACTACCCTAAAAAATTATATATCTCTGGATTATCTTCAAAGTCAAAATCTATTAAATTCTGGATGGAGCAGTGGAGACGAAATTTCTACGGGACCCCACTTCAATTTTTCTGTACCAATAAAATTTTGTTGAGATTTGCTGAGGATTGTAAAAAAAGTTTTGTTAAAATGTAAACATGAATTAGTGTTGATGTTAACTAAGAATCTTGGTGATGTGTTTGAACAACCCAGAAATGAACAATATTTTAAGCTGGAAATGACGAATATAACTTGGAAAATTCCCCATGTAACTCCGAGCGATTTTGCAAAAAATTTAGATGTATGATATTATTAAAAGTGGTGTAAGCCTACCAATTGCATTCCGTAGTTGGTATTCATATGTTAACCCCAAGTTGGGGTGTGGGAGTCAACACAGCTGGAATGTGAAATTGTCGGCTAACCGCGAAAAACCAAGATTTGCCATAATTGGATTTACACTAAATGGAGAACTTATAACAAATAACTTATCAAACTTGAAGCTCTGAATGTTGATTTTAGTAAGAATCAGTATGCTCACCTATACGAAATGTATACAAGACTTCAATCTAGTTACTATAATCGTAAATCACAACCATTTTTGACCACAAATGAATTTAAATTGAAGACCCCTATTATTGTGGTTGATCTTTCATATCAAAGCGAATCAGTGAAAACTGGTCCTATTGATGTGAGAATTTAAATAGAACTGAAGACACCAAGTCATGAAAATACCCAAGCTTACTGTCTCCTCATACATGACCGTTTAGTTGAATATAACCCATTAAACGGACTAGTACAACGAGTTGTTTAACATTAGAAAAATGTTGAAAGATACTGTTTCGACTGATGTTCAAGGTTTCTTTGATAATAATAATAGTTTTATTCTAAAGGAAATTGGAATTGTATTCGAAAAAGATCTAAATTTGAATAATAGTTTTTTAATAGAGCCACCATATGATTTTACTTTGCTAAATACAAAATCTCGAAAGACTGCAATTTGGTTAACCAATACACATCACAACATTTTTTGGAATGATGGAGAAAACAGTTTTCACAAACTCGAAAGTATCTAAGGACAATTTCAAGCGGAAAACAAATTATTTGTAAAGGTGTGGAAAAGAAACGATTTCTACAGACGTTTTTTGGGAGTCGTCAGCTCATTAATATCGAGGAAATGGGCTGCCCGTCATTAAACAGGTTTAAAGGAAACCAGTTTTCCTATTGTGAAACACACCTTAAGGGCGGGGTTTGTGCTCTTAACAATGGATACATTATTTTGACATTTTTTAAAAGTAGCTCCAAAACAATAAAATAATTTTTATACATAATTTTAAAGTTGAGACTAGATGTGTAAGGACCTACAAGAAAACAAAATTAAAACAAGGAAGAACGCTATAGTCGAGTACTTCGACTATCAGATACCCGTTACTCAGCTAAAGGGACCAAAGGAAAGTGGAGATATGCAAGCAGCAAATGCGTTACCTACCGGCGGTAGATAGATTTAAGCGTTGTGGGCGTTAGAGTGGGCTTGGCAAAGTTTTTTTTAAATCAATCGATAGGTATTGACGAGACCAATACATTTCAGTTAAAATTTTTTATCTAGCACGAAAATTGTGGGCGCCACAGGCTTGGGCGGTTTGTGGGCGTTAGAGTGGGCGTGGCAAACTTTTTTTAAATCAATCGATAGGTATTGATGAGAACAATACATTTCAGTTAAAATTTTTTATCTAGCATGAAAATTGTGGGCGCCACAGATTTGGGCGGTTTGTGGGCGTTAGAGTGGGCGTGGCATATTCGCGTAACAAACTTGCGCTGCGCTCAAGCCTACGGAATCTAAATCTGAAATCCCGTTTCTCTATCTTTGATATTTTCCGAGATATCCGCGTTCATATTTACGATTTTTTGGAGTTTGTGGGCGGTTTGTGGGCGTTAAGGTGGGCGTGGCAAACTTTTTTTTAAGTCAATCGGTAGGTATTGATGAGAACAATACATTTCAGTTAAAATTTTTGTTCTAGCTTCAAAACTGTAGTAGCCACAGTTTTGGGCGGTTTGTTGGCGTTAGAGTGGGCGTGGCACTCTTCTGAAACAAACTTGCGCTGCGCAGGAATCTCAGGAATCTGCATGCCTAATCTCAGTATTGTAGCTCTTATAGTTTCCGAGATCTCAGCGTTCATACGGACAGACGGACAGACGGACAGACGGACAGACGGACATGGCTAGATCGACTCGGCTAGTGATCCTGATCAAGAATATATATACTTTATGGGGTCGGAAACGCTTCCTTCTGCCTGTTACATACTTTCCGACGAATCTAGTATACCCTTTTACTCTACGAGTAACGGGTATAAAAATTAAAGTTCATGACGAAATTGACCAATTTAATGAACAATTTAAAAAACAGATAATTGGTCAGTATTTTCAATACCTTCTAAACCCAAAAACTATGTTCTTGAATCGAGGTGGACATGATCTCAAAACTACGAATTATGGTGAACACTTTACATTTTGTAATCCAGAAATGACGTCGGAAACGTGCGCCTGCTTCTTCTATGCAAATCGCCGGAACGAAGACAGAAAATTAATTTCAATATATAATAAAAATGTTCGCAATACCAAAATAAATGAATAAATGTATTATTATGCTACAAAATAACGTGATTTCAACCGCTATTACGGGAACGTATTAGAGCTAGCAGTCAGCCGTTAGATCGTTTGCGTGAGGCCCATGATCTTGTCAATGAGCGTGCGCCTTCTGGGTTGTGCATGTGTCCCTTTTATTGCGGTGCGCATGTTCGGGTAGCTCTTGCTTGAATCCCTTTTATGACATGTTTATGACCCATTTGTGGAAAGGAGAGAATCTTAGACAATTTACCAGTTAAACCTTCTGGGGCGGAAACAAAAATGTGTATTTAAAAATATTCCACATCTGAGAATCATTAACTTGTGAAACTTATTTTATTGGGGTTCTTTTGATTTCTTAATTAGTTTTACAATCATAGGAAACATTATTCCCCAACATGATCGGACACGTTCCTCTAAGATAACCATCTTTGAATACTTTGGGTGTGCGACCTTTCACACCTGCACAGCAACACCTGTGATAATGAGGTACCCTTTTACGTGATCACACCTTTCCCCAACATGATCGGTTATGTTCCTGTAAGATAACAACCTTTGGATCCTATGGTTGTGCGACCTATCTCACGTGCACCTTTCTCACCTGACTAGTAATTGCACATAATGAGGGGAAGGATACATGATCAATATTATCACATGGGGATGTGGGGGCGATGGGGGCAATTAAGTATACTCTTTATAGACATGATCGTGACATTTCTATGAGTTCAAAGTCCATTAAAATCAGTTTATCAGAGATGGATTTTGTCTTCGTTTACGTCGATGACATCGCGGTTGCATCAGTTAACATGGAGCAGCACCACGATGAACGACTGCGCCAATTCAACCTCACCATAAATCCAGCTAAATGTAGCTTCGTAAAAAAGTCGATCGATTTCTTAGGCCATCATATCGATTCAAACGGCATCAAACCACTGCCAGAGAAAGTAAAGGCCATTTCGGATTTCCCTCTGCCCAAAGTCGCAAAGGAGCTACGCAGGTTCTTGGCAATGATTAACTTCTACAGGCGATTCTTGCCAAATGCAATTCAACATCAGGCACCGCTAAGCCAACTTATCCCTGGAAATAAGAAGAATGACTCAACTCCAATCACTTGGACTGCCGCTACTATCAACGATTTCGGTGAATGTGAGCGAACTCTTGCAGAGGCAACGTTACTTGTACACCCAGCACCCTCTGCGCCACTTTCTCTCTACACAGATGCAAGCGATTTCGCAGTTGGAGCAGTACTACATTAAGTCGTGAGTGGCCTGTTTCAACCAATGGGATTTTTCAGTGTAAAGTTAACTGAAACGCAACGCAAGTATAGCACATGTGATCGAGAACTGCTCGCTATATACCTCAGCATCAGACACTTTCGCGACATGCTAGAAGGAAGAACGTTTGACATTCTGTTACGTACGCCGTCCCCCATACAAAGATTAACCCCGGCAAAACAACTGCCATTAGTTGAGGGTAGGGGCCGTAATGACTAACCACACTGCGATTGATAAAAGCAAAACAGGAAAAACAATTCGACCACTCATGGGTGTCGCGTGGCCAGAACAACGACCACGATCGACCTGCTCGTAACCGTACTCCAGTAAGGTGGCAAAGTGCACCAGCCGGCCATTGACTCCTAAAATAGGGGAAATGGAGAAACAGTACCCCTAGGTGGGAACACTTAGTTAATTCATCCAATATGGGGGGCTAGCGAAAGCTCTAGTCCGGTATAAAAGACCCCAGACAAATGGAGAAGGGACAGAAATTGTTCTGATCTCTCCCTGACGGTGGTCTAGAAGTACAACTCCCATCGACACAGACCACGACTGGAAGAAAGCTGGTGTCCAGAAGGATGTCTTGACGTTTCCCTAGGATCAACTTCACCCAGGAGAAAGTCCCGATAACCGGTCCTGCGATCGACCACAATCTGGAGGAAGTCAACCAGCAAAATCCCGAAGGACGAAACAAACTAGTGAACCAAGTGAATGGCCTAAGGACCCCAAGATGGGCGGCGAAACTTCCAAAGTGGCCGACAGCACCGCCAATGTGATTAATCACGTAGAGATCGTTAACCACAGGGACGATATTCAAGAAGTTAACAGGACCCTGAAGCTCATAGTTGGACTACTACTGGTTATAGTGATCCTTAAAGTGGTCAAGATGTACAAGCGCTCTGTTCAGAGACGCCGCGACCAACATCACACCCTGGAGAAGGTGGTGACCCACATCGGAGCATAAGCCGAGCAGATACAGTGAAGTGAAACCACAAAAAGACAATAAAAGCAGCAAAAAGTCAATAGAAACAATACAAATAATAATAAATAAATTGCACTCTAATATTATAAACAATAAGTGAATCGCCAAAACAATCAAAAACAATTTGCGAGTACATGCACTTCTGAATGCAAGTGTAAACAGAATCCCCAATTACATACGCTGAACAAGAAATTGGAGCTGCACCGACCAGCCCAGCCCGAGCATTGGAACTGACGTGTGCCTCAGTGGAACTCTCATACAATGCATACATTAGGGTGTCCCTTATATGGCAAAAAAAAATTTTTTTTCGAATTTTGTAATGCATACCCCCTGTATCTTTTATAAATGTAAAACCTTACTCAAATATGAAATTTGATCTTTCTAGCATGATTGCAACCCGTGCCGACCGAGCTTCAAATTTGATCAAAAAATGTTTTTTGTCCTATTATTCCAATCTTCTATAAAATTAATCAAAATGAAATTAATGAAGTGAATAAAATGGAAAATGAATTTATTGTAATATTTATATTTATTTAAACACATAAAATAATAACAATCAGGCAGGGTAACTTCTATTTAGTGTGGTTTTTTTACAGTCCGGATATAAATGTCTATGTTCGTTGACACAGCGCAACAGGTATTGTTTTTGTTCTTCTTCCGCCGTGATAAGTCCTTGAAAATCTTGCATTAATTTGACAGCCCTCTCAGCAGTGTCATTTACAACCTTCAACCGACTTATCCTACTTTTAGCTTTCAGAAAAGCAGCATTATCATCCCAAGAAGATATATCTTCCTGAAGAAAACTGTCGTCAATCTGCAGTCGAGTTAGAAATTGTTTGCTCTTCTCCGATACAAAATCATCCAGCGTTTTATCTGAAACAAAAAACAGGTTAATTAACAAAAAGAATTACAACGTAAAGTATATAAAAAACAGACACAAACAAGGGAGAACGCTATAGTCGAGTACCTCGACTATCAGATACCCGTTACTCAGCTTAAGCGACCAAAGGGAAATGGAGATATGCAAGCAGCAAAGCGAGATTTAAATGCGCCACCTACCGGCGGAAGACAGATTTAAGCGTTGTGTGCGTTAGGGTAGGCGTGACAAATTCATTGTTCAATAGAATAAGTTAGCCGCGCACTTTGCTCTCTCTGAGCGCCGGCAGTGCTTTTCTCTTTGCCGCTAAGTTCGGCCGGCAACTATTTACATACACACACATACACGCGTAAAAACATTTCGCACTGTCTGGCTCTGACGTCATAGCTTTTTTTCTTGGGAGGTTTGTGGGCGTTAGAGTGGGCGTAGAAAAATTTTTTTTGGGTCAATCGATAGGTATGGACAAGACTAATACATTTCAGTTAAAATTTTCTATCTAACATCAAAACTGTAGGAGCCACAGTTTTGGGCGGTTTGTGGGCGTTAGAGTGGGCGTGGCACTCTACTGAAACAAACTTGCGCTGCGTAAGAAGCTCAGGAATCTGCTCGCCAAATCTCAATAGCCTAGCTCTCATAGTTTCCGAGATCTCAGCGTTCATCCGGACAGACGGACAGACGGACAGACGGACAGACGGACAGACGGACATGGCTAGATCGACTCGGCTAGTGATCCTGATCAAGAATATATATACTTTATAGGGTCGGAAACGCTTCCTTCTGCCTGTTACATACTTTCCGACGAATCTAGTATACCCTTTTACTCTACGAGTAACGGGTATAAAAATAATTTTAGCTTACCAAACAACGTTTGGGACATTTCTTCCTTTGATGGAATATAGCGTTTGCCAACATCTGACCTCTTGTCCCTGTCTAAGTTTTTAATCATTTTCATTTTGGTTTGGTTATCAACCTCATTATCAAACAGTGATAAAATGACTGTCTCTTCACACAAGTACCATAGGTGGTGGCTGAACTTGCTTAAAGCAGCTTTTGAAACTGTTGTGTCAACTTTTTCGTACTCTTTTAATGCCTTCAAGAAGTACAAATCTTGGTTAGGTGCTTTAATCGCCACTGTGCATTCAAGCCAAGGCTTTACATACAATGTGACGATAAATAGGCAAACATCTTGTAGGGCCCTTTTGTCTTTTACAATCATTCTGACTTGAGATTGCAGCAAACATATTTTTAAAGAGTAAATCGCTCTTGCCATCCACCGTGCCTGATGCATAGCTCCAGGGGGCCTGATTTTTATTTTCTTGTTTGTATCTCCTCCCAGAAACACTACGCAAAGTTCAACTAATTCACGATAATCGTCTCTTATGAAAGATTTTTCCAGTTCTGCTTTATAAAACATTATCAAAGATGTAATATTTGTCTCAGCAACATATTCTTTAACGAAATCAAGGCATAGTTAAATTTTATTTGAATCGATGTTTTTCCAATTGTCTCTGAACTTTTTAAAGAGCGGAATATCTGCGCTGTTAGTAATGTGCTTTATCTTGGTTTCGAAGACAGTTTTTAAGACCAACTCATAAACATGATGACGACAAGCGAACAATAACAATTCTCTTTCTAAAGTGTGTTCTAAAAGAGCGCAAGCTCCATTGTAACGTCCAGTATTCGAAGATGTGGTGTCGCAGCACATTATTTGTACCTTGTTATTAAGATCCCAGTCACAAAGGGCGGTTGAGACGGCTTTTGATTGATGTTTACCAGAAGAACTCTCCAGTTTTGGTACTGCAAGAAGCTGTTCTTTGTCGTCAAATGAAACTATAATTGGCAAGCGTTCTTCTTTTGAAACTCGCACATTCAGCCCTGGTAATAGTTTTCCATCCCAATGGACTGTGACTACATCAGGAACATTGTTCTGAAAATCAGTTTTTATTGCTTCTGCCCTAGATTTTCTCATCTGAGTACGAATTCGCTGAATCGAGGATTTATTAATTGGGAAATCATCACTGCTCAGACCAAGCGCTTCTACAACCGCATGAAGAATGTAAACGGAGTCTCTAATGCTCAACTGACAACGGTCTAAAGCTGCGACAAGTTTAGGTGTTATCAGTTTCTTTCTACCTCTTTTCGAACTTGTTTTAGAGCCGAGAACCACTGGCAAGCTGATTTCAGAATACAAAATCTGTTCCCCGTCCGAATCTTCGGAATGTTCCAAGTTTTGTGTAGTAGAAGTAGATGCAACAGCCAATAATTCCATTTGTCTTAATTTTCTTTCCTCATCGTCTAATCGTCTCTGTCTAACTCTTTCTTCTTTCTCCGTCAATTTTTTGTCTACACCAGCTAAATATCCTGGTCGACCTGGTTCTCTTTGTTTATTCAAAAATAGTTTGTCTTCCTCTATTTTTATTATTTTCAAGGCATCAGCATGTGCAATATCAAATAAGTTATCAAGGCTTATTTTAAAATTCTTTTCTCGGTCCTTGAAAGTGGCTAGAGTTTTTTTTACAATTTTTTTGCAGCTCTCTCCAAGCATGGTATAAATCAATAAGTTTCTTCACGCAATTGGGCAATGCCCTTGTGGGAATTCTCGCTTTTTCCCAAAATATTAAACACTCCCTAGTCACAAGATTTGCACTTTCACTGAGAGTTAGCTTGACTTGCCGAATATTATAAAATAAAACGGAGAGAACCTGGCGATTTGATGGTAACTTTGCACCAGTGATTTGATGACTAGGTAGCCCGATAAGAAAAATATTTTCTTTATCACTACGTAATGTCACTGACATCTTTACTCAACAAACAATAGTGCACCAATAACACCAAAACTTACGAATGAAATAACGAATGAAGCGTAGTCCATAGTCGCAGCGCTGTAACCGCACCAACTTGTACGGACAAGCTTAAATTGCAAGTCGGCACGTGTTCTCTTGCATGCAACGGGCTAGTATTTTTTTCTAGAACATATTGAGTTATTAGGAACGTTTTAAGAAGGTATGCGTAAAAATATATCAAACATGAAAAATAAGGGACACCCTAGCATACATACATACATATCTATACAGCGGTAGTGTTATTTTTTTTTGTGTAACGTAATTTTTGTGTTTTGTTTTTTGTGAACCGTCATCAAGTCTTGCACGTATATACAGTGGTCGGCATAAGTATTTTGACAAAATAAAAGTTAAGTATACTCATAACTTGAATTTACTTCTTGTAAACTATAGGCATCAATGGAAAGGTAATTTCAATGCCGTTTGAATGATACAATACATTTCTTTACCCATTCAGTACTTATTGAAAAGGACGAATTTGTGTAAATCAACTTTGAAATTTAAAAAAAAAACTTTTTTCCTCGTCTTGAAAACTTAAATTTTTTGATGCAAGAAGTTTCTTCAAACAAAAATAATAGTAACTGCAAAAAGAATTTTTCAAATATCATTTTGCTTATATTTTTTATGATTTTTTGAAGGTGACAATGTCGGAAAAAATTTGTATGAAAAAGACAAAAATATGGCTCAAATGCCTGTTTTTAAGCATTTTCAAAAATTCATAAAAAATATAAGAAAAATGATTTTTGAAAAATTCTTTTTGCAGTTACTATTGTTTTTGTTTGAAGAAACTTTTTGCATCAAAAAATTTAAGTTTTCAAGACGAGGAAAAAAGTTTTTTTTAAAAATTTCAAAGTTGATTTACACAAATTCGTCCTTTTCAATAAGTACTGAATGGGTAAAGAAATGTATTGTATCATTCAAACGGCATTGAAATTACCTTTCCATTGATGCCTATAGTTTACAAGAAGTAAATTCAAGTTATGAGTATACTTAACTTTTATTTTGTCAAAATACTTATGCCGACCACTGTATATGTATAAACCAATTCTAAAATCTCCCAAAACCCAGGATCCGGAGCGTCGAGATCTCATCGCCCAGGATTAAAAAGAGGGTAAGTTTGTCGGAACACGGTTCCTTTCCTTATACATACATATATATATCCGTGCGCCATGATTACATCAGAAGCTTTAGCAAAAACAATAGACACCGATCCACAATTTAACGTAAGAATTTTATACTTGTTATCCAAAGCCAAACTGCCAATAACAGTGAGTGAATTAGAGTACTTATATATTGAGACCTTCCGTCTATATTTTTCTCCACTTGTCCACTGCAATAAGACACAAAAAGCTATCATTATCTCTACCGTTCCAACGGTCATTGTTCTCTCCCGTCTGGATAACAATTTGTTTTTGGGCAATGTTAATACTTTCCTAGTTAAGACAAAGAATTAATCTGTTAGGAATACATGTAATAATATATAATATCCACATATAATAATTGTTTCATATATATAATCATTTAGATATACTTTTCTTTTTATACCTTCTTTATACATAATAATTAGTATCAGCCTTGTAATTGTATGACAATTGCAAGAGCCCTCTGAGCGACGTTTGTAGTCGTGAATAGTCAGCATTTTGCTGATGTGTGCACCTTCACAGGTGGTCAAATCGATACTCTCCGCTAAAACAATAATTGTCAATTAATTTAACCCCCATATGAATTAGCCAAAATTATGTTACTCAACACCGGCACACGCCGACCTAAATATCATCCAATAAATTTGTAATGTGAAAAAGTATTCGAAAACATGGTGTGCTAAAGCTTTATTAAAGGGGTGTGCTGACGCGAGAAGTGGAGTAGGTCAAGAACCATGACATAACTTTTGACGGACAACCTTGACAATAGGGGATCGTATTGCGCGGCCCGCGACGATCCATTGGCACACGAACGTATGAAGGGGAGGGAATATGGCCAAAACGCAGCCCGATCGTATTGCGATCGAGCTACAGCTAAGCTTGTGGGGCAGTGTGGACTGACGACTGACGAACTTTACGAACTAATATTATTTTCCAGGCACTTTTAATATTTATTCTCGTTATGTTGGAGAGGAGAGAGGCTTACCAAGATCCCACGACCCGAATACGACGTAGCTTATGCCGGCAAATGGTGCCAGAATATCGGACGCCTCTCCCTCGGCCCAAGTCCTTGTCAGGACTCGGGCACTAATATGCCCACGTAACAGAATTGGCGCCCAACGATAGGATTTTTCATATTCCTTAAGGAATATTATTAGGGTCAACCATCTCGATGCCTGCGGTATCGGAGTGGATGCACCTAAGTATGGCAAAGCTTCCATCTTTATTTGCCATGAGTAATTTGACTGTTTTATAGAGCAGGGAGATTAAATAATTATACCCGTTACTCGTAGAGTAAAAGGGTATACTAGATTCGTCGGAAAGTATGTAACAGGCAGAAGGAAGCGTTTCCGACCCCATAAAGTATATATATTCTTGATCAGGATCACTAGCCGAGTCGATCTAGCCATGTCCGTCTGTCCGTCTGTCCGTCTGTCCGTCTGTCTGTCCGGATGAACGCTGAGATCTCGGAAACTATGAGAGCTAGGCTATTGAGATTTGGCGAGCAGATACCTGAGCTTCTTACGCAGCGCAAGTTTGTTTCAGTAGAGTGCCACGCCCACTCTAACGCCCACAAACCGCCCAAAACTGTGGCTTCTACAGTTTTGATGCTAGAGTAAAAATTTAAACTGAAATGAATTGTTCTTAGCAATACCTATCGATTGACCCAAAAAAAAGTTTTCCACGCCCACTTGGACGCCCACAAACCGCCCACAAACTTCAAAAAATCGTAAGTATGAACGCGGATATCTCGGAAACTATCAAAGATAGAGTATTGGGATTTCAGATTTAGATTCCGTAGCTTTGTACGCAGCGCAGGTTTGTTATGCGAATATGCCACGCCCACTCTACCGCCCACAAACCGCCCAAGCCTGTGGCGCTCAAAATTTTTATGCTAGATAAAAAATTTTAACTGAAATGTATTGGTCTCGTCAATACCTATCGATTGATCCAAAAAAAAATTTGCCACGCCTACCCTAACGCCTACAATGCTTAAATCTGTCTTCCGCCGGTAGGTGGCGCATTTAAATCTCGCTTTGCTGCTTCATATCTCCATTTACCTTTGGTCCCTTTAGCTGAGTAACGGGTATCTGATAGTCGAGTACCTCGACTATAGCGTTCTTCCTTGTTTTAAATGTACGCGTACTTACTTATTTGTCGAGCTAGTAACTGTAAAGTCCCCAACTTCTGTGACTGTCAGTGTTGAGCGGCCGCTCAATCAGAACTTTGTCGCAAAATAGAGGCCTGACTTTGAAATGCTTTTAACCTTACAAATTCTCTGTTTTGTTCATTTACAAATTTACCAGAACTTTCTTAAATAAAGAACTATGAGTTATCCTTTTTTATAATACTATACCTACAACTAAGTGTCGACCGACTACTTGTTAAAATTAACGTAAATACAATTTATAGGTGCTTTCTGGCCGACGCCACACGACGTACTAGGCATTTGCCCGGTCGTTTGAATTGGTTCGAGTCCAGAAAGAGCAGGAGCGCAAGCATTACGGTAACGCATTTAGCAGTTGCGGTGCGGGTCTACTGTTCGTTTGTCGATCCAGGACAGAATGTGGGTGGGGGAACTGACAGGAAACGCAAAGCCGACGCCCTACAACGTACTAGGCATTGGTCCGGTCGTTTGCTTGGTTCGAGTCTTTGCTGTTTCCCTTGACATATTTGGGCGGTGGACGATTTTTAGTTTCTCTGGCCGACGCCCCACAACGTTTTAGGCTAGCTGGTCAGGTCGTTTGCTTGGTTCGAGCCCAGAGAAATAGGAGACGGTTGTGGAGCCCGAGAATGATCGGTCAAACAACTTGTTTTCCGACGTCTGGCGGGAGGGGGTTTTTGGACAGATTCCTTATCTAGACACAGCAATTCCGTTTGGAACATTTGGGATGTCTAGAAAAAGGGAAAGTAAGGGCATGTTAGGTTAGCGGAACCGCGTTGTGTAGAAGCGGCTAACACCCCTAGTTAGGGAAATTTATTTTGTTTTTGTTTGGGGCTTAAATATCGGACGGTTCTTGACCGAAGAGAAACTTGAGAAGCAGAGAGAAGCACCCCCAGTTTATAAACATTTTCATTGTCGACTTATTCAGCGTATACGTCGCTGACCGGGTGTTTTGAAAAGAATCACGTGAACCTTTTATACCAAAACGCAAAAAAAAAAGTGAAGACAAATTTTAGTGCGTGTGTTAATCCGCACAAAGTGAAAATCTATAAAAAGAAAGCGGAGGCCTTTAAAGAAGGTCCAATCATATAAATGAAGGGGGCCAAGAAGAAGGTCTTATTCCAACCCAGCACCGGAAGAGTGACCCGAGCAACAACGCGCGAAGACAATCACCAACCCCGGAGTGCGAGCGCGCCAAGGCTAGGAGAAACATCTGAAAGAGAGCCTTGGGAGCTCGCACAGAATCAGCCAGGACAGGTAGATACCCTGTCCGAAGAAAACAATTTGGACCAATACACTGAAATGGAAGGAGCCGCCGGAGGGGAGAATCTACCCCTAGGACCGCCGAAAGGAAGATCAAGTATGCTTCCCCAATTTCAGAAGCACGAGGAGGACAACTTAGAGGCTGCCGAGCGACGTGAACAAAGATTGATGGAGCTCTTGAGGCAGAGCAACGAAATGCAGCGTGGAATGAATGCCCAGATAGAAGCGCTGAAAGCACAAATAACAGAATTGCAGTCTCCGACACCCAGGAGACCCGAACAGAAGGGACTGCCTTCGCCGCCCCGAACTGTTCCGAATCCAACGGACAGCTTCTTGATATACCAAGAGACCCCGCCTCTGGAACCGGTAACGCAGGACATGCTCAATAGCCAGATGCACCGGTTAAGAACACCCAGGCGGATGGACACCCCGTCCCACAGGCAGTCCAGAACAAACGAGAGGGAGACGAGTCACCAACTGCATCCAGAGATCGATCGGAGCTCATCATTTCAGGGACCAAGACCAAAAGACGTCAGATTAGACAGATGGAACCTAAAGTTCGATGGAAGCGGTCGCGGCATGACAGTTGAAAGTTTCCTGTTCCGCGTAGACCGATTGCAAGAATTGTACGACCTCAGTCGCCAACAAGTCTTTTGTGAGTACCATCTTCTGTTGGCAGGGGCAGCCACGAAATGGTATTGGCAGTTAATGGAGGACAAGGCAGAAGATTACGATTTTGACTACTACTCATTGACCCAAGAAATGAGACGGGCATTTTCCACTACCGGGAGTGACCTTATGAAAGTCAAGGAACTGATGGAAAGGAAGCAAGGGCCACACGAAACCTTTAGCGATTATGTCTCGGATATGCATAACTTTCATTTCAAGCTCAAGCACAAAATCGCTGAAGATGAATTCGTTGAGCTCTTAAAGGACAACATGAAATCCCAGATGGGGGGATTGCTACTAACATCCCCAATAGTCTCATTAGCGGAGCTCAAAAGAGAAGGTCTCAGAGTGGATCGCTGGTTGAGAAGTACTGGAAGAAACCTGCGCAGCCGAGCTGCAGTCAACGAAATAGAGGAATTCCAGACACTGGAGGACTTGCCGGACGCGGTCACGGTAGAGGAATTCAACCGGCAGCGGAAAGATACGCGAGGGCGTTACGAGGATGGACAGGGATGCCGAGGCCCATTACACGTGCTGGTGTGTTATAAGTGTGGCAAAGGAGCAGACTTCTACAGGAAGCATCCTTCGAAGGAAGAATCCTGCCCGATCAAATTCCACGATGCCACTTGCAGGTTCTGCGAGAAAGTCGGGACGGATGCAGATGCTAACCAAGCGGCTTTTGCGCGGAGTCCGTCAGGCAAGACCGGGATAGCCGGGCGGACCAGGACCAACCCTTTCCGGTAAAAACACCGAAGCCCAACCAAATCTCCCCCATAAGAGCCTAGAACAACGAGAGAGGGAGTACGAACTTGCTCGTAAACGTATCTTCAATGGCTCGGAAGATGCAGACAGCGAGACACGAACAACACGGAAAATACTTAAATTATATGATGCCCGAGCAGACTATCGCCGGCTCAAGCAAAAAGTGGTGGACACGGTGGTGAGCGTGCAAAATGACAACCGTTTCATTGCCAAAACAAAGGTCGATGGAGAAGAGATACTCGCGTTACTGGACACAGGCGCCAGTGCGAACTGTATTGGCAGAGGAGCACACGCTTTCTTGGAAAACCGGACGCGGCCGATAAGGAAGCTAAGCGAAGAATGCGTACGCACAGCAAGCGGTAATGAGACCCAAGTAACTGGAGCCATAACGTTAGCTGTGGAATGGGAAGGAAAAACCAAGGACCTAGAGTTTTTGATAGTGCCAGGTCTGACACAACGATTTTATTTCGGAATTAATTTCTGGGATACATTCGGCCTCACCTTCCTCGGTAAAGGTAGACGCGAGGTTGCCGCCGTTGAAACAACACCGGATTTCGACCTTATGACCGGCGACCTAGACATGACCAACACGCTCAAGCCCGAGACCGCCTATACCCCACATCAGCTTACCCCAGAACAACATTGTAAGCTGCAGCAAGTGATAGACACATATCCCTCTTGTCTAGGATTAGGAAAGACGAGCTTAGAGCAACATGTAATTGAAGTGACCAACGAGGACCTACCAATCAAGCAGCGTCATTACCCGATATCCCCAGCTAAACAGAAGCTGGTGTACGCCGAGCTAGATCGCATGTTAGGTCTAGGCGTGATCGAGGAGAGCAATAGCAGCTGGAGTTCACCAGTAACTCTGGTGCAAAAAGGGCCGAAAAATCGCCTATGCCTCGATGCGCGTAAAGTAAATTCCCGGACAATCAAAGATGCGTATCCACTACCACATATTGAGGGTCTGTTGAGTCGACTACAGGAAACGTATTACATTTCCGCAATTGACTTAAAAGACGCCTTTTGGCAAATACCTCTCGAAACCAAAAGTAGAGAGAAAACCGCGTTTACAGTGCCCGGCAGGCCACTGTATCAGTTTACAGTCATGCCGTTCGGCTTGTGCAATGCCGCGCAGCGAATGTGCCGACTAATGGATAAAGTTATACCAGCGGCGCTACGCGAGAATGTATTTGTGTATCTGGATGACTTACTGGTCTGTTCACCTACATTTGAAGCCCACATGGATATGTTGAGCCAGGTCAGTGCCTGCTTACAGCGGGCAGAGCTAACGATAAATGTAGACAAGAGCAAGCTACCTCCAGGCAAGATATTTAGGATATGTAGTTGGGGGAGGATGCATCCGAACGGATGACACGAAAATACAATCGATACAGGAATTTCCCCAGCCTAGCTCCGCCAAACAGATGCGGAGGTTCCTGGGAATGACAGGCTGGTACAGGAGGTTCATCCAAAACTACGCCCAGACAGCGGCACCGCTTCACGACTGTTTGAAGAAAGACCGCATAAAGAAATTTGAGTTGTCAGAAGAGGCAATCAAGGCGTTTGAACTTTTAAAAACCAGCATGGCAACAGCACCTGTACTCGTCACCCCGGATTTTAAGAAACCATTTACCAGCCCAATGTGATGCCTCGACCACTGGAGTGGGGGGAGTTTTGTTCCAAACAGATGACGAGGGCGGAGAACATCCAATCGCCTATATGTCATCCAAATTGAACAAAGCACAGCGGAATTACAGCATAACCGAGTTGGAGTGCTATGCCGCTATCCTCAGCATTACCAAATTCCGTGCCTACGTAGATGGGATGCCCTTCAAAGTGATCACTGACCACGCTAGTCGGAAATGGCTGATGAGCCAGAAAGACTTATGAGGCAGGCTTGCGCGATGGAGTTTGAAGCTACAAGCATTTGACTTCACCATAGAACACAGGAAAGGGTCACTAAATGTAGTCCCAGATGCGCTCTCACGAGTTCATATGGACGAGCTACGGAAGGCTGGGGCAGAAGAACTGGACATACACATCAACCTCGATTCGACAGCGTTCCAGTCATCGGATTATGTCAACCTAGTGCAGGCGGTGGACGAAAATTTAGGTAAAAGTCCAGACCTTCAAACATCAGAAGGCTATGTATATAAACGGATGGGATTCTGCCTAAATGACGCTGTGGATGAAGCCCGAGCATGGAAGCTCTGGGTTCCCGCCGAGCTGCGTCCTGATTTAGTCTGGAGAGCACATCATGCCATAACCGCAGGGCATGGGGGGTTGCACAAATCGCTAGCCAAATTGAGACAGTTTTACTATTGGCCAGGCATGACTGTAGATGTCCAAAAGGTAGTGAAGGAATGCGAGGTCTGTAAGATCACCAAGACCGCCGACTTTATGGGACCATACCCGAGGACCAAAGCTGGGAACTCGGTGATTTTTGTATGCCTAGACCATTTCTCCAAATTTGTCTGGCTACAGCCGATGAGACATGCAGTAGCTGCAGAAGTCATCAAATTCCTTGAGACCAAAATTTTCCATCAACTTGGAGTCCCCGAGTTTGTACGCTCAGACAACGGCAAACAGTTTGTGTCTCAAATTTTTGGCGAGCTAATGACCCGTTATGGTATTCGACACGTAAAGACTGGACTTTACTCTTCGCAAGCGAACGCGGCTGAGAGGGTAAACCGATCTGTACTCCAAATTTTGCGAGCGACAATTTCCACCGATCAGCGAAATTGGGATACCCAACTAAGTCGAATAGAGTGTGCCCTTAGGAATGGCCTACACGAGTCAATAGGCATGGAACCATATTACGCCATGTTCGGAACGCGGATGGTGACCCATGGAACAGCCTATCCGATTCTACGGAAACTGGGGGGAATACAGGCAGGAGATCCACAGATAAGTCTCCCAGACAAGATGGAACTTGTCCGACAAAAAGTGACCCAAGGATTATACCGAACTCATGAACGCGCAGAAAAGGCATATAACACCCGTAGCAAGCTCGTAGAGTTTTCCGTAGGACAAGTTGTCTATAGGAAAAACTACAAGCAGAGTAACAAAGCTGACGGATATAATGCCAAGCTTGGCCCGAATCGAATTCGCTGTGTTGTACTCCAGCGTAAGGGCAAAGCGCTATATGAGCTGGGCAATGCAGTGGGGAAAAGTGTTGGGGTATTCTATGCTAAACGTAATCCGACAACTCCAGAAGGCGACAAACTTAGAACTGTGGGATAGCACGAGTTGATAGAAGGTCCCGATCAACTGATGAGGTGAACACGTAATCAGAACTACCCTGATTCCGCTATAAAAGCCACAGCCGGGGACAGAAAATTATCCAGACATTATGAACACGTTCAGCACCTATGAACACTCTATCCAAGCTGCTCACCAGCTTAGGAGGCTGAAGAAGGAATACGAGGGCAGGGCCTCCTATCTGACGGTCCTGACGGAGTGGATGAGTGGGCTCTTCCACAGTATCCACATCGATGAGGAGTGTATCCAGCAGCGCTGGATACAACTCCTTTCGGCGCCTCAAGAACGAGAGACGATAGAACAGGAGATCAGGCAAAGGACCCGAAGCCAGGAGAATGACCGTAGTCAGTTGCTCCAAGTACAGAGGCAACTTGTACGGACTCAAAGACAGATAGTCAGGACTCAGGACAGTCAACAGAGGGTGGGGCGGCACATGAACCGCCTTGCCAGAAATTAGGCAAGAAGAAGCCCGCGCCTAGGAATCCTGGTGCGGGAAGACATTGTACTTATTTTAAGAAAACCTTAAATTAAGATTGTAACCAATACGTAAGTAAATATATAATAAATAAATATAATATAAAATATACTTATTCTTCTTGGGGAAATGGGAAACCTTTTTGTTCAACTTTTCACTTTTCAGCTGAGTAGCCCCTGGTCAAAAACCATGGTTATGGCATACTCAGCAATTTTATTCTCAACTTTTTAGCTTTTACTCACTTCTGATTTTTATATATATACTTATATATTATTTTTCATTAAAGCTATATTATATATTTTATTATGAGCCATATTTTTATTTACAGGTATAAATATGTACGTATGTATGTTTCCGTGCGAGGCCGGAAAGCTTTTCTTTTTCAGCATATATAATAGCATAATAAACAAGTACAATAATTAAACAACAAAGTAATAAGCCCGACTAGCTCATCTGAGACTGGGTTAATGTAGTGGGTCGAAGCCACACGTAAATGGGCGCCTAAGAAAAGAATAAAGGAGAAGAAGGAGATCTAACGAGATGGCCGTACGAAGATTTCTTTTACGAAGTCATTCCATGCGTAGCCGCATCGATCACTTCGAGCCTGTTACGTACGCCGTCCCCCATACAAAGATTAACCCCGGCAAAACAACTGCCTTTAGTTGAGGGTAGGGGCCGTAATGACTAACCACACTGCGATTGATAAAAGCAAAACAGCAAAAACAATTCGACAACTCATGGGTGTCGCGTGGCCAGAACAACGACCACGATCGACCTGCTCGTAACCGTACTCCAGTAAGGTGGCAAAGTGCACCAGCCGGCCATTGACTCCTAAAATAGGGGAAATGGAGAAACAGTCCCCCTAGGTGGGAACACCTAGTTAATTCATCCAATATGGGGGGCTAGCGAAAGCTCTAGTCCGGTATAAAAGACCCCAGACAAATGGAGAAGGGACAGAAATTGTTCTGATCTCTCCCTGACGGTGGTCTAGAAGTACAACTCCCATCGACACAGACCACGACTGGAAGAAAGCTGGTGTCCAGAAGGATGTCTTGACGTTTCCCTAGGATCAACTTCACCCAGGAGAAAGTTCCGATAACCGGTCCTGCGATCGACCACAATCTGGAGGAAGTCAACCAGCAAAATCCCGAAGGACGAAACAAACTAGTGAACCAAGTGAATGGCCTAAGGACCCCAAGATGGGCGGCGAAACTTCCAAAGTGGCCGACAGCACCGCCAATGTGATTAATCACGTAGAGATCGTTGACCACAGGGACGATATTCAAGATGTCAACAGGACCCTGAAGCTCATAGCTGGACTACTACTGGTTATAGTGATCCTTAAAGTGGTCAAGATGTACAAGCGCTCTGTTCAGAGACGCCGCGACCAACATCACACCCTGGAGAAGGTGGTGACCACATCGGAGCATAAGCCGAGCAGATACAGTGAAGTGAAACCACAAAAAGACAATAAAAGCAGCAAAAAGACAATAGAAACAATACAAATAATAATAAATAAATTGCACTCCAATATTATAAACAAAAAGTGAATCGCCAAAACAATCAAAAACAATTTGCGAGTACATGCACTTCTGAATGCAAGTGTAAACAGAATCCCCAATTACATACGCTGAACAAGAAATTGGAGCTGCAACGACCAGCCCAGCCCGAGCATTGGAACTGACGTGTGCCTCAGTGGAACTCTCATACAATGCATACATACATACATATCTATGCAGCGATAGTGTTATTTTTTTTGTGTAACGTAATTTTTGTGTTTTGTTTTTGTAAACCGTCATCAAGTCTTGCACGTATATATATGTATAAACCAATTCTAAAATCTCCCGAAACCCAGGATCCGGAGCGTCGAGATCTCATCGCCCAGGATTAAAAAGAGGGTAAGTTTGTCGGAACACGGTTCCTTTCCTTACACATACATATATATATCCGTGCGCCATGATTACATCAGAAGCTTTAGCAAAAACAATAGACATCGATCCACAATTTAACGTAACTGCCAATAACAGTGAGTGAATTAGAGTACTTATATATTGAGACCTTCCGTCTATATTTTTCACCACTTGTCCACTGCAATAAGACACAAAAAGCTATCATTATCTCTACCGTTCCAACGGTCATTGTTCTCTCCCGTCTGGATAACAATTTGTTTTTGGGCAATGTTAATACTTTCCTAGTTAAGACAAAGAATTAATCTGTTAGGAATACATGTAATAATATATAATATCCACATATAATAATTGTTTCATATATATAATCATTTAGATATACTTTTCTTTTTATACCTTCTTTATACATAATAATTAAATGTTAATTTTTCAGCGGCGAGTATCAGCCTTGTAATTGTATGACAATTGCAAGAGCCCTCTGAGCGACGTTTGTAGTCGTGAATAGTCAGCATTTTGCTGATGTGTGCACCTTCACAGGTGGTCAAATCGATACTCTCCGCTAAAACAATAATTGTCAATTAATTTAACCCCCATATGAATTAGCCAAAATTATGTTACTCAACACCGGCACACGCCGACCTAAATATCATCCAATAAATTTGTAATGTGAAAAAGTATTCGAAAACATGGTGTGCTAAAGCTTTATTAAAGGGGTGTGCTGACGCGAGAAGTGGAGTAGGTCAAGAACCATGACATAACTTTTGACGGACAACCTTGACAATAGGGGATCGTATTGCGCGGCCCGCGACGATCCATTGGCACACGAACGTGTGAAGGGGAGGGAATATGGCCAAAACACAACCCGATCGTATTGCGATCAAGCTACAGCTAAGCTTGTGGGGCAGTGTGGACTGACGACTGACGAACTTTACGAACTAATATTATCTTCCAGGCACTTTTAATATTTATTCTCGTTATGTTGGAGAGGAGAGAGGCTTACCAAGATCCCACGACCCGAATACGACGTAGCGTATGCCGGCAAATGGTGCCAGAATATCGGACGCCTCTCCCTCGGCCCAAGTCCTTGTCAGGACTCGGGCACTAATATGCCCACGTAACAATTCGCACAGAACATAAACCTTTGGTATACGCTTTTTCGCAAGAACCTGAAAAAGCCTCCCCACAGCAACTTCGACAATTGGATTTCATTAGCCAATTCACTACCTCTATCGTGCATGTGGCTGGAATTGAAAACTCTACTGCTGACGCGCTTTCCCGCATCTCAACCATCGAAAGCGAAATTATCGACTACAACCAACTCAGCATCGCACAAGTAAGTTGCGAAGAACTTAAACGACTACTGAACGACAACACCACTGCATTGCAGTTGAAGTCAATCAGCATTCCCAACTCTACCAATTCAATAGTTTGCGATTTATCTACTTCCAGCGTGCGACCTTTTGTTCCAGAGCCTCTAACGAAGAACGTCATCAGAAAACTACACAACATTTCTCACAGTGGAGTTGGATCAACTATAAAACTTATCAAGCAACGCTTCGTATGGCCCTCAATGCACAAGGAGATTGCTCAATTTGTAAAACACTGTACACCTTGCTAAAAATCAAAGATTTCCAGTCCCGTCCGCTCGCCGCTGCAGCAGTTCACGCTTCCTACACAAAGATTCGATCACATCAATTTAGATCTCATCGGACCATTACCGCAATCAGGTCAATATAGATACTGTTTAACAATCATTGACCGTTATACACGTTGGCCAGAAGCCATCGCAATCGAGGACATGCACGCCAACACTGTAGCCTCTGCACTCATCGGCTCGTGGATCTCAAGATTTGGAGTTCCAGCCCTCATCACAACGGATCAGGGCAGACAGTTTGAGTCCCAATTGTTCCATTAATTGTCACGACTGCTAGGAATAGACCACCTTCGCACAACAGCATATCACCCACAAGCAAACGGAATCATCGAACGCTGGCACAGAACACTTAAAGCAGCCATTATGTGCAAAAATCGTGTAAATTGGCAACAAAAACTTCCACTGATCCTGCTCGGGTTGCGTTCAGCATTCGAGCCAGACA
This sequence comes from Drosophila subpulchrella, assembly GCF_014743375.2. Classification (NCBI taxonomy): domain Eukaryota; kingdom Metazoa; phylum Arthropoda; class Insecta; order Diptera; family Drosophilidae; genus Drosophila; species Drosophila subpulchrella. Next base: position 1,479,679 of record NW_023665550.1, read on the forward strand.
TCCAAGCAACATCAGTACAACTTGTGTACGGAACAACCCTTCGCCTTCCTGGAGAATTTTTTCATCAAAAGTCAAATTTCCAACCGCAAACTGACTTCGCAAAGGAAATGGAGGAAATCATGCGAGAAATACGGCCCATCCAGACGGCACATCACGACTCCTCCAAGCCATTTGTTTTTAAAGAGCTGAAACAGGCAACTCACGTCTTCCTACGCAACGACACCGTCCGTGGATCCCTTCAACCGCCTTGCGATGGACCTTTTGAAGTGGAAGAAATGCAATCCAAATACTTAACCATAAACACCGGCACTCGATGCATGAAGGTGTCTATAGACCGACTCAAGCCCGCCTTCATCGAAACTCCGCAGTCAATTATTCCACCCCAAATCCATCCAGTGACTTCAGCAACAGGATCGAAGACACCGTAACGACCCCTGCTGTTAACCAATCTTCAAGACCTCGTCGTACAATTAGACTCCCTGTTCGTTTTACAACATGAAGTCTAGGGGGAGTACTGTGGCGATCATGTTTTCTGCCATCTGGCATCGCTGAAAACTCCTCAGAATTTATTAGTATCAAAAAACCTCTCTGGGCATACTCTTTGAAGAACCACGATAAAAAGCCCACTAAGAAAACAGATCTCAATTCTGAACAATCACTCAGTAAAAAAAAGTGCAAAATATATATTAGCATCAAAGTTCTGTGTTTTACTTAAGAGCAGGACTTACCTTGGTTTAAAGACAAACCATAAACAATTGTGACTAAAAATGATATAACATTCGATAAAATTAATAAACTATATTAAATTTATGTATTCGGCACGGTACAACAGAAAATTTACGTGTAGGTAAATAAATATTTACTTTGCGGGCCGAAATCATAAATTTAATATAGTTTATTTGTTTTATCGAATGTAATATCATTTTTCGTCACAATTGTTGATATCAGAAATTTTTGTTAAAGGCGCGTTCGCCACTACTTTTAACCTCGTTAAGAGGTGTTTTTGTTTGATTACAACTAAAAAGTCAAAATAATATTTTGTAGCTTGTTATAATATTTTCTCATTTATTATACCCGTTACTCGTAAAGTAAAAGGGTATACTAGATTTGTCGGAAAGTATGTAACAGGTAGAAGGAAGCGTTTCCGACCGCATAATGTATATATATTCTTGATCAGGATCACCAGCCGAGTCGATCTAGCCATGTCCGTCTGTCTGTCCGCCCGGATGAACGCTGAGATCTCTGAAACTATAAGAGCTAGCTAGCAAGTTTGTTTCAGCAGCGTGCCAAGCCCACTCTAACGCCCACAAGCCGCCCAAAACTGTGGCTCCTACAGTTTTGATGCTAGAAAATTTAACTGAAATGTATTGTTCTCATCAATACCTATCGATTGACACAAAAAAAGTTTTCACGCCCACTTTAACGCCCACAAGCTTCAAAAAATCGCAGATATGAACGCGGATATCTCGGAAACTATCAAAGATAGAGAATTGGATTCCGTAGGCTTGTACGCAGCGCAAGTTTGTTACCCGAATATGCCACGTCCACTCTAACCCCCACAAACCAGCAAAGCCTGTGGCGCCCACAATTTTCATGCTAGAAAAAAATTTTAACTGAAATGTGTATAAGTCGGGTCAATACCTATAGATTGACCCAAAAAAAGTTTGCCACGCCCACTCTAATGCCCGTAACGCTTAAATCTGTCAATCTCGCTTCGCTGCTTGCATATCTCCATTTCCTTTTGGTCCCTTTAGCTGAGTAACGGGTATCTGATAGTCGAGGTACTCGAATATAGCGTTCTTCCTTGTTTTATTATTGTGAACATTATTCATTACATATAACTCTGGTGGTGAACTATTACCAACCTCTCTAAGAAATAAAATAATGTACCGGCTTTTATCCTACGCTGCTACCGCAGATTTCCGCATGCCTTCCACAAAAATATGTAAAATAAATATCTCAAGTTACTGCTTCTCAGATGTTGAAATATTTTCAAAACATCCAGTTCTTCCACCCCCAGCACCTTCAGAAACCAAAAAAAAACCTGATCAGGCTTAATAAGACAAGGATAGGTGTTAGTAATTTAGTATTCAAAGCATATTTTTCAAAAGGGGATAATGTGTTAGGCATCTTTGTCTAAGATAACAGAGCGTTTTGAATAAGTTTAATAAACTCTTAAATTACAATACTCCTCTGGTTTTCCTGATTCATGATCGGAGTTGAGCTGATTGGATTTTGTTTACTAGCTGTAATTAACTGCTACGGGCTGTTATTACTATCTGTTATTAGCTGGTCACCACCTGTTATTAGATGGTTACCATCTGTTTAGTAGATATTCACTAGTAGTTTGCTGGCTGCTAACTGTTCTTAACTGTTATGAGTTGTTATAAGATGGTCACTATGTGTTTAGTAGCTGCTTACTAGTTGTTATAAGCTGGTAACTAGCCGTTTACTAGCTGTTAACTAGTTTCTTATTAGTTGTCATTTGCTGGTTACTATCTGTTTAGTAAATGTTTACTAGTTGAAATTAGATGGTTACTAGCTGTTATTAATTGTTATGAGCTGCTTACTAATTGTTATAGCTGTTTACTAGTTGTTTACTAGTTGTTATTAGCTGGTTACTATCTGTTTAGTAGATGTCTAATAGTTGTTATTAACTGGTCACCAGCAGATTTTAACTATTATGAGCTGCTATAAGATGGCTACCATCTGTTCAGTAGCTGTTTACTCATTGATTACTAGTTGTTATTAGTTGGCTACTAGCTGGTTTTAACTTCTATGATCTGTTATAGCCTTTTGTTAAGAATGATCTAAAATTCTTGTCCTCTAGACGACTTTCGATGTAAAGAAAAAACGTACACTCTGATTTTCAATGTATTTGCTGTAAGAAAGATCGCACACCCAAAATATCTGAAGACTTATATCTTAGAGGAACATGTCCGATTATGCTGGGGAAAGATGTATCGTGTGATTGTAAAACTAATGTTGACAGAGAGCGTGCGAAGACAACTACTATATATAGCCGCAGAATTGAAAATCTTCCATTATGGTCTGATCGTAACGAGTGATACACCAATCGAAAGGTATCGCAAAAACTAAGAAGATTGCATACCAAGACTTTTGAAATATAGATGTTTTTGGGAGAAAAAGCGGTGAACGTGTAAAGGAAAAATTTAGAAAATTGAAGCTGCTGGATACGGTGGGAATAAAAGCCCCCGCCTGTTTAGCTAGTTTTATTTTTACTGAGAATACGCGTCGAATGACACCGAAATCCGATGTCCCCTTCAAAATGAATTCAAAAAACAAGATTTTCTTCTTCTTCCCAAAATGAAAATGTTTGTCCCCTTGTTTGTGGGTTTGTATGCATCCCATCTTAGTTTTAGGATTTTGGAAACTCTATGGGTGTATAAAGTAGCTTGAAGTAGAAAACGTTTGTTCTACGACTTTTGGAAAAACCCGCTAGTTTAGCGGAAAATCCAAAAAAAAGCCAGATTTAAAATGCTTATAGTAAACTAAATTTAATATAGTTTATTTAAATATTTTATCGAATGTAATATCAATTTTCGTCACAATTGTTGATATCAGAAATTTTTGTTAAAGGCGCGTTCGCTACTACATTTTACCTCGTTAAGAGGTGTTTTTGTTTGTTTATCATAAACTTCAATAGCTAACCTTACATAACAAGGAAGATCGCTCTAGTCGAGTACCTCGACTATCAGATACCCGTCACTCAGCTAAAGGGACCAAAGGGAGATGGAGATATGCGAGCAGCAAATTCGCCACCTACTCCCGATCTCAATATATGGGTATGTGGGCGGTAGACAGATATAAGAGTTATGGGCGTTAGAGTAGGCGCGGCAAACTTTTTTTTGCGTCAATCGATAGGTATTGACGAGAGTAATACTTGTTTTCTAGCATGAAAATTGCGGGCGCTACAGATTTGGGCGGTCTGTGGGCGTAAGAGTGGGCGTGGCAATTTTTTTTGGGTCAATCGATAGGTGCTGACGAGACTAATACATGTCAATTAAAATTTTGTATCTAACATGAAAATTATGGGAGCTGCAGGCTTGGTTGGTTTGTGGGCGTTAGAGTGGGCGTGGCATATTCGCGTAGCAAACTTGCGCTGTGTACAAGGCTACTGAATCTAAATCTGTAATTCCAATTTTCTATTGATCAGAAGGAAAAAGATGGAAATATATTGTGCCTTGTGATGTTGTAAACCAGTTTTTAATGAGGAAGAAAATGTGTCTGAATGGAATGGAGTTGGCAGCCATCCTTCTTGAAAATTGGTATTCACCGCGGTAATCTGTGAAATCAATAAATTAGAAAAAAAACAAGAAAGGAAGTTAACTTCGGCAAGCCGAAGATTGTATACCCTTGCAGATATAATTATTAAATTTTAAAAATACAAACAATTATATTTCCAAAAGTATAAGATTATATGTCAAAACACACCGAAGCTATAATTTGTTTCATATTATTTTCCCACCAATTTTCCGATCGTTCCCCTATGGCAGCCATATGATATAGTCGTTCGATTTTGATAAAATTAAATTCGAAATCCAGAACAAATTAAAAAATGTTATTTCCAAGCGTAGGAAGTAGGAATATGATAAAAAACACCGAAGCTATAATTTGTTTCATATTATTTTCCCACTAATTTTCCGATCGTTCCTATGGCAGCTGTATAATATAGTCGTCCGATTTTGATAAAATAAATTCGAAATTCAGAACTAATTAAAAAATGTTATTTCCAAGCGTAGGAGGTTATATGTTAAAAAACGCCGAAGCTATAATTTGTTTCATATTATTTTCCCACCAATTTTACGATCGTTCCTATGGCAGCTATATGATATAGTCGTCTGATTTTGATAAATTTAAATTCGAAATTCAGAACTAATTAAAAAATGTTATTTCCAAGCTTAGGAGGTTATATGTTAAAAAACACCAAAGATATAATTTTTTTAAATTTTTTTTCCGATTATTCCTATGGGAGCTTTAAGATATAGTCGTCCGATCCGGCTGGTTCCGACTTATATACTACCTGCAAAAGATATAAGACTTTTGGGAAAGTTTCAGCCCGATAGCTTTAAAACTGAGAGACTAGTTTGCGTAGAAACGGACGGACAGACGGACATGGCTAGATCGACTCGTCTGCTGATCAAGAATATATATACTTTATGGGGTCGGAAACGTCTCCTTCACTGCGTTGCAAACTTCTGACTGAAATCAATATACCCTCTGCAAGGGTATAAAAATGCAAATATTAAGCGGTTTTCCTAGGATTGCAAATGGTAAATTGAATTGTAGGTAAATCTTGTTTCTAAGAGTCTGATATTTTCGATTATATTCTGCTAGCTACATAGTATGAGATATTGTCTGGGATTTGATCAATAATCCCATAAAATGATAAAAATTTAATAACATACTGTTCGGAAAAGATCAGAAATATAAGGAAAACAAATTTTAAAAAAATTAAAACTGTGTACATTGCTTAGAAAAGAAAAGGGAAAATCATAATGAATGTACATTGTAGCTAGGGGTCGAAGCATGTAGTACTACTGTAAGTCTTTTTTTTGTTTACCTTCACCGTTTTGGGCGAGTAAACGAAATACGCCGACAAAGAAAAAGACAATGTAACAATAGGCAATTAAAAATACAGGTCAAAATACGAATAGACAAGATACATAAAGTAAAACTAATTAGTTACTAAGAAGGATGGTATTATTGATTTAAGGTTAGGCAGTGAGTCGGTAGTAGATATTAGGTGGTAGTCTATTATAATCATTTCAAGTACTTTAAAAGGTTCATTCATTGCATAATAAGATATAAAATGACTTAATACTAAAGCAATATAGTTTCTAGTGATGATGGATGAAATGATATTAGTTAGAAAAAGATGAAAATATCTCAAATATGAATTACAGATACCCATCAATGTTGCGGAGGAGGGGCGGGGTTGGCAACCATCATTATTTAACATATATTTCACTTGCGGGGAATTAGGGGGATCCAAAAGATCAATTTTAACGCATTTACTTCAACTGAGAAAACTAAATAGGCACGTGAAAATTAATATTACTCAACTAGTTTGAGACCATCAAACAATTAGTTATATCAAGCATTTTGATGGAAAGTCGGCGTATTGAATTAATATATATATTTTTTATAATCTTAATAGAAGAAAAGTAGGAAATAATTAAAACTTTTTATTAGCACAGTGATTTTGTATAACTTATATAATATAAATATATATATATATATGTCAATAATTATTGTGACAAAGCGATCTGTATAAATATTTTTTTTATATTTATTCATTTACCTTATAAATAATTAAAGTACAAATCATTTTCTAAAATATTCCAAGAAAAAAAAAAGTGAAAGCCTTCATATATCTTTATATAAATATATGTATATATTTTTTTATCATAATAAAAGTTTAATAAATGAATAAATTTATATGAACATGGTTAAGGTGAACGACGTCTGCGTTGCTTATATGGTTTCTCAAAATTCGCCTTGTTGTAGTAATCTTCTTCTAACTCCATTTCCTTTTGATCCCATCCCCATTCTGGATTTGAATTTGAATTTGAATTGAACGATGTACTGAAAAGCGATTGACTTTTTGTTTTCGTTCCTTTTTTGGTTGATATATAATTTTACCAAGAAAACATTTAACAAAACCAAATTTGCGATTTACTGTGACAGACACTTGACCCTGTTATTATACCCTTGCAGAGGGTATATTGATTTCAGTCAGAAGTTTGCAACGCAGTGAAGGAGACGTTTCCGACCCCATAAAGTATATATATTCTTGATCAGCATGACTAGGCGGAAGTCTTATATCTTTTGCAGGTAGTATATAAGTCGGAACCAGCCGGATCGGACAACTATATCTTATAGCTCCCATAGGTATAATCGGGAAAAAATTTTAATAAATGATATCTTTGGTAATTTTTAGCATATAACCTCCTAGGCTTGGAAATAACATTTTTTAATAAATTTTGAATTTTGGATTTAAATTTATCAAAATCGGACGACTACATCATATAGCTGCCATAGGAACGATCGGAAAATTGGTGGAAAAATAATATGAAACAAATTATAGCTTCGGTGTTTTTCAACATATAACCTCTAACGCTTGGAAATAACATTTTTTAATTAGTTCTGAGTTTCGAATTTAAATTTATTAAAATCGGACGACTATATCATATAGCTGCCATAGGAACGATCGGAAAATTGGTAGGAAAATAATATGAAACAAATTATAGCCTCGGTGTTTTTTAACATATAACCTTCTACGCTTGTAAATAACATTTTTTAATTAGTTCTGAATTTCGAATTTAATTTTATCAAAATCGGACGACTATATCATAAATCTGCCATAGGAACGATCGGAAAATTGGTAGGAAAATAATATGAAACAAATTATAGCTTCGGTGTTTTTTGACATATTATCTTATACTATTGGGAATATCATTTTTTGTGTTTTTAAATTTAATAATTATATCTGCAAGGGTATATAAGCTTCGGCTTGCCGAAGCTAGCTTCCTTTCTTGTTCCATTTTCATTTTTATGATTTTTTTTTTCAATTTTCCAAGGATTTCTTATCGATTGTGTTTACTTTTGCACCTCCGCTGTGGACCTTTAGAGACCCTTTGTAACCTCAACATTTGTATTGTTGGTAGCAGTTGTGGCTTTCGGTGTTCGATTTATGAGTACACTTCACAGACATTTTTTGACAAAGGATAGAATGGATCATTAAAGTATGGATCACACAGCTGCTTTGGTGATAGAATGCAGGATAAGTTCATTGTTTTTGTTGTTTTACTTTATACGCCGGAAAAATTATAAATAACATCCCCAATTATAGATTTTTATGACTTTTTTTATGAAGAGATAATGTTCATTGAATTAGTCCTATTACCTTGACCCTTGCGCCTGCGTCGAGGCCTTTCGGCAACTCATTACACATCCACCTTGTGTATTGTAGGTAACAAACTTAACTTTGGGATTATGGTATGGTTAGCAATAGGTGGCTTTAAATGGTGGCACGTAAATTTTCTGTTGTAGCGTGCCGAATACAAAAATTTAATATAGTTTATTTATTTTATCGAATGTAATATAATTTTTCGTCATAATTGTTGATATCAGAAATAATGCTAAAGGCGCGTTCGCCACTACTTTTAACCTCGTTAAGAGGTGTTTTTGTTTGATATCAGAAGTTTTTTTTGCTTAAGAGTTTAAGTACCTCAATACCATGACTAGGAGTCGTCCCCATATGTCTTTGCTATTGAAAAACCAAACACACAGATTCGACCCCTAATCTTAGCTGAACGCCACCTTAAATTAGGCACAAGAAGTTTTATCGCTTCAATTACCTATTTTAATAGCACAAGTTTGGAATCTCAAGGGCTGTATAGTTTCAGATTCCTAGAGAAATCTGTCGTTTCTTACATTTCCCGCCGAACTAGCGGGTTTTTCCAAAGTGGTAGAACAAATAGATCAAGTTTCCTACTTCGATTAGCTTCATGCAAGTAAAGGATCCTAAAGCCGTAACAGATTTTTCGTTTGAAAAAATCGAATAAGAATTTTTTTCATTAAATTGGTTTTTTTCTTGTTTGTTCGAATAATTATGAAATATTTCGTATGCGGAGCTGAAACGAGATGCACTTTTTATCGCTTAATATCTTCCAAACGGTAATTTTTAAAGCAAAAAGTATTATACACCAAAAGTTGAGGAATCTCAAGGGCTATAAGATTTAAAATTTAAAAAGAAATCGTTCGACTCAATTTTGAGAAAATAGTCAAAAAGTGGTTTTAAAAAATAACTTTTTGTCATAGCTCTAAATCTATTATATTCAGACAACTTTACTATATAAAGACAATTTAGCAAATTAAATTATCTTTTCAGAGATATATAGCACGTTCCTGTAGCATTACTTGTTTAGATACTATAGGCATTTTAATTCTGGCTCTTTTTATTTTCCGCTAAACTAGCCGGTTTTTCCAAAAGTCGTAGAACAAACGTTTTCAATTTCAAGCTACTTTATACAGCCATAGGCTTTCCAAAACCCTAAAACAAAGATGGGGTGCATACAAACCCAAAAAAAAAGAGACAAACATTTTCATTTTGGAAAGAAGAAGAAAATCTTGTTTTTTGAATTACTTTTGAAGGGGACATCGGATTTCGGTGCCGTTCGACGCGTAATCTCAGTAAAAATAAAACTAGCTAAACAGACGGGGGCTTTCATCCCCACCGTATCCAGCAGCTCCAATTTTCTAAATTTTTACTTTAAAACTTTCACCGTTTTTTCTCCCAAAGAAATCTATATTTTAAAAGTCTTGGTATGCAATCTTCTTAGTTTTTGCGTTACCTTTCGATTGGTGTATCACTCGTTACGATCGTACCATAATGGCAGATTTTCAATTCTGCGGCTATATATAGTAGTTGTCTTCGCACGCTCTCTTGCGCGCTTCGCCACTACGTGTACTGCCGTCCACAGTGATTTATTACAGGAACCTAGAAACAATCGATACCTACATAAAGCGAAAGAATAAGAAAAAAGGAAATGTCTTTTTAACAATACACTAGTTTCAGTGGATGAAAATATTATGTGGTCTTAAAATCTGTCAACATTAGTTTTACAATCACACGATACATCTTTCCCCAGCATAATCGGACATGTTCCTCTAAGATATAAGTCTTCAGATATTTTGGGTGTGCGATCTTTCTTACACCAAATACATTGAAAATCAGAGTGTAAGTTTTTACTTTACATCGAAAGTCGTCTAGAGGACAAGAATTTTAGATCATTCTTAACAAAAGGCTATAACAGATCATAGAAGTTAAAACCAGCTAGTAGCCAACTAATAACAACTAGTAATCAATAAGTAAACAGCTACTGAACAGATAGTAGCCATCTTATAGCAGCTCATAATAGTTAAAATCTGCTGGTGACCAGTTAAAAACAACTATTAGACATCTACTAAACAGATAGTAACCAGCTAATAACAACTAGTAAGCAACTAGTAAACAGCTATAACAATTAGTAAGCATCTCATAACAATTAAAAACAGCTAGTAACCATCTAATTTCAACTAGTAAACATTTACTAAACAGATAGTAACCAGCAAATGACAACTAATAAGAAACTAGTTAACAGCTAGTAAACGGCTAGTTACCAGCTTACAACAACTAGTAAGCTGCTACTAAACACATAGTGACCATCTTATAACAACTCATAACAGTTAAGAACAGTTAGCAGCCAGCAAACTACTAGTGAATATCTACTGAACAGATGGTAACCATCTAATAACATGTGGTAACCAGCTAATAACAGATAGTAATAACAGCCCATAGCAGTTAATTACAGCTAGTAACCAAAATCCAATCAGCTCAACTCCGATCATGAATCAGGAAAACCAAAGGAGTATTGTAACTTAAGAGTTTATTTAACTTATTCAAAACGCTCTGTTATCTTAGACAAGGATGCCTAACACATTATCCCCTTTTGAAGAATATGCTTTGAATACTAAATTACTAACACCTATCCTTGTCTTATTAAGCCTGATCAGGTTTTTTTTTTTGGTTTCTGATGGTTCTGGGGGTGGTAGAACTGGATGTTTTGAAAATATTTCAACATCTGAGAAGCAACAACTGGTGATATTTATTTTACATATTTTTGTGGAAGGCGTAAGGAAATCTGCGGTAGCAGCGTAGGATAAAAGCTGGTACATTATTTTATTTCTTAGAGAGGTTGGTAATAGTTCACCATCAGAGTTATATGTAATTAATAATGTTTACAATAATAAAACAAGGAAGAACGCTATAGTCGAGTACCTCGACTATCAGATACCCGTTACTCAGCTAAAGGGACCAAAAGGAAATGGAGATATGCAAGCAGCGAAGCGAGATTGAAATGCGCCAACTACCCGCGATCTCAATATATGGTTATGTGGGCGGTAAACAGATTTCAGCGTTACGGGCGTTAGAGTGGGCGTGGCAACAAACTTTTTTTGGGTCAATCTATAGGTATTGACCCGACTTATACACATTTCAGTTAAAATTTTTTTCTAGCATGAAAATTGTGGGCGCCATAGGCTTTGCTGTATTGTGGGGGTTAGAGTGGACGTGGCATATTCGCGTAACAAACTTGCGCTGCGTACAAGCCTACGGAATCCAATTCTCTATCTTTGATAGTTTCCGAGATATCCGCGTTCATATCTGCGATTTTTTGAAGCTTGTGGGCGTTAAAGTGGGCGTGAAAACTTTTTTTGTGTCAATCGATAGGTATTGATGAGAACAATACATTTCAGTTAAATTTTCTAGCATCAAAACTGTAGGAGCCACAGTTTTGGGCGGCTTGTGGGCGTTAGAGTGGGCGTGGCACGCTGCTGAAACAAACTTTCTAGCTAGCTCTTATAGTTTCAGAGATCTCAGCGTTCATCCGGACGGACAGACAGACGGACATTGCTAGATCGACTCGGCTACTGATCCTGATCAAGAATATATATACATTTTGAGGTCGGGAACGCTTCCTTCTACCTGTTACATACTTTCCGACAAATCTAGTATAACCTTTTACTTTACGAGTAACGGGTATAATAAATGAGAAAATATTATAACAAGCTACAAAATATTATTCTGACTTTTTAGTTGTAATCAAACAAAAACACCTCTTAACGAGGTTAAAAGTAGTGGCGAACGCGCCTTTAAGAAAAATTTCTGATATCAACAATTGTGACGATAAGTTTATTAATTTTATCAAATGTAATATCATTTTTCGTCACAATTGTTCGTATCAGAAATTTTTGTTAAAGGCGCGTTCGCCACTACTTTTAACCTCGTTAAGAGGTGCGTTTGTTTGATTACAACTAAAAAGTCAGTAAAGTACGTGATGACGTCGGAACGATTTCAACTACTTTCCCAATTATAGGTAGTTGCAAATCGTTTTTTGACATTCACATTTTTGTTTCTTTCTCCACGTTGTATTGTAGCTAATAACAATGGTTTTGGGATGTAAGGCTAGCTACTATAGGACCCTCGAAACAATCGATACCTACATAAGATGAAAGAATAAGAAAACAAAATGTTTTTATACTCTTGCAGAGGGTATAATGATTTCAGTCAGAATTTGCAACGCAGTGAAGGAGACGTTTCCGACCCCATAAAGAATATATATTCTTGATCAGCATCACTAGACGAGTCGATCTAGCCATGTCCGTCTGTCCGTCTGTCTGTTCGTTTCTACGCAAACTAGTCTCTCAGTTTTAAAGCTATCGGGCTGAAACTTTCCCAAAAGTCGTATATCTTTGCAGGTAATATATAACTCGGAACCAGCCGTATCGGACAACTATATCTTATAGATCCCATAGGAATATTCGGAAAAAAAAGTGGAAAAAAATTATATCTTTGGTGTTTCTTAACATATTACCTCCTTTCCTTGGAAATAATCTTTTTAAATTAGTTATAATTTCGAATTAAATTTTATCAAAATCGAAAGACTATATCATATAGCTAACATAGGAACGATCGTAAAATTGGTGGTAACAAATTATGGTATGAAACAAATTATAGCTTCGGTGTTCCTTAACATATAACCTCCTACGCTTGGCAAAAACACTTTTAAATTAGTTCTGAATTTCGAATTTAATTTGATCAAAATCGGACGACTATATCATATAGCTGCCATAGGAACGATCGTAAAATTGGTGGGAAAATAATATGAAACAAATTATAGCTTCGGTGTTTTTATACCCGTTAGTCGTAGAGTAAAAGGGTATACTAGATTCGTCGGAAAGTATGTAACAGGCAGAAGGAAGCTTTTCCGACCCCATAAAGTATATATATTCTTGATCAGGATCACTAGCCGAGTCGATCTAGCCATGTCCGTCTGTCCGTCTGTCCGTCTGTCCGTCTGTCTGTCTGTCCGGATGAACGCTGAGATCTCGGAAACTATAAGAGCTAGGCTATTGAGATTTGGCGTGCAGATTCCTAAGCTTCTTACGCAGCGCAAGTTTGTTTCAGTAGAGTGCCACGCCCACTCTAACGCCCACAAACCGCCCAAAACTGTGGCTCCTATAGTTTTTATGCTAGAATAAAAATTAGATTCCGTAGCCTTGTACGCAGCGCAAGTTTGTTACGCATATATGCCACGCCCACTCTAACGCCCACAAACCGCCCAAGCCTGTGGCGCCCACAATTTTCATGCTAGATAAAAAATTTTAACTGAAATGTATTGGTCGCGTCAATACCTATCGATTGTTTAAAAAAAACTTTGCCACGCCCACTCTAACGCCCACAATGCTTAAATCTGTCTACCGCCGGTAGGTGGCGCATTTGCTGCTTCCATATCTCCATTTTCCTTTGGTCCCTTTAGCTGAGTAACGGGTATCTGATAGTCGAGGTACTCGACTATAGCGTTCTTCCTTGTTTTTTATCATATTTCTACTTCCTACGCTTGGAAATAACATTTTTTAATTAGTTTTGAATTTCGAATTAAATTTTATCAAAATCGGACGACTACATCATATAGCTGCCATAGGAACGGTCGGAAAGTTGGTGGGAAAATAATATGAAACAAATTATAGCTTCGGTGTTTTTTGACATATTACTATTGGGAATATCATTTTTTGTATTTATACCCGTTACTCGTAGAGTAAAAGGATATACTAGATTCGTCGGAAAGTATGTAACAGGCAGAAGGAAGCGTTTCCGACCCCATAAAGTATATATATTCTTGATCAGGATCACTAGCCGAGTCGATCTAGCCATGTCCGTCTGTCCGTCTGTCCGTCTGTCCGTCTGTCTGTCTGTCCGGATGAACGCTGAGATCTTGGAAACTATGAGAGCTAGGCTATTGAGATTTGGCGAGCAGATTCCTGAGCTTCTTACGCAGCGCAAGTTTGTTTCAGTGGAGTGCCACGCCCACTCTAACGCCCACAAACCGCCCAAAACTGTGGCTTCTACAGTTTTGATGCTAGAGTAAAAATTTAAGCTGAAATGAATTGTTCTCATCAATACCTATCGATTGACCCAAAAAAAAGTTTGCCACGCCCACTTTAACGCCCACAAACCGCCTACAAACTTCAAAAAATCGTAAATATGAACGCGGATATCTCGCAAACTATCAAAGATAGAGTATTGGGATTTCAGATTTAGATTCCGTAGCCTTGTACGCAGCGCAAGTTTGTTATGCGAATATGCCACGCCTACTCTAACGCCCACAAACTGCCCAAGCCTGTGGCGCCCACAATTTTTATGCTAGATTTAAAATTTTAACTGAAATGTATTGGTCTCGTCAATGCCTATCGATTGATCCAAAAAGAAATTTGCCACGCCTACCCTAACGCCCACAATGCTTAAATCTGTCTTCCGCCGGTAGGTGGCGCATTTAAATCTCGCTTTGCTGCTTGCATATCTCCATTTCCCTTTGGTCCCTTTAGCTGAGTAACGGGTATCTGATAGTCAAGGTACTCGACTATAGCGTTCTTCCTTGTTTTAAATTAAATAATTATAGCTTCAAGGGTATACAAACTTCGGCTTGCCGAAGTCAACTTCCTTTCTTGTTTACAATACACTAGTTTAAGTGGGTGAAATAACTGTGAGGTCTTAAAATCTGTAAACATGAATCGAAATTGTTTATCAAAACCGCTTTTAAAATGATTTTAAACAGCTGGGGTTCTTTTGGTTTCTTAATTAGTTTTAAAATCACAGGATACATCTTTCACTAATACGATCGAACATATTTCTCTAAGATATCAATCTTCAGATATTTTGGGTGTGCGGCCTTTCTCACGTTCGCAACAAACACATTGAAATTCACAGTGTAAGTTTTTACTTCACATCGAAAGTTGTTTAGAGGATAAGAATTCTAGATTATTCTTAACAAAGGCTTTAACAGCTCATAACATTAACATCTTAACAAAAGACTATAACAGCTCATAACAGTTAATAACAGCCAGTATCCAGCTAATAACAACTAGTTAACAGTTACTAAACAGATAATAACCAGCTAATAACAGCTAGAAAACAACTAGTAAACAGATAGTAACCATCTAATAAGAGTTAATTACAGCTAATAACAAAAGTCCAAGCAGCTCAACACCCATCATGAATCAGGAAAAACAGATGAGTATTATTATTAAAGAGTTTATTAAACTTATTTAAAAGGCGCTGCTATCTTAGACAAGGACGTCTAACTTGTAGGGGTATGACGTATCCCCCCGAAGTTATACACCAACGCAGTTATCTTACAATCTTTGCTTTTATTTAATAACTTTTGTCTGTTCAGGATCACGGTCGGCGTTCAACTGCTCTCGCTCTCAGCTCACGATCCGCATCAACCCCCGAGAGTGTGAGAGCGATGAGAGAGAGATAGAGAACAGTGAGCGGCATCGTACAACAACAACAACTTATTCTTAGAACTTACACGAATATTTTGGCTACTCCAGACACCTTGATAAGGGCAACGCGATAATTGAAAACCTTCAACATCTTTTATCAAGTATCTATCATTCCTTAAAACTTTATATATAACATAAGGGACCTTATGTTTAGGTATTAGCTTTCTTGCAACTCCTACTGAGCTATCAAAATTTTTTTACAATAATATAGTCTCCCACTTTGTACTCCGAACTCTTTGTCCTTTTTTCATTATATCTCTGTTCGTTGTCTTTTTGTAATTTTCTTTGTGCTTTTGAACCGTCTTTTCTAATTTTGTCTAAATCTCTAACATCACTAACATTATCTTATTCTTCTAACTTTTGTCTCAATTCATCAATAACTGTGCCTTTCTGCTCGATTACAAACAACATCTTACTTGGCATTTGTGCTATGCTTCTTTGCTTCGTGTTGTTTAGTGAAAACTCAACATCCTCCACAACTGTGTCCCAATGCATTTTCTCTTCTGGATCTGCTAGTTTAGCCATCATTGGTCCCACAATTCGGTTAATCCTTTCTACTTGCCCATTGGCTTAAGGTGATCCGGTCGCAATTTTGACATGTTTAATATTACATTCTTCCATAAATTTTCCAAAATCTTCTGACGTAAAACAGCTTCCCCTATCCGAAACTATACAAGTTGGTCTCCTGTAAGACCTAAAGTAGTCTTTCAATGCTATAATTGCATATGTTTTTTTTTTGCATATAGCCTAACATATTTAGTAAATACGTCTATAACCACAAAGAGATGTTTCTTTGCTCCTCCATTATCAACCGGTCCATAATGATCAATATTTATAATTTCGAATGGCACATTTCCTTTTGGTATACTGTGCAACAGTCCTTTCCCTTTCCCTGACTTTGGCGAGTATGCTACACATCTTACACAATTATGAATACCAATTATTACCAATTATGAAAACCAATACGTCCTAACAATAGCATCCATAACTTTATCTCTTCCTTAATGACCTAATTCATTGTGATATTTGTATAATATCTTTTCCTCCATTTCTTCTGGAAAACAAGATAACAACTTTCCATTATTCTACTTTCTATATATAACTCCATTCCTCATCTCAAACATTTTATCTTCCTCCTTTTCTAACTTTCTTCTAACATCTTTTAATTTTTCATCTTTTGCTTGACAAATTATTAAATTATCTTCAAAGCTATTCGTTTCTACTACCATTATGTTTGTATTTTTACTTAACGCGTCAACATGTTGCATAAGTTTCCCCGATTTATGGACTAGTTCAAAGTCATATTCTAGCAATCCTAATGCCCACCGTGCAATACGGGGGTTTAACTCAATTCTATTTAACGTCAACGTCAGTGAGTTACAATCTGTGACTATTCTAAATCGTCTACCCTGCACATAAATTCTAAATCTTCTAAGAGCGTAAATTATTGCTAAAGTTTCTAATTCAAAACTATGATACTTTGCTTCATCTTTGGTTGTTGCTTTCGAAAAATAAAACATAGGATGTAGCTTTTTATCCTCTTTTCTTTGCAGCAAAACTGCCCCAAAACCTTGTGCGCTGGCATCTGTATGCAATTCTACCTCGTCCTTATAATAATATAGTCCTTTTATATACTTTTCCTTAAGCATTTCAAAAAATTGCAATTCCTTTTCTTCAAATACGAATTCCTTATACTTTTTTAACAAATCATATAGAGGTTTAGCGATCATCGAAAAATCTTTAATGAACCTTCTAAAATACGAACACAGACCCAGAAAGCTTCTAACACCGTGTACTTTATCTGGAACGGAAAAATCTTGAACAGCTTCTATTCCTTTGTCATAAGCCTGTATTCCCTTGCTAGTTACCAAAAATCCTAAGTATTGTACACTTGCTTGTAGAAACTCACAATTGTGCATTCTTAATTCTAGTTTGTTCCTTGCTAATCGATCAAAAACTTCCCTAAGAACACTGAAATGTTCTTGCATTTCTTTACTCGCAATCTTGATATCGTCCATGTATATAACTACCTTACCATCCCTTATCATATCTGCAAAAATCTTATTGATAAAGCGTTGAAACACCGCTGGTGCATTCTTCAGCCCCATTGGCATCCGCATAAACTCAAATTGTCCTAATGGCGTCATAAATGAGGTATATTTTATCGATTTACTATCCACAAACACATGAAAGTAGCCATGCTTTAAATCTAATTTCGATTTAATTTTATTTACCAGTGTATCTAATAAATCGTCGATCAAAGGTAACTGATAATTATCTTTAACCATCGTCTTATTAAGCTTTCGATAATCCACACATAGTCGTAAGTCGCCTGACTTCTTTTTAACTAACACTATTGGAGATGCATACTCGGATTCACTTGGCCTTATTACTCCTTCACTTAAGTATTCATCTAATATCACCTACAATTTTTCTTTTTCTGTGCAAGCTAAACGTCTGGGCGAACAACTGAATGATTTTGAATCCTCTAATCTTAATTTCATTTCGCATCTAACCTCTGGTTCTTTTGGCCTTTCTTTATTTACATAACAACTTTCTACCATCTTAACAAACTGACACCTAACATTATAATTCACATGATCACCAACTTTATATTCTACACTTTCATCCGTTAAATTTATATTAAAAGTTCCGTTTCTACTAGATTTATTTCCGGCTCAGTATAATTTTTATCCGTAACTTTTTCTTCGCTAACTATCTGCTTTTCATCACTAACATTAGAAGGATTTTTAATATTCTCAACCCTAACCATTTTCAAGGTGTCAAGGCTTAAATAAAGATTACAAGCATCCATAAAATCTCGTCCTAGGATTACATCATGACTCATAGATTCGTTTGCCACAATAACTAAATTAAAATGTATTTTATTTAAATTTTTCATAACATAACATAATACGTTTTTAGGTAACTTTTGTTTAAACCATAATATAAACTTAAAACTGGTAATTATACCCGTTAGTCATAGAGTATAAGGATATACTAGATTCAACGGAAAGTATGTAACAGGCAGGAGGAAGCTTTTCCGACCCCATAAAGTATATATATTCTTGATTAGGATCACTAGCCGAGTCGATCTAGCCATGTCCGTCTGTCCGTCTGTCTGTCCGTCCGGATGAACGCTGAGATCTCGGAAACTATAAGAGCTAGGCTATTGAGATTTGGCCTGCAGATTTCTGAGCTTCTAACGCAGCGCAAGTTGGTTTCAGTAGAGTGCCACGCCCACTCTAACGCACCCAAACCGCCCAAAACTGTGGCACCTACAGTTTTTATGCTAGAATAAAAATTTTAACTGAAATGTATTGTTCTCATCCATACCTATCGATTGACCCAAAAAAAAGTTTGCCACGCCCACTTTAACGCCCACAAGCCGCCCACAAACTTCAAAAAATCGTAAGTATGAACGCGGATATCTCGGAAAATATCAAAGATAGAGAAATGGGGATTTCAGATTTAGATTCCGCAGGCTTAAGCGCAGCGCAAGTTTGTTACGCGAAATCGGACTTCCTGTATCTATTCTGCAATTAACCTGGTATTAGAATTATTTATTACATTAATTTCAACATATCTTACATAATTGTTTTCGCCTTCGTTCTTGTTCTTCAAGCATTTCGCAACAAAATGTCCCATCTCTCCGCACGCTTAGCACGTGCATTACAATTGAAACAACGAGTCTCCTTGCTGTCCCTCGGATCCGTTGATGTCGTCGGCCAGCCAACGCCATATAACTTTGGCAAGCTTACATCCGCAAACGCCCTCTTTATGTGCCCAATATCCACAAAGCATTGAATATGCGCCTGATTACGTAGGCCTTGATTTGGAATACCTTCGATGATGCAGCTCAACATTTCCTCCGCATCAATATAAATGCCCTGACCAAGCATTATCTTGTCATCGACATAGTAGTTCCCAAAAGTTTCGCTTTGTTTCCATTTGCGACCTTCGAATTTGCGTCTTATTTCTAACTTCGATGATTTTCCGTCAAACGCTGAGATCAGCTCTTCAGTCAAGTCATCCAACGGTAGCAACACGCGGTCTGAGTCTGCGTGCAGCCACTCATACACTTTACCTTTAATTTTGCTCAGCATTAGCATCTTTACAAATTTTCCTCTTATTCCATAAATGGTCGCGATATTGTGCATTTGAGTAGTCCATTGTGGGCACATGACTCGCCCGAAAACTCACTTAATTCCTGCGTTGCCATACCCAACGGGACGTCGATGCTCTGGTTAAAATTTTCCACCACCGCAACGTTGCCGTTTTTCACTTTACGTTCGCTGCTTTTTGGGTTCTTTGAATTCTCTCCAGCCTGGTTGTGCATGTCGTCTTCTGCATAATTGTCGTTCCTTCCACCAACTTCGTTTTGTTCGCCGCCTTTTTCGTTGCTCCGTTTGCCTCTAATTCTAAGAATGCTGCCAGCAACTTCGTAATTTTCTTCACCATCTTCGCCGTTAGTTTCGCCGCCTTCTTCGTCGTTATTCTCACTGGCGCCGTCTTCGCCGTTACTTTCCCCGTCTTCTTCGTCGTAATTCTGGATGTCGCCGTCTTTGCCGTTACTTTTGCCGCCGTCTTTGCCGTTACTTCTGTCACCGCCTTTGTCGTAATTCTGGAAATTCTTCGAAATTCTCGTCGCCGCTGTCTTCGCCTTTACTTTTGTCGCCGTCTTTGTCTCCTTTGTTTCTCCATTTCGTCAAACTTTCCACGCATTTCCTTTGGTACTTTATTTAAACGCAAGATCAACTCCTTCTTTGTTCCGTTTATTGATAACTTCATCACACTCAACCACCTTTTTAATTGTTCAATCGACGCGTTGTTTAAATCCATTTTTATTTACTTTCGTATAAACGTTTTAATTAATTGGCTCGTGATCGGCCCACTTCTGATTTTGTAGGGGTATGACGTATCCCCCTGAAGTTAAACACCAACGCAGTTATATTACAATCTTTGCTTTTACTTAATAACTTTTGTCTGTTCAGGATCACGGTCGGCGTTCAACTGCTCTCGCTCTCAGCTCACGATCCGCATCAACCCCCGACTCATTGAAAGAGTGTGAGAGCGATGAGAGAGAGATAGAGAACCGCTCGTACAACAACAACAACTTATTCTTAGAACTTACACGAATTATCTAGAAGGAATACAATAACATATACATACATACATAATACTACGCAGCAATCCTGCTACAAACTCATTATCCCCTTTTAAAGAATACGCCTTGAATACTGAAATACTAACACCTATCCTTGACTTATTAAGCTTGATCAGGATTTTTTTGTTTCTGACCAGAAACGGAAGCCTGAAGGCGGACATCAAGTCGGAGATTTAGTTGCCATACGCCGCACACGGTTTGTTGCTGGAAAGAAACTTGCAATCTTGCAATCTTGCGCAGACCGCTTTACCGAACTCCAGTATATGCGTATTCCCTAGCGCTCCAGCTTAAGAGAGCATTATTATATATATAAAATAAATAAGATATACATAGCCGTCTTTCTGCTGTCCAACTGTGGGCAGCGCAGCTACGAGACTTAGGCTTACTTAGAACCTAAGGAATAATGTATGAACAGAAACAACTGAACGTTAGTAGCGGCACCTTTGCTGCTCCACATATAATAAAAGGATTATTCAAGTAAAAATTGAGGACATCTTTTTACTACATGGCGACCGTGACAGGTGTTCACAGTTCTGAACACAAGTGTATTTAAACAAAAACAACAACAACAACATCAACTCAGGAATTATCAACCACAACTACAAAAATGAGGAAAAATGTCATAAGTCTTTGCAATGACCAGCAGTATACAAGTACGAGTGGCAGTCCGTCACTTGTACCAACGCTGGAATAAAACACAAGATATTCAACAAGTGTGAGAGGCAATCCGTCCCTTACGCCAGCGCAGGAAACCGGTAGATAGGAAAGAAAAATCAAAAGTCTGAGTGAGTAGAGTGCGAGTAATGGGCAAACGCGGAGGCCAGAAAAACAAAATCAATAAAAGAATGGCACACAATAAGTGGCTATTATACACAAATACGCCGCCCACATGGGCAACAGCAGAAAAATTGACTGCTGAACTTGATTTTTTGAAAGAATGCCTCCAGCTACGAAAGCCAAATACCGCAACTCACTCAGCAAATATTAAAGTTATAAATAAAACACTAATTAACAAACCACCATCTCTAAGCCTTTTTCGAAAATACCTGACTTCTGCCCGAACGACTGCCGTGGACCACTATACGCTGCAGCAAACCAAAATCATGCATGAAACCAAAGACCAGTGCGAAGACCGGCACCGGCCCCACCTGAGCCAATAGGCCACGAACATCAGCAGCAGTGAAGCCAACAGCGCGAGGGGCTCTCCGCCACTTTCGCCTACCAAGGAGCGTCAGCGTAGCCAAACCGGCGACGACCAGCTAACGCGGAAGACATCCGGTGCAGCAATCAAAATAATTATAATATACATATATTTGATAAAAATTGTAAAGTTATGCGGAGCCATCTCCGCTCAATTAGAAGTATAGCCCGTAAAGCTATATAAAACAATAGGTAGTGTTCAGGCCCACTGTCCGGCGAATCTGGACCCCGTCACCGCTGTACAATTGCTCCGCTCTCCTAGTGCACCGCTCTCTCGCTCTCCCGCTGTGTTCCCATTTCCCCTCCGTGGAGTCTCCACTGCGCATTATTTTCCCAACAATTTTCCGGTCGTTCCTATGGCAGGTATATGATATAGTCGTCCAATTTTGAAAAAACTAAATTCGAAATTCAGAACTAATAAGAAAAAGTTATTTCCAAGCGTAGGAGTTTATATGCTAAAAAGCACCAAAGAAATAATTTTGTTAAATGTTTTTCCGATTATTCCTATGGGAGCTGTTAGATATAGTTGGCTGGTTCCGACTTATATACTACCTGCAAAAGAAAGAAGACTTTAGGGAAAGTTTCAGCCCGATAGCTTTAAAACTGAGAGACAAGTTTCCGTAGAAACGGACGGACAGACGGACATGGCTAGATCGACTCGTCTAGTGATGCTGATTAAGAATATAAAGGCAGAACGCTGTTGTCAAGTACCTCGACTATCAGATACCCGTTACTCAGCTAAAGGGACCAAATGGAAATGGAGATAAGCAAGCAGCGAAGTGAGATTGAAATGCGCCACCTACCGGCGGTAGACAGATTTAAGCATTATGGGCGTTAGAGTGGGCGTGGCAAAACGAGACCAATACATTTTAGTTAAAGTTTTTATCTAGCATGAAATTTGTGGGCGCCACAGGCTTGGGCGGTTTGTGGGCGTTAGAGTGGGCGTGACATATTCGCGTAACAAACTTGCGCTGCGTACAAGCCTACGGAATCTAAATCTGAGATCTGTGGGCGTTAAAGTGGGCGTGGCAAACTTTTTTTGGTCAACCGATAGGTATTGATAAGAACAGTTCATTTCAGTTAAAATTTTTACTCTAGCATCAAAACTGCAGGAGCCACAGTTTTGGGCGGTTTGTGGGCGTTAAAGTGGGCGTGGCAAGCTGCTGAAACAAACTTGCGCTGCGTAAGAAGCTCAGGAATCTGCACGCCAGTTCTCAATAGCCTAGCTCTTATAGTTTCTGAGATCTCAGCGTTCATCCGGACGGAAGGACAGACGGACAGACGGACATGGCTAGATCGACTCGGCTAGTGATCCTGATCAAGAATATATATACTTTATGGGGTCGGAAACGCTTCCTTCTGCATGTTACATACTTTCCGACGAATCTAGTATAGCCTTTTTACTCTACGAGTAACGGGTATAAAAACTATAGGACAAAGTTGGACCGAAACCTGGCAACAAATTGTGTGGTAACCCCTGACGAAATTTAAGGATTTCTTACAGAGTGCATTACCAAAGCCGGTAATAATCGAGGCCGAAGAAAGCCCAGAGACTTTAAGCAAGAGTGGTACACGGAGCAGTGTGAGGCAGCTCGAATACTTTTTTTCAATTTGTTAAGGCAGGCCAAATCAACAAACTCAGCAGGTGCAGTGGTAATGTATCATGAAGCAAACGCCTCATACAAGTTAACTTGTCAAAACGCTCGGACGACTTTTACATTAACCTAGCGAGATCATTGGATTCCATAACAGATGGCAGGGCATATTGGAGTACTATTAGGAAACTCAATGGAAACTCATTTGAAAAATCAATGGAAGTTAATGCAGATGATCTAGGAAAACATTTCCGGGATCTTCTAGCGCCTCCAGACTGGACGCTATCGCTGCACTTTGCAATGCCGTGGGTAAAAAATCATTCTTTAGATGGATGAATGACAGGACTTGAAGTGGAAAATGTACTTGCAATGTTAAAAGAAATTCGGAATTCATAAAGTACGCTACTTCTCAATTCAAAGCCAGCCTTATCACTGCATTCAACAAGTTCTTGGGATCGGAAATAGTCCCAAAGAGCTTTCAAAAAGCTATAATTTTTTCCATCTTTAAGTAAGGCGACCGGAAAGTGACATCTAACTACAGAAGGATCTCTTTTCAAAATGCGTTAGCTAAAGTCTTCTCTGCGTTGCTACTCGAGCGGCTAAAAAACTGGGTAAAAAACTAAATATTCTTACTGAATTCCAAGCCGGTTTTAGAAAAGGATATTCGACAGTAGACAACATTTTCAGTCTTACAAGTATAGCAAGGTCATATATCGACAGCGGGAAAAAGTTATACGCGTTCTGTGTAGATTTCAGAGCTGCCTTTGGCTTTATAGACAGAAGAACCCTAAGCTACAAGCTCAGCAATATCGGCATATCGACGACATTTTAAAACGTCCTACAAAGCTTGTACACGGATAATCTGGCGGCAGTATGTAATGGAGTAAAGCAAGGATGTCTACTCAGCGCCCTTCTGTTTTCCCTTTTTTAAACGACATCACGGATAGCCTGCCTTGTGGTATTCAAATACGCGGATGCGCGATCAAGGCTCTGCTGTATGCAGATGACATTGTGGTCCTCGCCGAATTCCCCGTTGAACTGCAAACAATGATTAATGCTCTGCACAAATACTGTTTGTATGGGGATTGTTAGTACACACCGAGAAGTCAAAAGTTCTGATTTTCAAGAGGCATTGGAGAAGGCTAGCACAAAACAAAAAGTGGAATTTGGGGTCTATTCAGCTAGAAATTGTCAATTCGTATAAGTATCTAGGAATCTGGATTTACCACAACGGTCGTTTCAACAACCATTTACAGGAGAAACTTCGAGATGCAAAACTAACCAAAAACTGCACATGGAAATCGTTGCTAGGGAAAAAGGATATTCCAATGAGTAGCAAGTACAAGCTGTTTAGTGCAGCAGTGCGGTCAACCCTTTGTTACGGCGCGCAGGTCTGGGGCATCTCACCTTATGAAGAAGTTGAAAGCCTTCTAAGATTATTCTTAAGGAAAATATTTCGTCTACCCAGATTTACTCCGAACAGGATGCTATATCTTGAAACAGGCCTGTAGCCGCTGAATATCTTTACAGCTGAAATGCATTTCAGGTATATACAGAAAGTGGTAACCATGCCCGAACATAGGCGGCCACGAATTCTAGCGAACTATTTGGTGCAGGAACGTAAGCAATGGGTCATAGAATGGGAGACGCTTGCCGAGACCTACGGAGAAAGGCTACAGTTAGGCGATCCTTCTCAATGGTCGCAATGGGCAAAAATTATTTTAGTACAATGGACGAAACCTATAGGACTCAGTTCAAACCGGAATCAAGGAGAAGCAGAAATCGTATGACTCATAGGTCCCTTAAATATGATCTGGGACTTGATAACTATTTTACTGACGCTTTCACTGTTGAGAAGATTCGTACCATTTTCATGGCCAGCGGAGAAATCCTCCCACTAAGCTATATCCCAAACGTGACAGCCAGCAACACTGTGTGCCCGCTCTGCAATATGAGGGAGCAGGAAAACGTCGTGCACTTTATAGGACGCTGCCCCATTCTACGGGAGATCCGCCTGCTGCATTTTGGTAAGACAGCTGCAACCGCGGGATGTATTCAATTCGCTGGATGGGCAATGTTGGTCAACTCTATACAACTACATCAACCAGGCTTTAAAGTACCGAAACAACATTTTAACTTCATATTCCAAATCCAACACGTAACTCCGACCCCATAGACTATATATATTCTTGATCAGCATCACTAGACGAGTCGACCGTCTGTCCGTCTGTCTGTCCGTTTCTACACAAACTAGTCTCTCAGTTTTAAAGCTATCGGGCTGAAATTTTCCCAAAAGTCTTATATCTTTTGCAGGTAATATATAAGTCGGAACCAGCCGGATCGGACAACTATATCTTATAGCTCCCATAGGAATAATCGGAAAAAAAAATGTAAAAAAATTATATCTTTGGTGTTTTTTAACATCCCTGCAAGCAAAAAGGCGATATTTCTATCTCCTGTCGTCCAGAAGTCACTTCTTAGTAACTTCTGCGCGATAGAAACACGATAGAACACATTTTACAAAAACAAAATATACATATATGGCGCAGAAGTAACTTCTAAGTCACTTCTGGACGATAGAAAGGCGATAGTACACATTTTACAAAAACAAAAAGGGTCGGGATCGCGAAGAAGTAACTTCTGAGACACTTCTGCGCGATAGAACGGCGATAGAGTAGATTTTACAAAAAAAAAAGTGTCGGGATCACGAAGAAGTAACTTCTGAGACACTTCTGCGCGATAGAAAGACGATAATAGTGGGTAAAACACGCGATAATAAGAGGTCGCGGTAATTTTTCGTTACCCCTTTTTTTCGGAAAATTTCTCGGGTCTTCCTTTTGACCCACGTGAACAGTGCGGATTTGCATCAAAATTGTGGGTTTACAAAATATAGCTTCGTTTTTTCCAAATGTTTTTAATTGCTTAACATATTTAAGTGTCCCTCCCAACAAAGGGTGCGAAATTACGTGCTTATCGTGAGCTGTACGATTACTACTTGGCGTGTAACTGCATCCAACGATTCTCAACGTATTTCATTGTAAAAGGTAATGAATTCTAGTTTATTTTTATTTTGATTGAACAAAAAACAATTTTGGTTTCTGTTTCTTTTAGAAATGGCTATTAGTAGCTTGACCTAAATAACATTGTTCAGCAAAATTTTCTTCATGCCAGGGATCTTCAATACAAGTGGACAAAGCCCTAATACAAAAAATAAATGCAAAATATTGAAAGTATAAAAAATATGTTTTTATTCAAGATTTTGCAATTGGGAAAGACTCTTCTAGGTATCTTCTACAGGCATATGTAAAGTCACTTCTGAGTGACTTCCAGAAGTTACTTCGTCGATATCGCATTCAGATCGCGGAAGTGACTCCCATCGGGAACAAATGTGCCACTTCGGCGACACTTCTCGGAGTCACTTCGGCGACACTTCCAGAAGTGACTTCGGCGACACTTCCAGAAGTGACTTCTGCGACACTTACAGAAGTGACTTCGGCGACACTTCTTTGCCACGCCCACTTTAACGCCCACAAACCGCCCACAAACTTCAAAAAATCGTTAGTATGAACGCGGATATCTCGAAAACTATCAAAGATAGAGTATTGAGATTTCAGATTTAGATTTCGTAGGCTTGTACGCAGAGCAAGTTTGTTATGCGAATATGCCACGCCCACTCTAACGCCCACAAACCGCCCAAGCCTGTGGCGCCCACAATTTGTATGCTAGATAAAAAATTTTAACTGAAATGTATTGGTCTCGTCAATACCTATCGATTGATCCAAAAAAAATGTTGCTACGCCCACTCGAACGCCCACAACGCTTAAATCTGTCTACCGCCGGTAGGTGGCGCATTTCAATCTCGCTTTGCTGCTTGCATATCTCCATTTCCCTTTGGTCCCTTTAGCTGAGTAACGGGTATCTGATAGTCGAGGTACTCGACTATAGCGTTCTTCCTTGTTTAACATGTAACCTCCTACGCTTGGAAATAACATTTTTTAATTAGTTCTGAATTTCGAATTTAATTTTATTACAATCGGACGGCTATATCATATAGCTATATCATAGGAACGATCGGAAAATTGGTGGGAAATTAATATGAAACAAATTATAGCTTCGGTGTTTTTTAACATAAAACCTCCTAAGCTTGGAAATAACATTTTTTTTAATTAGTTTTGAATTTCGAAAATCTGTCAACATGAATCGAAATTGTTTATCAAAACCGCTTTTAAATTGATTTTAAACAGCGTGGGTTCTTTTGGTTTCTTAATAAGTTTTAAAATCACAGGATACATCTTTCCCTAATATGATCGAACATATTTCTCTAAGATATCAATCTTCAGATATTTTGGGTGTGCGGCCTTTCTCACGTTCGCAACAAACACATTGAAATTCACAGTGTAAGTTTTTACTTCACATCGAAAGTTGTTTAGAGGATAAGAATTCTAGATTATTCTTAACAAAAGACTATAACAGCTCATAACATTATTCTTAACAAAAGACTATAACAGCTCATAACAGTTAATAACAGCTAGTATCCAGCTAATAACAACTAGTTAACAGTTACTCAACAGATAATAACCAGCTAATAACAACTAGAAAACAACTAGTAAACAATTAGTAAACAGATATTAACCTCTAATAACAGTTAATTACAGCGAATAACCAAAGTCCAAGCAGCTCAACACCCATCATGAATCGGGAAAAACAGATGAGTATTCTTATTAAAGAGTTTATTAAACTTACTTAAAAGGCGCTGCTATCTTGGACAAGGACGTCTAACTCATTATCCCCTTTTAAAGAATACGCCTTGAACTAACAACTATCCTTGACTTATTAAGCTTGATCATGGTTTTTTGGATTCTGACCAGAAACGGAAGCCAGAAGTCGGATATCAAGTCGGAGATTTAGTTGCCATACGCCGCACACAGTTTGTTGCTGGAAAGAAACTTGCAATCTTGCAATCTTGCGCAGACCGCTTTACCGAACTCCAGTATATGCATATTCCCTAGCGCTCCAGCTTAAGAGAGCATTATTATATACATATAATATATAAGATATACATAGCCGTCTCTCTGCTGTCCAACTGTGGGCAGCGCAGCTACGAGACTTAGGCTTACTTAGAACCTATGGAAAAATGTATGAACAGAAACAACTGAACGTTAGTAGCGGCACCTTTGCTGCTCCACATATAATAAAAGGATTATTCAAGTAAAAATTGAGGACATCTTTTTACTACATGGCGACCGTGACAGGTGTTCACAGTTCTTAACACAAGTGTATTTAAACAAAAACAACAACAACAACATCAACTCAGGAATTATCAACCACAACAACAAAAATGAGGAAAAATGTCATAAGTCTTTGCAATGACCAGCAGTATACAAGTACGAGTGGCAGTCCGTCACTTGTACCAACGCTGGAATAAAACACAAGATATTCAACAAGTGTGAGAGGCAATCCGTCCCTTACGCCAGCGCAGGAAACCGGCAGATAGGAAAAAAAAATCAAATGTCTGAGTGAGTAGAGTGCGAGTAATGGGCAAACGCGGAGGCCAGAAAAACAAAATCAATAAAAGAATGGCACACAATAAGTGGCTATTATACACAAAAACGCCGCCCACATGGGCAACAGCAGAAAAATTGAATGCTGAACTTGATTTTTTGAAAGAATGCCTCCAGCTACGAAAGCCAAATACCGCAACTCACTCAGCAAATATTAAAGCTATAAATAAAACACTAATTAACAAACCACCATCTCTAAGCCTTTTTCGAAAATACCTGACTTCTGCCCGAACGACTGCCGTGGACCACTATACGCTGCAGCAAACCAAAATCATGCATGAAACTAAAGACCAGTGCGAAGACCGGCACCGGCCCCACCTGAGCCAATAGGCCACGAACATCAGCAGCAGTGAAGCCAACAGCGCGAGGGGCTCTCCGCCACTTTCGCCTACCAAGGAGCGTCAGCGTAGCCAAACCGGCGACGACCAGCTAACGCGGAAGACATCCGGTGCAGCAATCAAAATAATTATAATATACATCTATTTGATAAAAATTGTAAAATTATGCCGAGCCATCTCCGCTCAATTAGAAGTATAGCCCGTAAAGCTATATAAAACAATAGGTAGTGTTCAGGCCCACTGTCCGGAGATTCTGGACCCCGGCAATTGCTCCGCTCTCCTAGTGCACCGCTCTCTCGCTCTCCCGCTGTGTTCCCATCTCCCCTCCGTGGAGTCTCCACTGCGCATTGTTTTCCCAACAATTTTCCGATCGTTCCTATGGCAGGTATATGATATAGTCGTCCGATTTTGAAAAAACTAAATTCGAAATTCAGAACTAATAAGAAAAAGTTATTTCCAAGCGTAGGAGTTTATATGCTAAAAAGCACCAAAGAAATAATTTTGTTAAATGTTTTTCCGATTATTCCTATGGGAGCTGTTAGATATAGTTGGCTGGTTCCGACTTATATACTACCTGCAAAAGAAAGAAGACTTTAGGGAAAGTTTCAGCCCGATAGCTTTAAAACTGAGAGACAAGTTTAATGGACGAATCGATGGAATATCTCGATAAACGGAAATAAGTCTAAGCACTGCAATTTCTCTCTTAGAAGTAAAATTCTCCCCAGAGTGAAATTCCAGGACACAGTCTTACCGCAATCAGCACAGGCTCAGTACTTGGGCTTGATTTTGGACAAACGTCTTACGTGGAGGCAGCACATAACGAAAATGACAGCAACATGTCGCGCTAAACCTCGGAAACTAAATTGGATGCTTAAAGGAACAAGTGAGCTCAGCCTTAGCAACAAGATGTTGCTGTACAGGTCGATAGTGGTTCCTTTATTCACCTATTGCCTATTCACCATGACTCAAATGTCATGAGGGTCCAAAGAATGCAAAACCGGGCGCTACGTACGATTGCGGGTGCGCCTTGGTACGTAAGGAACGATGTCCTAGCCTGCGATCTTCACATCCCCACGGTGCGAGAGCAGACAAACATGCACTCAAGCCGTTACAACGACCGTCTACTAGCCCACACCAACCATCTAGCAGCATCCCTGGCAAACCAAACTACAACGAGAAGAAGACTGAAGCGTCGGCACCCTGGCGATCTCTGGGCACGAGGACGTCATCGTACCCGTGTCCTAAAACAATAATGTTGAACTGACTCTGTTATAGCCATTAGGTTGGCTGATCAACGCTTAAATAAATATTAGCACAAAAAAAAAAAAAAATCTCAATAGCCTAGCTCTTATAGTTTCCGAGATCTCAGCGTTCATCCGGACGGAAGGACAGACGGACAGACGGACATGGCTAGATCGACTCGGCTAGTGATCCTGATCAAGAATATATATACTTTATGGGGTCGGAAACGCTTCCTTCTGCATGTTACATACTTTCCGACGAATCTAGTATACCCTTTTTACTCTACGAGTAACGGGTATAAAAACTATAGGACAAAGTTGGACCGAAACCTGGCAACAAATTGTGTGGTAACCCCTGACGAAATTTAAGGATTTCTTACAGAGTGCATTACCAAAGCCGGTAATAATCGAGGCCGAAGAAAGCCCAGAGACTTTAAGCAAGAGTGGTACACGGAACAGTGTGAGGCAGCTCGAATACTTTTTTTCAATTTGTTAAGGCAGGCCAAATCAACAAACTCAGCAGGTGGAGTGGTAATGTATCATGAAGCAAACGCCTCATACAAGTTAACTTGTCAAAACGCTCGGACGACTTTTACATTAACCTAGCGAGATCATTGGATTCCATAACAGATAGCAGGGCATATTGGAGTACTATTAGGAAACTCAATGGAAACTCATTTGAAAAATCAATGGAAGTTAATGCAGATGATCTAGGAAAACATTTCCGGGATCTTCTAGCGCCTCCAGACTGGACGCTATCGCTGCACTTTGCAATGCCGTGGGTAAAAAATCATTCTTTAGATGGATGAATGACAGGACTAGAAGTGGAAAATGTACTTGCAATGTTAAAAGAAATTCGGAATTCATAAAGTACGCTACTTCTCAATTCAAAGCCAGCCTTATCACTGCATTCAACAAGTTCTTGGGATCGGAAATAGTCCCAAAGAGCTTTCAAAAAGCTATAATTTTTTCCATCTTTAAGTAAGGCGACCGGAAAGTGACATCTAACTACAGAAGGATCTCTTTTCAAAATGCGTTAGCTAAAGTCTTCTCTGCGTTGCTACTCGAGCGGCTAAAAAACTGGGTAAAAAACTAAATATTCTTACTGAATTCCAAGCCGGTTTTAGAAAAGGATATTCGACAGTAGACAACATTTTCAGTCTTACAAGTATAGCAAGGTCATATATCGACAGCGGGAAAAAGTTATACGCGTTCTGTGTAGATTTCAGAGCTGCCTTTGGCTTTATAGACAGAAGAACCCTAAGCTACAAGCTCAGCAATATCGGCATATCGACGACATTTTAAAACGTCCTACAAAGCTTGTACACGGGTAATCTGGCGGCAGTATGTAATGGAGAACAACTATCCGAGTGGTTTACCACGGAAGCTGGAGTAAAGCAAGGATGTCTACTCAGCCCCCTTCTGTTTTCCCTTTTTTAAACGACATCACGGATAGCCTGCCTTGTGGTATTCAAATATGCGGATGCGCGATCAAGGCTCTGCTGTATGCAGATGACATTGTGGTCCTCGCCGAATTCCCCGTTGAACTGCAAACAATGATTAATGCTCTGCACAAATACTGTTTGTATGGGGATTGTTAGTAAACACCGAGAAGTCAAAAGTTCTGATTTTCAAGAGGCATTGGAGAAGGCTAGCACAAAACAAAAAGTGGAATTTGGGGTCTATTCAGCTAGAAATTGTCAATTCGTATAAGTATCTAGGAATCTGGATTTACCACAACGGTCGTTTCAACAACCATTTACAGGAGAAACTTCGAGATGCAAAACTAACCAAAAACTGCACATGGAAATCGTTGCTAGGGAAAAAGGATATTCCAATGAGTAGCAAGTACAAGCTGTTTAGTGCAGCAGTGCGGTCAACCCTTTGTTACGGCGCGCAGGTCTGGGGCATCTCACCTTATGAAGAAGTTGAAAGCCTTCTAAGATTATTCTTAAGGAAAATATTTCGTCTACCCAGATTTACTCCGAACAGGATGCTATATCTTGAAACAGGCCTGTAGCCGCTGAATATCTTTACAGCTGAAATGCATTTCAGGTATATACAGAAAGTGGTAACCATGCCCGAACATAGGCGGCCACGAATTCTAGCGAACTATTTGGTGCAGGAACGTAAGCAATGGGTCTTAGAATGGGAGACGCTTGCCGAGACCTACGGAGAAAGGCTACAGTTAGGCGATCCTTCTCAATGGTCGCAATGGGCAAAAAGTATTTTAGTACAATGGACGAAACCTATAGGACTCAGTTCAAACCGGAATCAAGGAGAAGCAGAAATCGTATGACTCATAGGTCCCTTAAATATGATCTGGGACTTGATAACTATTTTACTGACGCTTTCACTGTTGAGAAGATTCGTACCATTTTCATGGCCAGCGGAGAAATCCTCCCACTAAGCTATATCCCAAACGTGACAGCCAGCAACACTGTGTGCCCGCTCTGCAATATGAGGGAGCAGGAAAACGTCGTGCACTTTATAGGACGCTGCCCCATTCTACGGGAGATCCGCCTGCTGTATTTTGGTAAGACACAGCTGCAACCGCGGGATGTATTCAATTCGCTGGATGGGCAATGTTGGTCAACTCTATACAGCTACATCAACCAGGCTCTAAAGTACCGAAACAACATTTTAACTTCATATTCTAAATCCAACACGTAACTCAGCTCACCTAGTTGTTAAACTAATTGGTAGAACGATCTGATATCTGGGGAAGCCTTGGGAAGTCAGGTGTAGTATACTGTGCAGTTTTGACATTGGGAAAGCGGAGATCGACAGACTGTTAAAATAACCAAGTCGATATATTTTATTTATTTTTTTAAATCCATTCTTGTTTATATAAAAAAAATGGTGTATCCTTTAAATGCCTTTTGTTCAATGTTTTTTATAAATAAAGAATACTACTACTACTACTACTACTATAAGATATACATACCCGATTCTCTGCTGTCCAACTGTGGGCAGCGCAGCTACGAGACTTAGGCTTACTTAGAATATAAGGAAAAATGTATGATCAGAAACAACTGAACGTTGGTAGTGGCACCTTTGCTGCTCCAAATATAATTAAAGATTATTCGAGTAAATGATCAGGACTTCTTTTTACTACAATTAAATTTAATTTCTTTGTGTAGGGATATAATGTCAGCTAGCTTATTAAATGCTATGAGAAACCGTATTACTGAGATTGATGATCCTTGGGGGATTCCATTAGATAGGGGTAGTGAGGTGCTTAGCATAAAATGTTTCATATAATTTATTATTCTTTCATTCTTAAAGGAATTTTTATACACGTTACTCGTAGAGTAAAAGGGTATACTAGATTCGTCGGAAAGTATGTAACAGGCAGAAGGAAGCGTTTCCGACCCCATAAGGTATATATATTCTTGATAAGGATCACTAGCCGAGTCGATCTAGCCATGTCCGTCTGTCCGTCTGTCTGTCCGTCCGGATGAACGCTGAGATCTCGGAAACTATAAGAGCTAGGATATTGAGATTTGGCGTGCAGATTCCTGAGCTTCTTACGCAGCGCAAGTTTGTTTCAGTAGAGTGCCACACCCACTCTAACGCCCACAAACCGCCCAAAACTGTGGCTCCTACAGTTTTGAAGGTAGAATAAAAATTTTAACTGAAATGTGTTGTTCTCATCAATTCCTATGGAATGACCCAAACAAAAATTTGCCACGCCCACTTTACAACCCACAAACCGCCCGCAAGCTTCAAAAAATCGTAAATATGAACGCGGAAACTATCAAAGATAGAGAATTGGGATCTCAGATTTAGATTCCGTAGGCTTAAGCGCAGCGCATGTTTGTTACGCGAATATGCCACGCCCACTCTAACGCCCACAAACCGCCCAAGCCTGTGGCGCCCACAATTTTCATGCTAGATACAAAATTTTAACTGAAATGTATTGGTCTCGGCAATACCCATCGATTGATTAAAAAAAAAGTTTGCCACGCCCACTCTAACGCCCATAACGCTTAAGTCTGTCTACCGCCGGTAGGTGGCGCATTTCAATATTGCTTTGCTGCTTGCATATCTCCATTTCCATTTGGTCCCTTTAGCTGAGTAACGGGTATCTGATAGTCGAGGTACTCGACTATAGCGTTCTTCCTTGTTATTATACGAGTAACGGGTATACTAGTTTAAGTTGGTTGAAAACTCAGTCCAAGTCAGCGCAACGACGTTTTTGGCAAAACATGTTAATCGCGTCTAAAGTTTCAGGTACCCTTTTGTCTTCCTAAGGGAGCAAGTTGTAGTGTTTTATATATATTTGAAATTTATTTTTATATTACTGAGCAAATATGTATCAAAAATGTACCAAATTATGTAAATATTAAAAAAAAAGAAGGAAAAGTGCACTCCGTTGTCCGTTATAACCACCTTCGGGACCCCGTACCTTGCGATTATGCGCTCCCTAAACGCCTTCTTGAGCGACTCTGCTGTCGCACTGCGTAGGGGCACCGTCCATTTCGAAAACCTGTCAATCATGACCAGCAGCATTTGGTTCCCGTGCTTAGATCTTGGTAGGGGTCCAACAAAGTCTGCACATACCGTGGCCCATGGTTCCTCCGGCACTTGGGTCAACATCTTCCCGGCCGCCTGCATCTGATTGGGCTTAAACCGCATGCAAATCTCCCATTTTCGTACGTGGGCTCGCGCGTCTCTATGCATGCCTGGCCAGTAGTATCATTTCAGTGGTATGTTCATTTAGTATGGTCATTTCCTCGTGTGTCCTGGTTGTCTGTTTCCTCGCATCTTCTGCATGTGACCTGCGTTGGTGTTGCCGACTTGAGATCTTGTTCTCCTGTGCGAAAACTTCCCGTTTCTTTTCAAGTTCTTCGTACTCATCGGCTAGGATCATTAGCGTATCCAGGTCCGACACTTTGTACGCTCTTAAGAAGATCCGTAGGCTTGGGGTGCAGTTTTCTTTGATGACCCTTAACGTCTCCTTCGTAGAATAGTTAAGTGGCCTCACCATCGTCTGCATGTCGATCATGTAGTCCTTGAACGACTCGCTGAAGCCCTGCTTCAGTTGCCGGACCTGGTCCGCCAGCCTGGTGATGAAATCTCTTGACAGGAAATAGGTGTGGAAGCTTTCTAAGAACTCTGCCCAGGTTCTTCATTGCTTGTTGTAGGCGATGAACCATTTCAAAGCCCTTCCTTTAAGCAATTCCGGCATCGCTCGAGGGATCATATCAAGGTCCAAGCCATACGTGTTGGCGGACCATTCTACCTGCTCCTGGAACTGAAATGGTTTTTCCGCCCCGTCGAGCCTGAACGACCATTCGCGGACCTGTTTAGCGACCTTTGCATAGTCCGACTGGCTTGGTCTCGGGATCAGCGCTGCTGTTTACTTATCTTGGCCTGACTCTCTCCTGTGGGCCTCTTTTTGCATGTTGTCAATGCTCAGGCTTACCACTAGGTTGTCCCCATCAGCGTTCGTTAACGTAATGCTTGGGCCGGCTTTGTCGTGGTATGTTGCTTCCAGCTCGGCCCAGCTGTCGACGAGTTTTGGGTCGTTCTCTGTTTCTGAGTAGTACTCCGACAGTGTCTTCCTCATGTCGTCTAGCCTGTCCTCCAGGGCGACATTGAGCTTCTGTGTGACATGGGCGAAGTCCTCCTTCTTAAGGCGGTAAATCCACTTCTTTCCCATTTTTATTGTGCTGTTCTCACTGTTGGGACAATCACGTTGTATGTAATGTAATGTATGTAGATGTAACGAACTGATTTTGTGTGTCTGCTCGCTACGAGATTCGTGCGGCTAGCTCAGAAGATTGTGTGTTCGTCCCACCAAATTTATATGACGTGACTGCCCCGTAGATCAGTGAGAAAACACAGGGTTCGAATGGTAACAGTGGGATTTATTCTCGTGGTATTAGTACAGCGGGTGTGTGGCTGGGCTGGCTTCGGTATCTCCTTGCTCTGGTTCCGCCGGCTGCTAATGCTCCTCTTTCTGGCTTGTCGACGTGTTGACTCGGCTTCTGCTGGCTCCTGGGTTTCGGGACGCTCGTAGTGGCCTAGTGGACTAGGGTGAACAAGCCTTGCTCTCCAGGCCAACGCCTTTCGAAGCAATACCTGTCCCTTGCTCTGTCCCTGACGGTCCCGCTAGGTTCTTGCTCAGATCGCGCTGACAGTCAAGGCTACCGCCAGGAAGCTGCCTAGTTGTTCACTTTACATTACGCCTAGCGCAGACGAACGTACCAACCGGCTTCACCCTAATGCTTGACGTCCGCGACGCTCCTGCGCTCCCCAATGAGCTCCGCGCGGCGATGATAACGTGGCTGCCGGTGATGTCTGCTGGCGTCGCTGCTGATGTCCTCTGCGCCGTCTCCTGTCTTGCCGCTGGGCTTCTCCAGGACAACGCCTATTGACTGCTTCAACGGGTCGTTCGCTCGCCCTTCCTGACTAGTAGCTTGGTGTTTTGGCACTCGGGGATTTGGGCGGCTGCTGTTCGGGAACTTCGCCGGTAATCGCAGGGCTCTCCAGGCAAACGCCTCTTGAAACCGCAAATCGATCCACCGCTCGTCCTTCACGCCAGGTCCTGCTTGGTCGGGCAAGGTACGCTGGGTCTTAGACAACTTTCCTCCCCGAGCTAACGGTTCATCGTCGTAGGCATCTTTCGCTTGACTCTGACAGACCCGCCGGGCGATTCGCAAGGGTGTGGCCGTGACAAAGTTGGAAAACGAACGCCTTGACTTAGCCGTGTGATGCCTTAAGGACCTCAGCCACTTGTGTCTCAATTCGAAGATTCCTGATGTCCCAATCCCGAACGTCTCGACGTGGCGATCTTGCTCTTTGTGTGCTTCCCACGGCGCTGTTTCCGACGACTCGCCTTGTTGTGGCTCCCTCGTAGATTACTTGGTTGACTAACTGTTCACTTGGTACTTTAACTGATCTTGATGGTTTGACCCCTCGTGATCGACTGAGCCAGCTGCCAGCGCTCTGTGGCCTTAAATAGGGCCTCCGGGAACCGTTATTCCCCTTTTGCGCACGGCCCGCTGAATCTCTCCACTCCGGGTCCAAAGTCCGTGACTCCTGTCTGACCCACTTGTCCTTTCCGCACAGCTTCCAACCGATGTTCTGCCGCCGTCCCGCTGGTTCCCGTGATGCTTGTGGCACGCCTTTGTGCCGCTCCACTGCCGAGACGTGGCACTTCTTCTCCTGGTCCAAAGTTCACGGAAGAGTCCAAAGTCCGGTGGAGTTCCGTTATCCACACATGGCACTCTGGCTCTGCCCGCCAAGTCTCAATTCTCTCATTATCCGCTCCTTGGTTTCCAAACTCTCTTGATCTCCATCCTTGGTCTCCAAACTCTCTTGATCTACATCCTTGGTCTCCAAACTCTCTCGTTCTCCATCCTTGGTCTCCAAACTCTCTCATTCTCCATCCTTGGTCTCCAAGCTCTCACGTTCTCCATCCTTTCCTCGCCGCGCCGTCACTACGCGAATTCACCGCGTATCTGGTGAGCGGCCGGCCATATGCTGCTGCTGCTGCCTTGACTTGTGGGGAGTTATTCAACTCCTCGAGTGATCTAAAAAAAAATATTGCCAAGCCCACTCTAACGCCCACAAACCGACCAAGCCTGTGGCGCCCACAATTTTCATGCAAGATACAAAATTTTAACTGAAATGTATTGCACTCGTCAATACCTATTGATTGATCCAAAAAAAAGTTTGCCACACCCAATCTAACGCGCATATCGCTTAAATCTGTCTACCGCCCACATAACCATATATTGAGATCACGGGTAGGTGGCGCATTTCAATCTTGCTTTGCTGCTTGCATATCTCCATTTCCCTTTGGTCCCATTAGCTGAGTAACGGGTATCTGATAGTCGAGGTACTCGACTATAGCGTTCTTCCTTATTTTTTAAAATAGTTTTTTCTATTCAGCTTGCAAGTTGCCATGGGCATGCCAACGTTCTCCTTTCCTGGAAGGAGAGGTATGATGGGGCCCTGCCTGGCTAACTCGTCCGCTATGCAGTTGCCTACGATATCCCGGCGACCCAGAACCGATATTAGGCAGATAGTAAACTGGATAGCCATCTCGTGGAGAGATCTGCGACAGTCTGCTATTCTACGGGAGTTTGTGCTTGTCGACTAGCAGCTTGGCTGTCACTATATATATTTAGGTGTCCTCTTTGGGGGCTTGTGTTCCCTAAACAGTTTAGTGCTTCCTTTATAGCGTGGACCTCCGCTTGGAAGACGCTGCAGTGGTGCGGGAGCCCGAATGACTTGCTGATATTTAATTGTTCGGAGTAAACGCCTCCGCCAACTTGTCCTTCTAATTTGGAGCCATCTGTATAGAAGCAGATTGCGTGCGTCGTGCCAGGTCGGCCCTGCTCCCATTCCTCTCTGTCTGGAATCAGGGCCTCAAAGGGTGTGTGGCAGTATTCAAGGCATTTGCATAGATCCGTTTTCTTCGGAATCGATTTATCATGCTGGAGAATTTTAGCATAGCCATAAAATTGGGCATTCCACTGCCCGGTATCCCTCAGTCGAATAGCTGCCGCTTTGGCCCTTTCCATGCCTACTAAGTCCAGGCTAGGGAGGTCCAAGATCGCGTTCAGCGCTTGATTCGGGGTGGTTCGAAGGGCTCCACTAATACACAAAGCCGCCATTCGCAGTACTTTGTTTAGGGGAGTCAATATGCATTGTTTGTGTAGAGCTTTTTTACAGGAGTAAAGTGCAATGGTCGCTTTCTTGGTTCTCTCCTGGTTATTTAAGCCCCATTTGAGACGCTTATCTAATACCAACACCAAGTATCTGGCGTGATCGCTAATGGAGAGATTACAATTGTTTAGAATAGGTGGGTTGAGTTGTGGGATTTTGTATCTATTTGTGAATAAAACGAGTTCCTTTTTTGAGGGATTTACCCCAAGTCCGTTCTCTATCGTCCATTCCGATAGTATTTTAAGTTTAGCGGTCATGAGATCGCAGAGTGTTTGTGGATATTTTCCATTAAATATGATAGCGACATTGTCTGCGTATGCCACTACCTTACAGCCTCATCCCTCTAGAATCCGCAGAAGTTTATTTACTGCGATATTCCACAGTAGGGGGATAGTACTCCTCCTTGCGGGGTGCCTTTGCTCACTAGTCTAGTCTGGGTCCCTAGAGTGGCTGTGACCATTCTGCTTATCAGCAATTTATGGATCAGCCTCACTGTTCGAAGCAGATCGCCAGCGCCTAGTCATGCGCGCATAGGTGTACGACGGCACCTGCAGCGCTCTTTGCTTATCTTTTGTCGCTTTCTTTCTAATACCACTAAAGCTGTCGCTTATCTATTCAGCAACTACGTTGTAAGCCTGCATATATCTATATGAAGATCTTGGAACCAAGCTTTTTCACAGTCCGTCTGCCGCTCCGAATAAACGCTATACATTTAATATAACCTAATCGTGCGTTATTAATTATAAATATAAGGGTGGCATATTTGTTGTCTTCCCCACAAACATTTGGAGACCCCGACGTAATAGCAGTTTTTATCGGAGTCTGCAACTCGGTCTCGCGATTGTTTAATATAGTTTTAACAAACGATTTGTTTCGCTGTCATTATCGTGCATTCGGTCATAAACACACGAACAAACATACATATGTGCATATAAAAGTGCACAGCCGGCCGTTTGATTTTTTGTACATTTTGCGCTGTGAAAAAACACTAAAACGGTGCTGTGCAAATAATTCTTAACAAACTGAATCGAATTTAATCTTTGTTAATGGCGCATATAACATATACATATATGTACATATAGCCATACATACATTCGTTTGCCAGTTACATATATCCGTCGTTGCTAGGACAACAACAACCAAGTTAAAGGTTCTGTTGCATCTCGGCGACGCTTGTTAACCTTTACATTTTCGCAGTAAAAGGTATACGGTGTTTCGTGCCTGTAACGCGGTCGGACATTTTATTTTATTTCATTTTTTTTCTCGTGATTGAAAAATGTCTGATACGGAAAACTCGGTTCGGGCTCAAAATGAATCCACAAGTGACGTTGACTACTACCGAGTCGAAGCCCAATCTATTTTGCGGCAAATGAGCTCGATGAAATCTTATTTAAACACTGATGCGGTTAATCAGTTTGACGAAATGGAAATGGAATGGATCAATTCCTTAAACCAGGCAATTGATTCTGCGCAGACATCGTTGGAAAGTCTTGATTTTTCAGAGATCTCGATCGACCATCGGATTGAATTTGCCGAGGTTTTCATGGATGTGAAGGCGAAACTAAGCCGAGGCTTGACTGCTCATCGCAAGTCACAATTGCCGGCTTCAACCGCTGCAAATTCAACATCTATTGACATCACTAATAATGCGGATCTTTCTTTTCGATCTAGGAAGCCTCGGTTGCCAAATATGAAAATTGCTCGTTTTCATAGATCCTACTCTGAGTGGCCGGATTTTCTTGCGACTTTCACTACGGTCATCGGAAATGATGATGAGCTAAGCGCCATTGAAGGACTACAATATTTGCGTTCGAGTTTGGGCGGCGTGGCTCTGGAAACCATACGCTCGCTCGAATCCTCGAATGCTTATTATAAAAAGGCTATGAATTTGCTGGTTAATCGATTTAATAATAAAGTTTTACTTTTTCAGGCACACGTTCAGGCAATAATCGGTTTAGAGGGTGTCGAGAAGGGATCGTCGAAGGGTCTTCGGGAGCTCAGTGATTGCATGAATTCGCATCTGCGAGCAATTCGAACCCTGGCCACTACGCAAACAATTTTGGATGGACTTTTAATTCACATCTTAACCCGGAACCTGGATCAGAGGACGCGGGAAAAATGGGAAGAGGATTTGTCAATCACTGAGCTTTCTACCTGGGTTGCTATGGAGTCGTTTTTGGAAAAGAGGTGCAGGATGATGGAAAGCCTTGGTAACTCAAACACCAGGCCAGCAGGTGGGAAAAAACTTGCACAAATATAACCAAAATACACTTATTGCTTCTGCTACTAACTCAAATAATTTGATACGTATATTTTGCAATGCTCGGGATCATTATTTGCCAAAGTGTTCTCAATTTTTAAATTTATGTCCAAATCTTCGATAGAAAGAAGTTGCACCTTTGCCTCAACTATTTGCGCAAGGGGCATAGTTTGCAGCAATGCAAGTCGACTCACTGCAAATATTGTCGCATGAAGCACCATTCATTATTACACATGAACCATGACCCATCCGCAACATCCATCTCATTTTCATCTCCATCATGCGATCCATCCTCGAGCTCTCAGCCATTACCATCTACTTCATCAGCATTAGTATCATGTTCGCATACATCATCGCATCCTGATCATCATTTACTAAGCCCTCCACCCAAAACCTTAAATATTTTGCCGATCGACTACGTGTTCCTACCAACTGCTATTATCTACATAAATATAATTTGAGCATTTATGCCTTGCCGAGCAATTTTAGATTCGGCCTCCCAGCTAAACTTCATAACCTCTCTCTTAGCTAGCCAACTAAATTTGAATCATAGAAGATCGCAAACCTCGATTTCTGGGATAAGAGAATCTTCCATGATCTCTCATAAGACTGTCGATATTCTTGTACAATCACGGGATGCAAGCTATCGTGCGGCATTCACAGCGGTTGTGACTCACAGTATTACTGATTATCAGCCCCATTTCAATATAAATGCAACATCATGGAGTATACCGCAAAGCATTTCGCTCGCTGATCCTCATATTAATAT
This sequence comes from Drosophila subpulchrella, assembly GCF_014743375.2. Classification (NCBI taxonomy): domain Eukaryota; kingdom Metazoa; phylum Arthropoda; class Insecta; order Diptera; family Drosophilidae; genus Drosophila; species Drosophila subpulchrella. The sequence goes on from NW_023665550.1 coordinate 1,521,906, forward strand.
ATCACAACGAATTGACCTTTTACTCGGCGCTGGGTTGTTTTTCGAAATAATTTCTATGGGACAAATTCATTTGGATAGGGCTTTGCCAACTCTTCAGGACACCAAACTTGGTTGGATAGTCTCTGGAGGGTTATCATCGGACATGCCAACTCATAAATCGGTTTTACAAGCCAGCATCGAGGACCCAGCTGATCATTCCGATGACACACTTGCCGCCATAGTAAAACGATTTTGGGAAATTGAGGACTTCACTTCGTCTAAGCTATCTTAATTGCCGAAAGACTTGCGATGTGAGCAACTTTTCACTGAAAATTACACTAGACTTGGAAACGGGCAAAACTCTGTTTGTCTCTTTTCCACTTCCCGATTCGAATCCCTAGGTGATTCTTATTGCCTGGCTCGTCGTCGTTTCAAGAGCTTGGAAGCTAAACTAGATAGAAACCCAGCCCTAAAAGCTCAGTATTCAGCATTTTTGAGGGAGTATATCGATCTAAAGGAACCGTAAGAAACAAATTTATTTTATTTTCAATATCCTGCTTCGCTTTCGATTTTTATACCCGTTACTCGTAAAGTAAAAGGGTATCCTAGATTCGTCGGAAAGTATGTAACAGGCAGAAGGAGGCGTTTCCGACCCCATAAAGTATATATATTCTTGATCAGGATCACTAGCCGAGTCGATCTAGCCATGTCCGTCTGTCCGTCTGTCTGTCCGGATGAACGCTGAGATCTCGGAAACAATGAGAGCTAGGCTATTGAGATTTGGCGAGCAGATTCCTGAGCTTCTTACGCAGCGCAAGCTTGTTTCAGCAGAGTGCCTCCTACAGTTTTTATGCTAGAATAAAAATTTTAACTGAAATATATGGATCTCGTTAATACCTATCGATTGACAAAAAAATATGCCACGCCCCCTTTAACGCCCACAAACCGCCCACAAAATTCAAAAAATCGTAAGTATGAACGTGGATATCTCGGAAACTATCAAAAATAGAAAATTGGGATTTTAGATAGAGATTCCGTAGCCTTGTACGCAGCGCAAGTTTGTAATGCAAATATTCCACGCCCACTCTAACGCCCACAAGCCGCCCAAACCTGTGGCTCCCACAATTTTCATGCTAAATAAAAATAAAAAACAACTGAAATGTATTGGTCTCTTTAATACCTATCGATTGATCCCAAAAACGCTTAAACGCTTAACGCTTAAATCTGTCTACCGCCGGTAGGTGGCGCATTTCAATCTCGCTTTGCTGCTGGCATATCTCCATTTCCCTTTGGTCCCTTTAGCTGAGTAACGGGTATCTGATAGTCAAGGTACTCGACTATAGCGTTCTTCCTTGTTTAAAGTTGCCTTTTGTGGAGATATCTGCAAGATGTACCGTTGCGTGCGTGTTTCGTACTCGGATGATTTTTTGCAGTGCATCGTTTGGAGAGAGAGCTCCACGCAAGAGTTGAGTGTATTTAAATTGAACACGGTGACTTGTGGAACCAAGCCAGCTGCCTTCTTGGCTATAAGGGCCATGCATCAACTCTCTTACGATGAGGAGGAATCATTCCCTATTGGAGCATAAATTGTTCGTAGAGATTTATATGTGGATGATTTAATATCTGGTGGGGACTCAGTTGAGGAGGTGAGAGAAATTCGTCGTCAGGTGAAGGAACTACTGTCGCGAGGCCACTTTCCAGTCCACAAATGGTGTTCGAATGAGTCAGCAGCCCTGGAAGGAGAGTCTGAATGCGACAAGGAGCAGCTAATCAAATTTCACGATGGATCGGATGTCGTCAAGGCATTGGGACTAGTCTGGGATCCATCTTCTGATCAACTCCTATTTAATTTTTCTCAACTGCCAGCCAAGGAACGACCCACTAAGCGGGTTGCATTGTCAACGATTGCCAAATTCTATGATCCACTCGGTTTAATAACTCCAATTATCACAAAATCTAAGATTTTCCTGCAATCTCTATGGAGTGCGAACGTAGATTTGGATGACGTACTGCCAGAGCCCATTCTTTCGTCATGGGGGGAGTTGACCTCACAGTTATCGGTTGTACAGAACTTTTCCGCGATTCGTACTGCAACCAAGGGCTTCCGTTGAGTTGCATGGATTCTGCGATGCTAGCATGTCAGCTTATGAAGCGTGTCTATACTTGCGATCGGAGACCAATGGAGAATCAAAAGTCCACCTGCTCTGTGCCAAGTCAAGGGTAGCTCCATTGAAGGCCTTAACAATTCCAAGATTAGTACTTTCCGCAGCGCTTTTATCGGCTGATCTAATCGTAAACGCCAAGGAAGCCATAGATTTCGATTGCACCTTTCATTGCTGGTCGGACTCGACTATTGTGTTGGCGTGGATTCGGCAACCTCCGAGAGAGTTAAACGTTTTCGTATCAAACAGAATCGCGAAAATTCGGAAGATGACGAAAGACATGACTTGGCATCACGTTCCTACAAACTTGAATCCGGCAGACGTCGTATCGCGAGGATTTACCCCAAGAGAATTGTTGGAACATTCCCTTTGGGCTAACGGGACTCCATTCCTTCCGCAAAGCTCGTCAAACTTGCCGTTCCTGCTAGACTCAGTAAAGAATCTTCCGTTGGGGCCGTTTGCATATACTTCTTTTGAGGAGCATCCAACAGGTTAACTTAGCGAAGGAGTACGGATCTCTTAGCCAGGGCAAGCCGTTTCCACAGAAAAGCAAGCTGGTTTCGCTTAGGCCTATACTCGGCTCCGATGGGTTACTTCGAGTGGGTGGAAGGCTTCAGAACGCAAACTTGGATTACGATACGAGGCATCCGATACTGTTGCCCAAGGATCATCCAGTCACCAAGGCGATCATCGTTTATTATCATGAGAAATATTTGCATGGAGGATCGCAGGCGCTGCTTGCCGCATTACGGCAAAGGTACTGGCCGATTGGAGGCCGCAAGTTCGTCGCCAGCGTTATCAACAAATGCGTCCGATGTTTCCGAATGAAGCCTGTTACTTGGGAGCACATCATGAGTAGCCTGCCAGCAAATAGAGTGGAGCTCAATGCTTCAAACTTTGTCGGTGCAATGAGCGAGTTTGCCGAGCTGAAAGAGCTCTTTTTGAGCGAGCAGCACACAGCATCCATATCTTCCGTCTGTTTAGCTGATGGGATCGATTGGAAGTTCATCCCTCCGCGTGCCCCACACTTCGGTGGTTTATGGGAGGCTGCTGTGAAGTCAGCTAAATTTCACTTCTACAGAGTCGTCGGTGCATCCATCTTAGCCATTGATGAATTAAGAACTCTTGCTTATGAGATTTCTGCCATTCTTAACTCCCGTCCACTCTGTCCAATTTCAGAAAATCCTGAAAGCCTTGAGGTGGCGCATTTCCTGAATGGAAATGACTTGAGATGGCAGCTTGAGTGCATCCAGGAAGTCATACCCGGCGGGGACGGAGTCATCATAGTAGTAGTAGTAGGTCCGTACAGCTAATCAAGAGAGCCGATCAAGAGAGCCGTCGCCAAGCTAGCCGTTCTGCCCATCGACTCCGAGATAGTTGGAACCTTACCTCTTCCTACGGAGAGTATGTTCGGAGCAGATCGCCAGCGCCTATTCATGCGCGCATAGGTGTACGACGGCACCTGCAGCGCTCTTTGCTTATCTTTTGTCACCTTCTTTCTTATACCACTTAAGCTGTCGCTTATCTATTCAGCAACTACTTTGTAAGCCTGCATATATGAAGATCTTGGAGCCAAGCTTTTTCACATTCCGTCTGCCGCTCCGAATAAACGCTATACATTTAAGGGGTTATATACCTTTTTTATTTTCAAAAAATCGAAAATTTTTTTATTGCTTTATCTTAAAGAACAACTCCTTGAGAACATTTTCCCAAATTTTCATAGAGATTCGAGCAGTAGAAAAAAAGTTACAACGATCCTATCCGCGCACCTCGTCGCGCATAAACTGAACTTGAAACTTTAAACGCGAATATCTCGAAATGGTGCTTCTTGAAAAATGACTTTGCGGTGATATGGATTGGCGGAAAACTACTGAGCCGATTAACTTCAATTTTTTTTAAATGTTCGTAATGAAATTTTTCTGTGCTTGAACGATCGACTTTTCACGCACAAACTTTTTTTTCGCCGAAATGAATTTTTTAGTGAAATTTCTAGCGACCAAAAAGTTAATTTTTAGCATAAAACGTTCCCGTATGCACAAAATAAAAAAAATCTTAAAAACGATCGTTCAAGCACAAGGAATTACACTAAACTAATGAAATTTGTTTACTTTTATGGTTTCAGTTGACCTGTTCGACCTGGGGAAGTATCACCGCAAGGCTCTTCAAAAAAAAGGCCTCTAAGGGAAACAGCCACCCCTTAAAAACTATTTAATATTTTTCCACGAAATTTTGCACAAACATTGTTAATTAAGTGTACTATCAAAAAATTAAAACATTAGTGTAATGAAATAATTGCTACATACCTATAAAAAAATCCAAACTTTCCTCTTTTTCTTCGACAAAGAAGGTATAAAACCCCTTAATATAACCTAATCGTGCGTTATAAATTATAAATATAAGGGTGGCATATTTGTTGTCTTCCCCACAAACACTCACCATTGGCAGCTCAACCTAGTTCTGTAAGAGATTCTGTTATAGCAGTAGGGAGCACGTTATTGAAGGCTCCCTCTATGTCAAGGAAGGCGATGAGTGTGTATTCCTTGATGCTGAGCGATTTCTCGATGCTGCTTACCACCAAGTGTATGTATGTGTAGGCTTATCATTCTTTCAGAGCTCTTTAGCAGGAATGATGTTAGGCTTATTGGCCTAAAATCCTTTGCTGTGGTAAGGGTGGCCTTCCCTGCCTTGGGAATGAAAACCACTTTCGTTTCTTGCCATGCTGCTGGTAGTTCTCCTACCGCCAGGATGGAGTAAAATCAGTTATCAACGCAACTCATAACTCCGCGGTTCTACTTCCTACCTCTGGGAGTAGGGCTCGTTATACACTATCTCAACTAGCAGCTAACCACGTTAGCTTAACCTCAACGCAGTTCCTGCATCGCCTGTGGTCCGGCGTCGCAGTAACCATCGTTACCATTGCCGCGACGCGATCTGTCGACGTGTCTACTTCGGTTAGGCACAAACAGCCTTTCTATTCACTTCTTTTCTCGATTTTTGTTTTATTTTGCTTTTCTAAGGCGTATTAGCGAGAAGAGAGAAAAACAAAAGACCTAGATTGGAATCTGCGAGCGCCGATTAAAGGCAAATAACTCTAGCTGACATATCACCCAACCACGCGCTTATATATTAATAAAGTGCAGTTCTAAAAAAATAATATAAAACAATCCTTTATTTGTATTTTTCAGGTGCCGGAGTAAATTTCGAGTGCATCCAGTTCATTAACAAAGAAAATTAAAAGGAGGCGATAATCGGACTGATGATTGTGTACTAAAGATAAGTCAGCTGTAAGAATAAAATATATATAGTTATAAGAGTATTGTAATATCTGTACTAAGAATTTTCAAAATGAATAAAATGAAAGTGAATATAAATATTTGTAATTTTTACGAAAAAAAATTAATCGGGGATCGGCTATGGTAGAAATCAAGAAGAAAGTGTCTTGAAATCAAACCCGATTCATACTTAAACCAATCACTCTTGAAAACAAGCAAAGTTTCGTCTCGATCAAAGATATATTTTACTAAAATCAAGAACGATTTACTCTTGGAAGCGAGAGCGCCTATGCCTGAATTCGAGAGCGCTTATGCTTGAATTCGGAAATTCTTCTTCTCGAAATCGAGACAAATTATTTTCAAAAAAATGTTCTCAATCCAGAGCAGTTATTCTTGATTTTAGGAAAAGCGCGCTCGGCATACTATTGAGCACGAAAATACTGAGATCAAGACTTATGAGAACGTCTTTTTTCTCGGTGTAAGTGATCCAAATTTATTAACATCTACTCACTTTTGCTTCCCACTGTAAAAAATAAAATAACTTTTTTGGTCCCTGAAGTTAAATAATTGAAAAAAAAGGAAGAACGCTATAGTCGAGTGCCTCGACTATCAGATACCTGTTACTCAGCTAAAGGGACCAAAGGAAGATGGAGATATGCAAGCAGCAAAGCGAGATTGTAATGCGCCACCTACCCGCGATCTCAATATATGGTTATGTGGGCGGCGGACAGGTTTAAGCGTTATGGGCGTTAGAATGGGCGTACAAACTTTTTTTGGGTCAATCAAAAGGTATTGACGAGACTAATATACTTCAGCAAAAAAAAACTTTTTAGGCATACAAATTGTGGGCGCCACAGTTTTGGGCGTGGCATATTCGCGTAACAAACGTGCGCTGCGTACAAGGCTACGAAATCTAGATCTGACATTCCAATTCTCTATCTTTGATGGTTTTCGAGATATCCGCGTTCATATTTACGATATTTTAAAGTTTGTGGGCGGCTTGTTGGCGTTAAAGTAAGCGTGGCAAAATTGTATTAAGTCAATCGTTAGGTATTGATGAGAACAATACTTTCCAGTTAAAGTTTTTATTCTAGCATTAAAACTGTAGGAGCCACAGTTTTGGGCGGTTTGCGAGCGTTAGAGTGGGCGTGGCACACTGACGAAACAAATCTGTGCTGCGCAGGAATCTTTAGAATCTGCATACGTAATCCCAGTATTTGAGCTTTTATAGTTTCTGAGATCATAGCGTTCATACGGACGGACGGACATAGCTAGATCGACTCGGCTAGTGATCCTGATCAAAAATCTATTTGTTTAATGGGGTCGGAAGCGCTGCTTTCTGCCTGTTACATACTTTCCGACGAATCTAGTATACCCTTTTACTCTACGAGTAACGGGTATAACTATTGACAAGGCTAGAATCTTGAATGCTCTTTACTTTTCAACTTTGCCGCAGATTGTACTTGCTTTAAATCTCACTTTCGGCCAATGCTATTCGATGTTTTCATTTAAAATTGTACTGTTTGTGATTAACTATTATTTTCAAACAAATCTAAGTGATAGTTTGCGATTTCATTTTCTATAAAAATGTTAAGGTCACGGGAGTTATCGTTCTTAATTTTATGCACAGAAGTATTAACATTTTGTTTTTTATATCGCAGTCCAACTCTGAAAAGAAACAGATAGAAACAGCATACTCGTGGAACAGGACAGTAGCTTACATTCTTATAGAGGGTATGTCAGGAGAGCTTCTCATTTTATCGGAGGTCTTTGCTCTTAAGTAGCGATGCTTGATATCAACACCAGAGTGTGCGTCCTAAAAAATAAAAGGATCTTAAGAGCTTTCAATTGAAAACACTGTGCAGCATTATTATGGTTTTGGAGTGTACCGCAGTTAGGATTTTAAAATCTGAAAATTCTCATGAACACAAGTTAAATCATATTTGGAGTGAGATCGCGTTTAAATATTATTGCTTCTGATAATCACAGTATTGAAAGAAGTTTATAATTGTACTTTTCTATGAGCTTACCTTCAATACTGTTGTGGGCGTACACCTTAAATTTGAACGGGCTCAAAAAATATTGCCCTTTTAAATCAAGCTTTGCACGAAAACTTTTAGTCCAAATATAATATTCAAAGGAGAGCTAACCCAGAGAAACCCCAAATGATGGTGGACGCCGAACTGCGGTTACATTTTTAGTGTTCCACTTTGTAACTGAATTGATTTACTCACATCTCTCATGTTATAGGTTATAACCAAGTTGTTGACGAAGCTTTCAAGAAATTCCGGATAAGCATCCAGTACGTCCAGCAAGTCGTCTCTGTGCAACTTATGGATATCGCAATATGTCAGTGCTCTTACCACTCCGTTAGATTTTCCAAGCGTTGGATATATACACGGATTTTCGCCGAAGATATCGTTTTTCCCTGAAGCAAATCAAATGTTTTATTATTTCTCTTTTTGTTTGTATAAAACTGCAAAAGTAACCAACCCAGTACAACAATCATATTGCCACCTTTTTGAATTTCTATTGAGCCTCTGGCTATAAAAAATAATGAGGTAAGGACATCTCCTCTATGGACTAGGATATCACCAGGCGGCGCATGGGTAGTTTTAAATTTAAGGGAGAAAGCTCTGCAATTAACATTTAAGTTAACTTGAAGTTATCTAGTTATATTTAAATTCACCTTAGGCAACCAGGACTTGCTTCCGAAAAAGCCGCACACGTTGTCAGTAACTTTCTGTTCAAATGCAGGCAAATATCTGCTTGTAGGCACTCGGGAAAACCTTTAAGCAACGAGCTCATATCTATCCCATTCGTATCTTAAAAATTCAAAAAATAACAATAAGTACGAAAATATATTAAAATTATTACAGGTCCATGCGTGTTGGAAATATTCTTCTAGTCTTTGCCTAAGCGGATTTGGTATCTGTAAAGAAAGGACGAGGTAACATCTGCAATGTAACATCCGCTTTGTAATGTTAATACCTGGTGGAATCGAATAAACTCCCGAACACGTAACATTTGAGTATGATATCTTGCCGTTCCAGAGTAAAGCCTTTGTATTAGTAATAATAATAGATATAATAACTAATAAATTGTATCATATTAGTTGTATACCTTTGAATTATGGCCGATACATTTCCAAAGATACTTGCATACATAAGAGCTTAAAAAAATTAAAAAAATTATTAAGTATCTAGATTGTTATTGCAGTACAGATTTCTCCTACATCCAACAAGCATTACGCAAATAGTGAAAGCTTTTTCAGCATCAGTATTCGGTGCCACATTTCCGAATCCAACGGACGTGAGCGAGGTAAATGTAAAATATAAGGCTGTGATATACCGCGACTGCAAAAATGTATATTTTTAGGTTATGGGCTTTAGTTAACTGTAATTAAACTTTACCTTTATAGAGGGTCCACCAGTTCGGTTATCAAAATAAGGTTCTTGAATATCATAGGCTAACGAATTTAGCCAACCGATGTTTTTCGCGGTGATAGATTTTTCGGCATTTCCAATTGCATACCTGATATTGAGTTAAGAAATTTTAATAACAAATACATATGTTATCTGTTTTATTTACCATATGCAGGCCAACCAATGGGCAATCAAAATAAAGGTAGCCATTAATAAAATAAGAACTGCAGCTCCATATTCTGAATAACGATCTATTTTTCGGGCTACTCGAACTAGTCTCAAAAGACGCGCTGTTTTTAAAAGTCCTATTAAGGTAGTTGTCTAGAATAACGAGTGGATACACAAAAAAGTTAAATAATTATAAATTTCATGTTTTAGGCATTGCTACTATAAGAAGAATAAGAAAAAGCTAATAAAAACACAAAAATAAGGTTATAAGCCTGAACAAGAAAGGACGCTAGCATCGGCAAGCCGATGTTTCTATACCTTTACAGGTCGTTCCTGTTTTTATAAAACTAAAAACAAATTAAGGAATTTTTAAGATAATGTTCCATTTCAAGTTACTACTGAATATGTTTACCGAAAACAAAATATAACGGTCTTTGTATTATTTTGACACTAACTAGCCGATCATTCGTACGGCAGCTACACAATAAAGTCGTCCGATTTTTTTTTTCCAAATTCGAAAGTATTAAAAGAGTGTTGTGTTAATTTTTTTACAACATTTTTTTTAACATTCCTACGGGATATAGCTATCAGATCCGCCCCGTTCCGACTTCTATACTACCTGCAATAAAAATAAGACTTTTGGGAATGAAACCTTCCCGACAGCTTTAAAACTAAGAGACTAGCTAGCGTAGAAGTGGACAGACGGACATGACTTTATCGACTCGTCTAGTGATGCTGATCAAAAATATACATATATCTTAAAAAGTGTGAAACGTCTCCTTCACTGCGTTGCAAACTTCTGACTGAAAACATTATACTCTCTGCAAGCGTATAAAAAACAGATCGTTGGTCAATCCAATTTAGAGATATAAAGTATTTTTGTATAACATGACTGCGCAAGCAAATTACTTGCTTATTTTAAAAACCATACATAAAGCGTTATTTGGGCGTTTTATTAGTATCCAAAGTACTGCAGTTTTGGAAATCGATCGTATTTTTGTTCCGGACTGATAAGAAAAACAAGAATGGAAGCTAACTTCGGCGAGCCGATGTTTGTATACCCTAGCAGCTATAATTATTAAATTTAAAAATACAAAAAATGATATTCCCAATAGTATAAGAAAATATGTCAAAAAACACCGAAGCTATAATTTGTTTTATAATATTTTCCCAGCAATTTTCCGATCGTTCCTATGGCAGCTATATGATATAATCTTCCGATTTTGATAAAATTAAATTCGAAATTCAAAACTAATTTCCAAGCTTAGAAGGATATATGTCAAGAAACACCAAATATATAATTTTTATACCCGTTACTCGTAGAGTAAAAGGGTATACTAGATTCGTCGGAAAGTATGTAACAGGCAGAAGGAAGCGTTTCCGACCCCATAAAGTATATATATTCTTGATCAGGATCACTAGCCGAGTCGATCTAGCCATGTCCGTCTGTCCGTCTGTCCGTCTGTCCGTCTGTCCGTCTGTCCGTCTGTCTGTCCGTCCGGATGAACGCTGAGATCTTGGAAACTATGAGAGCTAGGCTATTGAGATTTGGCGAGCAGATTCCTGAGCTTCTTACGCAGCGCAAGTTTGTTTCAGTAGAGTGCCACGCCCACTCTAACGCCCACAAACCGCCCAAAACTGTGGCTTCTACAGTTTTGATGCTAGAGTAAAAATTTAAACTGAAATGAATTGTTCTCATCAATACCTATCGATTGACCCAAAAAAAAGTTTGCCACGCCCACTTTAACGCCCTCAAACCGCCCACAAACTTCAAAAAACCGTAAATATGAACGCGGATATCTCGGAAACTATCAAAGATAGAGTATTGGGATTTCAGATTTAGATTCCGTAGCCTTGTACGCAGCGCAGGTTTGTTATGCGAATATGCCACGCCCACTCTAACGCCCACAAACCGCCCAAGCCTGTGGCGCCCACAATTTTTATGCTAGATAACAAATTTTAACTGAAATGTATTGGTCTCGTCAATACCTATCGATTGATCCAAAAAAAAATTTGCCACGCCTACCCTAACGCCCACAATGCTTAAATCTGTCTTCCGCCGGTAGGTGGCGCACTTAAATCTTGCTTTGCTGCTTGCATATCTCCATTTCCCTTTGGTCCCTTTAGCTGAGTAACGGGTATCTGATAGTCGAGGTACTCGACTATAGCGTTCTTCCTTGTTTAAAATTTTGTTTCCGATTATTCCTATGGGAGCTATAAGATATAGTTGTCCGATCCGGCTGGTTCCGACTTATATACTACCTGCAAAAGATATAAGACTTTTGGGAAAGTTTCAACCCGATAGCTTTAAAACCGAGAGACTAGTTTGCGTAGAAATGGACGGACAGACGGACATGGCTAGATCGACTCGTCTAGTCATGCTAATCAAGAATATATATACTTAATGGGGTCGGAAACGCCTCCTTCACTGCGTTTCAAACTTCTGACTGAAATCAATATACCCTCTGCAAGGGTATAATAACAAAAACAAGGAAGAAAGCTATAGTCGAGTACCTCGACTATCAGATAACTGTTACTCAGCGAAAGTGAGATGAAGACATGCAAGCAGCAAAGCGAGGTTGTAATGCGCCACCTACCCGCGATCTCAATATATGGGTATGTGGGCGGCATACAGATTTAAGTGTTATGGGCGTTAGAGTGGGCGTGGCAACCTTTTTTTGGTCAATCGATACGTACTGACGAGACTAATACATTTCATGTAAAATTAGCATGAAAACTGTGGGCGCTACTGGTTTGGGCGGCTTGTGGGCGTTAGACTGGGAGAAAAAGTTTGCGTAACAAACTTGCACTGCGTACAAGGCTCTCGGAAATTCGTTTCCGAGTTATCTGCGTTGTTTGTGAGCGTAAACTTTTTTTAGGTCAATCGATAGGTATTGATAAGAGCAATACATTTTAGTTAAAATTTTTTTTATTTTTTATTTTAGCATTAAAACTGTGGGAGTAGTAGTTTCCGAGAACTCAGCGCTCGTACGGACGGACAGTCAAACAGACGGACAGACGGACGTGGCTAGATCGACTCGGCTAGTGATTCTGATCAAGAATATACAATATATACTTTATGGGGTCGGAAACGCTTCCTTCTACCTGTTACATACTTTCCGACGAATCTAGTATACCCTTTTACTCCACGAGTAACGGCTAAAATTAGCGCCGGAACAACATGGCTAGATAGACCGGTTCGTGATCCTGATCAAGATTATATATACTTTGGAGGGTTGGAAACGCTTCCTTCTACCTGTAACATACTTTCCGAAAAATCTAGTATACCCTTTTACTCTACGAGTAACGGGTAAAATACCTTAGGGATTGTAAGGCATAGCTTTACTCTTTAAGACAAAAACGGATCGGATCCCATGATCGGCTGAGCAAAAATTTTAAATGCCCCTTATCGGATGTCGGTAAAATTTTGTTATCTTAAAAAGGTCTGGAAGTCTTTTAGCGCCGAATTTCACGAAATCCTTTTTTAGTGCACCCCTTCTGTGTTACACGACTTAAACCCAATTTTTCACATAATTAAAGGTATTGGGCTTTGGCTGAAACTTTCATTCTTTAGTAGTAATTAGGATAATTTTCAGCTAAGAGTAATTAGAGCTCACCTCATCGGTATCACTACCGACTAGTAGCAAATCGAAAGGAACCGCTGCCACAAGATCGATTAAAAACCAACCGCTTAAGTAGTGAACAGCTATACGTCCAGGATGGGATACCTATAATATAGGACGCTTAAAGATTTTTGATTTTTTTTTTTGGGTTCTCAACAGTACCACTTCATCCTGTGCGTTGACAAAGGTGGTTCGAAAGTTAATCAAGATATCGACGATGAAAGTAACATCCACTACAAAATGGTATTAATAACGTAACCCACCAAACACTCCAATATTATTATGCTTACCAATTAAATCAATTATAACAATTGGGTCAGAGTTAATGTATTTGTTATTTCTTCTCTGGTAATCCTGCTCCCCAAGCAAAAATGCCGCCACATACGGTGTGAAAATGGCCGTGTACATCACCAGAATTAATATCACCCAATCCCACACAGCTTTAAAAGGCGAATAATGTAGGAGAGTCCACTTATGATAGTAGTTGTTCTGTAATTTTTGGTCTAGAAGTATGTTTCCTCCCAGAGAAGTAATCTTTTGAAAAATGTTATTAAATGTTAACAATAAAATAGATTTCGTGGTTTAGACTTACCATTTCGTTTGGATCTTGCATTTTTAGTTCACTCTTCGATCCGAGAAGTGCTTCTTTGTCCAGCATATCGTCATACGAACTACCCAATACGTTTTCTGCCGGCTTTTCACTTTGATTGTATTTCAAGTTCTTAAACATACACTCGTAAGAATTTCCTTTATGGGTTTGAAATATGTCGCTGTTTTTTTTAAGTGATGGATCATACGAGCAATGTAAATCGCAATCCCTCCTAGAAACTGTCTGATAGTTCTTAATGTATAGCTTCTTTTTATCACATTTAATGCATTTCTTCCACGATTTGCTACTAGTATGCTTCTTTTGTTGGCCTATTTTAAACTCGTTTGAAATATTATTATATTGGTTTTGATTTTCTCCTATTATGGCTTTACCTTTTTTTAAACATTCCCTTTTATTTTTTTTTTTTAATAATGGAGGTAAAAAAAAACAATCTTCAGTGTACTTTAAACTTTGTTTTTCCTTAGACTTTAAGTTGATTTTTAGTTCTGGTGTATCATCATTATTAGTGGGCCTAGACTGAATGAATTTGTGATAGACCAAAGTGCTGTGGTCAGGTACACTATTAGGAAATCTTGACAAACTATCCTTTTTGTCGTCGAACATACTGGCGTTTATCAAAATATCTGAAACAAAAATTTGTTTCTTTTCTATTTTATTAAGGTTGCACATAAGTGAAAAGAGTTCCCTTTCCACAAATTGAGTGGGTTTCACAATCCAGTTCCGTTTGAATTCCGTTAAAGATGGTTTCTTAGTTGTGTCATTTATGTTATTATTGGACATGTACAGCTCGCATTGCTGCACTATTTTATCCAGTTTTCGAATTTCGCTCAGTTCCACGCAAGACTTATGCGACATTTTTAAATCTGAATTGGAATAAAATAAGCATTCGTTTTTAAAAACATATACATTTCTTATATGGTCACCTAACGTATACAAAATTTCATTTTCTTATCTAATGCTCTTTCTTATTTATTTCTAAAATCAAACAAAAGCAGGTATTGATTTCTAAAGAAAACCAGCGATGAACATTCGTATATAAATATAAATAAAAATTGGCATTTATTTTACCATTAAAATTCTCGCTCAGGTATTTATCTTTAAATTTGTTCGGCTATAACATGCAACGAAATCTCATTTCCTAACAACAATAACCATAAAAAGTTATTGATAGTATATTCAAGCCTTATTATCAGAAATTTTCAGACATGCGCATCGGTTTACCTTTTAAACGGAGTACTGATAGAAAACCCCACCCAATAGTCAAAATCGTATTCTTTTAAGAGTTTGCCCAAACTGGTCTCACTATGTTTGTGGTCAACCAAAAAATAAACCAACCTATTGGAAGAAAATATGCCAACAAAATGTTTTATCTATAACGGTTTAAAATCAAATATTGCCAAAGAACACGATGCATTGCAAGATATGTTTAGGATATTTAAATTTTAAATTCTTTTTACTAATTATAAAGCAAAAGAGGTAGCATTTTTCCAAAAACGCAAATTTGTTTATTTTGGTGTTATCTTTGATCAAATCCTTTATCGTGGGACTTTTGTATATACAGTTATACAAAGATATGTCTCTCACAGACTAACACCCTGAGAAAAAATTCATCCAATTGAACAAGACAAAAAAAAAACAATTTCTTAAGTTTACGAAAATTCGACATTCATGTTGTTCGTAAGGCCTAGTACTCACATCGACGAAAACCGCGAGGTAACCATAGGAGTGAGCGAGAGGCGAATACGCGGCTAACGCTTTTCGTCGGGTCTGTTTTTCAGCGCGATACTTAGATAAGCTAAGGAAATACCAGAAAAAATACCAGATTTAGCTAGTTAATTATACCCGTTACTCGTAAAGTAAAAGGTATACTAGATTCGTCGGAAAGTATGTAACGGGCAGAAGGAAGCGTTTCCGACCCCATAAAGTATATATATTCTTGATCAGGATCACTAGCCGAGTCGATCTAACCATGTCCGCCTGTCCGGATGAACGCTGAGATGAACGCTGAGATCTCGGAAACTATGAGAGCTAGGCTATTGAGATTTGGCGTGCAGATTCCTGAGCTTCTTTCGCAGCGCAAGTTTGTTTCAGTAGAGTGCCACGCCCACTCTAACGCCCACAAACCGCCCAAAACTGTGGCTCCTACAGTTTTTATGCTAGAGCAAAATTTAAACTGAAATGTATTGTTCTCATCAATACCTATCGATTGACATAAAAAAAGTTTGCCACGCCCACTTTAACGCCAACAAACCGCCCACAAACTTCAAAAAATCGTAAGTATGAACGCGGATATCTCGAAAACTATCAAAGATAGAGAATTGGGATTTCAGATTTAGATTCCGTAGCCTTGTACGCAGGGCAAGTTTGTTATTCGAATATGCCACGCCCACTCTAACGCCCACAAACCGCCCAAACCTGTGGCGCCCACAATTTTCATGCTACACAGAGAAAAAAAAATACCAAAACTGGTCATCAATCGGGTATTTTTTCATATCAATTTTGATCCCTTATGTTGCCATATCATATTCATATTTTCGAACATATGACATTGATATTTTCGAACATGTCAATTTGGTATTTTTCATACCAGATTGATATGAGCACATATCAAAGTTGTGACCAAATTGTGGTATTTTGTAATATCCAACTGATATGCTTTCATATCAAACTGATATGCTTTCATTTCAAACTGATATACTTTCATATCAGATTGATATGTTTGTAATATCAATATTAATCACTTTTGTTTTTACTTTTTTGAATCTTATAAACAAATAAATATTGAAAACCCATAAGATCGCTGTAAATATTTATTTTTTATATATTTCGGATCAATTATAAAAATAATTCCAGGACTTAGCAATAAATGACCGATCACTCTGTACTCGGATGCCTCCTGTAGCTTTGCATCAGCGCCAGGAAGTCCTTCTTCTGTCCTCGATAGAAGCTTTCCAGCGAAGTGGTGAACGCCAACTTGCCCAGTTCAGCATCTTGGCCAGCCATTTGACTTTGTGTAGTCCAGTATGTGTTGTCATCCGCCGAAGCGCACGTTAAAGTGTCCAAGAAATAAATATTTTAGAATTAGACAAACATCAAGTACAATTGAAAATGAGATACTTAACTTACCATTTGCAAAAATAAAGAAACAACATATGTAAATGTTTCACTTTGTACACTTTCACTTTTCGTCGAATGTTAGAGTGGCCGCGGCAATTCTGTCAAAAAATATCTTTTGTACCATACTTAATACCATAAATACACAAAAAATACGAAAGCACAGCCATACTTTTTTTTCGAAGACTTTTCGATGTTACGATTGATATGAAAAACATATCAAATTAATACGAATATTTATTAATATGATGCAAAATCATATCAATTAGAAATGTTGATATGAATTCGTATCATGCTGATATGAATTCGTATTATTTTGATATGTAAAAGGTGATATGTGAAAATTGAGGAGACAATATCAATCGGGTATTGTTCCGTTTTTTTCTCTGTGTAGATACAAAATTTTAACTGAAATGTATTGGTCCAAAAGAATAAGAAATTTAATATTTGGCGGTGTTTGTGCAAAGGCGGTGTCGAAACTATAAAATAGCAGGAAGAACGCTGTAGTCGAGTACCTCGACTATCAGATACCCGTTACTCAGCTAAAGGGACCAAAGGGAAATGGAGATAAGCAAGCAGCAAAGCGAGATTGAAATGCGCCACCTACCGGCGGTAGACAGATTTAAGCGTTATGGGCGTTAGGGTAGGCGTGGCAAATTTTTTTTGGGTCAATCGATAGGTGTTGACGAGACCAATAGAGTTCAGGTAAAATTTTGTATCTAGCATGAAAATTGTGGGCGCCACAGGCTTGGGCGGTTTGTGGGCGTGGCATATTCGCGTAACAAACTTGCGCTGCGCACAAGACTACGGAATCTAAATCTGAGATCCCAATTCTCAATCGTTGATAGTTTCCGAGATATCCACGTTCATACTTACGATTTTTTGAAGTTTGTGGGCGGTTTGTTGGCGTTAAAGTGGGCGTGGCAAACTTTTTTTTATGTCAATCGATAGGTATTGATGAGAAAAATTTATTTCAGTTTAAATTTTGCTCTAGCATAAGAACTGTAGGAGCCACAGTTTTGGGCGGTTTGTGGGCGTTAGACACGTGGGGCGTGGCACTCTACTGAAACAAACTTGCGCTGCGTAAGAAGCTCAGGAATCTGCTCGCCAAATCTCAATAGCCTAGCTCTCATAGTTTCCGAGATCTCAGCGTTCATCCGGACAGACGGTCAGACGGACAGACAGACAGACGGACAGACGGACATACGGACAGACGGACATGGCTAGATCGACTCGGCTAGTGATCATGATCAAGAATATATATACTTTATGGGGTCGGAAACGCTTCCTTCTGCCTGTTACATACTTTCCGATGAATCTAGTATACCCTTTTCTCTACGAGTAACGGGTATAAAAAAATCAATTGGTAAAATTTACCAATATAATAGTAAAACGCTACCCAACCATCGAATTGTTAATTTAACCAATCAAATAGTTACTCTTACGTAACACGTAAGCGCTAGGTTTACTATAAAAAATGGTTGTTACTATAAAAAAGGGTAGAATGGACCCAGCCCATGGACTGTAGTTTTTTATATTTATCCAATCCATAAAATATAGTTGGCAATTTTTTTATAGTAAATATGTACCTATAAATGGATAGAGTTTTTAATTAAGTTCATATTTACGTAAAGTTGGCATGGTAGTTTATAATAAAAATAAGTAACTTTCAAATTGCACTTTTTAATACGCTAGACCCAGTTGGAAATTACAAGCTGGCAAACTTTTTTTGGGTCAATAGATAGGTATTGAAGAGACAAATACATTTTAGTTAACTTTTTTTTTTAGTATCAAAACTAAGGGCGTCACAGTTTTGGACGGTTTGTTGGTTAATCAATTGGTATTGACGAGACTAATACATTTCAGTTAACATTTTTTGCTAACTTAAAAATTGTGGGCGCAAGAGGTTTAGGCGGTTTGTGGGCGTTAGAGTGGGCGTGGCATATTCGCGTAATTAACATGCGCTGCGTACAAGGCTAAGGAATCTATATCTGCGAGTCCAATTTTCTATCTTTGATAGTTTCCGAAATATCCGTGTTTATATGTACGATTTCTTGAAGTTTGTAGGCGGTTTGTGGGCGTTAAAGTAGGCGTCGAAAAATTTTTTGGGTCAACCGATAGGTATTGATGAGAACAATGCAATGCAGTTGAAATTTTTATTCGAGTATTAAAACTGTAGGAACCACAGTTTTGGGCGGCTTATGGGCGTGGCACACTGACGAATCAAACATGCGCTGCGCAGGAATCTCAAGAATCTGCATGCCTTATCCGTTGCAGCTTCTACAGTTTCCGAGATCACAGCGCTTAACGGACAGACAAACAGACGGACATGGCTAGATCGACCCGGCTAGTGTTTCTGATCAAGAATATATATACTATATGGGGTCGGAAACGCCCGCGGATAATACGTTCGAGGATCAATTCTACTGTGAGGCTGGATTTAATTGTTTTACTTATATATTTTTCTTCTTTTTTCTAGCTGCTTTTTATTTTATTATTTAGCTGTATTTTACTTTACTTACTTTGAAGGTGACAATGTCGGAAAAAGAGAAAAATATGGCTCAAATGCATGTTTCTAAGCATTTTCAAAAAATCATAAAAAATTTAAGCAAAATGATTTTTGAAAAATTCTTTTTGCAGTTACTATTATTTTTGTTTGAAGAAACTTTTTGCCTTAAAAAAATTAAGTTTTCAAGACGAGGAATAAAGTTCAAAAAGTAGATTTTCACACAAATTCGTCCTTTTCAATAAGTACTGAATGGGTTATGAAATGTATTGAATCATTCAAACGGCATTTAAATTGCCTTTCCATTAATGCCAAAGTTAATAAGAAGTAAGTTCAAATTATGAGTATATTTAACTTTTGTTTTGTGAAAATACTTTTGACCGCCCCTGTACATATTTTGTTTATAGCTTTTTTAAATATTTATTTGTTATTTAAAATTTTATAGCGAGATTTCAAAATTTTTTTTTTAGATTTACCGATTTGGACTTAAGAAAGATATCACTCCTTCAGACTAGTACCCAGATCGGCTAAGAGTTTCACTAGTCGAACAATCGTATTTTTTGTAGTGTGACCGACGTTTTCAAAGTTCACCCGCAATGCGTGTAGTATTGTCTTTCTGAAAAGCAGCTGGGTTTGTTGCCAAACGGAAAACAAATCAATTGGAGAAATTTAAAAAGGAGGAGTCGCTGGTACACAAAGAAATTAAATTAAAAATAGATGGAATGTTCAACGAATGTTTTTATTCATGTAAATTAGTTGTTTAAAGCTTCCTTCTCGTTATAGAGTAAGAATCTATATAGAGACACCATTTGCTCTGCCGCTCTATTTTGAGACTTTGCCAATGATGCCACCTAGGCGAAAAGAGATAATATCCCTAGTTTTTAAAATGATCGATGGAACCTTGTAATTCGTTCCCGCGGTGAGTTTTATGGGAAATTATATATAAGCACCGCTCCTACTCACTGTTTTGTTTTTGTAAGTAATCCTCAACACTATTGCTGTTGCTTTGCACTTGTTGGGTGTGTTGAAAAATCGAAGTTAGCTTCAAACTTGACCTTGAATTGGCTCTCAGCAGAGGTTGTGCAGAGGTTCGTGCAGAGCAATTGGTGTCTCTATATAGATTCTAACTTTATGTTCTCGTCCCACGGTTGCTTCGCCATCTTTCCAGCGCCACCGCAGTCCAGCTCCGAGTCCCAACAGGCATTTTGTACCTTGAGGGCTTGTCCTCGCAAAGAAAGTAATATCTGGACAAAAGAATTTGGTTGCGTTGTACTAATAGAAGAATCTTTTTAGCAGAACCACCCGTAATATGATCTCCGAAGACCTCTCTATTAGGACTCCGTACCCCATAACCACCAGCTAATTGGCGGCTTAAGCGGAGCTGGAGGACGCGCGGGCTTCTATAGGGAGAAGGAAAATAGGGCGCAAGTTAAGGAACAGTTGCAGAAGCCATGGCCAGCCACTGCCAGGATGCTGTCCGACTTCCTGCAGCATCAGCGGATCAACCCCGTTCTCAATCCGGCTCCCACTTCCTCAAGGTCCAATATGCCTATTGGGACTCGGAGCTGAACTGCGGTGGCGCGGGAATAATGGCGAAGCATCCATTTGACGAGAAGGAAGGAACTACTAATTTACATAAATAAAAACATTCATTGAACATTCTATTTATTTTTATTTTATTTTCTTTGTGTACTAGCAGACTCCTCCTTTTTAAATTTCTCCAATTGATTTGTTTTCCGTTTGGCAACAAACACAGCCTCTTTACAGAAAGGCCATGCTACATGCACTGCGGGTGAACCTTGAAAACTTCGGTCACACTACAAAGAATAAGATTTTTCGACTAGTGAAACTCTTAGCCGATCTGAGTACTATGCTAAAGGTTTCAGTGGTGGAAACAGCTTGATTCACTTTGTAGCTCCATTTAAAAATACAAAATAACTTAAATATTTAGTTTTTAATTTTTTGAGGTTAGATCTTACAAACGAATATACGAGCACCACAATCAATAAATACAATATAAAGGTCTCAAACACAAGTTACAAACGTCTCTGATTGGATGGTATTTCAAGAACTGCAGTGCTTTGTTTAGTTTTACACTATTTGACAATTTAAACTAATAAGAACAATAGGCGGTTTACCAGCGCTGCCACCCCGTAAAAAAAAAACAGGCTTTCACAGCTGATAACTTAACAGTGCTGCGCAGTGTTAAACTTTTCTGCTAGTAACATTAGATATTGATGTTATCCTAATACATTCTGATAAACAAAACCAAAATTTAACGACTTAAAAAAATGGTTTTGGCCAAAAAAAGTGGTCAAATTCTCCATAGTGCAACGCACACTTGGAAGATCGAAAATCTACATGGAAAATCAACAACAAAAATATAGCCGTACATTCCGTTGTATGGTTGTTACTCATCTTGTAGTACATCATTATTTTGCTTCCACGCTAGCTGGAAGTCACTGGCCGCGTTCAGCAGATCAGTGTTCAAGTGTTCTGCTGAACGCTCATGATACATAACGACGTCGACGAAGTAAAAAAATGTCTCCTATGAAACTCCACTATGTATTTCAAAAGGGTTTGTTAAATTTAGTCCTAGTGCAAGGTTTCGACAATCACTTTAAAAAAACAAATGTTTTTTTTTATTAAATTGAGTTTGTAAAAACGATATATGTGTGCTGCCACTGCAACTGCAGCATAGCGCACAGCAATCGTGGACACGTAAAAATCAATCAATAAAATCTTATAGATGTTTTACTCATATATACGCCAACAGTAAGGTATCATGTATTACGAAAAGGTAGCGTATTATTTTTAAGCTCCTTTTTTACTGATCATGATGCGAGAGTTCTTGCAACATGATTAGTAATCAAGATAGAACCGCTTGAACCCTTTTCAGTACTTATAACACCTTCCTCCTTTTTTGACTATATCCATTTTGTAAGTACGCATTTTGGGAGGTGGATGCGCCTTGAAATGTTTTTTTCTGTGGATAAGCTTATACGTTATACGTAGCAATGAAAACACTTTCTAAAAGTGGACTTTCAAAAAAATTGAAAATATTCAATAAATGCTAAATAGGTTAAGAATAGTCTTGTACCATTCAAACGGAATTTTGACCTTTCCGTTAATGACAAAATGTACCTGAAGTAAGATCAAATTGTGAGTATATTTAACTTTTGTTTCGTAAAAATACTTATGCTGACTAGTATGCTTAAAATTTCTTGTGCTTTTACGCCTTTAACCCTTTAGTTGTGTGTCAAATTTTTTGCAACAAAATCAAATTCAGAAATTTCGGCAAAGAATAAAACGGCGTCGAAACTGAGAGACTTGAGTGCGAGAAAGGAAACGCTTTTAAATTTTGTTAATTTTTCTTTTTTCTCGCCACTCACATAAATATTTACAATTACATTTTCTTTTTAATAATTTAGGTTACTACAATTGACTTCCTTGGGCATATTATTATACCCGTTCCTCTTAGAGTGAATGGTAAAGTATGTAACAGGTAGAAGGGAGCGATTCCTTGATCAGGATCACTAGCCAAGTCGATCTAGTCATCTTCGTCTGTTTCCATGAACGCTGAGATCTCGGAGCCAGAATGTTGGGACTTGGCTTGCAGAATCTTATGCCTCCTGCGCAGAGCGAGTTTGTTTCAGCAGGGTGCCATGCCCACTTTAGCGCCAACAATCGCCCATAACGCTGAAACCCTTCTAGCGCCCATTTTTAAATATTTTGTAAATAAATTTAAATTAGATTTTTTCAGTGCCATTCTACATGCCAAAAACTATTGAAATCGGAAAAAAGTTATAACCAAACAATAATTAATAATGGATGGAGGTTTTACGTTACGTGGCGTTTTAGTGAAATCTTTTAAACAGCTTGTGTAACAGGTACCTGAGTTCCACTAGTCAAAAATCACATTCATAACCATACTTATAGTTCAGTCGTTTAAGATTGAACTCTAATACATTAAAATTGTTTGATAACTTGAAGATGCTATCATCGCTCTTGTGCTCTCCACATAACTCCACACGGAGTTGAGTGGAATGGACTTCCCAGTCGTAAGTTGGGGAACGTGTTTTAAAAAAACATAGTTCTAGGTCGTATCTTTTTTACGCAAAACAGCACGCATGCAAATTTACCAAGGCAAATGTGCGTGCTGGGTGCATTCTATTGCGGTGCCTTCTAGATGTGTTTCAGAATAATGCATCCAGAAGCATGCCCAAACGGGTATTCGGGAACGTATTCCGAAACAAATAGTTCTGGGTCGTATCTTTTTTACGCAAAACAGCACGTATGCAAATTTACCTAGCAAATGTGCGTGCTGGGGGCAGTCTTTAGGGTGCCATCTGGGTGTATTTCAATATAGTGCATCCAGGTGTATTTTAGTGGGAATGTAAAAAAACCAAACTCAAACCCGAAGGTTGCCGATGCCCATTTTTTTACAATCGAATTTTTTCGGTACTGTTCTCTTGACAAAGAAATAATAAAGACAAAAGGGAATATGCAAGGAAGCGCGCGGTTTTTCTTGTCTCTTGCATTTCTCGTCAGTTGCATTTTTAGTTCTGAAAAGTGAAGTTCGTGCCATGTGTTTTGAAAAAGTTTGTTGCTTTCTGCCACCAATTTTACATCAATATTTTCACAGGTAAGCAAAGTGAAGATAATTTAGTTCAATATGAACATAACAGAGTACATGTACATTGAACATTCAAACTAAAAACAAATTAAATTAATAAAATAATAATTATTTGAATGTAAATCGTACAAACAACAGTGTTAATGTGACAAAATAAATATATTGTATATTTGTAATATATATACACATGTTTCAAAATATATAATATTAAATTTCCTTTATATCTTTCAGAATCGCAAGAAATGAATGGGCACACCAAGGACTGAACTGCGTAAATGATAAAAGTACATCAACAAGAAGGAAGCAGCAAAGCCCCGTACAGAAGGAGAGTGACTCCGATCAAAAATTAGTTGAGTTCTTGAATATTGAAATAAAAAATAAATATGAAATTGAAATCCAGTCTTATGTATTCCTGGGGAAAACTTCCAGATATTTGATTTTTGAATGCTTCTAGGTGCATTCCTGGGTACATGTTACAGGCGCATTAAAAAAGAGCACACCCAGAAGGTGTTTAGTATGTTGCTTCCATGTGCATTAAAGAAGAGTGCACCCAGAATGTGTTTAGTTTGTTACTTCCAGGTGCATTCCAGGTATATGCTTCCAGAAGCATGCAACGGGTGCATTCTTTTTTGTCCCGCACCCGTGTAAAAAGAAGGGACAGACTCATCACTTCCGGAACACTTTTTTGATTCCATTTCATA
The DNA here is from genome assembly GCF_014743375.2 of Drosophila subpulchrella. Lineage (NCBI taxonomy): Eukaryota > Metazoa > Arthropoda > Insecta > Diptera > Drosophilidae > Drosophila > Drosophila subpulchrella. The sequence goes on from NW_023665550.1 coordinate 1,546,102, forward strand.
ATGAAAGAACGCATGCTGGAATGCTGTCATTTACGACTGGGATTCCAGCATGCGTTCTTTCATTATGAAATGGTGTTCCGGAAGTGATGAGTCTGTCCACCCGTGTAAAAAGAAGGGACAGACTCATCACTTCCGGAACACTTTTTTGATTCCATTTCATAATGAAAGAACGCATGCTGGAATGCTGTCATTTAGGACTGGGATTCCAGCATGCGTTCTTTCATTATGAAATGGTGTTCCGGAAGTGATGAGTCTGTCCATTCTTTTTACACGGGTGCGTTGCATGCTTCTGGAAGCATATACCTGGAATGCACCTGGAAGTAACAAACTAAACACATTCTGGGTGTACTCTTTTTTAATGCACCTGGAAGCAACATACTAAACACCTTCTGGGTGTGCTCTTTTTTAATGCGCCTGTAACATGTACCCAGGAATGCACCTAGAAGCATTCAAAAATCAAATATCTGCAAGTTTTCCCCAGGAGTACATAAAGCTGGATTTCAATTTCATATTTATTTTTTATTTCAGTATTCAAGAACTCAACTAGTTTTTGATCGGAGTCACTCCCCTTCTGTACGGGGCTTTGCTGCTTCCTTCTTGTTGATGTACTTTTATCATTTAAGCCTAGTACTCAGATCGGCTAAGAGTTTCACTAGTCGAAAAATCTTATTCTTTGTAGTGTGACCGAAGTTGTCAAAGTTCATCCGCCATGCATGTGGCATGGTCTTACTGTCAAGCAGCTGGGTTTGTTGACAAACGGAAAACAAATCAATTGGAGCAATTTAAAAAAGAAGAGTCTGCTGATGCACAAAGAAATTAAAATAAAAATAAATTAAATTTTCAACGAATGTTTTTATTTATGTAAATTAGAAGCTTAAGGCTTCCTTCTCGTCACACGGATGCTTCGCCATCTTTCCCGCGCCAGCTCCGAGCTGGCCAATAATGGCTGGTAATGGCTCCTCCAGCTGTCCCTTAGCGGGCGACCTTATTTCCTCCTCCCTATAGAAGCCGGCGCATCCTCTATCTCCGCTCCATCACAAGCTGCCAAGTAGCTGGTGAAGGAGGAGTCCTCAATGGAGAGCTCGTCGGAGATCGAGCGATGTCCCATGTTCCTTTCTCTAGTGGATCTCCTCCAGCGCTTCAACTATTCTGCGGATTACCCCCGTTGTGGTATTGCTTCCTGTCGGTCAAGTCCCACAACAATGGGCAACAGCTTGGATTAGGCGTCCTTTTTCATCTGCACTGACCTCCTTTAGCCGTTTTGGGTGTTTTTCTTCCATTTTTAATTTTTAAATTCCCCACCGCTTCTGCACGAACACCGCCAAAGATTAAATTTCTTATTCTTTGGGCCGCGGCTAACGGCGTTCATCGAAAATTCACTCGCGAAATCAGGTATTTTTTCTGGTATTTCCTTAGCTCATCTGAGTACCGCGCTGAAAAACAGACCCGACGAAAAGCTTTAGCCGCCTGTTTGCCTCTCGCTCACTCCTATGGTTAGCTCGCGGTTTTCGTCGATGTGAGTACTAGGCTTTACGCAGTTCAGTCCTTGGTGTGCCCATTCATTTCTTGCGATTCTAAAAGATATAAAGCAAATTGAATATTATATATTTTGAAACATGTGTATATATATTACAAATATACAATATATTTTTTTTGGCACATTAACACTGTTGTATGTACGATTTACATTCAAATAATTATTATTTATTAATTTAATTTGTTTTTAGTTTGAATGTTCAATGTACATGTACTCTGTTATGTTCATATTGAACTAAATTATCTTCACTTTGCTTACCTGTGAAAATATTGATGTAAAATTGGTGGCAGAAAGCAACAAACTTTTTCAAAACACATGGCACGAACTTCACTTTTCAGAACTAAAAATGCAACTGACGAGAAATGCAAGAGACAAGAAAAACCGCGCGCTTCCTTGCATATTCCCTTTTGTCTTTATTATTTCTTTGTCAAGAGAACAGTACCGAAAAAATTCGATTGTAAAAAAATGGGCATCGGCAACCTTCGGGTTTGAGTTTGGTTTTTTTACATTCCCACTAAAATACACCTGGATGCACTATATTGAAATACACCCAGATGGCACCCTAAAGACTGCCCCCAGCACGCACATTTGCTAGGTAAATTTGCATACGTGCTGTTTTGCGTAAAAAAGATACGACCCAGAACTATTTGTTTCGGAATACGTTCCCGAATACCCGTTTGGGCATGCTTCTGGATGCATTATTCTGAAACACATCTAGAAGGCACCGCAATAGAATGCACCCAGCACGCACATTTGCCTTGGTAAATTTGCATGCGTGCTGTTTTGCGTAAAAAAGATACGACCCAGAACTATGTTTTTCTAAAACACGTTCCCCAACTTACGACTGGGTATACATATGAGCATTTCCAGGGGTCGCGAACGTACGTTCATACGCACTTAGTGCAAATAAAAAAAGAAAACAAATCTTTTCTGAATTTTTTTTGCTATTCGATAGCATTTTGTTAGTTCTTTGCTTAGTGTATGTAAATGATGGAATTTATTGAGCTATCGTTTTCAAAATATTGGCAAAAAAAAAGGGGTTGCGAACGTACACAAAATGGAAGTCGACTTTGGCCTCATCTAGTAAAATGCAAATATCTGCGAATTGGGACGGAATATTCTAAAGCAATAACTTTACTTTTAAAATGGATTCATGTAGCTTTCATTCGAGTCTGTTCCCAAGGAAATATATCCATTTGTTTTTTTTTTATTGAATTAAGTACCGGTCGCGAACGTACGATTTTTCCATGTTGTTTTAACAGTTAATTAAAAATTTGTTTGCTGTCTTTGGATTTTTATCTTCTTATTAGATTGCAATAAAGAGATTTGGTAGAAAAAGGTCAAACAAATATGTTTTCCTTGCAAAATAATTAATCATAAGAATTACTTTAAAAGTAGATAAAAATGAAAAATAAGTGAATTTTTTCAGTATTGAGGGAAATTTATTCAACAAAACAAATGAAATATGCTTTGGTCCCACTGTATTATGAAAATATGGCCATTGATTTGTGAAAATACGCAAAAAATTCGATGATTTTGAAGATTTTAATGTTTTGGTCCTGGTTGACCATTTTTCGGATTTGCTCATATGCAAGAAATGTATATTCAAAACTTAACCGAAAAGACTTGAAAATAAGCACGCAATCCAACAAGGCACTTGTTCTGAGAAAAAAACAAATTTGATACGAAAAACGACTATGTATGTAAATAGACTTTAACATGTTTCTATTCGGCGCACTGCATTGCAAAATATGAGCATCTTTTCTTGCAGCATGCCGAAACATGCTAAAAACTGTGTTTATTTAATCGGATGTATAAGAAATTATTTTCACAAATTTGATTTCAGAAGTTTTGATGTTGAAGGTGGAAACGTCTCTAGTTTTGTACCTCATCAAGAGGTGTTTTTGTTAGTTATACTTTATAGGGTCGGAAACGCTTCTTTTTACATGTTAAATAAAAGAAATATTTTAGATGAGTAATCACATTTTACAAACTGGTGCTTACTTGTATTTCATGTTTAGGACCTAAGAGGAAATCTTTTGGCTTGAAGTAGAATTACAGTGACATTATGTGTCATGATCTTACATATATTAATAAATATCCATTATTTGGTGTATTTCACATTTTCATCCACACTAGGAATCGTACTTGCTTATCTACAGTTAGACTTTTATTTTGGAATATATTTTCAGCAGGCTTCAGTGTAGTTCAACCTGCAATTCAAAGGGGTAGTCTCGGGAATTTAGACTCTGCCTGAAGAGTTGGGTATGCTGCCACGCCATGTCGCCCTTACCACCAGTAAGCTTGGCCACAATTTGGAAACCATTGGCATTATCTACCGAACTGCTTCCATCCATGGCTTCAACGGTCACTGTGATTTTTCCGTCTACAAAAGTTTTCGTCTCAAAAACCAAGTTGTAGGACTTAACTTGTAAATTGGTCTTGCTAAAGTCGAACTTCCAAACAATTTCCCCACCTTCAGTATCCTCAAGTCTGGCCAGATAGGCCATTTTCCAATCGTGCTCAACTTTGCGAAATATGTTTTTTGAAGAAAATAGTGCATTTTGCCAACTTTTATAAGTGTTCAGAATTGTGACGTCTCCTTCATCTGCGAACGTGTAAGTTTAGTGTGTTCCCAATTATTTAAGATAGTTACAACACCCACCTTTGGCATACCGTTCGTAAGTGTCTGTTGCGCAGCTGTAACGCAAATTAAGTTGGCGTTTTTGCATCTCAACTTCATTCAGGTTGAAAACAAAAATCTGTAAATACACCTAAGTATAAGTCGTCACAATCGACCGGCAGGCAATCACAGGTTACTTACGTTGGTAAAAGTGTGCTCTCCCCTTGACTGACGCCACGAGAGACTACCCGAACTTCTTCCCTTTAGCTCGTTCTCTGTCGGCTTGCTGAGAAGAAAAAATATTGATTAATTGGAGCGCTGATCTTTGGAAAGAGGGTTAAAAGCTTACCGATCTACGGTCAAGCCGATGACTTCGCGCATGTTGAGCTGGCCCAGCAAAATCTTTCGTTCCGCAGTGCAATTTCTTCGCCGCTTTGTGCGAATTTCCACCAGCGCTTGCACCATTTCCTTTTCAGTGCAAAGCTTTCGCAACTGTAGGATCTTTTGGTGGTCGTTCGTGTAGCGCCAAGTTACATCTTGGATGTCGTCTCGCGAGTAGGCGAGCACATAGTCGATGTGACGCTTCCAGCCGTGCTGATACATCAGCGGCGAATCCACAACGTTCTCGGAGGGGTCAACGTGCAACCAGCGCATCTGCGCCTCGGAATACACCTCGGACCACACGTGGTCAAAATGGGAGTGCACAATGCGCGCGTCGTAGTCCAGGGTTCGACAAAGGAATGTGAAGCAGTTAGCGTACTCACCGCAACGGCCCTTGCGCGAGACCAAGAGCTGGGAAATGTCATTATATCGGTAGAACTTACTCTCCTGGCCGCAGCAGACATTGATCTCCACCCGAACATCACCCTCGCGTTGTGTGCGACGCAGCTTGCTTTCCTCACTACCGCACACGCGGCACGGTATATTGTTAACCCACTGGAAGAACTGAGTGTTGAACCAGTTAACCAGCTCCACGAGCAGCAGGTCCCGAACATCAGGCTCCTTTTCCTCGCACTCGCCCAGGGCTATCCGCTCCTGCATTTCTGTAAGTTTATCGCTTGCCCTTTCAGTCAGCTCGTCCACGGGGATCAGTGTGCGGCCAGTGGCGAGCAGAAGCTCGTCCTCGTACTGCATAACTGCATCAGAGTACAGTTCCAGCGACTGCAGAAAAAAGTTGTTGGTGCGCTGAAAACAAGCTATCTGGTGAAAGTTCAGCCGAAATCAATAGTGATGGATGTCTCGCTTACCAGCACACGGGGAAAGGCGATTCGCTGACGATACTCCACCGAGGGCTTGATAAACAACGGCGCCGGAGTGTTGCTGACGGAACTTTGTTGGGGCGGACCTACCGAAGATCCAAAGCTTAGGATTAAGATGCCGACACATCTTGCCCCCAGGTAAAATCTTACTCTTAGGCACCGTTTCGCTGAGCCAGGCAGAGCGCCGATCGCTCAGCGCATCCCGGTACTTCCGCACCTGCTGCAGGGACACTCCGGTGGGCAGGGTAAAGGCGTTGGAGGCCGGTGCGCGGACAAAGCCGATGGCTTCCAGCAGCCTCTCACACCCGGGCAGCGTGAGCAGCTTCTCCTTGATCGCTTTGTTCTCCAACCGTATGGTGCGGAATTTTGAGTTGTCCGGCTGCGCCAACACGTTTTCCAACAGCACAAGAAGGATGCGCACAGCTTCCAAGTATGCATCTTGTTGCTGTTTTCCCGTGGAACGGGTCTTCGGCTCTATCTGGTGAACGCACTCCAAGTTGATGTCCACCATGTTGATGACTAGTTACCGCTATTAGGTGAGAGAGGAGCCAGGATGAAGCCAAGGGCACGCAATTTCTTCAACTGCAGAAAAACGATAATAATTTTATAACCGTGTTCCACTGGTACTCTTACATTTTAAATATTGCTCATTGTGAACTACCTCATTTTTATACTTCATACTCGTATAGTAGGAGTGTATACTAGATTCGTCGGAAAGTATGCAACGTAAAAGGTGTACGTAAAGTATATATATTCTTGATCAGGATCACAAGCCAAGTCGATCAAGCCATGTCCGTCTGGCTGTCTGTCCGACCGTATGAGCGCTGAGATCTCGAAAACTATAAAAGCAAGAGAGTTGGGATTTAGCATGCAGATTCTTAAGGTTCGAGACAGCGCCAGTTTATTTTAGAAGGGTGCCACGCCCACTCCTACGCCCATACGCCCACGTAAAAGTGTAAATGCAATTTTGTTTCCACAATCAATATATACATTCATGCCAAAATTATCCAAATCGGATCATCTATTAAAAAATTATAAGCCAGTAAAGGAATCGATGCTAGGTGGCGCATTTTACATGCTAGAGTTTAAATTGTATTTAGTTTTCCGTTGTTTTTCATACTTTATTTTCGGATACGGTTTGCTTATGCCGATCAGGTTCGCTTTAGCAAATGCAGTTCCAATGCATTACCCTCTCGAAAAAATCACGAAACGTCAAGTACGAAAATCAGCTAATCCAGTAAAAAAAACTTAAAAACACTGAAATACTGAATCAATTTGGGTGCGCGGTCTCGTTTTTCACTGAAGCGAGTTGAAGCGACTTTTTCCCCATCTCTTTCTATCCCGTGTATTTCTTATGGAAGAATAAGTCGCTGAAGCGGAAACACGCTCCGTGTGTATTAGGTAAGTAACGAGTTTGTGAGGCCGTCAACTATAACGTTCCCTCTTCTTTAATATAGGAGCACATTTTAAATAGGCTTTGTTTGTTTTAATCAAATTATAAAAAAGCGTGGATTTATTATTTTGCATTTTAAGTTAATTTATAATTGCACGAGAGTAATATTTTGATATTTTTAAAAAGCTTTAAATTATATTTAAAAATACATTCCCAAGTTGGGACCATTTTTCCAATTGATAGTTAGGGTGGGTACTCCCTGAACTCTTGAATTGCTGTTGAGTCAGCTGTTCCCTACCAACTTCATATTTAGAAATTTCAGCCTTGAGGTTGTTCAGTCACTAAATACACAGGCTGTCGTGTTTTTTTTTTTATTAAAAAGCCATAGAAACATGACAAAAAGGCATGGACATTTTTAGTATTACCAGTACTTTTTTATTTTAAAATCATATTGGCACCAATCTTTGCTGTTTTTTAGAATTTTAGACAGTGACTACCAATAAAATATACAAAAAAAATGTCAATTACAGTAAATAATAATTTTTCTTTTGTTATGCCTAGTACTCAGATCGGCAAAGAGTTTCACTAGTCGAAAAATCTTATTCTTTGTAGTGTGACCGAAGTATTTTATTTTTGTTGTTCTGCTCGCTACGAGATTCGTGCGGCTAGCTTAGTAGATTTTGTGATCGTCCCACCGAATTTATATGACGTGACTGCTCGTAGATCAGTGAGAAAGGACAGAGTTCTAGGGATAACAGTGGGCTTATTTTCGATTTACTTATTACAGCGGTGTGTGGCTCGGTTGGTCTCGGTGTCTTCTCGCGCTGTTTTCAATGACTGCTGATACTGTTCGTCTTGGTTCGTCGACGCGTTGACTCGGTGATCGCTGACTCCTTACTGTGTCTCGGGATGCTCATAGTGTTCGTCGCCGATAACTGACTGATCTTGTTGAATTGACTCCTCGTGATCGACTGATGATGCTCCCAGAACTCTGCGTCCTTATATAGGGCATCCGGGAACCGTTATTTCCCTTTTATGGCCCGCTGGTACTCTCCACTTCAGGTCCAAAGTCTCTTTGTCCTAGACCCTCGGCCACCACCAGGAGTCCGATGTCTTGGCGCTATCCTGCTGAACGTCCTGCGGCATTTGGCAAGCAGGGGCGCCGTCCTGCTGCTGAGATGTGGCACTTCTTCTCCTGGTCCAAAGTCCACGGCAGAGTCAAAAGTCCGGTGCGTTCCGTTATTTCCTTTAGCACACAGTACCCTCACTCTGCCATCAAAGTCTCCACCCTCTATCTCTCCAACCTCTAGTTCTCCAACCTCTCTTTCTCCAACCTTCCGTTCTCCAAACTCTTTTTTTCCAAACTCTCTTTCTCCCACTTCTCTTTCTCCAAACTCTCTTTCTCCAAATTCTCATCTTCGTCATGCCGTTACTACGCTGCGTATCTGGTAGCCGGTAAGCCACCACGCATAACTGCCGCTGCAATTTGTGCAATTTACTGTCAAGCAGCTGGGTTTGTTGCCAAACGGAAACCAAATCAATTAGAGAAATTTAAAAAGGAGGAGTCTGCTGGTACACAAAGAAATTAAATTAAAAATAGATGGAATGTTCAACGAATGTTTTTATTTATGTAAATTAGTTGTTTAATACTTCCTTTTCGTCCCACGGATGCTTCGCCATCTTTTCCGCGCCAGCTCCGAGTCCCAATAGGCATATTGGACCTTGAGGAAATGGGAGCTGGATTGGGAACAGGGTTGATCCGCTGATGCTGCAGGAAGTCGCCCAGCATCCTGGCAGTGGCTGGACATGGCCTCTCCAACTGTTCCTTAGCGGGCGCCCTATTTTCCTCCTCCCTGTAGAAGGCAGCGCGTACTCCAGCTCCGCTTAAACTGCCAAGTAGCTGGTGGTTATGGTGTACGGAGTCCTAATGGAGAGGTCTTCGGAGATCATGTTACTGGTGGTTCTGCTGAAAAGATACTGCTATTAGTAAAACGCAACCAAATTATTTTGGCTAGATCTTACTTTCTTTGCCAGGACACGCCCGGCAGGATGTCCATGTAGAGAGCGAAGTCCCACTCGGCATGTTCCTTCCCACTGGGATTCTCTAGTGGATCTCCTCCAGCACTTCAACTATTCTGCGGATTTGCCCCTGTTGTGGTATTGCTTCCAGTCGGTCAAATCCAACAATAATGGGCAACAGCTTGGATTAGGCGTCCTTTTTCATCTGCACTGACCTCCTTTAACCGTTTTTGGAGTTTTTCTTCCATTTAAAATTTTTAAATTCCCCACCGCTTCTGCACGAACACCGCCAAAGATTAAATTTCTTATTCTTTGGGCCGCGGCTAACGGCGTTCATCGAAAGTTCACTTCCGAAATCTGGTATTTTTTCTGGTATTTCCTTAGCTCATCTGAGTACCACGCTGAAAAACAGACCCGACGAAAACCTTTAGCCGCCTGTTTGCCTCCCGCTCACTCCTATGGTTAGCTCGCGGTTTTCGTCGATGTGAGTACTAGGCTTAAACAAAAAAATCATGGCAAAGAACAATACTAAAAGAAGCAACTAAACCAGTACATTTCTTATGTATCACAGATTCAATAGCCGGTATAATTTTTATTTTTCCAGTTTATGTATTTTTATTGTTTGAGTTTTACACAGATCTTAAAAAAATTTTATAACTATTTACAGTTGTTTGCATATTTAACAGGAATACCCAGAATAAATTAAGCCTAGGCAAACTAAAAATCGAGAAACTAGTTCCGTTCCTTTCGTAGTGGATTTACAGTATTTTCCAATAGTTGAGTACCATGTTATTTTTGGACGCAGATGGTCTCACTGCTTTTCAACCACTTTAACGAAAAAGTAGGCGTCGGTCAATTCAATCTTGGAGCGTCTGTCATTGTGTTTGGAGTGCGCAGCGGATAACTAAAACCTTCTAGCTTTACATATTTCCATAAAAGGTAAGGTTTCTGCCCGGCTCTTTGTTCATTTGTGGGTGCGTGAGTCCTTCTCTCCGCTCCGCTCGCCTGCATGTTTTATGAATGGTGGAGTGGAGTGGAGTGGAGGTTGGACTGCGTTCTATGGCTGTACCTGCAGTTTTCTTTTGCGGCAGAATCCGCTGCTTAGTCTCCTTGATTCGAGTGTACATATCCGGCGTTATTTTCTTTTGTAGATATCAATCTATCTGCAGCAAAATGTGTGACGAAGAGGTTGCAGCTTTGGTGGTCGACAACGGATCTGGAATGTGCAAAGCCGGCTTTGCCGGTGATGACGCACCGCGTGCTGTCTTCCCCTCGATTGTGGGCCGTCCACGTCACCAGGGCGTGATGGTTGGAATGGGTCAGAAGGACTCTTATGTGGGCGATGAGGCGCAGAGCAAGCGTGGTATCCTCACTCTGAAGTACCCTATCGAGCACGGCATCGTGACCAACTGGGACGACATGGAGAAGATTTGGCATCACACTTTCTACAACGAGTTGCGCGTCGCCCCGGAGGAGCACCCAGTCCTGCTGACAGAGGCTCCCTTGAACCCTAAGGCCAACCGTGAGAAGATGACCCAGATCATGTTCGAGACCTTCAACACCCCGGCAATGTATGTGGCCATCCAGGCGGTGCTGTCTCTGTACGCCTCCGGACGTACCACGGGCATTGTGCTAGACTCTGGTGACGGTGTCTCCCACACTGTGCCCATCTATGAGGGTTATGCCCTGCCCCACGCCATTCTGCGTCTTGATCTGGCCGGCCGCGATCTGACCGACTACCTGATGAAGATCCTTACCGAGCGCGGTTACAGCTTCACCACCACCGCCGAGCGCGAAATCGTGCGCGACATTAAGGAAAAGCTCTGCTACGTGGCCCTGGATTTCGAGCAGGAGATGGCCACGGCTGCATCCAGTTCTTCCCTGGAGAAATCGTATGAGCTGCCTGACGGGCAGGTCATCACCATTGGAAACGAGCGTTTCCGCTGCCCTGAGTCGCTCTTTCAGCCCTCTTTCCTGGGCATGGAGGCCTGTGGCATCCACGAGACCACCTACAACTCGATCATGAAGTGCGATGTGGACATTCGCAAGGATCTTTACGCCAACACCGTTCTGTCCGGCGGTACTACCATGTACCCGGGTATCGCTGACCGCATGCAGAAGGAAATCACTGCGCTGGCTCCATCGACCATGAAGATTAAGATTGTTGCCCCGCCGGAACGCAAGTACTCCGTCTGGATTGGCGGCTCCATCCTGGCCTCGCTGTCCACTTTCCAGCAGATGTGGATCTCGAAGCAGGAATACGACGAGTCCGGCCCCTCCATCGTCCATCGCAAGTGCTTCTAAGCAAAGATGGGCGTGGTCGTGCCAAACCGAATACACCCACTACAGACAAAGGGCGGGAGTCGGAAATATAAGGCACGAGTACATTAATACCGGGAGCAAGCGCACAACTCTCCTGCTCCTTCCAAAAGAATGCATTCCATCTAATTTTGTGCACAATTATACACGTACGCATCAGCTTTACATACCGTTTTATTCGAAATTCAAGTTCATATGCCCATTGGCGTTTATAAAATCAATTCATATCTAATTTTCTTTACTTCATGCATTCCTACATATGTACTAAAATAAAACATACCATACCACTAAAATACTTGTAACAGCTTTTAAGTAATAAAGCGACGAAAAGAACTGAAAAATTCCTTGTTAACATCATTTTTTGATGGCACTGCTAGCAATTGGCTAATAAATGACTAAGCGGGTCTGTGGCATTGATATTTAGATAGCTATGCGCTTATTCTACTGCCATGTTTTTGCGAGGGCGTCAGCTGCGATAAAGTACTTATACAAAAAGCAAACTTGGTGATTTGGAGTCAGATGCGAGCCATCATTGGTTTCCAGGAAGGGTCTTGATAACAAACAATTGGTCAGCTCTGTCTGCGATTTCCGACAAAACGGATATCTGTGCACGAGTGTGATTCAGTTTAGACTCGCTCCGCTTATCGCGCGACCCCGCCCAGACATAGCGGTATTTTACGTTGATTAATTGCAAGTTAAACCTCAAAAATAACTGCAGCAGCGTTACCTTATAAGGAAATAATGGATACAAATCGAACGCGCACTCGCAACTCGAGGCGAAAACTTTGCCGCATTGTTGACTCACTTATAAATGTTTGGAGTTGTTTTTGTTGTCATCAATTGGCATTGTGTTTGCCTAGGTCCGTTTATGGGCGGGGTCGGGCTTCCCATTGTCACTTTGGTAATGAAACGTAAAGAACGACATTTTAGGGGAACTCTGACAAATCTGCTGGCGATCTGGCCGGAGAATCAAGTTGACCAAATTTAATCAAGTATGGCCTCAAGTCGACTAGTAAGCAGTGACTACGGGACTGACACTGTCCATATATGTATGTACGTCATAAATCATGTTTTTAAAAAATATTTGTTTTCTTTATTTATATATATATTGTCAAAACGGGGTAGCATATTTTCTAAGTTTGTAGCTTACATGAATTTGAAACTCACACCACGCGGCTACCGGCTTTGTTAAATATGAGTCCAAATTATATCCTTATACTCCTTATATATGTATATATGATTATTTCTTGTAATAGAACTTCTTTACATATTAAATATGAGTTTTTTTATGTTATTGGATACACATATCTACGCGATTCGTGTACGAATAACCATTCTTACATATATAGCATGGAGAGCACCGAATTAAATAAATCATAAGGTTCCCTAAACTCTATGTTTTGATTCAAGTTATTTGAGGGACTTTATGGAATATATAAAAACATACTTGAATACTTTGTGCATATCTGTATATTCAGATTTATAGTCCACGTATTTTTTCGAATGAAGCTCTCTCCTAACTCCTTACAAAAATACTCACCCAAGCAATGTATAGAAAACTTAAGGAGTTGTAAGCTTTGAATAAAATGAATAATAAACTAGATATTTGGCAAGTACTATTATACGAAAGCAGTTATAGCATGTAAAAGAATTTATTAGAACCAAATGTTTTCTAATGCAATTTTAAAATCTCATACGTGAAACTATGAATACCAAATTACCAATGGCAAAAACCTTTTCCAATTCCCCATTTTAAATTGTTCTTACAAAAGGTATCCAATCAGACGACAGTAGGACAAGGCGGCAAATACTCGCCCAATGATGCTGATCTAGAATATACAGGGGTGGTCAAAAGTATTTTCACAAAACAAAAGTTAAATATACTCATAATTTGAACTTACTTCTTGCTAACTTTAGCATCAATGGAAAGGTAATTTAAATGCCGTTTGAATGATACAATACATTTCTTAACCCATTCAGTACTTATTGAAAAGGATGAATTTGTGTGAAAATGTCCTTTTTGAACTTTTTCCCTCGACTTGAAAACATACATTTTTTGATGCAAAAAGTTTCTTCAAACAAAAATAATAGTAACTGCAAAAATAATTTTTCAAAAATCATTTTGCTTATATTTTTTATGATTTTTTGATGGTGACAATGTCGGAAAAAATTTGTATGAAAAAGAGAAAAATATGGCTCAAATGCATGTTTCTAAGCATTTTCAAAAAATCATAAAAAATATAAGCAAAATGATTTTTGAAACATTCTTTTTGCAGTTACTATTATTTCTGTTTAAAAAAACTTTTTGCATCAAAAAATTTAAGTTTTCAAGACGAGAAAAAAAAGTTCAAAAAGTAGATTTTCACTCAAATTCGTCCTTTTCAATAAGTACTAAATGGGTTAAGAAATGTATTGTATCATTCAAACGGAATTTAAATTACCTTTCCATTGATGCTAAAGTTAGCAAGTAAGTTCAAATTATGAGTATATTTAACTTTTGTTTTGTGAAAATACTTTTGACCACCCTTGTATATAGGGTTGGAAATATCTCCTTACCGCACTTCTCTGCAACGATCATTCTTTCGATTATCACATCCCTGCAATTCCATTTCAGAGAATTGGCTTCGATTTTATATTTATAAGTGAAGGGAAGAAATTTATTTTCTTTGTTCTAAATGTACATGTTTTCGTATATGTATATGTGATTACAAATTACAATTAAATTCCTAAAAAAATAATCATATGAATTTAGCATTGCGCACGGCAAGTAACGTATAGCTAGCACTTGATGATTGGCGTTTGTGTTGCTTTTTACTTTTCTATATCTGAAAAAGCATATAATGTCGTTGATAATGTTGAGTAAGAGTTGGGGTAAGACACGAATTTAATGAATTAACTAAAAGCGAATTATTCGTTTGTATTTGCACGCTGCAATTATCGTTTTCAACTTGACCTATAAACTAGTGAAAAACAGGAAATTTGAATATAAAGGGGCCTCCGCATACATCTGACTATACGCTTGTATATCTATATATATAAAAGTGTTCGATTATTTATATTTATGCTATATGCTTTATATGAATAATAATACATGTGATATATAAATCAAAAAATACGACAAGGATGTCAGGAGGTATTAATTCGACCAAGTATCAGTATGTTTGTCATAATAAACAACAAAAAGAATGTCCCGATGGAAAGTCCTTTGAAATTGCACTCCACTTTTGCAACTATTTCTTAGCTTAAACGCTAATAACATGAATCGTATCTTATGGAGTTACCTAAACAAGCACACCGAAGTCTAGAGTGTGCTGTAGTAGAAAATCTATGAAAAGTTGAAGTAAGTAACTTAGTAAAAATTGTCCGTTTTGGGATTCCCGGCGATTATTTGCAGCTGTCTTGCTTATCGTCACGGCTGCTGGCCGCTTCCGTGATTCCGTAAAGCATTTATCAGTAGGCCTGTGCCTCCTTATAGTCGCTCTGGTCGGATGTATAAAAATCTTCCAGCTTCCACTGCAACGTCTCAAAAGTGGGTCTGCGCATTGGGTCCTTGTGCCAACACTCCAGCATAATCTCGTAAAGGCGCGGCTCGCAATTGGGGGGTTGCGGCATACGGTAGCCGTGCTCCACTTGCGTTAGGACCTCGGCGTTGGTCATGCCTGACCAAAAGGAATTCAGTTGATTATATTGTTTCATTATTGTACATTTCGAAGGCAGCTGAATGACTCACCTGGATATGGTATACGTCCGTATGTGACCAACTCTGTGAGTAAAATACCGAAGCTCCAAACATCAGATTTGATTGAGAATTTGCTGTAGTTTGCAGCCTCAGGAGCCGTCCATTTTATGGGGAAGCGGGCGCCCACTCGTGCCTCGTACTCGTCCTCCTTGATGAGCCTGTACAATGAAGATTCATATTAACTTATGAAATTAACTTGTACGCCCTAAGTTGCTTCCTTTACCTGGCTAAGCCAAAGTCAGCAATCTTGACGATGTTGCCATCACCAACAAGCACATTGCGTGCCGCCAGATCTCGATGGATATAATTTTGGGACTCCAGGTAGGCCATTCCAGCTGCTATTTGCGCTGCCATATCAATCAGAGTTTGCATTTTGAGACTACGACCCTTGCCTGCAATGGCTAAGAGATAAAAAACAGAAATAAGCAATTGACATGTCGTGATAAGCGTTCGATATGTAGGTTGTTTCAAGTTGCGTAGCATGAAAGGTGTACACAGTTTTGGTTAATATAACCAGCCAAAATATTGGGGTAAACTCATCCATTTAGTTTTATGATTGGCATACCTTGAAGATATTCCAGCAGGGAACCATGCTTCATCAGCTCTGTGATTATGTAAATGGGCTCCTCCACAGTGCATACCGCATACAACTGGATGAGCTTGGTGTGGCGCAATTTCTTCATGATCTGAGCCTCCGCTAAGAAGTCCTTGGGATCCATTGTACCTAAAAGGAGAATCATACATCAATACACCGTACTGCAGGCAATTGGTCGGCAGCAAAATTACCAGATTTCAGAGTTTTAATGGCAACAGGTGTCGTGTTGTTCCATAGTCCCTCCCAGACATCGCCAAACTGCCCTGAACCCAGTTTCCGCACAAATTTCAGGGATGTTCTGTCGATTTCCCACTGATCGCGAGTGCGATGCGAAAGTCCCTCCGTAACAGGTTTCTCGATCTGTGATGCGATTGTTACATGGAGGATAAAGAAATAAATTAGCAAATGCCTTTCTATTGCACATTTTCAGGCGCAGCAGTGTTTAATTTGAATAAATGATAGTGCCAATTTAGTAATGAATTTTTAGCGTACATTTCGGCCTTATTTACAAATTACAAGTTTCTTTTTTATTAGCTGGCTCAGATGCGAGTAAAGGGGAGGGTCTTAGTTCGGTGTTCAAAGCAAAACAGTCAGAGTGCAAAAGATTAGTTTTAACCTGTCGATATCACTGTTAAGTGCAAAAAAAGGGGGATGTCATGTGCCAGGGATCGTCCCGAATGTAATTTGAACACTGACTCCTTGTTTCGGCACTAAGTTTATTGTACTTTAATGAAATATGATCGGATAATTTGATTTATTGTGAGTTGTGTTGATTGGCGGTGACAGAATGGGCTATGGTTTTGGTACTTTTGTGTTAATGGGAAATAAACACACAGCACAAAGCTTTAGATAGATATTCCTACCTCAAAGACACCCGAAAAAGAATTTGTCTTTTGAATTTGAATTCGAGTTGGATTGGTTGTCGTTTTATGTTGTTATTTTACAGGCACAATTTGGTGTTAGTTAAAGAAAAATGAAACAAATACAAGGAAAATGTAAACAGTTCTTTAGTATACACGTGTTGGACATTTCGAAATAAACAAACCAAGGCATAACAATGTCAAATGCAAATTTTGTCATTCCACGCATCCACACATTTGGCGGCAAGTCGGATTTATAATACGCGATTAAACCAAAGCAAATAATGTCTACAGCGACCCTATTCGCTTGTCAGCTTACCTGGACACACGGCTTGCAGAGATTTACGCAGAGGCCATCCGAGTCCTTCGAATAGTGTTCGACCAGCTCCTGGAGGGTTCTGTTTGGACGAGTGAAAAAAGGTGTCAGTGCTGCTGTTTACTGGGGCTCCGAGTCCGCGGACCACCAGCTTATGGGAACTCACCTAAATGTTGTGCGCCTGGCAATGAAAAAACCGCCCTCGTCCAACTGTCTGATGCGATAATGCTTAACCGTATCGCCATCGCGCACTGCAAAAAGCATTCATACACAACCATATTAATACCTCGTAAATGTAATGCACGATAACGCTAATTGTATGCGTAGGTCGACACGCACCTGATAGCGAATAGTCGTTGTGACGGCTTTCGGAATCTCGAATTAAAAATGCACCGTGCTCGTTCTCCGGCAGTAGAAGTTTTTTCTCAGCCTCAATACGTTTGATTTTGCGGAAGTACCAGCTGCAATTAAATAGAAAATCGGCGAGAAGGAAATTATTAGTATGGCAGACAAGTGAAAAATATGTAGAAAAAAAGATTAGTTTTGTCATAAACCGGGTGACTTTATTAAGGAAACCGCTCTAGCAAGGTTACAAAATTGTATGCCCCCAGTTCCTCTTGCTTTAAAATAGAAAAGCGGCGAAAGGGGGGAACGCTGTAATCGCGCGGGAGGCCTATAGATACTTTCTATCTATGTATGTGTCTTATCTAGTTCGTGCTGGAGATTGTGAACTCCCTATTTCATCCCAGTCATTGTGAAATGATCACCAAAAACGTGTACCAAAAGTAATGAACTCTTCCATTCTATTTACATGGGTGCGGGACAAAAAAGAAGGTATCTTTTGCATGCATTTTGAAGGGCACCTAAATGAATTTTTTTTGAAATGCTCCTGTATGGCACGCATTTATTCAGAATGCGCCTGTAAATTGTACCCAGGAATGCACCTATATGCACCTATTAAATACATCCAGTACGCATTTATTTTAAATGCGCCTGTAAACTTTACCCAAGAATGCACATTTATGCTTTCAAAAAATAAATATCTGTAAGCTTCCCCGAAGAATACATAAAACAAGATTTTAATTGCACAACTATTTTTTTATTTTAATATCGCTCTCCTTCTGTACGGCTCCTGCTTCGGGGGTTGCTCTCTTCTGGGCGCACTTCATCTTATAGTTATAAAAAGTGTATTCTTCTGTCGCAGAAAAGCTTGCCGAACGTCCTTCTCGTAATCCAGCATGGTGTACCCATCACTTTTTTGCGGTTCTGCTAGATATTTAGCCAATTTAATATTATATATTTATATGCATGTGTATGTACATATAATACGAATATACAATTTTTTTTTTGGCACAATTTCACAGTACATATATATGTACAAAGTACATACAAATAATTATTTTTTTACTTAATTAATTTGTTTTTCGTTTGTACAATGTTCAATTGTAAATATGTATTATGTAATTTGTACTTTACACTTTTGTACATATGCTTTTGCAGATATGTTTCTTCAATTTTTGTTTTAATATTGATATACAGTATCTACACTTAACTTACCTGTGAAAATGTAAAATTGGTGGCAGAGAGGGACAAACATTTTGAAAACAAGAGGTACAAACTTCACTTTTCAGAATTAACAAGGAAGAACGCTATAGTCGAGTACCTCGACTATCAGATACCCGTTACTCAGCTAAAGGGACCAAAGGAAAATGGAGATATGCAAGCAGCAAAGCGAGATTAAAATGCGCCCCCTACCGGCGGTAGACAGATTTAAGCGTTGTGGGCGTTAGAGTGGGCGTGGCAACATTTCGATAGGTATTGACGAGACCAATATATTTCAGTTAACATTTTTTATCTAGCATGAAAATTGTGGGCGCCACAGGCTTGGGCGGTTTGTGGGCGTTAGAGTGGGCGTGGCATATTCGAATAACAAACTTGCGCTGCGTACAAGGCTACGGAATCTACATCTGAAATCCTCTATCTTTGATAGTTTCCGAGATATCCGCGTTCATACTTACGATTTTTTTGAAGTTTTTGGGCGGTTTGTGGGCGTTAAAGTGGGCGTGGCAAACTTTTTTGTATGTCAATCGATAGGTATTGAGAACAATTCATTTCAGTTTAAATTTATACTCTAGCATCAAAACTGTAGGAGCCAGTTTTGGGCGGTTTGTGGGCGTTAGAGCGGGCGTTGCACTCTACTGAAACAAACTTGCGCTGCGTAAGAAGCTCAGGAATCTGCACGCCAAATCTAAATAGCCTAGCTCTCATAGTTTCCGAGATCTCAGCGTTCATCCAGACAGACGGACAGACTGACGGACGGACAGACGGTCAGACGGACAGACGGACAGAAGGACAGACGGACATGGCTAGATCGACTCGGCTAGTGAACCTGATCAAGAATATATATACTTTATGGGGTCGGAAACGCTTCCTTCTGCCTGTTACATACTTTCCGACGAATCTAGTATACCCTTTTACTATACGAGTAACGGGTATAAAAACGCAACTGACGAGAAATGCAAGAGACGAGAAAAGCCGAGCGCTTCCTTGCATGTTCCATTTTGTCCTTATTATTTGCTTGTCAAGCAAACTGTACCGAAAAAAACGTCCATCGGCAACATCGGGTTTAATTTTTGTTGTTTAAATTCAACACTTCTAAAAAGCACCGCAATGCAACGCTCCTAGCATACCTTAAATGGGGTGAGAGTATGACCTTAAAATTTTCATATAAAAAAGTTATTTTCAATAAGTACTGAATGGGTTAAGAAATGTATTGTATCATTCAAACGGCATTTAAATTACCTTTCCATTGATGCCAAAGTTAACAAGAAGTAAGTTCAAGTTATGAGTATATTTAACTTTTGTTTTGTCAAAATACTTATGCCGATCACTGTATGTACAATGTATTATGTAATTTGAAACTCGGACTTATGTACGTATGTAAGCTTTAGTTACTGTGTTAATATTGAACTACATTAACTACATTTAACTTACACACTACACTTAACTGAAAATATAAACGTAAAAAACGTAAACGTGGCAAAAAACAACTTTTTGAAATCGTGTCACGAACTTCGCTTTTTGAAATTAAAACTGACGAAAAATGCAGAGACGAGAAAAACCGCGCTTTTCCTTCTTTGTTCCCTTTTGTCTTTTTTAAAAGAACAGTAAAAAAAAAATAGATTGTTTAAAACCGACCATCGGCCACCTTCGGGAGTTATTTGCTTTGCTTTCCCCAGCAAAATAATCCTGGATGCTTCATATTTATTGGGGTGCTTTTCTGTTCTGCCTCTAGTGTTTGTGTGCTATTTCCATAACAATTTTAATAACAATTTCATGAGCTGTGAAATGCCACTACAGTAAAACAATAACACTGTGGACGGTAGTCCACGTATTGACGAATCGCACTAGGAGAGTGTGTGAAGGCTACAACTATATATAGCCGCAGAATTGACAAGGAAGAACGCTATAGTCGATTACCTCGACTATCAGATACCCGTTACTCAGCTAAAGGGACAAAAGAAAAATGGAGCTATGCAAGCAGCAAAGCGAGATTGTAATGCGCCACTTACCCGCCATCTTAATAAATGGTAATGTGGACCGCCGACAGATTTTTAGCGTTATGGGCGTTAGAGTGGGCGTGGCAAACTTATTTTTTAGTCAATCGATGTATTGACGAGACCAATACATTTTAGTTAACAATTTTTTTCTAGCATAAAAACCACCACAGTTTTGGGCGGTTTGTGGGCGTTGGAGTGGGCGTTGCACCCTGCTGAAAGAAACTTGCGCTGCGTAAAAAGCTCAGAAATCTACACACCAATTTCCATATTCTTTCCTTAAGAAATGAAGCCCTGGACGTAGGAGTTATGTTTGATACCAAATTTACTTTCATTTATCACATAAATTACATAATTCCAAAGGCATACGCTATGTATGGGTTTGTAAAACGAAATTCCACGCAATTTAAAGATCCGTACACGAAACTAAGCCTATTTTCTTCGTTCATTAGGTCCAGAGTGGAATATGCTTCGTTTGTCTGGAGTCCGACTGGTACTACACACATCAATCGTATTGAGCGTGCTCAAAAAAAATTCCTACCTTTTGCCATTCTTTCTCTAAACTTTAATGACCCGGTTCCCTCTTACTCTGGGAAATGTCGTCTTGTGCACCTTTCTTCCCTACAAGATCGTAGAACAACTAGCCCACTAGTGTTTATTTGTGACCCGCTGTGCTCCAAAATGACTGCCCTGCATTGCTGAGTAGCATAAGCTTTTCCGTACCTGGTAGGTCTTTAAGGTCATTTGAACCTTTTTTTATTCCGGCCTATAGAGCAAACTATGCTTTTAATGAGCCTTTGTGTAGAGCCTTGTTCTACTGGAACAAACTTCCATCTCACATGCGGCTGGGCTCATGCACCCCCAGAGAATTATTTAAGAAAACCCTTTAAAATTACCTTTCGTCCCTTAGTATTTAGTTTAGTAATAGACAAGTAGCCAGTTAAGGTACCAACTGTTGGCGAAATAAATAAATAAATTAAATTGGAAATCCCAACTTTCTAACTTTTGTAGTTTACGAGATCTCAGCGTTCATCCGGACGGACGGACAGGCGGACATGGCTAGATCGACTCGGCCAGTGATCCTGATCAAGAATATACAGGGGTGGTCAAAAGTATTTTCACAAAAAAAGTTAGATATACTCATAATTTGAACTTACATCTTGTTAACTTTGGCATCAATGGAAAGGTAATTTAAATGCCGTTTGAATGATGCAATACATTTCTTAACCCATTCAGTACTTATTGAAAAGGACGAATTTGTGTGAATATGTCCTTTTTAAACTTTTTTCCTCGGCTTGAAAACTTAAATTTTTTGATGCAAAAAGTTTCTTCAAACAAAAATAATAGTAACTGCAAACAAAATTTTTCAAAAATCATTTTGCTTATATTTTTTAAGATTTTTTGAAGGTGACAATGTCGGAAAAAATTTGTATGAAAAAGAGAAAAATATGGCTCAAATGCAAGTTTCTAAGCATTTTCAAAAAATCATAAAAAATATAAGCAAAATGATTTTTGAAAAATTCTTTTTGCAGTTACTATTATTTTGTTTGAAGAAACTTTTTGCATCAAAAAATTTAAGTTTTCAAGTCGAGGAAAAAAGTTCAAAAAGGACATTTTCACACAAATTCGTCCTTTTCAATAAGTACTGAATGGGTTAAGAAATGTATTGTATCACTCAAACGGCATTTAAATTACCTTTCCATTGATGCCAAAGTTAACAAGATGTAAGTTCAAATTATGAGTACATTTAACTTTTTTTTTGTGAAAATACTTTTGACCTCCCTTGTATATACTTTAGGGGTCGGAAACGCTTCCTTCTACCTATTACATACTTTCCGTCGAATCAAGTTTACTTTAGTAGTAGTACTAGCATACTATACTCGTAGAGTAAGAGTAACGGGTATAAAAATCTGCAGTGGTGGTCCGAATATAACGAGTGATACACAAATCGATCGTCACGACCCCTTACCTCGTTAGAATGTGCTTTTGTTTATTATATTGCATAATAAACGTGGTAATTGAGTAGTGGATTCAAACTTGAATGGAAGTGAAACAATGAAAATATCATCTTCAGTTTCACTTGCCGGCAAAACCTGTAATCAATTCGCAACGATTTATAGCTCTGCTAAACTGTCAAAACTCGATCCATTTCAATCTCATTTGACGCAGCATTAACATTGACCTTAATGAAGAAACGTAACTGGATGTGGTTTCGGTTCGCTCTCTCTTCATCTTTTTATCGAGGGAGCGAAGTGGTAAATTAACAGATGCGAGTGACAGATCTCTTTCATAATACCCCGACTCACATTTTGAAGTTCGTGGCGAATGCCAGATAACGGATGTTGAAAAAAGAGTAGCTTAGTCTGCGCAACACACTGAGAGCCGAAAAATAACAATGTCGTGATATGTGTTTGCTTTTATATGGGTTATCCACTCCTCGAACAAACTTGGATAAAGGGAAGATTTTTCTTTTTGATGTACACACTTACGTGGAATGGGTTTCGGATCTTAAATAGTTAAAGCTAATTTTACGACCACTTCTGCAGCCGAAAAATGCCAGGACAGAAGGTGATTAAGTAGTTATGCACTCTAGCCATGAACCAATTCAGTTCTGATTTCGCAAAACTAGTAACTAGTTAGTAACTAGTTATTATTAACAGGACTTTGTCTTTCGCAGTCAGCCAGACAGCCCAATTTCAATTCAATGTCCGTTTGCTCAGAAGGCAACGAAGCGTCTTACGATAAGTTTTAGCTGCCACCCCACCTGCATCACATCATTGTCCGACGCAGCAGCCATCTTCAAGCTACAACAAAGTAATCTAGCCATCTTCTAGTCAACAGAGTGATGCCTTGTCTGAACATGCTCTAGTATGGAAGGTGTTTGCATGTAGTTGGATTGATTAAAGGGGCATAAGCGAGGGGAGGTTAAATCATCGCCAGCACGTGTCTATTACGCCAGTAAACGTTTATTAGACGTCATAAGGGCCCTGCCAGGGGTTTGGTCCGATCCGTGGCTCCTTGTAGAGGCTGCTAGCCATTTGAACGTTTTTATAGACACGCTCCTGGCCTGGTCGAGTTGGCTCGGTGTGCTTCACCCATTTATATGCATGCATGACTTTCATAAATATGCAACATGATTTAATTATACACAAGACAAGTCGACGACAGGCATTCCGTTGGAGCTCATAGGAGCAGCTAAGTCGTTCAGGCAGAACGAGAAGCGCAAAAATCATGATACCTCCTCTGGATTCACCATCTTCCACAACGAATACTAGCCGATCTAGTATTAAAGTATTAAAGCAAAACAAGTTCGGATATGCAAGGTGTCAATCTTATAGTAGATTTAAACATTAAATTAAATTACTTACATTTATTGTTAAAGTTTGATGCACCCACAATGTTCATGCTAGGAAAAAATTTTAACTGAAATTTATTAGTCTCGTCAATACCTATCCAAAAACCGTCTAAGCCTTTGGCGCCCACAATTTTCATGCTAGAAAAAAAATTGTAACTGAAATGTATTAGTCTCGTCAAAACCTATTGATAGACCCAAGTTTGCCACGCCCACATAACCATATATTGAGATCGCGGGTAGGTGGCGCATTTCAATATCACTTTGCTGCTGGCATATCTCCATTCCCTTTTTGTCCCTTTAGCTGAGTAACGGGTATCTGATAGTCGACTATAGCGTTCTTTCTTGTTTTAATCTTGGCATGCCCATGTTAATCGATTTTGTCTAATAATATGAAAAACAATATTTGAGACTATAATTTGTCTACGCCTCAACATGGTTTTTGGCCTTTTTTGGCCATGGCTAATGAAACGGCGATGGCAAGATGCATGTATGATCTTAGTCGAAACATATTTGTCTCGTTCTAGTTAGTAACTTGAGCGCACTGTGCATGGGCATAGGCACATTAGAGTTAAAATTGGATTAAATGGTGAGTCAATCGGTCAACTGTGTAGGAGGAGCTTGCTCCAATTCATTGGCCGTATAGTTAGTTGGCCTATAGACGAGGCCGGGTAGACTGATTGACACTTGTTTGCCCTAGAGCCTTTGGCTGGGCCTTTTGGACTAGTTTCCTCGAGCCGTTTCCATTCACTTGAGGCAGTTGGGCCACACGATTAGCGTTGCCAGTTCGAATTGATTCCAGCAACGGTTTGGCCTCGTCAACCGCTGTCGTGGTCGCTCTGTATTCCCCATTCTAGAGGTGCCATTATTAAAATGCATTCAAGCAGGTCATGGCGGTTTTCGCAGACATTGTTTGTGCAGTCTGTTAGCGGATACCTTTGAAAGGGGTTGGTGCGGTTCGGTTTAGTTCCTAACACGTCACGAGTATGAGTAAGCGAAGGTGTGAACTGTTCAGCTTGGCGATGATATTGCATTGCCTGATATTTGCATTTCCTAATTTCTGTCCAATCAGTTTCCCGAATGGTCCTAACAGTTTTAAAATATTACCTGTTGTATACCAGAAATCTTCTTCACAAGGTCCGTCCCGCCTTTTATTTTAAACCAAACCATAAACGTGTTTATGAAAAATAAATGAGAAATACTATAAAATAAACTGCATCAAAATATTCCTTCAATGCAAAAGAAATTGAGCTGGCTTTAATTTGCCCAAAGTCAGCTTTACCTTAAGCCCTATGTCAAAGAAACAAAATCTTGAAACTTTTTTTGTTTTTTATATTCTTTATCAGGATCTCTCGCCGAGTCGAAATACAAATGTCCGTGTGTCCGTTCGCCCTTATGATCGCTAAGATCTCGAAAAGTATAAAAGCTAACTTGAACCGTATAAAATTTAGTAAGTACTTGCGTGGCTTGCCTGCTAAAATATACTTACGCTGCGCAAGAATATCTAAAATCTACATGTTAAGACCCAACTTTCTAGCTGTTATAGTTTCGAAATATCAGCGTTTTTGAGGAAGATTTTTGAAGGTTGTGGGCGGCTTGTGAGAATTATATTCGCAAAATTGTTTTGGGTCAGTTGATAGGTATTGATGAAAGCAATACATTTCAGTTTTATTCTATCATTTAAACTGTAGGAATCAATGTTTTGGGCGGTTTGTAATTCACACTCTAACGTCCACAAACCGCCCAGAATGGTGGCGATCACATTTTTATTGATTAAAATTTAAAATACATATTGTTTTATTCAGCTTGTACCTACCGGCAGGACAACATTTTTTAAAAACGGACCGATGCTTAATAAGTAATGACCATACGCCCGTATCTAGCCAGAACATCGATAATGACGTCACAGTCAGTAGATAAGACCATAAGACCATAAGATTTTACGTCTTATGGTCTTATCTACTGACTGTGACGTCATTATCGATGTTCTGGCTAGATACGGGCGTATGGTCATTACTTATTAAATGTTAACATCGAAGCTTTTCGCCTCTTCTCGAAGGTATATTTATTTTGAAGTTGTATAACGGCATCTGAAAGACCATATCGATCTCTCTTTTTTTTCATCTAGTGAAATGTAGTAAAATTTTTATAAAATGGATATGAAATTTAAACTAAAAATTAAATGGTTCAAGGATAAGGCCAATAAATTACAAACAATTAAAAAAACCGTTAATCTGTTTCAAATTTCAAATAATATAAAACTAGCGCGGCACACACCACTGATGCCAGCGCCACGGCACCTAGCGGTCGGTAGCGGTACTACTGACCATGAAAAACCCTGATTAACTAAGTTACTCATAACTTTCAAAATAATGATACGATTGGTACGATTTTCTGCATTTAGATGGGTATTGATCAATAAAATCCATTTCAGTTTTCACTAAGAGTCTTCAAAAATGTGGAAGCCAGAAAGACTTTTGCGTCATGGGCGTTTGTGGGCGTTAAAGTGGGCGTGGGTCTTGGCTTAAACAAACTTGCGATGCGCAGGAATCTTAGCTGAGCCCCAACATTGTAGCTTTTATAGTTTCTAAGATCTGAGCGTTCATACGGACAGACGGTCAGACGGACATGGCTCGACTTGGCTGTCTTATACTTTCCGCCGAATCTAATATACCTTTTTAAACCCGTTACTCGTAGTGTAAAAGGGTATACTAGACTCGTCGGAAAGTATGTAACAGGCAGAAGGAAGCGTTTCCGACCCCATAAAGTATGTATATTCTTGATCAGGATCACTAGCCGAGTCGATCTAGCCATGTCCGTCTGTCCGTCTGTCCGGATGAACGCTGAGATCTCGGAAACTATGAGAGCTAGGCTATTGACATTTGGCGTGCAGATTCCTGAGCTTCTTACGCAGCGCAAGTTTGTTTCAGTAGAGTGCCACGCCCACTTTTACGCCCACAAACCGCCCACAAACTTCAAAAAATCGTTAATATGAACGTGGATATCTCGGAAACTATCTAGGATAGAGAATTGGGATCTCAGATTTGGATTCCGTAGCCTTGTGCGCAGCGCAAGTTTGTTAAGCAAATATGCCACGCCCACTCTAACGCCCCCAAGCCGCCCAATTCTGTGGCGCCCACAATCTTCATGCTAGATACAAAATTTTAACTAAACTGTATTGGTCTCGTCAATACCTATCGATTGACCCAAAAAAAAATTTGCCACGCCCACTCTAACGCCCATAACTCTTAAATCTGTCTACCGCCGATAGGTGGCGCATTTCAATCTCGCTTTGCTGCTTGCATATCTCCATTTCCCTTTGGTAACTTTAGCTGAGTAACGGGTATCTGACAGTCGAGGTACTCGACTATAGCGTTCTTCCTTGTTATTATACGAGTAACGGGTATACTAGTTTAAGTTGGTTGAAAACTCAGTCCAAGTCAGCGCAACGACGTTTTTGGCAAAACATGTTAATCGCGTCTAAAGTTTCAGGTACCCTTTTGTCTTCCTAAGGGAGCAAGTTGTAGTGTTTTATATATATTTGAAATTTATTTTTATATTACTGAGCAAACATGTATCAAAAATGTACCAAATTATGTAAATATTAAAAAAAAAAGAAGGAAAAGTGCTTGTCTATGTACCCTCCTAAACGAAATATAAAAAAAATGAAAATCCAACAATTTTTGGCAGAAATATAGTAAATATCGCAATGCCCGTTACCGTTGTTCACCGATGTATTACACCGATACAATAATTGGTGGATTATATTCAAATCACACCTAATAATATACAAAAAGGTTAAATGAAATAAAAAATTTCTAAGTTGTATGAGTTTTTTCAAGCAACAATTGATTTCCGTCACTTCAGCTTGGCAATGCAGCTACTCTTAACTTTGCAGCCGCACTCGACAATTGACCGTTGTGAGCCACAACTGGCTGGCGAAGCATCTGTCTATTTTTAAAACCAAACCAAGCCAAGCCGATTCAAGTTAAAGCAATTGGAGCCACGTAAAATTGTTGGTTGGCGCCAATCGCACTGGGACATGATGATTAAAAGAGCACACATTGAAATGCATTGAATAATAACAATGTGGCTACTCAAATGGAGTTTACATCTTGGCTCTGATATGCGAGCTGCTGGACGTGGGACTCATTTAATTGAGGCAGTCTGCTGTCCGGACAGGATTGCCTACGCAGCATACATCACAGAAAAACTTGCTGCACAAATTCCAAATCACTGCGGACAACGAGGAGCTGGAAAAGCAACCAGTTCGGTGCATCTAAAAATAAATATAGCAAGGCATGTCTTGGCTGGGCGTTGTCTGGTCCGGATGGAGCAATAGATTTGGTTTTCATGGATAAATCATGTTTTAATGCTAGGCTTGTGAGCGGGGTAATTCCAATACCTATTTATCCGGATTTATTTGTCCGGTGCGATGGAAGACCAGCATGTTATCAAGTTCCAGATACGTATAATGTAGTCACTTTTCTAGAAAAATAGTTTATGGCTAGGTCTCTAAGGGCAGGTTTCTCGAGTCCCTGCCAAGTCCCTGATAGCTATTTGTCCGAAAAACTTAAAGACCAGATAAAGTTGTCGTAAAGGAAATCGGTTTTCTCGACGCCTTTAATTTATCTGAACGAGAAACAATTACATAGTGCTGTTAATCACAAATTTAAGCTGTTAAGGGAAAACACAGGACTTGCTTTGATTATTGCATCAACTTTTTAGGCTTTGTTTATGTTTATTATATAATTTTATCTTAGTAAGCTTTGTGAAAATAGCTATCATTTTATCGAGTCGAAAAAGACTTAACAGGGAGTCTGAGTCCCTGTCAAAGTTAGCTCTCGCATTGAGGCTCGAGAAAGCCAAAATCGCTTAGCAGGGACTTTTTCTGTTCGAGAAATGTTAGCCGGCACTCGAGAAACCGTTTTTTCTAAGTTCTGACACGCGAGAAAACGTTTTTAGGTGGCTAATGCTAAAATAAAAATTGTTAATAATTTACATGAGGAAATAAAAACGCAGTCTGCCATGGTTCTGTTGTAATCGAATTTCAATGTTAATAATAAATAAAGTAGCCTTTTCTATGATAATGAGTGTTTTGCTTATTTAGGGTACTCATCAATTGCGTTGCAAACGTTTGAAGAGTAAAAGTGTGAGCAGTTCCAACAACAATTTCCATACAAAATAGTTTTCAAGGCCTACAACACCCCAGCCTATGTATACAAATCTGTTGTACTTGTGTAGAAATAGGGGGTTAATAATGGGTAGGAATTTGATCCAAAATACTAAAAATATACAGCAAATTTGGGTTTAAATTCATGGTAATGACAGTGAAAGGAAAGAAACAAATTTGAATTTTAAATGCAAAAGAAAAAAATTTGTCTTCTATAAAGCAAAATCATTGAGCAACAATTTCAATGGAAGACAAGAAAGGAAGTTAACTTCGTCAAGCCGAAGTTTCTATACCCTTGCAGTTATAATTATTACATTTAATTCAAAATTTTTAAAAGTACAACAAATGATAATCCCAATAGTGTACGATGATATGTCAAAAAACACCGAAGCTATAATTGGTTTCATATTATTTTCCCACCAATTTTCCGATCGTTCCTATGGCAGCTATATAATATAGTCGTTCGATTTTGATAAAATTAAATTCGAAATTCAGAACTAATTAAAAAATGTTATTTCCAAGCGAAGGAGGTTATATGCTAAAAAACACCGAAACTATAATTTGTTTCATATTATTTTCCCACCAATTTTCCGATCGTTCCTATGGCAGCTACATAATTCCGGGAATTCACCAAATTCCTACCGAAACATTGTGACCATATTAAAAAGTATCGCCTCCATATTAAATGTTATGTTTATATTGATTTAAATCGATACTAAAAAAAAAATATCTTCACACCTATTATATTGTCCATGAGTGTATATGGTATAGTCGTCCGATTTTGATAAAATTTTATTCGAAATTCAAAACTAATTAAAAAATGTCATTTCCAAGCGCATAGGAGGTTATATGTTAAAAAACACCAAAGATATAATTTTTTTCCGATTATTCGTATGGGAGCTATAAGATATAGTTGTCCGATCCGGCTGGTTCCGACTTATATACTACCTGCAAAAGATATAAGACTTTTGGGAAAGTTTCAGCCCGATAGCTTTAAAACTGAGAGACTAGTTTGCGTAGAAACGGACGGACAGACGGGCATGGCTAGATCGACTCGTCCTTAATGGCTTTTTATTACTTGTCAAAATAATAAGCATTCTAAATAATGTGACAAAAATGTGTAATTGTTTTTGTAGCAGGCCAGGCCCCACAGCCGCGAATTAAATATCGTCGATAGACCGCGATTACTTAAGAAATCGCGTGACCATCGATGACCAACTTTTCAAAGCGAGTCTGAAGAAATCGCGGTTGTTGACTTACAGGAGCCAACAGTAGTCCATGGACCGCGATCTATGAAAAAGTCGTGATTGCAGACAAATTGAATCTATGTAAAGCATTAAATAATACACTATCTAATTCTTATGGTTTTTTTTTATTTAATCATCAACATTTTTCCGCACCTCCATATCATATCGGGAATCAAAGAAATCAACTAATTACTTTCAAGATCTGCATCGGCTAAATCCTAAATAAACATATATTTAAGAGAATATATTTGACGTATGTTTAAAAAAAACTAAAGATTCGTAAAAGTAAAAATGAATAAAAATCGTCCAAAATAAATTGGGCATAGATTTAAAAAAAAATCGAGCGATTTTTATAATAAATTATATGCCTAGTTTTTACATACATCAAATCATTTTATCTTTGGATTGTATAAATTGGCCATCGCTGTGAAGATGCCGTGAATTAATGTGGTGTGGGATTTGTGTTTCTTCAGGAAGGAAACTCCGGAAAGCAACGTTGCAGGACTGGCACAGACATTTTTTAGTTGCTTTACAAAAATTCAAAAGCCTACATGATTTTTATAAAAAATCTTTGAAAAGCCAATATATTTTGTGAAAAGGCTACTTTATTTTTACAGCAAAACACGTAACTTTGAAATTCGATTACAAGAGAACCATGGCAGACCGCGCCTTCATTTCTTCATGTAAATTCTTAAGAATTCGTCGAGGATAATATTTTCGCGAATTTTGGGGGTGAGGACCGTAAACTAGAGTATTACCGTAAAATCTATGAGATTAGAGAGAACGCAAAAAAGAAAAGGCAGAACCAAATATCACTGTTTGGAAGATCACTTCATCCAAATCGGGAAGCTGAACCCTAAATGTAAATAAATTCTTTATAGCTGAAATGGCAAATATGATTTTTTTCCCCCCTTCCTCGAGGTCTAATTGCGTCACTCGATTTAAGCGTTGTAATCACAAGTGTTTTTTTTAAGTGCCTGTGAGAGAAACATTCAAGCACGTCCCAACATCAAGTTAACGTTAATAATCTTTTATATTCTATGGGACATTTACCGTTAATTTATTGGCCAACGAAGTAGTTCAGTTCAGAAGAGTTTTTGAATATTCCCTATTCTGAAGTGGAACATTATAGAATAAGAAATGTACAATTGCTTTAAATTGTAATTCAAAACAAGGAAGAACGCTATAGTCGAGTACCTCGACTATCAGATACCCGTTACTCAGCTAAAGGGAGCAAAGGAAAATGGAGATATGCAAGCAGCAAATGCGCCACCTACCGGCGGTAGACAGATTTAAGCGTTGTGGGCGTTAGAGTGGGCGTGGCAAAGTTTTTTTTAAATCAATCGATAGGTATTGACGAGACCAATACATTTCAGTTTAAATTTTTTATCTACCATGAAAATTGTGGGCGCCACAGACTTGGGCGGTTTGTGGGCGTTGGAGTGGGCGTGGCATATTCGCGTAATAAACTTGCGCTGCGCTCAAGCCTACGGAATCTAAATCTGAAATCTCGTTTCTCAATCTTTGATATTTTCCGAGATATCCGCGTTCATAATTACGATTTTTTGAAGTTTGTGGGCGGTTTGTGGGCGTTAAAGTGGGCGTGGCAAACTTTTTTTAGGTCAGTCGGTAGGTATTGATGAGAACAATACATTTCAGTTAAAATTTTTGTTCTAGCATCAAAACTGTAGGAGCCACAGTTTTGGGCGGTTTGTGGGCGTTAGAGTGGGCGTGGCACTCTTTTGAAACAAACTTGCGCTGCGCAGGAATCTCAGGAATCTGCATGCCTAATCCCAGTATTGTAACTCTTATAGTTTCCAAGATCTCAGCGTTCATACGGACAGACGGACAGACGGACAGAC
Organism: Drosophila subpulchrella; assembly: GCF_014743375.2. Classification (NCBI taxonomy): domain Eukaryota; kingdom Metazoa; phylum Arthropoda; class Insecta; order Diptera; family Drosophilidae; genus Drosophila; species Drosophila subpulchrella. Next base: position 1,577,953 of record NW_023665550.1, read on the forward strand.
GGACAGACGGACAGACGGACAGACGGACAGACGGACAGACGGACAGACGGACATGGCTAGATCGACTCGGCTAGTGATCCTGATCAAGAATATATATACTTTATGGGGTCGGAAACGCTTCCTTCTGCCTGTTACATACTTTCCGACGAATCTAGTATACCCTTTTACTCTACGAGTAACGGGTATAATTATTGTGTAAAGAAATCGTGGTTGAAATTATATCGATTTTTGCGATCACCAGTCCGGACTTCCACCAAAATAGATATCTAAATCCCTCTCCTTATTAACCTTACACATTCATATCTTTATAGCAAGATTTAAATTGACAAGTTAAATTTTCGCTAGTGCATTATTTAAATAAAAACATATAAATAGACTCAAATAACTCCCAGTATTGGTAGTTTTTGAGTATCAGAAATGTTATTTTAAAACGCTAAAATAGCTTTCGACGAGGAGTAGGGCAGGTGAACGAGGGACGTTCGGCTGTAGTTGAAGGCTAAACTTACGATTTTTCATTTAAAAATTCACCGCGCGTAAATTCTGAAAGTCGACGCGATTTGCCTTTCTTGGCTATCGTTGTTTTTTTGAAGGACTTTGTTGTGGTCGCGCTCTGATCGACTGAACTTGAGTTTGCACACGTATGAAAGTAGGGAGCGGAGCAAGCGGTTGGCAGCGAGCGGGATTTCTCATTGGCGGTCAGCGAAAGTTCCTCGGCATCGTGTTGGCAGGTACACTTCAACGCAGTTTGGTTTGACCAGCGACGAAGAGGCTGCCGGCTGGGCATCGCCGACACCATTTGAAGGCAATTATCCAGCGAGTGCTTCTTGGCTAAAGGTATTTGCTGACGCTGGTGGAGGCAGCGGTGCTGCTTAAGGCTGCGACGGGGACGCGGGGGAGAGGGCGAGGGCTCATTCGAAATTGCCACCGACAGGGAGATGGCGTCCAGCGAGCTGGACTTGGTCAATGCATTGCGAGGGCACAGATCTGCCTCGCTGCCACTATCCGCTTGTGGGTCCTGAGAATGCTTCTTTTCAAGCATTCGTTGTTGGGCGATAATGCGGGTATACAGCTCCTCAGAGTCCAGTGGCAGCAGCAGGTTGGTGACCCCGATCCGCCTCTTGGCCTGTGTGCGCTTCTGTTTGGCCTCCTGCTTGACAGCCGTATTATGGGGATCCTCCCCAGCGTTTCGACTGTAGCTAAGGATGTGGGACAGCCGTCGCATTTTGTGTGGCTTGCTGGGCTTCGCAACACACCGATCCGGGGCACTAGACTCCAGCTGTTCCGTCGGTGGCGTCTGGGCAGGCTCCTCTACCTGGCTAACCACGAAGCGCGTTGTTTTGGCCAATGCTGGCTTGGAATCTGCCTTACTATTGCCAAGACTAGCATCAAGTTTCTCGCCCTGCAGGATGTCGTAGATCGTTCCATATTTGTAAGGACCGAACGTGGATACTTTGATCGGATCCAGGCATTCCAGAGTACCATGCTGAAGCTGTTTCTCACGCTCCCGTTTCTGGACGATATCGTATATAACGTCCGCCGAGGATCGCTGGCCCTCTGAGGTGGAGCTAAGGCTTTTGCGCTGCCACCGGTCGCCACATTGTGAGGACTTCCGGTGCAGAATCTCATAGATGGTGCCGTAAGTCATGTACTTATCGTACTTCTGGTATATATCATTCTTGCGCTGAATAATATCATAGATAGTGCCGTACACTAGCTTGTCGTAGATCTTAAAGTTGCGCCTATAATGGGACCCCAAACTGTCATTGCTGTTGCTCCTGTAGGGCGGCAGTTTGCTGCTGACCGCCAGGTGCTTATCTTGCGGTAACACATTTAGATCCCGGGAGAAGTTCTCTTTGTCAGTCTTTTCTTCTTTTGTAAAGTGCCGGCGCGGCAGAAAGTAGCTGGCGAAGCTTTTACGTTGCCGCGAGTTCTGGCGCTTTAACGACGAGGTGGCTATTTCTGCTGCAGTTCTCAATGCGACCACAGACTCCAAGGCGAGTGGTGGGGCGTCTTGGCATTCCAGTGGCTCGATTTCGTTAACAAGACGTTTAAATTCCTCGTACGAAGTGCGACGCTTATGCGCCTTTGCTCGCTCCTTAGCCGCAAATTGATGATCGAGAATTTGCGATAGAAAATCCGAATTTTTTCGAAGCGCCTGTGTGGTGGTGTTGCTGACTAAAGGTACTGCTGCTGTGGTTTTTGTTGCTGTTAGATGGCCATCGGCAGCAGCAGCTTTTTCACCATCACAGTCACTATCACCGGTATCCATTTCATCGGCACTGGCGGGAAACTCGTTTGCGCAATCCGGTTTGCCTCTCACACCCCGGATGCCTGTGGTTTCTTGTTCTGAAATGGAAGAAAGTGGCATCACGGTGTTGCTAGCTGGTGTTGCGTCATCCGCTGCTGTTGCCACCAGCGGTGGCATGGACGTTAAAATGGATGCTTCCACGGGTTCAACAAACATGGCTTTGAACTCCTCGTAGGATTTTCGGCGGTTCCGCGACTGCGTTAGACACTCCTTATAGTTGCGTCTCTCCATTTGCTCGCCGCTTGACGACAAAGTTGCTGCTTCTCCCAAAGGCGCTGCTGTCGGTGCTGCTGCTGCCAAGGCATCCAATTTGTTCTGCATCTCCATAAACCCAGAGTCCATGGAGCTGAGGGTGCTTGTGGAATCAAAGCTGGTTTTGCGGCTCGAGTTGTTGCTTCCAGGGGAACTGGGCTTGTTCGGAGTGGCTGGCGGGGTATCTAGCAGGGCCAACAAATTGTCCTCTTCATTGGGGGCGCATAGCAGGTCTATAGCAGTTCCAGACTTCTGGCCTACAGCCTCAACCTCAGCATCCACCTGCGTCTGGTCGTCGTCAAAGCTGATCAGATCGCGCCCGTCTGCGGGGTGTGGCGACGACTCCTCGGGCACCACGGACAGCATGGTTGTTGCGGATTTCTCAGTCTTGTCACCGCTCGCCAAATCACGATTTTTGTTTGCCACAGCGTATGGGGCCAGAGATGTTGCCGACAGTGTTTTCAATGTTTTTGTCACCGATCTAGATCGCGCCGGTGTCGGCTGGCTGAGTTTGGAATTCGAAATCGGATTCGAGCTTAAACTCGGAATCGGAATTATTGACACCTCGCCGCCCACAGAGCACTCTGCCGGACAAGCGATTGTCATTGCTCCTGTTGCTTTAGTGGCTGGCATATAAGTGCTACGATTATGAAAGATTTTAACACTGTGCATGGGTAGTTTGTGATGACGATGGGTGCGATTACGTGCGATGCCCATAGAGACGGTGCAATGTTGCCTATGTCGCTGCTGTCGCCGGGTGTACTTGCTGGCAATGCTGTTGACAGGATCCACTTGTAGCTGCCATGTAGCTGGGACGTTGACCGGTTCGTAGTCGTTGCTTCTGCCACTGACACAGCCACTGGCACTGCCACTTCCACTGCTGCAGGTCCTCAAAATGCGTAGCAAGCGCCGCCCTGTACAAGTAGGTCCAGTCCGTTGCGCGTTCATGCACTTGGCGCAGCATAGGAACTCGTACAGAACTTCCCCTGACGCTCCGGCCTTAGCCACTGCTGCATTCGCTTTCGCGTCCCCATTGGCTTCGAGCGTGGGCAAATACTTCGGCTCCAGCAGGAACTCTAGTTGGGCGGCAGCAGCTGCAATCGCCTGTCCTGACACTCCTCCGCCTCCGGTCAATGTACCTCCTCCGTGTCTGGAGCCTTCCGCCTTGCTCACGGGCATAAGGATGTATGTGTTCTTGGAACTCTTCGGTTGAGCCAGTGGATCAAGCTCACCGGTACTAATCGAGCTGCAAGACTCTTGCTCTACGATTGAGCTCTCGATGCTAAGACCGCTGTCTAGAAGAGTGAAGGTGCCGTCCGAGGGCAGGATGAGACGGCCTTCGGCGGCGGCGTTAACCAGCTCACGGAGGGCGTGGACCTGCTTCTCAGTCACATTTCCCTGCAGCTGGATTCCGTGCAAGGCGAAGGCTGTGGGCTTGTTGTTCACCGAATTGGGATCGGTGCACCAAACTACGGGCATGGCCGTCATAATGGCACCTCGTATTGATAAGTGTAGTAAGCGGCTGTGGGAAGAGAAAACGTTTCAGTACTAGAAAACTGGGAAAGATTTGGTTGCCTTGGGGATTTCTCTACTGTTTCTATGCTCCACTGATTGCTTGATCTTGCTTGATCTGAGAGATCATTGGCGGATCTTCATTGAGCGACCAAAAATATATATGTAAATTACGAAGATTTCCGACTTCGACTTTGTCCTCGTTTTAGAAACTGTTCTTAAAAGTGGTGGGATAATTTTAACACCCTTTGTCGCCATAAAAATATTTTAAAAGGTCAAAATATTTTAAAAAAGAACAGATTTTTTTTAATCTTCCGATCTAAGACAACTTATACTTACTAAAATGTTTTCATTTAGCCTGCTTCAGCAAAATATCTAAGCTACTCGCATACATAGGAATATTCTTTTGCACCGTGCCCAATGAGTACATTTTGAAAAGTTAGCGTTATTTGTTTTAAATTGTTAAGTCTCCCGTTACTATACTAAAAGATTCGTCCAACCCTATGAAGTATATGGGCATTTCCACGGGTCGCGAACGTACGTTCCTACGCACTTAGTGCAAATAAAAAAAAGAAAATAAACGTTTTCTGAAACTTTTATTTGCTTTCGATAGCATTTGGTTAGCTCTTTGCTTAGTGTAAATGATGGGGTTTATTGAGCTATCATTTTCATAATATTGGCAAAAACATGAGGTCGCGAACGTACGCAAAATGGAAGTGTACTTGGGCTTAATGTGGTAAAACACAAGAATCTGAGAATTGGGACGTAATATTCTAAAGCAAAAACTTTACTATCGAGTCTGTCCCGAGGAAATATCTCCATTTCTTTTTTATACCCGTTACTCGTAGACTAAAAGGGTATACTAGATTCGTCGGAAAGTATGTAACAGGCAGAAGGAAGCGTTTCCGACCCCATAAAGTATATATATTCTTGATCAGGATCACTAGCCGAGTCGATCTGTCCGTATGAACGCTGAGATCTCGGAAACTATAAAAGCTACAATACTGGGATTAGGCATGCAGATTCCTGAGATTCCTAAGCAGCTCAAGTTTATTTCAAAAGAGTGCCACTCCCACTCTAACGCCCACAAACCGCCCAAAACTGTGGCTCCTACAGTTTTGATACTAGAATAAAAATTTTAACTGAAATGTATTGTTCTCATTTTTTGTCACGCCCACTTTAACGCCCAAAAACCGCCCACAAACTTCAAAAAATCGTAAATATGAACGCGGATATCTCGAAAAATATCAAAGATAGAGAAACGGGATTTCAGATTTAGATTCCGTAGGCTTGAGCGCAGCGCAAGTTTGTTACGCGAATATGCCACGAATATGGCCAAGCCTGTGACGCCCACAATTTTCGTGCTCCATTTTTCTTTGGTCTCTTTAGCTGAGTAACGGGTATCTGATAGTCGAGGTACTCGACTATAGCGTTCTTACTTGTTTTTTTATTGAATTAAGTATTAGCAGTTAATTTAAAATTTTTTCGCTCTCTTTTGATTTTTATCTTCGTGTTAGTTTGGAATAAAGAGATTTGGAAACATATCATATGATTTCCTTGCGAAATAGTTAAACACGAAAATGCCTTTAAAAGTAGCTAAAAGTGAAAAAGTAATTTTTTTCAGCTTTCCGGGAAATTTCTTCAACAAAACCAATAAATTATGCTATGGTTCCACTGTATTATGAAAATATGGACATTTATTTATGAAAATACACAAAAAAAATACGATGCTTATATATATTAGCCAAGTCCGTCTGTCTTCTGTCTGTCCGTAACCTGCAAGCATTTTTTATCGCGAAAGGCACTATTTAGTGACTTTGATACTTATCGACATGAGAAATTTATTATTAGCCATTTCTAAAAGAAACAGAAACAAAAATGGTTTTTTCTCAGTAAAAATAAAAATAAACTTGAAGGCATTTCCCCTTATAATCCAACAAGTGGATAAACTTTGGATGCTGGGTTTCTCCTAGGGTTGTGAAAATATATATAAAATATCGTATCGATGATATATCATTTTGTAAAAAAAAATTTTGATATTAAACACCCAAAACAAAGTATTTTTGTTGCCCAACATTACAAATTATGTTTACATGTTATTTCTATTGTACTTTTTGAAAACTCTGAAAAGAAAACTAGATTACAAAGTGTGGCCAACCACTTGCTTATATCGTATTTTATATGTATATTTTTTTTTAAATTTAATTTGGCTGCACTTTATTATTTAGCTGTCTAGGGATACATTGGCTCTTAAACTAAATGAATTCCTAAGATATTGCGATTCCCACCATCGGAATACGTTATGAAAATGTAATCTGTTTTGTAATTTTGTAATTTACATTTTATGCTTTCCGGAGTCATTTTAATATTTGAAATGAGTACACTATTTGTGATTTCAAATATGAAATCACAAATGTATACTGTTCATTTTGCACATCGTTTCAGATCAATTTATCCAATTAGGAAATTTTAAAAACATATTTTCAAAAATATCGATATATCAAAAAACATCGATAAATTTAAATTTTCATATATTTTTCACATCCCTAGTTTCTCCCAGCTACACGCAAATAAATGTCGACAGTTAGCTTGCCCGTACATAACTTAAAATAATTGCACAGCTTCACTCTAAACCAGGGGTCGGCAGCGGCCTATCTAGTGAGCATAGGAAAGTGTTCTGCCCATCCTCTGCTCGCTCACGTATAACGTAGATGTTCGTATGACTTCGGCATGAGTCTTCGGGTCTTTTTTTTCTCAGCTTCGGCGTGTTTTTTTGCTGCTGCGGCAGAGAATTTCAGTGCAAAACAGAGAAACGTCAGGCGACAGAGCGCTGCGCGCCAACTTCGTGTTTTTTACACTTACACTAATGCAAGGCAAACTGTGACCCTGCAAGCAAAAGGGCGATATTTCTATCGCCTGTCGTCCAGAAGTCACTTCTTAGTAACTTCTGCGCGATAGAAACGCGATAGAACACATTTTACAAAAACAAAATATACATATATCGCGTAGAAGTCACTTCTAAGTCACTTCTGGACGATAGAAAGACGATAGTACACATTTTACAAAAACAAAAAGGGTCGGGATCGCGAAGAAGTAACTTCTGAGACACTTCTGCGCGATAGAAAGGCGATATTACAGATTTTACAAAAACAAAATATACATGTATCGCGAAGAAGTAACTTCTGAGTCACTTCTGGACGATAGAAAGGCGATAGTACACATTTTACAAAAACAAAAAGGGTCGGGATCGCGAAGAAGTAACTTCTGAGACACTTCTGCGCGATAGAAAGACGATAGTAGTGAGTAAAACACGCGATAAAAAGAGGTCGCGGTAATTTTCCGTTACCCCTCTTTTCTGAAAATTCTTTGGGTCTTCCTTTTGACCCAAGCCGTTATTTTTCGCCCGAGCGTCATTTCGTTGCGTGATTTGTCTGTGGACAGTGCGGTTTTGTATCAAATTTGTGCGTTTTATAAATATAGCTTTGTTTTTTTCTAAATGTGTTTAATTGCTTAACATATTTAAATGTACCCCCAACAAAGCGTGCGAAATTACGTGCTTATCGTGAGCTGTACGATTATTCAAACCTTTTTACGGACAAGCTAGCTGTGGACATTACTTGGTGTGTAACTGCGGAGAAACCCAGCATCCAACGATTCTCAACATATTTCATTGTAAAAGGTAATGTATTCTACTTTATTTTTGCTTTGACTGTACAAAAAACAATTTTTGTTTCTGTCTCTTTTAGAAATGGTTATTAATAAATTTCTTATGTCGACGGAGCTGGACCTAAATAACATTGTTCAGCAAAATTTCCTACATGCCAGGGACCGTGTATACAAGTGGACAAAGCACGTTAACAAAAAATAAATGAAAAATATTAAAAATAAAAAAAAATATGTTTGTATTCAAGATTTTCCAATTGGGAAAGACTCTTCTAGGTATCTTCTACAAGCATATGTAAAGTCACTTTTGAGTGACTTCCATAAGTGACTACGGCGACACTTCCAGAAGTTACTTCGGCGATATCGCATTCGGATCGCGGAAGTGACTCCCGTCGGGAAGAAATGTGCCACTTCGGCGACACTTCTAGGAGTGACTTCGGCGACACTTCCAGAAGTTACTTCGGCGATATCGCATTCGGATCGCGGAAGTGACTCCCGTCGGGAAGAAATGTGCCACTTCGGCGACACTTCTAGAAGTGACTTCGGCGACACTTCCAGAAGTAACGCAGAAGTGACTTCGAGAAGTGTCGCCGAAGTGGCACATTTCTTCCCGACGGGAGTCACTTCCGCGATCCGAATGCGATATCGCGGACGATCGTTTTCATCTTCTAGAAGTCACTTAATAGTGCCTTCCGCGATAGAAAATGCTTGCAGGGTGATGGTATGTGTGTGCCGACCACGTGGTCGTAAGTTGCGGAACGTGTTTTAAAAAAACATAGTTCTGGGTCGTATCTTTTTTACGCAAAACAGCACGCATGCAAATTTTTCAAGGCAAATGTGTGTGCTGGGTGCATTCTATTGCGGTGCCTTCTAGATGTGTTTCAGAATAATGCATCCAGAAGCATGCCCAAACACCCGTTTCGGGAACGTATTCCGATAAAAATAGTTCTGGGTCGTATCTTTTCTACGCAAAACAGCACGTATGCAAATTTTCCAAGGCAAATGTGCGTGCTGGGGGCAGTCTTTTGGGTGCCATCTGGGTGTATTTCAATATAGTGCATCCAGGTGTATTTTAGAGGGAATGTAAAAAAACCAAACTCAAACCCGAAGGTTGCCGATGCCCATTTTTTTACAATCGTCTTTTTTCGGTACTGTTCTCTTGACAAACAAATAATAAAGACAAAAGGGAATATGCAAGGAAGCACGCGGTTTTTCTTGTCTCTTGCATTTCTCGTCAGTTGCATTTTTAGTTCTGAAAAGTGAAGTTCGTGCCTCGTGTTTTGAAAAAGTTTGTTGCTTTCTGCCACCAATTTTACATCAATATTTTCACAGGTAAGCAAAGTGTAGATAATTTAGTTCAATATGAGCACAACACAGTTCAATATGAACATAACAGAGTACATGTACATTGAACATTCAAACTAAAAACAAATTAAATTAATAAAATAATAATTATTTGAATGTAAATCGTACATACAACAGTGTTAATGTGACAAAATAAATATATTGTATAATTGTTATATATATACACATGTTTCAAAATATATAATATTAAATTTCCTTTATATCTTTCAGAATCGCATGAAATGAATGGGCACACCAAGGACTGAACTGCGTAAATGATAAAAGTACATCAACAAGAAGGAAGCAGCAAAGCCCCGTACAGAAGGAGAGTGACTCCGATGAAAAATTAGTTGAGTTCTTGAATATTGAAATAAAAAATAAATATGAAATTGAAATCCAGTCTTATGTATTCCTGGGGAAAACTTCCAGATATTTGATTTTTGAATGCTTCTAGGTGCATTCCTGGGTACATGTTACAGGTGCATTAAAAAAGAGTACACCCAGAAGGAGTTTAGTATGTTGCTTCCAGGTGCATTAAAAAAGAATACACCCAGAAGGTGTTAAGTATGTTGCTTCCAGGTGCATTAAAAAAGAGTACACCCAGAATGTGTTTAGTTTGTTACTTCCAAGTGCATTCCAGATATATGCTTCCAGAAGCATGCAACGGGTGCATTCTTTTTTGTCCCGCACCCGTGTAAAAAGAATGGACAGACTCATCACTTCCGGAACACCTTTTTGATGCCATTTCATAATGAAAGAACGCATGCTGGAATGCTGTCATTTACGACTGGGACTGCTCTAAAACTGAGAGACTAGTTTGCGTAGAAACGGACGGACAGACGGACATGGCTAGATCGACTCGTCTAGTCATGCCGATCAAGAATATATATACTTTATGGGGTCGGAAACGTCTCCTTCACTGCGTTGCAAACTTCTGACTGAAATCAATATACCCTCTGCAAGGGTATAAAAACACCGAAGCTATAATTTGTTTCATATTATTTTCCTACAAATTTTGCGATCGTTCCTATGGCAGCTATATGACAAAGTCGTCCGATTTTGATAAAATTTAATTCTCAGCTTCGGCGCACTTTTTTGCTGCTGCGGCAGAGAATTTCAGTGCAAAACAGAGAAACGTCAGGCGTCAGAGCGCTGCACGCCAACTTCGTGTTTTTTACACTCACACTAATGCAAGGCTAACTTGTGATGGTATGTGTGTGCCGACCACTGCTCTAAACACGTAAGTTTGCACCCTTTGTTAAGATGGACATTTATATGTTATACAATTCAAAACATTAAGAGCTAGAAAGGAAGTCAGCTTCCGCAGTCCGAAGCTTGTATACCCTTGCAGTTATAATTATTATATGTAAAAACACAAAAAATGATATTCCCAACAGTATAAGTCAATATGTCAAAAAACACCGAAGCTATATTACTTCCCCACCAATTTTCCGTTCGTTCCTATGGCAGCTATATGATATAGTCGTCCAATTTTGATAAAATTAAATTCGAAGTTCAAAACTAATAATTGGTGGGAAAATAATATGAAACAAATTATAGCTTCGGTGCTTTTTAGCATATAATTATAATAAGTTCTGAATTTCGAATTTAATTTTATCAAAATCGGACGACTATATTATATAGCTGCCATAGGAACGATCGGAAAATTGGTGGGAAAATATTATAAAACAAATTATAGCTTCGATGTTTTTGACATACTATCTTATACTGTTGGGAATATCATTTTTTGTATTCTTAAATTTTATAATTATAACTGCAAGGGTATAAAAACTTCGGCTTGCCGAAGTTAACTTCCTTTCTTGTTTTATTTTCCTTTCTATCTTTTTTCTACTTCTAAAAGTCATTTGGAAGATATAGTTCTATTTGTATACCCTTGCAGAGGGTGTTAGGATTTTAGTCAGAAGTTTGCAACGCAGTGAAGGACACGTTTCCGACCCCATAAAGTATATATATTCTTGACCAGCATCACTGGACGAGTCGATCTAGCCATGTCCGTCTGTTTCTACGCAAACTAGTCTCTCAGTTTTAAAGCTATCGGGCTGAAACTTTCCCAAAAGTCTTATATCTTTTGCAGGTAGTATATAAGTCGGAAACAGCCGGATCGGACAACTATATCTTATAGCTCCCATAGGAATAATCGAAAACAAAAATTTAAAAAAATTATATCTTTGGTGTTTTTTAGCATATAACTTCCTACGCTTCGAAATAACATATTATAATTAGTTCTGAATTTCGAATTTAATTTTATCAAAATCGGAAGACTATATCATACAGCTGCCATAGGAACGATCGGAAAATCGGTGGTAAAATAATATGAAACAAATTATAGCTTCGGTGTTTTTTGATATATTATCTTATATTATTGGGAATATCATTTTTTGTATTTTTAAGAATTTCGAATTAAATTTAATAATTATAGCTGCAAGGGTATACAAACTTCGGCTTGCCGAAGTTAATTTCTTTTCTTGTTTCGAATAATTAAGTTTCTTCTTTCAGATCCCGACCCTTTTGGTTTTTGTAAAATACGTTCTAACGTCTTTTTATCGTCCACAAGTGACTAAGAAGTGACTTCTATGCGATATATGTGTATTTTGTTTATGTAAAATGTGTTCTATCATGTTACTTCACATCTTAGTAACTTCTGGACGATAGGCGATAGAATTATTATTACGGAACATATACAAACGTATGTGAGCAATGCTCACTGAGCATGTATACTTCTTTGCTTTCAAAACGAAACCAAAATAATGTTTTTGATTTTGTATGCTTTATCAATACAAATTCCCGTACTTGTTCAAAAATGCTTGACTTAAGTTGTATAAATAACTATTAAACTCTAAGCGCAGGTGAAGTGGATTCCTAAAAATGTTTTCTTGTTCTGTTCTCTCTTGGATCTTCTGTATTAAAAAGCAACACATAAACGCACAAAATTTTAAAAAATCTTTTAAAATACTTAAAAGTAATGGAAGAGATTTAAAAACAACAAATTAAGCAAGATATAGCCGTGATCAAAAAATCATCTTGTTTTTAGTTGTTCTCCAAATTATGGGGGAGTTAAAAAATTCTTTTTTGGTTTATGATTTTATTTTTTATACTCGTTACTAGTAGAATATAAGGTTAAGCTAGATTCGTCGGGAAGTATGTAACAAATAGAAGGAATCGTTTCTTGATCAGGATCAATTGTCGAGTCGATCTAGCCATGGCCGTCCGTCCGTATGAACGCGAAGATCTGGATAACTAAGAAAGCTAGAAAGTTGGGATTTGGCATGTAGATTCTTAAGCTTTTTGCTCAGCGCAAGTTTATTTCAGCAGGGTGCCTACATTTTAGAAGGTTTTGGAAAAAAAAATAAATGGGATTTTGTTTTGATTATCAATACCCATTTACATTACATTCCTAAGACCATTTATTAAAAAGTTATAAGCAAAAAAATCTGCCTGCATATTTCCATCTCCCTCACACTTTCCTTAGCTGATTAACAGGTATTTGATAGTCGATGGTATCGACTATAGCCTTCTATTCTAAGTAAGGAGAATTTATTTTTTTTATTTTCGTCGCACTATGAATTCCTTCCACCCGGCCAAACTGTTAGTAAGGAATATTATTTGAGCGTTATGCGTCGACCAGAGTTTTGGGCAACAAAAAGATTAGGTTTTTGCATCACGATAATGCACCGGCTCTAATCGTGATACAAATGGCTATTCCAAGGGACTATTTCGAGGAATGAAAAATACGTTGGCATAAGTGTATTTTATCGGGAGGGGACTACTTTATTGGGGATGAAATTCATTTAGAAGAATAAATAAAGATTTTTTATTTTACAATCAAATTCACCTTACTGTTTACCCGCAGTGGTATATCATGAGTTTTCGCCCATCATGCAAACCCCTTACAGAAATATTAACACTTTGTGCATAAAACACATTTGGGCCGTAAGAAATGTTTTCTGCAAGCTGAATGTGATAGAAAAAATTAGACCAAATCACTCAAAATTAGTGGAACGTTTAATAGAAATACGCAAGCCCAAACATCAGAGACATACCCGGAATCGTCAACGTGATCTACAATGATTTTCAGGGTATTGATTCTTATATTTTGGCAATAATATTAGTTCCTAATTAGAGTATATTCTACCATATATACTATTATTATCACAGTACTGTCCATATCAGCAAACATGTTTGTTTCCGAACGCAGAAGTTGAATGTGTCTTTCAGATGACTATAAAAAGTTAACAAGGAAGGACGCTATAGTCGAGTACCTCGACCAAAGACCATAGAATAACAAGATGCGAACCAGCCATACAACGGAATGTACGGCAAAATTTTTGGTGTGGATTTTCGATGTGGATTTTCGATTTTGCTAGTGTGCGTTGTCCGTGTAAAGCTCTTTGGTTGTGTTGGTGAATCATTTCGTGTGGTCTGCTGCAATAAGGGCTCAATGTCACATTTGACTAACGTGAGGTGTCAATGGCCTGTAGGCCATGGGTCTAGTCGCTCAACCGCGGGAATTGCAGGTCGGAGTTCAACCCCGACTGGGAACAACTTTTTTTTATGCAATCTTTTTTTTTTTTTAATTAATGAAAATCATGAGTGCTATTCACATAAAATGCTAATGCTAGATACATTGATTAGAGTTTTGCTGTACAAACATTGTTAGTGGCTAGACTCCCCAGACAAATGTAAAAGTAGCAATAAGCTAAATGTACTTCGTCATAAATAAATAAATATCTGGGGATCTTTGAACAGTAAAGCTTTAATCTATTTATCAAAAATTTGCATTTTGCACTCACCATATTCAACAAAATATAATGAAAAATCGTTTTCTCGAGTACACATTACGCTTTTATTCAAAGTGAATTACTTATTGTGTTCATGTTTTTATTGTTATTGGATATATTTTTAAAGACTGATATGTAATTTACACAAAAAAAATATATCTATAGGAGCGATTAATTGCTAAAGTCCCAATTGGTACATCTAAAAAAAATGTCGGCTATAAAAACATAATTTAAAATAATAAAAAAAACTAAAAACAAACTATAAATATAAAAAATCTATCTATAAAAAAAAATAATCAAAAAAGTACAGCTAAAAAAATATTAAAATAAAAAAAAAATTTAGTTGAATCCAGCCTCTGAGTGGACTCGAACATGGAACTCAAATCCATTATCCACGGGTCACCAACATACGCAGAGCGCCACAGCCCGCTTATAATTCGCATGAGCAATGCGTCTCTTAGATCGGTTCCTTTTCGTCAACATAATTCACAATTGAGACAAAAATTGAATTTTGACTTTTTCACAGCACAGAGTGTCGTGAGCGAGATAGCAAGAGAGAGGGATAGATTCCTATACGTGTAAGGGTTGCTTTGCAAAAATTAGCCCGCCTGTGTACATTTTCTTACTCCTAGTTACGCATCTTGTTATTCTATGGTCTTTGCCTCGACTATCAGATACCCGTTACTCAGCTAAATGGACCAAACGGAAATGGAGATATGCAAGCAGGAAAGCGAGATTGAAATGCGCCACCTATCGGCGGTATACAGATTTAAGCGTTCTGGGCGTAAGAGTGGGCGTGGCATATTTGCGTAACAAACTTGAGCTGCGCACAAGTCTACGGAATCAACATCTGAGATTCCAATTCTCTATCCTTGATAGTTTCCGAGATATCCACGTTCATACTTACGATTTTTTGAAGTTTGTGGGCGTGGCAAACTTTTTTTTTAATCAATCGATAGGTATTGATGAGAACAATACATTTCATATTTATTCTAGCATCAAAACTGTAGGAGCCACAGTTGTGGGCGGTTTGTGGGTGCGTTAGAGTGGGCGTGGCACTCTACTGAAACAAACTTGCGCTGCGTAAGAAGCTCAGGAATCTGCACGCCAAATCTCAATAGCCTAGCTCTCATAGTTTCCGAGATCTCAGCGTTCATCCGGACATGGCTAGATCGACTCGGCTAGTGATTCTGATCAAGAATATATATACTTTATGGGGTCGGAAACGCTTCCTTCTGCCTGTTACATACTTTCCGACGAATCTAGTATACCCTTTTACTCTACGAGTAACGGGTATAAAAAGGCGTCCCCGAGTGAATTGACTTTAGTAAAGATATTAGCAACACGAACGAATTCCAAATAAAATTTTGTTTTGACAGACGAATTTTGGCCTTTGCTAAATTTGTATATTTGTCTTGCCCAGGATAATTAAAAATCTTGTTGCCAATTTCTCAATCTATTGCTAGAATAAAAAAAAACATATTCTGATAGAAAATGAATAATTAAGATCCCTTGCTCATTATCTCCAATTTTAAAGGTTAAACAGATTTTTTCTTAAATATTAAATGAGTGATTGTCCTGAAGTAATTACCAGTCTAGATAATATTTTATTAATGTTAATAAGATTTTCGTAAATCATCAAGAATTTTTTTTAATCTTTTCCGTTATGACCCCGAACTCTTTTTATTTGCTTGCAAAATAATGGGTTTTGATTATACAACTTTCCAAATAAGTTTTAATAAACATTACTTAAGGCTAGCGTTTTTATACCCGTTACTCGTAGAGTAAAAGGGTATACTAGATTCGTCGGAAAGTATGTAACAGGCAGAAGGAAGCGTTTCCGACCCCATAAAGTATATATATTCTTGATCAGGATCACTAGCCGAGTCGATCTAGCCATGTCCGTCTGTCCGTCTGTCCGTATGAACGCTGAGATCTCGGAAACTATGAGAGCTACAATACTAGGATTAGGCATGCAGATTCCTGAGATTCCTGCGCAGCGCAAGTTTGTTTCAGAAGAGTGTCACGCCCACTCTAACGCCCATAAACCGCTCAAAACTGTGGCTCCTACAGTTTTGATGCTAAAACAAAAATTTTAACTGAAATGTATTGTTCTCATCAATACCTACCGATTGACCTAAAAAAAAGTTTGCCACGCCCACTTTAACGCCCACAAACTTCAAAAAATCGTAAGTATGAACGCGGATATTTTGGAAAATATCAAAGATAGAGTAACGGGATTTCAGATTTAGATTCCGTAGGCTTGAGCGCAGCGCAAGTTTGTTACGCGAATATGCCACGCCCACTCTAACGCCCTCAAACCGCCCAAGCCTGTGGCGCCCACAATTTTCATGCTAGATAAAAAATTTTAGCTGAAATGTATTGGTCTCGTCAATACCTCTCGATTGATTAAAAAAAAACTTTGCCACGCCCAGTCTAACGCCCACAACGCTTAAATCTGCCTACCGCCGGTAGGTGGCGCATTTGCTGCTTGCATATCTCCATTTTCCTTTGGTCCCTTTAGCTGAGTAACGGGTATCTGATAGTCGAGGTACTCGACTATAGCGTTCTTCCTTGTTTTTAAATTAAAATGAGTTAAACAGTTGCTTCAATGATTAACACCAACAATAACCGTAATAGTAATGGCGTCGGACAAAACCAGTTGAACCCGTATTGGTTTCTCTCGGATTTTTGAAAAGAGATTATAAGCTCCTCTGGAAATGGTAATGAGTTCCTCTCAGCCGTTTTTTGCGCCAAAACGCCAAGAACTAGTCTTGTCATATACAGGCAACCTTTTTGACACACTGTATACCTGCATAAACAGCTCCACATCTAAACCGAAAGTTGTTCACAACATCAGTTCCATGATCCCCAGAAGTGCAGGTCGTTTAAATGAACTAAAGACGATCAGAAACACAAGAGCAATGGGATTGTCCCTACAGTATTTTACTTAGAAAGTAGAAAATAATTCATTCTAATATCACATGTATCCCTATACAGCAGCTAACTCAGACCCGACCTGACTGACCTATGCTAACCAATCCAAAACATGGTCATTACAAAATACCGCTCGGATTTTTGTCTTTCATAGGTGTGGGTGTTGGTTTCTTTGATGGCAGCGCGTGCCAAGAAAACTGAATAAGACCAACGTAGCAACGGCCAAAATGAGCTGCAGAGCGAGTGGGATCGAGTGCGATTGCCGAGACTGGTGCTTTTATTGTTACTGAAAAGGTAACAATTGCACTCAAAAGTACTACGACCCAATTTAAACCGGTTTGTTTTTTTTTGTGTTTATTTTTTACGTTGTTTCTTTCTTGTAGCACGATAGTCTACAAACAGTCAAGTTTGAAAATAAAACACAAACTCTTTTGGCTGTTGCCAACGCAATGTTTGATGGTTACCTTCGATTAGATTGATCTAAAAAATATAAACATGTGCAGATGAAGATGTCGTCTACCTGCTACCTAATGGATCGCTCAAGCAAATAAGTAGCTAATTAGTACGAGGGCGACAGGAAGTGGTGGGTAATTGATGTTCTAATTCGTAGGTTTGGCCCTATCTTTCCCCGCGAATGCAAAAACTAAATCAAGGCCAAGACGGCGTGCTGCTGCCCATTAAAGTAAAAAAAATTTTGGGTTAAAAATGATTTTGACTTTGATTTTGTCTACACAATATAGATCATTGCACAATGCTAACGAAACCATTTAAAGTATTAAAGTTAGTATTAGCCCTTTCATTTTACTTGAATCAATTCAATACTCAGTCATGCCCGTATGTCCGTGTGAACGCTGTGATTTCGGAAACTATAAGAGCTAGACAGTTGGGATTTCAGATTTAGATTCCTTAGCGCAAGTTTGTTATCCGAATGTGCCACGCCCACATAATGCTAGAGTAGAAATTTTAAATAAAATGTATTGCTCTCGTCAATACCAAAACAAAGTTTGGCCCGCCAACAAACGCTCATTACGCTACCTTTATCTATACCATTACAGAAATGGGACCATGCATAAAGAATATATCACCAAATATTGTAATCGCCACTAGGTTGCGCCCTGTCATAATGTATGAGTTTATACATTTTTTTATGTAAGCAAAATATGAAACATTTTGACGCGAGGAACACCCGCCTTTGCAAGAAATTTTCCACTACGTTAATAGAAATACCTAAGTGCTAAATAAAGCTGGACTTACTACCGATCCTATCAATTGCTTTGAGAAACGGTTGGCTTTAAAATGCTTCACTTCACTTATGTAGAATGTCAGTAACGACAGCAAAGGTTACCGCTCGTATTGCTAACAATGAGCCGACCATAAACCAGCCATTATAAACAATGAGCTTTTTTGCCTCTCATTTGCTCTTCTGGCGCCATATACTCAATACCATTAAAAGCAATTTTCATGTGTTTTCAACTGAATATTTTGCATCTGTATTTTTATCGTTTTTTCTTCTGCCAATGTTGTTGTTAATCGACTTCGACTGACTGGCATGAGTCATGGCTCAGGAAATTTACGACCGTGGTATTCTGCTCCAAGAAAGGAGGAAAAAAAGCACAGCGGAAGAAAGGGCCCTAGAGTCAGCAAGCTCCAAGCTTGAACCCACATTTTAAACCTAGCTCGAAGGCACAGAATATGTGCGAAATGGTGCAGTTTGTCCAAGTCACGTAAGTCCAAATTGATATGGTTACTGCGGCCTGGGATGGTGGCTCGAAAAACAAAATCGCTGACGTAGTCAACCGCAGTCGGTGCATGTGCTTGTGCACGCTACTCTGTGCACCCGTATTCACAGAAATGTATCACCCGTTTGGTAAGTCAGTTGTGCATTTCAGCACATAGCGAACGATAAAGTTCGCGAAAAGTTGAGGACATCTTTGTTGGCAGGCAGGCAGGCATTGCATAACCCCACCGATCCAACAATCGTTTTGCGACTCCCAGGAATTAACTTACTAAATAAGCTCAACTTTGTATTTTGCACGAAAAACGCTTTCCTAATTCTAGGGGCGACCAGCGAAGCACAGTTGAAACAGTAAAGAAAAAAGAAAGTTCTGCTCCCATCTTTTTTCGGATTCGGCATCTACATTTGGGATGTTCCGCATATTGCAGCTCGCCCGGAATTTTACCTTTTTCCGTTTTGCTGCTACTGTTGCTGTCGTTACCACTTCTCCATATCAAAGTAGATCTTTCTTGGGGCACTTTTGAACAAAGGAAACACTGGATGTTAGAAAAATGCCGCCAGCATAAGCACGTCGCGCACGCCCGTAAAGTTCAGCGGGCTGGTATTAATGGATAATGGATATTCAGTCGACGCATAAACCAAACGACTTGTAAGCGCAGTCCGCGAGCTTTAGTCGAATACGATTAAGGCATTTGATTTGAATTCGATTTCCTATGTGCTGCGTGTACAGGCGCTATTCCGATTTTCGAACCGTTTTGGCGCGGCTTCCGTTTACACGTCCGTTTTAAGCACCGCTTCGCAAACAACTGATACGTATAAGAAATTTTTATAGAAAGGTTTTAACCGCATTGCGTTGGCCGATACACTCGCGTTTGCCGTCTTGGCATCTATGTGTGTGCCATTTGAGCCAAGCTCTCTGCCAGGTGTAGGTGAGACGCTACTGCTCCACTCTTCGGCTCTCTGACCCGCCTTTGTGTTTAGTCTCTTATAACTTGTCAGAGACGTCCAACAGCTGATCAACGAGCAGACTCTTTCTCTCTCTTTGGGCTCAAGTGGTACGCTCTTACATATAACGCTCTGAGATTAACTGCACAGTTTAGCAATTACGAAAACAAAGTGCGTTGATTGCAAAGATCAAATCGAGTTGAAAGCCATTATCTCGTCGCTGTTACTGACAAATGTCAGGTTGTATTAATTTGTTCACGTAACCAAAATAACTTGGCGTTGGCGCGTCACTGGAAATCAAATTATGCGTTTCTAAATGTCTCCGCGTAGGTTCTTGTGAACGCCATTGAACCCGTCATTGATAAAGAGTGCTAGTGAACACCGCTAATATGTGAGTAGAAATACTAAATGGATGAACCAGAAATAGTAGGGACTCAATCTAGGACTGGGCACCTGGTAAAAATTAATATACACTAACGAATGCGTGGAGCATTCTGCGAAAATTCTCAAGAGCTGACATCTACGAACATATTTTGTATAGTTCGTTGGCTCCAGCACTTGACAAAATACACTTCTTCAGACGACTTGTGTAAATAGGAATCAGCACTCACACATAAACACAGGTGTTTGCCTTGATAGCTCAGATTACCCGTTCCAAGGTGAGCACTAAGAACCTTTTTCAAAGTCCAAAATTTCTTTGTATAAAAATATGTCTGGACTTACCTGGAAATATGAAAAAAGATAAACAAAAAAGTATTAATGCAGGAAAAAGTATTTTATCGAGGTGCATGTTGTAAAGTTCTTCAAGTGAAATCTATCTGAACACATAAAATAACTGTAACGACCAATCGGAAATCCAATCCAAGTGTCCTTCTACTTGCCTAAGCTGACTGAATTTGTGCATTACCTGTAAATAATTTACGTGCTCAATGGACGACTAACAAATAGACTGTTAACTTCCTGTGCAATTTTGGGCACAGCCAAATTTCTTTAAAATCAACAAGTTTACTGTTAACTACATACGTTTTTAACGGATGTGTCAGTTAAAAATTCTAACGAATTTGACTAAATTAAACGCATAGGTACATAGCAAAAAATTTCTGAGTCCTCCTAAGTAAAAGTCCCATTCAAGCATTTGTGGCATCACCAACAGGTTCCGCGTTATAAAAATACAAGAAACATATGTTTGCCGACATTTTGAATTATGTTGCCAAAATGAATGTACCCTTTACTCGTAGAGTAAAAGGCTATATTGTATTCAGGGAAAAGTATGTAACAGCTAGAAGTATATATATATTCCTAATCAGCATCACTCACTAGCCGAGTCAATCTAGCCATGGCTGTCTGTCTGTGTGAACGCTGTGATCTCGGAAACTATAAGAGCTAGAGAAATGGAAGTTCTTAGCTTTGTACGCAGCGCAATTTTGTCAGGCGAATGTGCCACGCCCACTCTGACGCCAATAACTATAGCTCCTACAATTTCAAAGCTAAATACAAAATTGTAACAAAAATGTATTGCTTTTAAAAAATACCTATCGATTGACCTAAAATATTTTTGCCACGGCCACTCTAACGCTCTCAAACCGCCCACTAACTTCAAAAAATCGTCTATATGACTGCTTATATCTCGGAAACTATCGAAACTAGAGTTGGTAGTTTAGATTTAGATTTTTTAGAATTGTACGCAGCGCAAGTTTATTACACATTATCACACCGCCCAAATCTGTGGCTCCTACAGTTTTAGTTCTTGACTAACTTATTAACTGATTTGTATTGGTAAAAAATGTTTGCCACGACCACTTTAACGCTTAAATCTGCCTGCCGCCCACATTTCCGTATACTGAAATAGCGGGTATGTGGCGCTTAACAATCTCGCTTTTCTGCTTGTATATGCCCATCTCCTTTTTGCTCCATTTAGCTGAGTATCGTTTATCTGATAGTCGAGGCACTGAATTATAGCGTTCTTCCTTGTGCGATTTATCTTTAATATTTTTGCTGAAACACACTCTTAATTCAAGACGGTATTACTAAAAATAATTTCCATCTTAAACCCTTGCCCATGTCTTCGATATTTGACGTCAAAGTTGAAATGCCGTTATTACTCATAATTTCTCTGGTTGAAAACCAGCATACCGGAATAATACTTTATGGGGTCGGAAACGCATGCTTTTACCTGTTAAATACTTTTCGACGAACTTCCCTATTGTCTACGAGTAACGGGTATAAAAACGCATTTTGTCTCAAGAATAATTTGCTTTTAGTCGCACTTTGCGATCATCTTTGACATTTTAACTCCTCAAACAACAATATACATATAGCGAATTTGTGACACTGACATAGAAATTTGTTAAAAACGAAAACCTCATTAACCGATTAATTTCGACGCTACAATTTGAAGTCAATAACCAACAAAAGAGAAGCAGAGCGGACCTAAGCATAGGTGCGTCAGGTTTTGTCTTCCGTACCGAAAGATGAAACAAATAAAATGTAAATAAATTAGCAGTCGAGCAATAACAAAAGTGTGGCAAAATAGAAAACAAAGAGAAGTTGATATACCCTTGCATATTATTTATTTATTGATTTATTTATTCATTCTCAGATTAAAAGGCAATTAAAAACAAGAAAGGAAGTTAACTTCGGCAAGCCGAAGTTTGTATACCCTTGCAGTTATAAGAAATAATCAATGTTAGTAACACCACGTTAAATTTTTAAGGATTGTTGCTAGCTTCAGTAATATTTGTGTAAAATTAAATTCGTAATGCTGAAAAGCTAAAATATTCTATATCCCAGATTAAAAGAAAATACAATAAAAATCAACAAAGCAAAATTTTGTAAAAAAAATAATTGTCTTTATTTCATTGACCGTTTCTTTGACAGCTCTATGATGGAGTCGTCCGATTTTTATTAAATTTAATTAGAAATTCCTAAAAATACAAAAAATGATATTACCAATAGTATAAAATAATATGTTAAAAAACACCGAAACTATAATTTGTTTCATATTATTTTCCCACCAATTTTCCGATCGTTCCTATATGATATAGTCGTCCGATTTTGATAAAACTAAATTCGAAATTCAGAACTAATTAAAATCTGTTATTTCTAAGCGTAGGAGGATATGTTAAAAAACACCAAAGATATAATTTTTTAAAATTTTTTTCCGATTATTCGTATGGGAGCTATAAGATATAGTTTTCCGATCCGGCTGGTTCCAACTTACAAGGAAGGTCAAAAGTATTTTCACAAAAAAAAAGTTAAATATACTCATAATTTGAACTTACATCTTGTTAACTTTGGCATCAATGGAAAGGTAATTTAAATGCCGTTTGAATGATACAATACATTTCTTAACCCATTCAGTACTTATTGAAAAGGATGAATTTGTGTGAAAATGTCCTTTTTGAACTTTTTCCCTCGACTTGAAAACATACATTTTTTGATGCAAAAAGTTTCTTCAAACAAAAATAATAGCAACTGCAAAAAGAATTTTTCAAAAATCATTTTGCTTATATTTTTTATGATTTTTTAAAGGTGACAATGTCGGAAAAAATTTGTATGAAAAAGAGAAAAATATGGCTAAAATGCATGTTTCTAAGCATTTTCAAAAAATCATAAAAAATATAAGCAAAAATAATATATATAAAAATAAAATATAAGAAATGTATTGTATCATTCAAACGGCATTTAAATTACCTTTCCATTGATGTCAAAGTTAACAAGATGTAAGTTCAAATTATGAGTATATTTAACTTTTTTTTTTGTGAAAATACTTTTGACCACCCTTGTATAACTACCTGCAAAAGGAAGAAGATTTTTGGGAAAGTTTCAGCCCGATAGCGTTAAAGCTGAGAGACTAGTTTACGTAGAAACGGGCGGACAGACGAACATGGCTACATCGACTCGTCTAGTCATGCTGACCATGAATATATATACTTTATGGGGTCGAAAACGTCTCCTTCACTGCGTTGCAAACTTCTGACTGAAATCATAATACCTTCTGCAAGGGTATAATTACCTATAACCTATCCCCTTGCATCTTAAACCATATCATGCAATTAAAGTCATACGTTTATTACAGAAACCGTATATTCTGAAGATTTCTATATAAATATACCAATAGTTCCTATGATATAGTCGTCCAATCTTTACAAAGATCTCAACATAATGCTATGCCACAGTGTAGAAGAAATTATGATCAGCAGCAAGGAAGCTAGAGTATTGAAGTTAGAATCTATAAGAACTATAGGATATAGTTGTCCGATCTGTATCGTTCCGATTTATATACTACCTGCAATAGAAAGAAGGCTGTTTGGAGTTTCATACCGAACATGCAACTTAGTTGCAATCTTCTGACTTTAATGATAATAACCTCCGCAAGTGTATAAAAACCGTCTACCTATCGAAAAAGAGTAACTATCTACTAAATCACAATTCTTACATTATTAATTTTTAGCCTGCCACTGCCTTGGCATTGACTTTTAATCACTACGCCTGATAATTGATTAATGCTACAAACGAAAACCAAAATATGTTTTGTTGCTGTTTTGTTTGGATTTTTTTGCGTGATCTGAAAAGAATAAAAATTTGTAATATGGATTTAGGTGATTTGTGGGTGGCTTTGGACAGATCCCCACTGTGTAAAATTCCACGTTCCGGGTCAACGTGCTAGAAGAGCTTCCAAATGGACTCGAATTCTTCTCGTATAAACTACTTGAATATTTTGAGTCTGTTGGCTCATTGGTAGTCAAGTTATATCGCTTGGTAATGACCAATTGTGAATTTATGGCTTAAACGTTTAGCACTTTGGCAAATAATTCGTCTCATTCGGATTTTTCTCAATTTCGGAAGTGAAGCCAAAAAAGACGAGCGTAAAAAACCAAAACATCTGCCTGAGTGCAGGAATTTTCCCGAAACATTTATTTCAATAAATATTATTATAAACAAGAGAGAACGCTATAGTCGATGCCATCGACTATCAGATACCCGTTACTCAGCTAAGGGGAGCTCGAGTGGTATGCAGATATTTAAGCAGCAAAGTGACTGAACAAAGATTGCACACTTTATTTGCCCATAACTTTTGTAATGAATCGTGAGATTTGAAAAATTTGATGAACATTGAAAATGAAACAACATCACATTTACATTTTTCAAAAATATTTAAAAATGTGGGTGCTAGACGGGTTTAAGCGTTATGTGGGTGTTAGAGTGGGCGTGACACCCTGCTGAAACAAACTTGTGCTGCTCAAGAAGCATGAGAATCTACATGCCAAATCCCAACATTCTAGCTTTTATAGTTTCCGAGATCTCAGCGTTTATACGGACGGACATACAGACGGGCAGACTAACATGGCTAGATCGACTCGGCTAGTGACACTGGTTAAGAATATATGGACTTTATAGGGTCGGAAACACTTTCTTTTACCTGTTGCATACTTTCCTACGAACCCAGTATAACCTTTTAGTCTACGAGTAACGGGTATAAAAATTAAGTCAAGTCGGTCTCGTCTCGAGCGATTCTGTGTAACCGCTGAGCTCAGGGCTCGTTGCCGTCACTGAATTTCGAGCACCATAAAATCACCATTTTACGCATCTCCCTACCCGCACATTTTTCTCTCTTTGACCTACATTCCGAGCTGCAGAGAAATGCACTGGAGCTGGTTGTTTAGTGCCTTCCGATTGAAAATCTGTGAGGCTCTAAAATCGTGTGGCAATATATGGAGATTATATACGTTAAAATAAAAACATATCAATATTTATTATGCATGGGAAAGATGGCTTTTGTCGCGTGTTTACGTGGAAGTTATGATATTTCTCCACTTATGAACGAGATGAAAACTTAATCAAAAATGGGAGTATCCAACCTTTAAACTGAACTTGCGCAGGCATCCCTAGAATCTGCAAGCTTAGGCCCAACTGTCTATCCGTCTTCTGGATCTTTATAAGGACAGACGGACATGGTAAGGTCAACTAGTGGTCGAAGTGCCATTTTGCACCGCAAATTTAATTTTATTTTTTGCTTACACTTATAGTATATCATAACAGAAAATTATTTAAAATAAAGCAAAGTCCTCGAAACCTTAAAATACAAAAAAAATTAAAATAATAACAACTCGCATTTAATAAATTTAGCTCGCTATGAAAAACAAGGAAGAACGCTTTAGTCGAGTACGTCGGCTATCAGATACCCGTTAATCAGCTAAAGGGACCAAAGGGAGATGGAGATATGCAAGCAGCAAAACGAGATTTTAATGCGCCACCTACCCGCGATCTCAATATATGGTTATGTGGGCGTCAGACATATTAAAGCGTTATGGGCGTTGAAGTGGGCGTGGCAAACTTTTTTGGGTCAATGGATAGGTATTGACGAGAAGAACACATTTCAGTTAAAATTATTTTTAGCATGAAAACTGTGGGCGCCACAGTTTTGGACGATTTGTGGGCGTTGCAGGAATCTAAATCTGAAATCACAATTATCTATCTTTGATAGTTTCCGAGATATCCGCGTTAATATTTACGATTTTTTTAAGATTGTGGTCGTTAAAATTGGCGTGGCAACATTTTTTTAGGTCAATCTATAGGTAATTTCAGTTAAAATTTTGTTTTTAGTATAAAAACTGTGGGCGCCACAGTTTTGGGCGGTTTGAGGGCGTGGCACCCTGCTGAAATAACTTGCGCTGCGCAAGGAGCTCTCGAATCTACATGCTAAATCCCAAATTCCATTCTAAAAAATGTTATTTTGTTGTGTTTGTCAATACCTGCCGGCACGACCAAAAATGCTCAAATCGGATTATTAATTCATAAGTTATGATTTTTCGCTCGTATCTAGCAAGAACATCGTTAATGACCTCACAGCCACTGGCTAAAAGTGAAAATTGTTAGATGTAAAAATGTTAGGTACGCAGGGAAAATAAATTACCAAATCTGGTCATCAATCGGGTATTTTTGCGTATCAATTTTGGTGCCTTATGTTGCCATATCATTTTGATATTTTCGAACATATCAATATGGTATTTTTCATACCAGATTCATATGCGCACATATCAAATATGCGATCATACTATGGTATTTTTAATACCAGTATGGTATTTTGCAATATCAAACTGATATGCTTTCATATCAACCTGTTAATCTTTCATATCATACTGATATCCCTTCTTATCAAATTGATATCAATATTAACCAGTATTGATTTTACTTTTTTGCATCTTGTACTTATAATTTATTTTATTTATATATCAGATCAATTATAAAAATAATTCGAGGACTTATCATTAGAACCATACAAAATACCATAAATATACAAGAAATACGAAGGCACAATCATACTTTTTTTTCGAAGACTTTTCGATGTTACGTTTATTATGAAAAACATTAAATTTATACGATCAATACGATTCGAATTCATACCAATTAGAAATGTTGATATGAAACAGTATCATGTTGGTATGAGTTCGTATCAACTTGATATAAATTCTTATCAACTCGATATGAGAAAAAGGTATGTGTTACGTCTCGTCAAAAATTACGAATAATTGCAGTCGACTTCTCTTATTGCGCCGAGAATGTATTTACAATAACATTATTAAAAAATCGCTTAATTTGTTCGTTAGATGAAAAAAGATGGAGGAAAAAATTAAAAAACCTGTTCAATTTATAATGGTTTCCGCAGTGCCATTTCTTTTCTACAGCCGATAACTAAATCAACAATTATTATAACCGTTACTCGTAGAGTAGGATATACTAGATTCGTCGGAAAGTATGTAACAGGTAGAGGGAAGCGTTTCCGATCCCGTAAAGTATATATATTCTTGATCAGAATCACTAGCCGAGTTGATCTAGCCATGTCCGTTTGTCCGTATAAACGCTGAGATCTCGAAAACTATAAGAGCTACAATACTGGGATTAGGCATGCAGATTCCTGAGATTCCTGCGCAGCGCAAGCTTGTTTCAGCACGGTGCCACGCCCAACACAAACCGCCCAAAACTGTGGCTATTACATGCTAGAATAAAAATGTTAACTGAAATGTATTGTTTTTATTAATACCTATCGATTGACCCAAAATAAAGTTTGTCAAACCCACTTTAACGCCCACAAACTCCAAAAAATCGCAAATATGAAAGCGGATATCTCGGAAACTATCAAAGATAGAGAATTGGGATCTCAGATTTAGATTCCGTAGCCTTGTACGCAGCGCAAGTTTGTTACGCGAATATGCCACGCCCACTCTAACGCCAACAAACTGCCCAAGCCTGTGGCGCCTACAATTTTCAGGCTAGAAAATAAATGTTAATTGAAATGTATTAGTCTCGTCAATACCTATCGATAGACCCAAAAAAAAAAGTACACGCCCACTTTAACGCCCAAAACGCTTAAATCTGTCTACCGCCCACATAACCATATATTGAGAGCAAAGGTAGGTGGCGCATTTCCATTTCCTTTTTGCCCCTTTAGCTGAGTAACGGGTATCTGCTAGTCGAGGTACTCGACTATAGCATTCTTTCTTGTTTTTTATTAATAATTTTTCATAAATATATATAAATGCAGAATAATGTTATTTAGCAATTGAACTTTAAGCTTAGTACATTTTTTATAGGGCAATTATTTGTTATACCTGTTATAGGGACACACGTGGAAATATTGCATATTGTTAACAAAAAATCGTCTCTGTGAACCTTCTTTTTGGATTGTCTTTTTCTTTCTCCTTGGCAACAAAATCCGGTATTGCACATGGCGCCTGGTGAGCACTCTAATTACAAAAACCCAATAAAGGTGCGAAATTACTAAGAACTACGCGAGTGCCCCGGTCGGGCTTAGGCGAGGAAGTGGGGAAGTTCCGCAGAACATTCGTTACATTGATGCCAGGTGTGGGGTCATTAGGGTTTGGGAGAACCCTTGACCGACGTAGGGCCTAAGAACTCCGCCCGCCAAGCTTCGCCAGAAGGGTGTAGTTTAGAAGAACCGCAGGATGGAGCTGCCACGATGGATGCAGTGGGCCGCGCCATCAACCGCTCGTTCCGCCTGATCGAGCAAAAAGTGCATGCTTTGGATCAGTCGCTCAACCTCCAGTTTGAGTTCAAACAAATGTGGGCGACGTTCGAAAGTAACATGCTAGGCAATAGTGAAGGCCATTCGGCGCGCAACCGCGACGGCGTGACCAAAGCAAGGGGTGATAGACATTTCCCCAGCATCCCAGCTTAGCTGATGTAGTCAACGCAGGCTTAAGACAGTCGCAGCAAGTGTTTCCACGGGAAATGGACGGCAGTCCATGGTGCGCGTCTATGGCTCCCCAGCGTCCAGTCGGCGACAAAGCCTTACAACGGGGGATTCTGGAGGTGTCGGATACGGAGTCGCCTCTCACACGTCCCTGGTCCGAATTTTAACGCCTACTTGAAGGAAAGGAAGAAGTGTAGAAAGTTGTATACGAGTCTGCGTGACGTGCTCAGCGTTCTCACACTACCCTACCAGAAGGCACTCTCAGCTTCTACAACTCCCTGTCGGCCGCCATGCGCGAATACTTTACAATCAGTGCTATCACGGCTATCACACTATCCACAATCGCATGCAGGGACCACGAGAGTCATTCGAGGACTTTGCAATGGAGCTTTAACGCCTGGACAGTGCCGTTTCTGGTGAGTTACCAACCGCTACCTACAACAGCATCATCGGGCAGCGTTTTGTCGACGGGATACGCGAGACGGGATACCAGGTCACTATCATAAGCAGCAACCCGTGCTCTTTAACGGATGCTCTCGATATGGCGTGCCGCATTGAAGCTCAGTGCCGACGACGCCCCGTCCCCGCAGTGATGAACGTTGCTGCCGTAGCCGTAGGCTCTCATGGAAGAAGAACGCGAGGCTCACGTGGGAATAACCCGAGAGGCACGGGGTTCCCAACTAACTCCGAGTTGCCAGCGGGAAACTAGCTACCGTCAGCCTCTCAGGGCAAAGGTTAACAGGGAACACCGTAAGCCCCAGTGAGCAGACGCCTTGATGAACCGCTTTCAGCGAGTGTTTGTCGTCGATTGTAACAAAAAAGAGGTACGATCCTTTGCGGGCCTCTGTTCTTACTACCGCAAATTCATTCCGGACTTCGCCACAATCGCTCGCCCGCTACATGAACTCCCGGAAACTAAACGTGCCTTCACATGGTCCTCATCGGCTCACGATGCCTTTGAAATGCTTAAAGTCAAGTTCACAATGCCACCAGTTCTAACGTTTCCCGCTCCCAATGGGGTATTCGTCATGTATACAGATGCGTCAAACCATGGTGCGGGCGCCGTGCTTAGTCAACAACAAGAATGACAGGAGCATGTCCTTGAGTATTACAGCAAATTATTTAATGCGGCCGAACGCAACTATTGCGTAACTAGGAGAGAGCTGCTAGACGTTGTTTTGCCACTAGGCATTTCCATCACCACTTATAAGGCAGGAAATTCTTGCTGCTCCAACTTTGTCGTTGATCCTGCAGTGGTTAAAAACAGGAGAACGACTTCCTAAGTCCACAACATGGAGTGAAAGCCCCGAGACGAAAGCGTATTGGCATTTGTTTGAACACCTTTTCATGAAAAAGGGTCTTCTAGTAGTACCTCGCTCCCTCCAGGAAGAAGCTCTGCGCAGCGTCTACAACTCTACCACTGGCGGACATTTCGGTTTTATGAAGACAGTCGGCAAGCTCAAGCAACGTTACTTTTGGATCGGGCAAATAGCTGACGGGGACATTTGGTGCGCACGCTGTACCGAATGCAATGCTAGAAAAGGACCTTCACGCCGTACCGTGGGTCAACTACAGCCCCGCGTCCTAAGTGCTCCGTTTGAACGACTTGCGATCGACATACTCCGTCCTCTGCCCACTACCACACTCGGGAATCGCTACATCGCTGTGGTGATGTGCTACTTCACTAAATGGCCGGAGTGTATAGCTCTGCCCAGCCAAACCGCCGAAACGGTAGCTCGAGCAGTCATCCAAGAAGTGTTCTGCCGCTTTGATGCCTTAACTGTTGCCGCTAGCTCTATGTGCCCATCGCTCTGCCTCTCATGGGGCACTGGGTTTCACCATCGCTACTGATGCTGGGTCAGGAACTTCCACTACCGAGCGAACCTCTGTATGGTTGACCATCCCCTCATCCGGAAACTTACCCGGCCTACGTGGAACAATTGCAGGATCGCCTACGGCTCACACAGCAGATTGGACGACGAAACTTAATGAAAGCCGCTAGCGCTAACAAGTTACACTACGCACATGGCGCCTGGTCCGAGCTCTAATTCCAAAAACCCAAATAAAGATGCGAAATAAACAAGAACTACTCGTGTGCTATGGTCGGGCTTAGGCGAGCAAGTGGGTATTGACTGGATCGTGACCGCTCACCGATCTAAATAAGTTCCGCTTGGGTTTCCGTGACGAGATCTGCCCCTCCACGGCAGAACATTCGTTACACTATTTATAGCTGTTTTCCCTCCAAATTAGCAAGTTTTTCCAAAAGTGGTAGAACTTTAGATTCTTAGATTAAGCTGTTTAACATCATTTTAAATTTTCCTGACCCTACAATAACGTTTTGGGACCAATTGACAACAAAACAAGGAAGAACGCTATAGTCGAGTACCTCGACTATCAGATATCCGTTACTCAGCTTAAGGGACCAAAGGGAAATGGAGATATGCAAGCAGCAAAGCGAGATTTAAATACGCCACCTACCGGCGGTAGACAGATTTAAGCATTCTGGGCGTTAGAGTGGGCATGGCAAATTTGTTTTTGGATCAATCGATAGGTATTGACGAGATCAATACATTTCAGTTAAAATTTTTCATCTAGCATAACAATTGTGAGCGCCACAGGTTTGGGCGGTTTGTGGGCGTTATAGTGGGCGTGGCATATTCGCGTGACAAAATTGCGCTGCGTACAAAGCTACAGAATCTAAATCTGAGATCCCGATTCTCTATCTTTGATAGTTTCCGAGATATCCACGTTCATACTTACGATTTTTTGAAGTTTGTGGGCGGTTTGTGGGCGTTAAAGTGGGCGTGGCAAACTTTTTTTTGGGTCAATCGATAGGTATAGATAAGAACAACACATTTCAGTTAAAATTTTTACTCTAGCATCAAAACTGTAGGAGCCACAGTTTTGGGCGGTTTGTGGGCGTTAGAGTGGGCGTGGCACTCTACTGAAACAAACTTGCGCTGCGTAAGAAGCTCAGGAATCTGCACGCCAAATCTCAATAGCGTAGCTCTCATAGTTTCCGAGATCTCAGCGTTCATCCGGACGGACAGACAGACGGACAGACGGACAGACGGACAGACGGACAGACGGACATGGCTAGATCGACTCGGCTAGTGATCCTGATTAAGAATATATATACTTTATGGGGTCGGAAACGCTTCCTTTTGCCTGTTACATACTTTCCGACGAATCTAGTATACCCTTTTACTCTACGAGTAACGGGTATAATAAAATGTTCATTTTGAGAAGTCCTCAAAATTATGTTTCGCGTATAATATATGAATATATATATAATATACGCGGTATTTTAAGTGAGAATACAACTAGACTAATGAACTTGTTCATTTATCCCCAACGGCCCCAAAAGATCAAGTTTTCTAAATTTTTACTTTTACACTTTCTTTGCTCTTTTTTCTAAACTAATTGATTTTTTTAAAGTCTTGGTATGCATTCCTTTCGATTGATGATTTGTTACGATCGTATTATTATAATAGATATTCATTTTTCCGTGTATTTATAGTAGTCGCCTTGGCACACTCTCCTGGTGCGCTTCGTCACGACGTGGACTGCCGTCCACAGTGATTCTTAGCTATATCGCGGAACCTGTAGGTGATGGAAATTAAGTTTGTATTGGACTTTTAGTCTGGAGCACCCAAATGTCGTGGAAAACTAGAAATGGTTAGTAGATATTTAACAAAGATCCATTTTGTGTTATTGTGTTATCGGATTTCAATAATTAGAACTTTAAATACTTGCCCCACGAAACCCTATTTTTGAACCAGCATACAACGTTAATTCTCCTGCGTCTGAAACTTATTTAATTCGCAAACATTTTGAATTTGCCTTGAAAAGCGAAAAGCAAGGAAGCCAGGTGTTTTAAATCTTACACTTATTTTGGCCCGTCTGGTATCTCTATCAGCGGAGAATTAATAAATTCACAAATCCGTATATGTTTCACGCATTCAAGAGGTGAAACTTTAAAGAAATTTTCGGAATTTTTTTAACAAATGTCATACGCTTATAAGGATATACATATCCTCATTCACATACGAATACAAACATACACAATAACATGTTTTTTTTTGCATACATAGCAGAATAACGTAGGAATTTTTCCAATGTTTGCTTACTACTTTCCGTACTCGTTGAAAAATGCTAGCCTTAATCTTATTAAAGACCTTTAAAGCACTTCACCTTCGCTATTATAATTCTTATCCAATATTGATTCATATGGGAGTGTCAGCCAGTCTTCAACGCCTCACTATGGGGAAATTAAAAAAAAACCTTGTCAACCTCGTTTTTTTAAGATTTTAAAAGTTGTTTAACTTAAACTAAAAAAGAATTTGAAATCAACAAGAAAAATAAAAAAAACAAGGAAGAACGCTATAGTCGAGTACCTCGACTATCAGATACCCGTTACTCAGCTAAATGGACCAAAGGGAAATGGAGATATGCAAGCAGCAAAGCGAGATTGAATTGCGCCACCTATCGGCGGTAGACAGATTTAAGCGTTATGGGCGTTAGAGTGGGCGTGGCAAATTTGCGTAACGAACTTGCGCTGCGCACACTGCTACGAAATCTAAATCTGAGATCCCAATTCTCTATCCTTTATAGTTTCCGAGATATCCACGTTCATACTTACGATTTTTTGAAGTTTGTGGGCGTAAAAGTGGGCGTTTTTATCAATCGATAGGTATTAATGAGAACAATACATTTCAGTTAAAATTTTTATTCTAGCATCAAAACTGTAGGAGCCACAGTTTTGGGCGGTTTGTGGGCGTTAGAGTGGGCGTGCGTAAGAAGCTCAGGAATCTGCACGCCAAATCTCAATAGCCTAGCTCTCATAGTTTCCGAGATCTCAGCGTTCATCCGGACAGACAGACGGACATGGCTAGATCGACTCGGCTAGTGATCCTGATCAAGAATATATATACTTTATAAGGTCGGAAACTCTTCCTTCTGCCTGTTACATACTTTCCGATGAATCTAGTATACCCTTTTACTCTACGAGTAACGGGTAGAAAAAGAAGTCTCTGTTAAGTTTTCCCACTACAGACTACAAAGTTCAAGTTTTCTAAGAATCGGGATGCGCTGTACATACAATGTTCCTACGCGAACGACCTGCGCGGGTATAGAAACTTCGGCGTGCCAATATTAGCTTTCTTTCTTGTTATTAATTGTTTTAATGGCGACTAAGTTTCTTATTTGTATATAAATGCAATAAATCTATAGGATTAACCAATTCTTAGCATGGTGCAAAAAAAAAAGATTTTTTAGTTCATAATTACTATTTTGGTACCCTTGCAGAATTAGGATAAACATCATTCAAAAAGTCATATACTGTCGTAACCCATTTTTTCTGTCAAGAAGAACAAAGTATTTTATACGAGGTTGCTATTATATATATATTGATGACCCATCAATTCGACGTTTTGCCCGATCAAAAAGGTGCTGGTTTGAGCTTATGTGTGTGAGCTCTTATTGTCATAGTGCACAGTGATCTGTCTTCTCTTGTTCGTTTATCGAATGCCTCCGAAGACTTCAGGCAAACAAATTGTGGGGTACCGCGGAGAAGTCTCCACATGACCAGTTTAACCAAAGAATCAGGCAAAAAGTGTTTCTTCCACGAACAACTTTCGTTGGATTTGGATTGTTTTCGAAGACCCACGCAGTTTTCATGACTCGTAACCTGTGACGATTTTATAAACGTGGAAGAATTGCCCAAGGATGCCTCTCTCACGATATGTCACACAGTACGATCTTGCATTATCAGATAACGCACGGCATCACTGTTCTCTGAAACAATGACTGTTTTTGGACGACCTTCACGACTTTCGTCTTCGAGCGAGCGTCGGCCACGATTGAATTCATTAAATTAGTTTTTCACAGTGCTATAGGATGGTGCTTCATCGCCATACAACGATTTAAGTTAATCGATGCACTATTGTCGGGATAATCCACGTGGAAAGTTGTGAAAAATGATTGCATACTTCAATTTTTTCGCCGAGGTAAGTTTTTGATTAATCGTTAATCGATATCAAACGTCGTCACATATAAGAAAGTTGTATGGAGCTTTTATCGATAAAAGTCCAAACTTTTTTTTTGGTAAAAAGGCAATTGGTTTTAATATGGCTAGAAGTGACCTAGGCCAGATATAAGCTCATTAATTATGTACTTTAAAAAAAATTGTAAGTGCTTACTCATGATAGTAACACAATTTATTTACATAAATGGTTTATTATAGTAAATTGGGATGGGTAAATATTTTTTTCTTTTTTTTAATTATTTTAATTTTGTCTGAGCTACGGAATCACAGGCCCCGCGTCAAAAGCAAAGGCTGGTTCTGGTTCAAATAAGTAGGGTATAGTGACGAACAATTTGTTTTTGAAAGCCAATTTAGATATTTATCAAAGGTTTAAAAGCAGAAAGTTGCTGACATCTTTTGAGCATATTCCTGTAAAAGTTTGATGGTGAGTTTCTAGCGGAATTAATTACTACAGCTCTTGGAGTGAACCAATATTTCACTTTTAAAAGTTGTAGGGTAAGGTGACAAACTGATAAATACACACTAAAACTCTATGCAGATGTGAAAATTAATTATTTTTTCTTCAAGAAAAGGAAAAATGTACAATTATGGAATACAATTTTAACTGTACACCTAAAAAATTACTTCTTCAGTTCATGGTTTAAATTAAAGACCCGGGTACTTTTCGTACGTCTCAACGCGCGATAGCCAAGTGCAAAAAACGACCCTACTGACGGTCGATAGCCAAAGAGCACAGTCTTGCGCACCCTCTCTACTTACCTACCGCCTACTCCGACGGCGAGGAGCTCTCAGTGCAAAACCCCCCCACCATCAGATTTGCTGCGCCAGGGCAGCAACAACTTGCAGCGGTTAAACTTCTGCAATCGCACTAAATGTAACAGCAACTACCGCAACGGCAGCAAAAAAAAACCAACAAAACCAAAACAAAATTTAACTAGCGGGCCCGGCATTACAGACCGTACAGATCGCTACATCCATATCAAGCGTAAGCTTAGCCTGCAGAACACCGCGGTAGGTAGGTAACACGTCAAATATAAACCAAATATACAGAAAACTACCCGGGAGATCAAACAATAAAATATATTCCCTTTTAGCAGAAAATGAACCGGAAATGGGTCAAGAGACCCAACCGAAACCAATGCCCCAATGCATTAGGAAGAAAATCTCGAATGCCCTGGTCAACAAAATTGTTGCGCTGACCGGGATCGGCAACTTTCATGTTGTCCCGGTCACAAAAGAGGGATATAGACGAGACCAAGCTTCAGACCAAATCTGAAGAACATTTCCGAGCTGTATCCAAATACCTAGAGGAAGCTAAGAAAAACTACAACACGTTCCAGCTAAAAAGCAGCAAGGGCTTGCAAGTGGTACTTAAAGGAATCGAGCCCGACATAACCCCCAAGGAAGTTAAAACAGTTTGGAGGAACCCACGGCCATCATCTACCTGATATTGCAGACCAATCCGGTTCCAATTTAGAAAGGAAACGACTCAGCCTTACTTTGACGAAGGGGCGTAATTCGAAAACAAGATTGATAAACTTATTTGAAGCATGGTTGCAATTAGAATAGAAGGCTAAAAAAAAGATTTCATTAAGAAGAAAATGTTTCCAAAATGAGTTCAGGGCCAAAGTGGGTCGAATAGTAGATAAACCAAGAGCTGGAGGAAGTGGAACTTCGAATGATGGGGACACAGCCAGAAAATTCTTCAATAATCCTGATATATCTGCCGACATTACGGGAATTGAAAAAGACTTAATAATCGGAGTCTCAACTTAATTGCAAGCTTTATCTTCGGGCTACAAGATACATCCGCCAAAATTTAGTAACTGTGCTCTTCAAACCGCAAAGCAGCTGATTGACAAGTACCCCTTGTTTTATCTCCCCCAACGGGACATAAAAATGTACTTCATGATCCTGACACTATAAAACAATTCTTACTTTTGATTGGAGAGCTTTCTGAAGAACCCGCTGAAGCAAAAGTTAAGGATATTTAAAATTTCAGTTCAGCCTGTTATGATTACAAGAAATGAATTTTTGAGTGCTCTCTCATGTAAACGCAACCACTGAGAAAATCGATCCTATGGAAGCTATAGGATATAGTAGTACGATCTGACCAATTTCTGTAACATATGTTTATATTTTTCAAGATTTTTGGTAAAAGTTTTATAGCGATATCACATCTATAAATATTTATGGCCGCGGCTCTATACAAGCATAATCACTGTGCACTGGTTCAAAACCAGAACATGGTGTTACTGCTGTTTGCAGCTAAGCAGTCCAAATAACTGATGGCAAATCTATGAATATAGATGTGGAACGTCAATGGCGTTTCTCGGTACAAGCTCGAAATAACACAGTTCCTAAATAAAACAAGGAAGAACGCTATAGTCGAGTACCTGGACTATCAGATACCCGTTACTCAGCTAAAGGGACAAAAAGGAAATGGAGATATGCAAGCAGCAAAGCGAGATTGAAATGCGCCACCTACCCCTGATCTCAATATATGGTTATGTGGGCGGTAGACAGATTTAAGCGTTATGGGCGTTAGAGTGGGCGTGGCAAACTTTTTTTTGGGTCAATGGATAGGTGTTGACGAGACTAATACATTTCAGTTAACATTTTTTTCTAGCTTGAAAATTGTGGGCGCCACAGGCTTGGGCGGTTTGTAGGCGTTAGAGTGGGCGTGGCAAACTTTTTTTGGATCAATCGATAGGTATTGACAAGACTAATACATTTCAGTTAGTTTTTTATTTAGCATACAAATTCTGGGCGCCACATGTTTGGGCGGTTTGTGGGCGTTAGAGCGGGCGTGGCATGTTCACGTAACAAACGTGCGCTGCGCTCAAGGCTACGGAATCTAAATCTGAAATCCCGATTCTCTATCTTTGATAGTTTCCCAGATATCTGCGTTCATACTTACGATTTTTTGAAGTTTGTGGGCGTTAAAGTGGGCGTCGCAAACTTTTTTTTTTGAGTCAATCGATAGGTATTGATGAGAACAATATAATACAATCTAGTATACGCTTTTACTCTACGTGTAACGGGTTAAGATACTATTGACATTATGCTACTGGTGGAGACGTACCTCACAAGCAAATACAACTTCGAAATGAAGGGCTACACTTTCTACCGCACAGATCATCCAGATGGTAACGCTAACGGCGGAACCGGCATCTTAATCGGGGAACGCAAACACCACTTTCACCAAAGGTTTGCAACTAATTACTTGCAGGCCACGTCTATCAAAGTGCATTCAGGTAACAAAAACCTTTCCATAGCCGTTGTTTACGGCCCGCCTAGCTTTACAATTTCTGAAGGACAATTCATGGATTTTTACAACTTACTCAGGGATCGTTTCATAGCTGCAGTGGACCAAAATGCGAAACACACGCACTGCGGATCACGCTTCGTGACTTCCAAAGGAACAATCATAAAACCGAACAACACCGAACATACTGGCCAGCAGACCCCAGAAAAGTTCCAGACTAATAGATTTAGCTAATAACTCTTCTGCAAAGCTCAGAAACTACAGATCTCCCCCACAGGCTGACGTCGCTCAAAACCAACTGGTTAAAATATGAATAGTATGTAAGTTCCCACATTGAACTAGCTCCGCAGCTCAACATCGAAGCGGACATAGACTTCTCTACCGATGCTCTTGAAGATGCATCAGTCACTATCTCAACAGCACTAAAAAGGGACGTGTAATCCAACCACTTAAAAACTAATCCGATCCCTGCTACTTGTCCATTTGTCATACTACAAATCGAATCTGAAACTATTTCACTACCAACACTGTTTCAGCCAAAGGAAATCGCGAAAGTCATCGGGGAACTGAAATCGAAAAAGGCCCAGGCGGTGACCTAATAATCCTAAAAATGACAATGGAACTTCCAAACTCTGCTATTGACACAATTCCGTCATCCTACAGACCAATAAGTTTATTATCGGGTCTGCCTAAGTTCTTCGAAAAATGCCTTCTTACACGAATAATACCATATTAAGGAGCACACAATGTTATCGCGGCTCATCAATTTGGCGTCCGTCAAAACCATGGAACAATTAAACAACTTAACAGAATAACATCAGAAATACGCACAGCCTTTGAGCATCGGGAATACGGCAGCTACTTGAGTCGTATCTCTACAACAAAGTCTTCGCAGTAAGGTGCAGCACAACAACATCCGACCACTACATTATCGAAGCTGCAGTTCCGCAAGGAAGCGCACTAGGGCCTTCTCTGTTCGTCCTATACACGGCGTAGGAATCTACAAACAAGCATCAAACAACATCTACGTTCGCTGACGACACTCCAATCCTAAGTCGCTCGAGGTCCCAGGCCCAGCAACAACACAGCTACCCAATCACCTCATCGTAGTTGAGAGGTGGCTATCTGCCTGGCGTATTAAAATAAATTTTAAAAAATTTAAACATATGTCGTTTACTCTCAACAGGCACTATCACTGAATAGTAAGCAGGTTCCCCAAGTCAACGAAGTAACGTATCTCGGCGTCCACCTCGACAGACGACTAACCTGGAGAAGACACATCGAATGCAAGAAATTACATCTAACAAGGGAGAACGCTATAGTCGAGTACCTCGACTATCAGATATCCGTTACTCCGCTAAAGGGACCAAAGGAAAATGGAGATATGCAAGCAGCAAAGCGAGATTAAAATGCGCCACCTACTGGCGGTAGACAGATTTAAGCGTTGAGGGCGTTAGAGTGGGCTTGGCAACATTTGTATACGTGTAACGGGTATAGATACTATTGACATTATGCTACTGGTGGAGACGTACCTCACAAGCAAATACAACTTCGAAATGAAGGGCTACACTTTCTACCGCACAGATCATCCAGATGGTAACGCTAACGGCGGAACCGGCATCTTAATCGGGGAACGCAAACACCACTTTCACCAAAGGTTTGCAACTAATTACTTGCAGGCCACGTCTATCAAAGTGCATTCAGGTAACAAAAACCTTTCCATAGCCGTTGTTTACGGCCCGCCTAGCTTTAAAATTTCTGAAGGACAATTCATGGATTTTTACAACTTACTCAGGGATCGTTTCATAGCTGCAGTGGACTAAAATGCGAAACACACGCACTGCGGATCACGCTTCGTGACTTCCAAAGGAACAATCATAAAACCGAACAACACCGAACATACTGGCCAGCAGACCCCAGAAAAGTTCCAGACTAATAGATTTAGCTAATAACTCTTCTGCAAAGCTCAGAAACTACAGATCTCCCCCACAGGCTGACGTCGCTCAAAACCAACTGGTTAAAATATGAATAGTATGTAAGTTCCCACATTGAACTAGCTCCGCAGCTCAACATCGAAGCGGACATAGACTTCTCTACCGATGCTCTTGAAGATGCATCAGTCACTAACTCAACAGCACCAAAAAGGGACGTGTAATCCAACCACTTAAAAACTAATCCGATCCCTGCTACTTGTCCATTTGTCATACTACAAATCGAATCTGAAACTATTTCACTACCAACACTGTTTCAGCCAAAGGAAATCGCGAGTCATCGGGAAACTGAAATCGAAAAAGGCCCAGGCGGTGACCTAATAATCCTAAAAATGACAATGGAACTTCCAAACTCTGCTATTGACACAATTCAGTCATCCTACAGACCAATAAGTTTATTATCGGGTCTGCCTAAGTTGTTCGAAAAATGCCTTCTTACACGAATAATACCATATTAAGAAGCACACAATGTTATCGCGGCTCATCAATTTGGCGTCCGTCAAAACCATGGAACAATTAAACAACTTAACAGAATAACATCAGAAATACGCGCAGCCTTTGAGCATCGGGAGTACGGCAGCTACTTGAGTCGTATCTCTACAACAAAGTCTTCGCAGTAAGGTGCAGCACAACAACATCCGACGACTACATTATCGAAGCTGCAGATCCGCAAGGAAGCGCACTAGGGCCTTCTCTGTTCGTCCTATACACAAACAAGCATCAAACAACATCTACGTTCGCTGACGACACTGCAATCCTAAGTCGCTCGAGGTGCCCAGGCCCAGCAACAACACAGCTACCCAATCACCTCATCGTAGTTGAGAGGTGGCTATCTGCCTGGCGTATTAAAATATATGAAAAAAATTTAAACATATGTCGTTTACTCTCAACAGGCACTATCACTGAATAGTAAGCAGGTTCCCCAAGTCAACGAAGTAACGTATCTCGGCGTCCACCTCGACAGACGACTAACCTGGAGAAGACACATCGAATGCAAGAAATTACATCTAACAAGGGAGAACGCTATAGTCGAGTACCTCGACTATCAGATATCCGTTACTCCGCTAAAGGAACCAAAGGAAAATGGAGATATGCAAGCAGCAA
This sequence comes from Drosophila subpulchrella, assembly GCF_014743375.2. NCBI lineage: Eukaryota > Metazoa > Arthropoda > Insecta > Diptera > Drosophilidae > Drosophila > Drosophila subpulchrella. Next base: position 1,619,071 of record NW_023665550.1, read on the forward strand.
AGCGAGACTAAAATGCGCCACCTACTGGCGGTAGACAGATTTAAGCGTTGAGGGCGTTAGAGTGGGCTTGGCAACATTTTTTTTAGATCAATCGATAGGTATTGACGAGACCAATACATTTCAGTTAACATTTTTTATCTAGCATGAAAATTGTGGGCGCTACAGGTTTGGGAGACTTGTGGGCGTTAGAGTGGGCGTGGCATATTCGAATAACAAACTTGCGCTGCGTACAAGGCTACGGAATCTAAATCTGAAATCCCAATTCTCTATCTTTGATTTTTTGAAGTTTTTGGGCGGTTTGTGGGCGTCAAAGTGGGCGTGGCAAACTGTATGTCAATCGATAGGTATTAATGAGAACAATACATTTCAGTTAAAATTTTTATTCTAGCATCAAAACTGCAGGAGCCACAGTTTTGGGCGGTTTGTGGGCGTTAGAGTGGGCGTGGCACTCTTCTGAAACAAACTTGCGCTGCGCAGGAATCTTAGGAATCTGCATGCCTAATCCCAGTATTGTAGCACCTATAGTTTCCGAGATCTCAGCGTTCATACGGACAGACGGACATGGCTAGATCGGCTCGGCTAGTGATCCTGATCAAGAATATATATACTTTATGGGGTCGGAAACGCTTCCTTCTGCCTGTTACATACTTTCCGATGAATCTAGTATACCCTTTTACTCTACGAGTAACGGGTATAAAAATAAAAGCCAGCAGCTTCCACTGGATCTTAAACGCTCGTTCACCTGGCCCCTGCACCTGGACTCCACTCTCAAGTCCATCTGGACTGATGGCGGGCACAATCGAAAATCTTGCGAACTTTCACTGGGGCACCATGGTGTATTCGCAACCAAAACACCCACAGCGACCTCGGCATTCTTGCTGTAAAAGATGAAATAAACAAACAAAAAGCTTCCTCGTACAATGAAAATCTCTCTGTGCACCCAAATCGTCTCACAAGAGGCTTGACTCTGGTTTCAAGCAGATCCCGCCTACAACGCAACAACCTCCCAACCCAGCAATAACTTTCAGGGCCCCTTACCTCAATACCAGTCATATGACTGTTTGTTAGGTTTTTACTATACGATTTGATACACTTATTGTTAGTACCCAAAGGGAAAAGATTAAATAAATAAATAGCAAAGCAAATTAAATTATACCCACTAACTTTTCTCTCCTTTCCATTAGTTCCTAATCCGTTCGTGTCAATTTTAAATAACTATTTTAACAGATCCCGCCTACAACGCAACGATCTCCCAACCCAGCGATAACTATCAGGGCCCCTTACCTCCATACCAGTCATGTGACTGTTAGTTAGGTTATTACTATAAGATTTGATACACTAAACATGGACCACACTTACTCCAAACAGCGACAAAAGATTTAGATAAGTAATTACAAATTTACTTTACTACAGACAACAAATTAAAAATTTAATTTTTTTTAGATACTGATGATCCTTCTAGTCTGTCTTCGCATGTACCGTATTTACTCGGTCATGGGTCCACTTCTAGTCGGTCCTTACTTTCTCCCCAAGGATTGTGCTTAGCAGAAAGGACCTTCCAGGATACTACCCACTGTGGCTATGATGGGCTCGACCTTCTTCTCTTGCCCACGGTCCAAACAGCTGGTTTCCGATGTCGGTTTCTAGTGGCACATTATCCTGGTTAGTTTTTATTTTTAGTGATTCCATTTGATAAATATATTTATTTTTAGATTGGGCACCATCTGTCATGTCCTGCTGTTTGCGCGGTGTAGTTGCCGGCTATCCATAGAATGTCCCAGGGAGGGGCATAACCGATATTTTAATCCACGCAGCCGACTCAACAAAAACAAAACGGAATTTTAAATATTGAATATGGTAATTTTTACGACGTATTCTGATCATAATGACTGGACTACACGACTATAATCGTAGTTTTTCACATATAACCTCCTACGCTTGGAAATAACATTTTATAACTAGTTCTGAGATTCGAATTTAATTTTATCAAAATCGGACGACTATATCATATAGCTGCCATAGGAACGATTGGAAAATTGGTAAAAAAAAAATAATATGAAACAAATTTTAGCTTCGGTGTTTTTGACATATTATTTTATACTTTTGGGAATATCAGTTTATGCCAAGCGATATTGCTTATTCATACGCATGTTTTCTTTGAAGATAATGCTCTCTTAACAGTTGCTCATTAGCATAAATTAGCGCTTATGAATTAAAACTCAAAAACTGCAACCTTTGTTGTTTTTTGTCTCCCAAGCATTTGACCGAGTTTGTCTTGAAGGCCTTATAAAAATACAATCATAACATTACTTTCAGAAAACACTCGTAAGTTACTTGAGTCGTACCTTTACCACAGAGTCTTCCCGGTGCGATGGAATGCAATAACATCCAACCAGTATACCATTGAAGCTGAACTTCCACAAGGTAGCGCACTGGGCCTTACTCTGTTAATCCTGTCCACAGAAGATATTCCTACAAACGAAAGGCTAATTACGTCCACATTTGCTGACAACACTGCAATTCTGAGCAGCTCGATATGCCCAACTAGAGCAACAGCTCAACTAGCGGATCATCTGGTAGTAGTTAAAAAGTGGCTATTAGACAGGCGAATAAATATTATTGAACAAAAGGTTAAGCATATAACGTTTACTCTTAACAGACAATCGTGCCCCCACCAACTTTGAACAGTAAGCAGATCCCTCAATCCAACGGTGGAACATATCTCGGCGTTCACCCCGACAGATGAACTAGAGGAAACACATTGAATGCACATCTCAACACATCTCAAACTTAGAGCTAGCAGCCTACACTGGACTATAAATTCTCGATCACCACTGTGTCTGGACCTCAAGGTTGTGCTCTGCAATTCCAGCTCTTAAGCAAGCAACAGCAACATTGATATTATACAGCGCTCAAAATCAAAAAAAGGGCGAACACCCACTGGTGCAACATGGTATGTTCGAAACATCCTTAGAGATCTTGGCATACCGCCGGTTAAAGATGAAATATCAGAGCACAAAGCGGCTTACCATAAGAAACTTACACTGCACCCAAATAATCTCGCAAGGAATCTAACAAGGGTCTCGAACAGTACCCGACTACTTCGAAACGATCTACCACCCCGGCAATAATTATCAGGGCCATTTAATCTTAAGTTAGTCTACATGACTGTAAGTTAGTTTATATTTCTAAATTTTCCGCGTGCGTTTATCATTTTAATAATTATTACGGGATCCACATGTGTTTGGTTTCATTTGAATTTGTCGGTTATATGCACTTGTGTTAGCGACCGTTTCCGTGTTTGTGATGTTAAAGTTCGAGTTACGGCTGGCAGTTTTTGTCGCTTACTATTTTCCAAATGCGTCGGTTGTGGTGTTGGCTTGTTCACGAGTGAGGCGCTCAATAGAGTAGTTTTCCTCACTCAGTTTGTTAGTTTTTCACTTGGTCAGAACTTCTTAGCTCGCTTATTCGTTTTTTGCCCACTACAGGGAGCAATAGTACTAAATTCCCTTCTCAAAATTTTTGTCTAATAACATATTTTTTAAGAGTCTGATTAAACAACCAAGGAACAACAAGGGAGAACGCTATAGTCGAGTACCTCGACTATCAGATACCCGTTACTCAGCTTAAGCGACCAAAGGGAAATGGAGATATGCAAGCAGCAAAGCGAGATTTAAATGCGCCACCTACCGGCGGAAGACAGATTTAAGCGTTGTGTGAGTTAGGGTAGGCGTGACAAATTCATTGTTCAATAGAATAAGTTAGCCGCGCACTTTGCTCTCTCTGAGCGCCGGCAGTGCTTTTCTCTTTGCCGCTAAGTTCGGCCGGCAACTATTTACATACACACACATACACGCGTAAAAACATTTCGCACTGTCTGGCTCTGACGTCATAGCTTTTTTTCTTGGGAGGTTTGTGGGCGTTAGAATGGGCGTAGAAAAATTTTTTTTGGGTCAATCGATAGGTATGGACAAGACTAATACATTTCAGTTAAAATTTTCTATCTAACATCAAAACTGTAGGAGCCACAGTTTTGGGCGGTTTGTGGGCGTTAGAGTGGGCGTGGCACTCTACTGAAACATACTTGCGCTGCGTAAGAAGCTCAGGAATCTGCTCGCCAAATCTCAATAGCCTAGCTCTCATAGTTTCCGAGATCTCAGCGTTCATCCGGACAGACGGACAGACGGACATGGCTAGATCGACTCGGCTAGTGATCCTGATCAAGAATATATATACTTTATGGGGTCGGAAACGCTTCCTTCTGCCTGTTACATACTTTCCGACGAATCTAGTATACCCTTTTACTCTACGAGTAACGGGTATAAAAACTATTGGGGAATTAAAAAAATAAGCGCAACAAAAAAACTGAACAAGAGAGCAACTAAACAAATTGAACGATTAAAGTTAATCATTATACAAGTGAGTTCATGAATTCTCTTAAAAGTGAACAACTTATCTTGTTCATAAAGTGAACAGTGTTTACCAACAGTAGTCTTTTGAAGAAGTGGCCTATTTAGGATTTTGTAATACATGAGTTTTTAGCACGTTCACTAATTCGTTCATTAATACGTACAAATTTGTCCAATTATCGTACTTACGGTTCTGCTTCGATTGATTTTAATTTGGCCACATAATTAGAAGGAATATAGCCCTCGGAACGAGTCTTCTTGCTGCGCGCCAGCCACCAGTCGCCCTGTTGGTATAATTAAAAATTAAAGCGATGCACAGATATTTTAAAATTAATTGTTCTACATATATACATTTTGATTGCATTACTCAAAATCTCTGCTGCCTTATTAAGCGTGTTCCGTAAATTATGAATATATTTTTTTTCTTTTAATCACCTGGTAGAAATTTTTTCCATTCGGCATGTTTTATCAACTTCGTACAGCTTATTGCCTACACAGGCATATTGTATTGCATCATACCAAATGAGAAACATTTAAGAAGTGCGTTTATTTAGTGTATCGTAAAATACATTTTCGTTACAAAAGTTGATATCAGAACTTTAATATGTTGAAGCAACATAAATGTATACATTTTTAAGGTAATACTCTCACCCGCTTATTGCATTCGCAAACGAAGGTGCGAGATAGCCAATTATTAAAATAAATTAAAAATTAAAAAAAATAAAAATAATTTTAAAAAAATAAAAATAATTTAAAAAAAATATTTTTTTACATTCTTGATTTGCTTAAAACTTTTTTACATATACTGTTTGGTAAATAAGTAACACTCTAGAAATATCAGAGTTTGGTCGACAAAAGAGTTTTTAAGTTCAAATTTTTTAGTATGTTAAAACCGCCAAATTTAAAAAATTCCCCTTTGAACATCTATCCGCGATCTTGAAACTGTTTCAGTTTTCACTTCCGAAATATTCAGACTGATTAGAATTTTCCAGACCTGTTCCGATACCATTAGTATACAGCCACAACGCACCCAAACGATTAATAGCAAATTCCGTAAGCTGTATACTCCTGGATCACGAAAATGACACAAACATTTTTTCCGATAAGTTTTTTTTTTAAGATTTTTGGAAGTTTAAAACGTTAAAGCGTTGACTTTTTCGAATTTCTTCTTATATCTCACCCAATTCATTTAACCCACGTTAAATTCCAATTTTCCATTAATTTTGCCCATATACGACTTGTTCTTCATTTGCTGGGATGTAAACTTTAAGTTCGAACCCAGTATTTTCGATTTTTACTAAATGTACAGCCGTCTTATAGTCGATTAAAATTATCTTTTTTGTCTTGTCGAGCTCCGGCGCTGGCATTACTTATGCAATCATATTGATATTTATTGCAAAGTTTAGCTCTGGTCTATTGACCTAAAAAAAAATTAGGTGGATACGATTCGTGATTTAGAGGGATCCCACACTAACAGAATTTTTATCACGCGCTTGGTTGCGTTTCATGGATATTATTTTGTACACTAGTAATTCGTGAAGTTCTTCAGGAAGTAAGTATTCTAAAGAACATCACGAGTATCCCCATCTTACTCTATTAGCTTTCGAAAAGTTCTCACGGGACATTTTCGACACACATTTGACTGTCGCATTTAGGTTCGACAACAGGAATATTATTATTATACCCGTTACTCGTAGAGTAAAAGGGTATACTAGATTCGTCGGAAAGTATGTAACAGGCAGAAGGAAGCGTTTCCGACCCCATAAAGTATAAATATTCTTGATCAGGATCACTAGCCGAGTCGATTTAGCCATGTCCGTCTGTTCGTCCGTCCGTCTGTCCGGATGAACGCTGAGATCTCGGAAACTATGAGAGCTAGGCTATTGAGATTTGGCGTGCAGATTCCTGAGCTTCTAACGCAGCGCAAGTTTGTTTCAGCAGAAAGCCACGCCCACTCTAACGCCCACAAACCGCCCAAAACTGTGGCTCCTACAGTTTTAATGCTAGAATAAAAATTTTAACTGAAATGTATTGTTCTCATCAATACCTATCGATTGACTCAAAAATAGTTTGCCACGCCCACTTTATCGCCCACAAACCGCCCACAAACTTCAAAAAATCGTAAGTATCAACGTGGATATCTCGGAAATTATCAAAGATAGAGAATTGGGATTTCAGACTTAGATTCCGTAGCCTTGTACGCAGCTTAAGTTTGTTACGCGAATATGCCACGCCTACTCTAACGCCCTCAAACCGCCCAAACCTGTGGCGCCCACATTTTTCATGCTAGATACAACATTTTAACTGAAATGTATTGGTCTCGTCAATACCTATCGATTGATCCAAAAAAATTTGCCACGCCCACTTTAACGCCCATAACGCTTAAACCTGTCTACTGCCGGTTGGTGGCGCATTTTAATCTCGCTTTGCTGCTTACATATCTTCATTTCCCTTTGGTCCCTTTAGCTGAGTTACGGGTATCTGATAATCGAGGTACTCTTTCTTGTTTTTTTTTTAGGTATACCTATCGGATTCTCCGTTCCAAAGTACAACGAACAAAATGGAGAATGTTCAAAATTTTATCTTAACTGTGGCAGATAGTATTTTTCTTTACTTTATTCGTTTTATCTCACACGCTTCCTTTTTCTTCTAAAGCCTAGTACTCAGATCAGCCAAGAGTTTCACTAGTCGAATAATAGTATTCATTGTAGTGTTACCGAAGTTTTAAAAGTTCTCCCGCCGTGCATATTGCATGGTCTTACTGTCAAGAAGCTGGGTTTGTTTTGTTGACGATCTAAAAGAGACGAATCTACTGGTGTACAAAGAAAAAAATATACATGGAAAGTTCAAATGATGTTTTTTTTTTTATTTTTTTTTGCGCCATCTGCAGTCCAGCTCCGATTCCTCCAGCTGTCCCTTAGCGGGCGTTTTTTTTCCTCCTCCCTATAAAAGCCAGTACACCCTCCAGATCCGCATTAGCTGCCAAGTTGCTGGTGGAGGTGGAGTACTGCGATTCTCCAATGCTGAGCTCGTCGGAGATCGCAAAACTGGTGGTTCTGCTAAAAAGATACTTATATTAGTACAACGTGACCAAATTCCTTTGGTCAGAACTTACTTTTTTTGGGAGTACACGTCCGGCAAGAAGTCCATATAGGGAGGGAAGTCCCACTCGTCATGCTCCTTCCCAATGGGCTTTTCGATTGAATTATCTCCAGCACTTCAACTATTCTGCGGATTTGTACTATTGTGGTATTGCCTTCTGTGGGTCAAGTTCCACAATAATGGCCAACTTGGATAAGGCTTGGATTAGACGTCCTTTTTCATCTGCACTGACCTCCTGCAGGCGCTTAGGGTTTTGCCTTCCATTTTTAATTTTTCCTTTCAATACCGCTTCTGTACGAACACGTCAAAATTCAGTTCATCGAAATTCATTCGCGAAATCAGGTATTTTTTCTGGTATTTCCTTAGCTTATCTGAGAACTAGGCTGAAAAACAGACCCTCACTCCTACGGTTAGCTCACGGTTTTCGTCGATTTGAGTACTTGGCTTAAGGATCCTATCGGAACATAGTCTTAGCACCTAAGACATCGTACATCTATCGATACCTATTTACTTTATACTGAAACTCCATAACATATGTTCTAAAAGCTAGAGTGATCTGGAGTTGGCCTAATACAATAGGGGAGTGTTGGGCATAGTGACGAACCATTCTTTTTTTAAATGTTACTTTCCACCAATATTTTTTTCCTTTTAAAAATTGTAGGGAAAGGTGACGAACTGATAAATACACACTAAAACTCTGTGCCGGTGTGAAAAAAAAGTTGAAAATGTACAATAATGGAAAACAAATTTAAAAATATTTCTACTTCAGTTCTGGGGTTAAATTAACAAATTAAGTTGCTCAATTTCAAGTTTACAAAAATCAACAAAAAATATATAAATATAATTTTTTTAGTTGTCAGCTGTAGAAAAGAAACAAATAACAATATAATGTCAACAAATACCGAAAAAAATTAGGGTTTATACCCTACACAATCTTTGGTACGATACCCCACAAGGTATTGTTCGAAATATGATGGTGATACTTTCATAAGACGCAAGAACTGTTGCTAAAGATCTTATTAATATTTGTATATTTTTATCTGACTTGGTTTTTCACAAATCTTTGGACGTGACGTCACATTTAACGACTTCGCCACCTTACCCTACTCTTCAACTCTTCCAAAAATTGGAAATCGCGAACGTACGCAAAATGGAAGTCGACTTTGGTTAAATCTTGTAAAATTCAAAAATCTGAGGATTGGGACGGAATGTTCTAAAGCAAGAACTTTACTTTAATCGAGGGTGTCCCCAAGGAAATATCTCCATTTGTTTTTTTTTTTATTGAATTCAGTACCGGTCGCGATTGTACGGGTCGCGAACGTACGATTTTTCCATGTTGTTTTATTAACAGTTAATTTAAAATTTTTTCGCTCTCTTTGAATTTTTATCTTCTTGTTAGTATGGAATAAAGAGATTTGGTAGGAAAAGTGCAAACATATTACATGTTTTCCTTGCGAAATAGTTAAGCATATAAATGCCTTTAAAAGTAGCTAAAAATGAAAAAAAACGTAAATTTTTTCAGTTTTCAGAAAATTTTTTCAATAAAACAAATGAAATATGCTATGGTTCCACTGTATTGGGAAAAGATGGCCATTTTTTTATGACAATACGCAAAAAATACGATGATTATGAAGATTTTTTAGTTTCGGTCCTGGTTGACCATTTGGCGGATATGCCCATATGCAATACATTTTAATTCTGATGATGCAATAGAACATTAAAAATCAACGAAATTGATAAAAATATCATTTAAATACAAGAGTTATCTCGAATTATTTTTAAGTAATCTATTATTATGCCAGCGGACTTAAATGGTGGAAAGTATTTTTCGGAAGTTAACAGAGTAACAACAAAGGGAAATTCGAGTACGTGCTGTTCTTTAGAGAGTACATAAGTCTCGGAACAGGTCTGGGTAATTTGAATCCGTGTAAATCTTTCGGAAATGAAAACTTGAACAAAGCCGAATAATTTGTTTGCATCTTTTCCCCGTTATCGTCCCTTTTCCTCGTAATCTCGTTACTCCGTTGCGTTTTGCCCCTTTTCAAACATGGCTTTGCTCCTTTGCAATATTATCCCTTTGACCCTTTGCCAAGTTCCCCTGGGAGCATTTCTTTCTTGTTAGCAAATCGTGGTTATTAAAATGATTTAAATTATATTATCATTATTTGTTCTCGGTTAGTTTAAATATTTTATATGCACTTTGAGGGCAAATAAATTTGTTTGTAAATTTAAATTAGTTTAACCGTTTTAAGAATGACATTTTCCTCTTTTTAAGGGAAAATGGTTTTTTGAAAAAACAAAACAAACAGTTACACACACATGCACATAAGGTGGCAAAGGCGATCTAAAAAAGTAAACAAATTCGCCCTGTTAACAGGTTGTATTCTCACTCAACTGCGATAGATAACTTTTGTGTTCTATTTTAATGATTGCCCTTCTAGGATTAACGGAATATCCTATCCACATTGATATAAGAAAGCAAACATACGCACAAACAATATAAGCAAAGCAAATATATCCAAGCCAGTGACCGTAACAGTTATAACTTTTTATTTAAAAATCATTCTTTGATCATTACTCATCGCCTTTTCCTTATAAGTCATTAAGTAACTGTTATTTTCCAACTTGTATATAACAGTCTGTAAATAACAGTTATTTTCTCACTAAGAATTAAGAGTCTTTCCATAACTTTTATTCAATGACTTTTAAATAAAAGTTTAAAAATAATTTTTATTTTATTATAATTCGTAGAGTTAAAGGAATTTGTAAATTTGTAACAGGTAGAAGGAAGTGTCTCCGACCCCATAAAGTATATGTATTCTTCTTCAGCATCCCTAGCCAAGTCGATCTAGCCATTTTCGTTTGTCCGTCTGTCCGTGTGAACGCTTAGATCTCGGAAAATATAAGATCTAGAGGGTTGATATTTCAGATTTAGATTCCTTATTTTCTTAAGCAGCGCATGTTTGATTAGCTATAACATATTAATCTCGTCAATACCTAATGATTTACCCAAAAATAGTTTGCCACGTTCACCCTTACGCCCACAAACCGCCCAAAACAAAGGGGCCCACAGTTTTCATGCTAAAAAAAATTATAAATGAAATGTATTTCTTGTCAATACCTATCGATTGACATAAAAAAAAAGGTTTGGCACGCGTACTCCAACGCCCACAAACGCCCAAAACGCTTAAATCTGTTTGCCGTTCACATAACTATATCTTGAGATTCATACATTAATGATGGTTGAAAATGGCCAGTACTAACAAATTTGTTACCGTTGTCAATAGTGGTTCCTCTTGCTCTGAAGAATTCGCGGTCGTGTGTATAAGTACAAAATGAAATTTCAACAGAATTTAAACAAAAGAGATAACCAACAGATATTTATGAAAAATAAAATTTTTTTATGATTTTTTAAATAAAAGTTTTGTCGTAACAGCTATTTAGACATTTATTTTTTCAGTAAATTCAGAAAATAACTAATATTTATATACTTTTATTTATTCCAAACATGTGTATATATACACGTATAAATAAAAATCTGCTGTAATCGTCCGATTGTTTCGAGTGAAAACTTTAAAAAATAACAATTGGGTTCGGAGAAAGAGCGGTAAAAGTGTAAAAGTGAAAATTGGATCTGTTGGGGCCGGTGGGGATAAACACCCACCGCTATTAACCTACTTGTATTCTCACTTAAAATATGCGTCATTTCAAAAGATTTTAGGGAAATCTCAAAATGAAAATGTTATTTTGGTTGTCAGTTTGTCCCAAAACGTTCTTTTAGAGTCCTGAAAATTCCAGACGATGCTAAACAGCTCAATATAAAACAAGGAAGAACGCTATAGTCGAGTACCTCGACTATCAGATACCCGTTACTCAGCTAAAGGAACCAAAGGGAAATGGAGATATGCAAGCAGCAAAGCGAGATTTAAATGCGCCACCTACCGGCGGAAGACAGATTTAAGCATTGTGGGCGTTAGGGTAGGCGTGGCAAATTTTTTGTTGGATCAATCGATAGGCATTGACGAGACCAATACATTTCAGTTAAAATTTTTAATCTAGCATACAAATTGTGGGCGCCACAGGCTTGGGCGGTTTGTGGGCGTTAGAGTGGGCGTGGCATATTTGCGTAACAAACTTGCGCTGCGCACAAGGCTACGGAATCTAAATTTGAAATCCCAATACTCTATCTTTGATAGTTTCCGAGATATCCGCGTTCATATTTACGATTTTTTGAAGTTTGTGGGCGGTTTGTGGGCGTTAGAGTGGGCGTGGCAAACTTTTTTTTGGGTCAATCGATAGGTATTGATGAAAACAATTCATTTCAGTTTAAATTTTTACTCTAGCATCAAAACTGTAGAAGCCACAGTTTTGGGCGGTTTGTGGGCGTTAGAGTGGGCGTGGCACTCTACTGAAACAAACTTGCGCTGCGTAAGAAGCTCAGGAATCTGCTCGCCAAATCTCAATAGCCTAGCTCTCATAGTTTCCAAGATCTCAGCGTTCATCCGGACAGACAGACGGACAGACGGACAGACGGACAGACGGACAGACGGACAGACGGACAGACGGACATGGCTAGATCGACTCGGCTAGTGATCCTGACCAAGAATATATATACTTTATGGGGTCGGAAATGCTTCCTTCTGCCTGTTACATACTTTCCGACGAATCTAGTATACCCTTTTACTCTACGAGTAACGGGTATAACAAGGGAGAACGCTATAGTCGAGTACCTCGACTATCAGATACCCGTTACTCAGCTTAAGGGACAAACGGGAAATGAAGATATGCAAGCAGCAAAGCGAGATTTAAATGCGCCACCTACCGGCGGAAGACAGATTATAGCATTGTGGGCGTTAGGGTAGGCGTGGCAAATTTTTTTTTGGATCAATCGATAGGTATTGACGAGACCAATAAATTTCAGTTAAAATTTTTTATCTAGCATGAAAATTGTGGGCGCCACAGGTTTGGGCGGTTTGTGGGCGTTATGGTGGGCGTGGCATATTGGCGTGACAAAATTGCGCTGCGTACAAAGCTACGGAATCTAAATCTGAGATCCCGATTCTCTATCTTTGATAGTTTCCGAGATATCCACGTTCATACCTACGATTTTTTGAAGTTTGTGGGCGGTTTGTGGGCGTTAAAGTGGGCGTGGCAAACTTTTTTTTGGGTCAATCGATAGGTATTGATGAGAACAATACATTTCAGCTAAAAATTTTATTCTAGCATCAAAACTGTAGGAGCCACAGTTTTGGGCGGTTTGTGGGCGTTAGAGTGGGCGTGGCACTCTACTGAAACAAACTTGCGCTGCGCAGGAATCTCAGGAATCTGCATGCCTAATCCCAGTATTGTAGCTCTTATAGTTTCCGAGATCTCAGCGTTCATACGGACAGACGGACAGACGGACAGACGGACAGACGGACAGACGGACATGGCTAGATCGACTCGGCTAGTGATCCTGATCAAGAATATATATACTTTATGGGGTCGGAAACGCTTCCTTCTGCCTGTTACATACTTTCCGACGAATCTAATATACCCTTTTACTCTACGAGTAACGGGTATAAAAAAACTCGCTAATTTGGCGAGAAAACAGCTATAAATTGCTACATTTTGTACACCCGTAACTTGTGAACTACTAAAGCTACATGCTTGTGCTATATGTCGTTAGAAAGCTATTTTGAAATACTTTGTACGCCTTCTAATATAATTTAGTTTTAAATAATTTAGATTTTTTTGCTTGTTTTCTGAGTCCTAAAAAATGGCATAAACGATTTCAAATAAAATTTAAAGGTGTATAGTCCTTGAGATTCCTCAACTCTTGACATACGACACATTGTAGTAAAACGTCTCGTTTCAAAGGTATTAATCAACAAAAATGTCTACATTTACCAGTTCAGAACATCTAACACTTCAAACTCTATTTGAAGGTCCTGGAAATTTAACATGATGTTAAACAGCTTCATCAATTTGGTCGGCAGCGCGCCAGGAGGGTGTGCGAAGGCGACATGAAGGAATGAAAACCTACTGTAATCGTCCGATTGTTTCGAGTGATACATCAATCGAAAGGAATGGCAAAAACTAAAAGGATTGCATACCAAAACATTAAAAAATCAATTGGTTTGGAAGATAAAGTGATGAAAGTGTAAAAGTGAAAATTTAGAAAATTTGATCTGTTGGGGCGGTTGGACAAAAATGAACAAGTTCATTAGTCTAGTTGTATTCTTGAAATACGCGTCGAAACACACCTCATATGGAAAAATCCGATGTTCCGTTAAGAAGTTATACGCAAAACAAGATTTTGGCGGACGTTCTACCACTTTTGGAAAAACTAGTTTGGCATAGGCATATTGAACTGCAGCGTACCGAATGTAACAAATTTAGGAAGTGTTTTTATTTAGTAGATCGTATAATACATTTTCGTCACAAAAGTTCATATCACAAATTTTGTTTGTTTGAGGTGCGATCGTCACTACATTTTTACCTCGTTAAGAGGTGTTTTTGTTTGATATTCTGTTGATGGAAATTCTGCTGTGATGGTCTGATCCCAACGAGTGATACACTGATCGAAAGGTATCGCAAAAACTTAATTGCATACCAAGACTTTAAGAAAATCAACTGGTTTGGGCTGTTGGAATTATTGTTTTATTAGACTTTAACGAATAATCTAGTATACCCCTTTAATTTACGGGTAACGGGTATAAAATATGATATTCCTAAGAGTAGAAGACAATATCTCAAACAACACCAAAGCTATAATATAAAAAAAAATTTCATTATTTTTTCGATTCTTCCTATGGGAGGTACATATAGGATATAGTTGTCCGATCGGCCTCTTGGGAAGGTTTCATCCCGATAGCTTTAAGCAAAAAGACTAGATTGTGCAGAAAAGTTGGTAACCGATTTTTGTGAAACTTACTTCATTTTGCTTTCAGACAAAAATAAAAATTCTAAATAAATAAAATGTTTCTACTTTTATACCAGTTACTTTAGAGTATAAGGGTAGATTCGCCGGAAAGTATCTAAAAGGTGGAAGGAAGGGTTTCCCACCACATAAAGTATATATATTTTTGATTAGGATCACTAGACGAGTCGATCTAGCAATCCCTGTCTGTCCGTATAAACGCTGTGATCTCGGGAACTATAAAAAATATTGGGATTAGGTATATTCTAGAGATTCCTGCGCATTGCAAGTTTATTTTGGAAAAGTGCTCACTCTAACGCCCACAAACCGCCCAAATCCTATAAAGTGTATATATTCTTGATCAGGATCACTAGATAAGTCGATCTAGCCATCCCCGTTTGTCCGTATGAACGTTCTGAACGGATAAGGCATGCATATTCCAGAAATTTCCGAAATTTCCAAAATCGATCGTTTAAACCCCGATATCTCGGACTAAAAAAGGTACGACGGCTACTATGTAAGTTTCTTGCCTAAGTCACTTCTAACCATTTTAGAATCAATTGGCTCTTCTTCAATAAAAAAAAATGTTTAACTTTTTTTTATCGATAAAAGCTAAAAACAACTTTAATATGTATGCCCACGTTTGATATCCAATAAAAACGAATAAAAAACTTACCTCGGAAGAATGATGGAATTAGATCGAGAATATTTTTTGCAATGCATACTACAGCACTGTGAAAAACTGGTTTAGTGAATTCAATCGTGGCTTTGTGCCAAAGAACATTGATACCATGCTTAAACTAATAATGCAAGATCGTGAGATAAAGGCATCCTTAGGCAATTCTTCCACCAGCATACATTCGATATTGCATGAACACCTGGCCGTAAAAAAGTTTGTTCTCGTTGGATCCCGCACAATTTGACAACCGCTCGATAAAAAGACCGTGTGGATTGGTGCTAAGAAATTTTGATAAACCGTCATGAGGTGACGAATCATGAAGACCGCATGGATCTTCAAAGACATGCCAAATCCGAGGAAAGTTGTTCGTGGAAGAAGCGCCTCAAAGCAAATGGTCGCCTGATTTTTCGGTAAAACTTCTCAAGTGGCGACTCTTCCGCTTAAGCAACGTAATACGGTCAATTTTGAGCGGTACACCTTAATTTGTTTGCCTGAAGTCTTTGGAGAAATTCGATAAACGAACAAGAGAAGACAGATCCCTGTGCACCATGACAATAAGAGCTCACACACATCAGCTAAAACCAGCGTCGAATTTATGGGTCACCTGCAGTACAGCCCTAACTTGGCACCCAATGAATTCTTTTTATTCTTGCTCATCAAAAGAAAAATGCGTAGTCAACAATTTTCGTCGGCAGAAAAGTCTGTTGAAGCGTTCAAAAACCATTTTTTGAATGTGTCTTAAATCGGAGTGGAAAACTATTGGTTTCAGATCATCCAAAAGTGTATAAATCTTGATGGATAATACTTTGAAATACAATAAAACTCGAAGAGTAAACGAGTATACTAGATTCGACGGAAAGTATGAACAGGTACCCCACAAAGTATATATATTCTTGATCAGGATCACTAGCCGAGTCGATCTAGCCATGTCCGTCTGTCCGTATGAACGCAGAGATCTGGGAAACTATAAAAACTAGAAAGTTGTAACTTGGCATGGAGGTTCTTGCGCTTCTGGGACAGCGCAAGTTTGGTTCAGCACGCCCACTCCAACGCCCAATACGCCCACGCTAAAACCTGTCTAGCGCTTGAAGATTATGTAAAAGTGTAAATGCAATTTTGTTTTGATTATCAATATCTATTATCCTGCCAAAAATTGTTGAAATCGGACCATAAGTTATAGGCAAATGAAGAAACCGACGCTAGGTGGCGCCGTTGCGGGGTGTGCCTTGCTTTGCTGCATAAATCCATCTCCCTCGTACTCCCCTTAGCTGAGTAACGGGTATTTAATAGTTGATGGTACTGACTAAACCGTTTTCTCTTGTTGATAATAAATATTCGCATTTTTGTTATTGGCCAGAAACCCTCGTATTAGGCACACAGATTCTAGAAATTATTGCTCCGCGAAAGACAATTTCATCCGGGTGACATGCCCACTCCAACGCCCACAAGCCACACAAAACTGAGACGCCCAGTTTTGATGCTAGAATAAAAATGTAAGCAGAAATGCGCCCACAAACGACCATAACGCTATAACCTCTCTGACGCCCACATAAACAAATGTTGTAGGCTTTGCTGTATCTAATAATCGAGGCAGTTGTCAACTGCGTTTTATTATTTATTCCTTAAAAGTCATTTTAAAGGAGTATTCTTTAAAAACTATAAGAACTGATTTTAGCATGAATGGTAACATAAAATTAACCAAATACATGTTTGGAAATTTTTGTCAATAAGTATAATTTTGTATACCCTTGCACAGGCTATAATAATTTCAGTCAGAAGTTTGCAACGCAAGAGACGTTTCCGACATAAAGTATGGATATATATTCTTGATCAACATCACTCGACGAGTCGATCTAGCCATGTCCTTCTGTCTGTTCCTACGCGAACAAGTCCATCAGTTTTAAAGTAATCGGGATGAAACTTTCTTAAGTCTTTTTTCCATTGCAGGTAAATTATAGCTTTGGTGCTTTTGACATAATGCCTTATACTTTTAGGAACATAATTTTTTTGATATTTCAGAATTTTTATTAACGTCGTTAAAACAATCGTACGACAATCGATAATACTCAGTAATAGATAATAACTATTTAAACAAATAAACATGAGAAATTAATTTAAATTATTTATTATACATATATTTGAAAAATGGTGTAAAAAAGTGTTTGTAACTAATGTTTATTCGTTTAAATTGTTTAACCAATTTTTCCAATATTTAGTAAATAAAAAAGTTACACAACAGTGCCTAAGGGAATACCATGAACCTCCTTACGTTGGTCAATACTAAATTTAAATTATTGCATCAGCTAATAAGGTTTGGTAAGTGTAAGTAATCCTAATAGGCTTTGAAAAATACTTAACAGGAAGTCCGAGTCCTTGTCAGAGCTGGTTCTCACATTGACTTTGACATTTGACTCTTTTTTAGTTTTTTTCTTAAGAAATCCCTAAAACATTAACCATTTTTAGTTCCAGTGCTTCGACTGTACAGTCTTGATCATATAAATAGCACAAAAGCAACACTCTATTAGTGAGCACTGCAAAGGCAACATATTAATTAATGGACCAATTTGTTTCCAATTGTGTTCAAAGACATTTTTTCTAAATAAAAATACCATTTTACATCAGTTAGTGCCATGGTTCTAAAGGTAACCAATTTTAAGGCGCTTATTTGTAAATGGATCTGTGCGCGTAAATAGCAAACTTTGGATTTAAATTAGGAAATGTTGCTTCGAGAAATTCTTTTTATAAAAGGTATTATGATTCTTGATTCTTGAAAGCAATCTTATTTGTGTTAAGTCTCGGCAAATGTGACTTGCCACAAAGTATCCAGCCAAGTCTTTGGGTGGGCTTAAAGCCTAGTACTCACATCGACGAAAACCACAAGCTAACCATAGGAGTGAGCGAGACACAATAGGCGGCTAATAGGCGTCCGGTCTGTTTTTCCGCGCGGTACTTATATGAGCTAAGGAAATACCAGAAAAAATATCATACTTCGGTAGTGAATTTCGCTGCTAGCCGCCGCCTATAGAATAAACAAAAGCAAAAGCGGTATGGAAACTGATAATCAAAAATTGAAGGAAAACCCCAAAAACGCCTGCAGAAAGCCAGTGCTGTTGCTCATTATTGTGGGAATTCATCAACAGGAAGCAAAGCCACAACGGGGAAAAACTGCAGAATAGTTGAAGTGCTGGAGGAGATCCACTAGGATTCTATAGGCAAAATGAAAAAAGGGCGCCCGCTAAGGGACAGCTGGAGAAGCCATTACCAGCCATTGCCAGGATGCTGGGCGACTTCCTGCACCATCAGCGAAACAACCCCGTACCCAATCCGGCCCCCACTTTCTCAAGGAACAATATGCCTATTGGGACTCGGAGATGGACTGAAGATGACGGGAAAGATGGCGAAGCATCCGTGGGACGAAAAGGAAACTTTAAACTACTAATTTGCATAAATAAAAACATTCGTTCAACATTCTATTTATTTATATTTATATTTCTTTGTGCACCAGCAGATTTTTCTTTTTTAAATTTCTCCAGTGATTTCTTTTCCGTTCGTCCACAAACCTAGCTGCTTGACAGTAAAACCATGCTCCATGCATTGCGGGTGAACTTTGAAAACTTCGATCACACTACAAAGAATAAGATTTTTCGACTAGTGAAACTCCTAGCCGATCTGACTTTTCGTCGTTGTCCTTGGGAGTACGCATGCATACTCATTTGTTTATTCGTTATACTTACTCACAAGGCTGTAAATATTATTAATAAATGCACATATTGCTATTGCAAAGGAGTGATAAACTTCTCACAGTAGGTGTGAAAAATCTGTTAGTGCAGGAAGGGGAAAACCTCTATGATTTCTGCCTGCTTTGGGCAGCCAGAAAAAATCCTTAATAATTCATTTAGCCCTGTTTTTATTGTGTCACCACCGTGTATTTCGCAACCAAAAGTGGTAGAAATAAAAGCAGTTTTTTGGCGAAGTTAGAAAAAAAAATTACATTTTCCTACGGGTTTTTCCCGCTGAATAAGGCGTGAGTGTGAACGTAGAAAAACTCACCTGTGTGTCATTCAGTATCTCCAGATGCTCTCCCTTCCGGAAGCTTAGATCCTCGTCGGTACGGGCGTCGTAGTCGTAGAGGGCGACGAATATTTTGGCATTGGAGCCCGCAGTGTCGCTCTCCGGGATCTGGGGAACTGGACGGATTTGCTCTGCCGGCTGTCCAGCGTGTGAGGGCATGGGGATCTGTGGCACGCCCACTCCCACGCCGACGGTGGGCGGGTCGTCCAGCTTGATGCGATCGGCTGGTTTGTCCGGCTCGCCCTTTTGGGTGGTGAGGCAGTTGCCCATTGTTGGATGAGTAGTAGTAGTACTGCTAAAAGTCCGATAGCTAAATGCAGTCAATGGAAGCCAAGTTGCAGCGAACGCGTTTACTGTTACTTTCTCTGTTTGTTTATTGCTTATCGCTGCAAGATCATCGCATGGGTGTTGCACTAATTGTTGCTCTCACTCGATCCACTCTCCACCTCAACACTTACAATTTGATTAAGTTTCAGTCGCGTTTTCGCCCAACTCTGTTTTACAGGGCATTAACTAAATTAAATGCTTGTCCACGACCCAGCGTGTGCTTTTGTGTGCGTACGTGAGTGTTTTCTCACTTTTATCTAAATTCGCTAGTGTAGGTCAGTGCGTGGTATAAATGTGTGTGATGATGGGGTGCTGGCAACAAAACAATCGAGCGGACGCAAGAAGAGTTTTCGCTTTGTGAATAAATTGGTTACTTCGCGTGCACTATTTTTCAGCAGGCCTGACAATCGCGTTTACATATTTTACTTAGTTATCGCCTCTTTTCCTTCGCGTTACACAGAGACAGTGTGACCATGCCGAATGCAAGAATAAATACCTATGTATCGTAAAAGATATTAAAGTACTGACGTTCAGACATAGGGTGTTTCTGCATTAAGCCGAGTACTCACATCGACGTACGGCTCCCTCTTACCGCAGGAGCGAGCGTGAGGCAAAGAGGCGGCTAACGCTTTTTGTTGGAGCCTTTTCACTGTTCAAATGAGCTAAGGAAATATCAGATTTCGTGACTGAATTCCGATGAACGTCGTTAACCGCGATGCAAGGAAAAAGAAATTATATATTTGGCTGTGTTTCGGTGTGGAAACAATAATATTAAAATGGAAGGAACAAATTTAAATCCACGGTTAAAACGACCTACAGGAAGGGGATATCACCCTTCCCATAGAGTCCATCCTTTCGAAACGGTTGGGATCTTTGGCAATTGTGAAACTCCGATTCCCACAGGGCACATCAACCGTCTATCATGCGATAACAGCTGATCTGAACAGCTGTGGCTAATAAAAACATAAGTAAACATTGTTGAAGTAGATTCTGCGAGACCAAAATGAATAATTTACCCACCATTTTGGCTGTTGTTCAACAGCAAAATATGAAGCTGCATCAGCTTTTATTGGCAGCCAATTCAGAGGAGTGGAATGACGACGAACTGTAGCTATACGAAATTTTTTCCTGCAAAATGTCAATCAGCAGAAGCTCCATCTTTATAAAGAACATTAGCTTGCCTCCGGAGGCTTGCATATTATCGACTGTAATATTGAAAACAATGAATTATTACAAATACAAGGGCATTTTTTGTTCGTACCTATTGCTTTGGCGCCTTCGATTTTCAAAAGATTCCCGTCATCATTGTTTACGTTTTCGTATTGAATGTTTCACTTTTCAATGTCAAGAAGAAGAATTCAGAGTTGCACCGAAAAAACTTCGCCTAACTATCGCATAAAAGAGTCCGTCAAATTTGGACCTTATGGACCATCCGTTCAACGGGTGGAAGATGGTGGATGGATCTCTGTGGGAAGATGCTTACCACTTTCACTAGTCAAAAAATTTTATTCTTTGTAGTGTGACCGCCATTTTCAGAGTTCACCCACAATAAATGAAGCATGTGTCAAGCAGCTGGGTATGGTGAGAAGCGGAAAACAAATGAATTGCAGCAACTTAAAAAAAAAGGACTCTTTACGTCAAAAAGGCGTTTAATTTCAGGAGGGAGTGTCGAGCGGCAGTTTTATCCAGATGTCTACATCTCGCGCGCTCGTACTGCCGTCCGCTCTCCCTCTCCATCTCTCCCCTAAGTCGCCGCTCCGCACTGGAGCGCTTAAGTTAAGTTAGGCTTAACGAGTTCTTATTTCAAAGTGTACCAAAAAACACCTATGCCCGTCGCGCAAAAATGCCCAAGCTACCCCCGTGTTTTTTGCTTACCCTTCGTTCTTGGGACTTCAACTATTTCAGCGATCAAGCCACCCCGCCCCAACAAGGACTGCTGGTGTACAAAGATATGAAGATAAAAATAACCTCTAAGACTTAGAAAGTATATTTATTTAGTAGATCGTATTATACATTTTCGTCACAAAAGTTGATATCAGAACATTTGTTTGTAGAAGGTGCGATCGTCACCAAATTTTTACCTCGATTAGAGGTGTTAAAGCCGTTTTTGAGGAATAAGAAAACAAGCTAAATAATCTAAAAAAATATATATGGTCATAATTTTAAACGGTTGTTTTTAGAGAAATTATGTTAGAAAGGCGTGCAAAGCATTTCAAAATACCTTTCTTACGACATATAGCAGAAGCCTGTAGTTTTAGTAGTTTACAAGTTACGGGTGAACAAAACGAAGCTATTTATAGCTATTTTCTCGCCAAACTAGCAAGTTTTTCAAAAATTCGTAGAACTAATCTTTCTTGTATTGAGCTGTTTAACATCGTCTAGAATTTTCAGGACTCTAAGATAACACCCCCTTTGGGGGGTGTAACAGAAATCCCTGCCAACCAAATTTCCCCAAATTTGTAAGTCTCCCGTATTTTGGCAGACGTTTTGATAAAATAAACCAACTTACAAATGCTTGCCAAGAATAAAACTTTATTTAAGACAACACTAATGAAATCTATGAACTATCTGCATACTACAATATTTATATGTTCTTCGGGTTATATTTAAAAATCGTCTTGAAAAAATTAGCTAAAAAACCGTCTGCAAACCGTCCAGCCTGACAGTGCTACCAATTTGCTCGAACTTTAAAATATCAAATTTCGGAGTATTTATCGAAATGTTGTGTTAACGAATTATTTATAGAACGGTACTTAGTATTGTAGTAAAAAATAAAACCTATTTCTGGTAAAAATTTCATGTTAAAGCCTAGTACTCACATCGTAGAAAACCGCGAGCTAACTTTAGGAGTGAGCGAGAGGCGGGTCTGTTTTTCAGCGCGGTACTCAGATGAGCTAAGGAAATACCAGAAAAAATACCAGATTTCGCGAGTGAATTTTCGATGAACGCCGTTTGCCGCGGCCCAAAGAAGTAGAAATTTGATCTTTGGCGGTGTTCATGCAGAGGCGGTGGGGAATTTAAAAATTAAAAATTGAGGAAAAACACCCAAAACGGCTAAAGGAGGTCAGTGCAGATGAAAGAGGACGCCTAATCCAAGCTGTTGCCCATTATTGTGGGACTTGACCGACAGGAAGCAATACCACAACGGGGCAAATCCTCAGAATAGTTGAAGCGCGGAAGGAACATGGGACATCGCTCGATCTCCATTGAGAACTCCTTCACCAGCTACTTGGCAGCTATGATGAAGCGGAGATATAGGATGCGCCGGCTTCTATAGGGAGGAGGAAATAAGGTCGCCCGCGAAGGGTCAGCTGGAGGAGCCATTACCAGCCATTATTGGCCAGCTCGGAGCTGGACTACAGCTGGCGCGGGAAAGATGGCGAAGCATCCGTGGGACGAGAAGGAAGCCTTAAACTTCTAATTTACATAAATAAAAACATTCGTTGAAAATTTCATTTATTTTTATTTTAATTTCTTTGTGCTCCAGCAACTCTTCTTTTTTAAATTGCTCCAATTGATTTGTTTTCCGTTTGACAACAGCCCAGCTGCTTGACAGTAAGACCATGCCACATGCATGGCGGGTGAACTTTGAAAACTTCGGGCTCATTACAAGGAATAAGATTTTTCGACTAGTGAAACTCTTAGCCGATCTGAGTACTAGGCTTAAAGGAAGTTGTAGTTATTGAGAAAAATTGCAAAAAGGTGGCAGCACTGTCGTCAAAAATGTCCTATTTTTTGCCGAATAAGAAGCCGGATATGAAGAAGAAGAAAACATGTAAGTAACAATAAACAATTTTTGTTTATTATTAATTTTACCTAATAAACGTTGCTAATTTTCAAGGGTAAACATGGGTAAGCAGCACAAGACGCTATATTCTTGCGATTCATTCTCGAAAATATCTACATTGCCAAAGGATTTACTCGAGGCGACCGCGTCCTTGTGACCACTGCTGTTCAGGGCTGCATGTCATGTTTTTCTTTTATTTTGTACAATATGCGCTCTAAACAAGTATTCTTTTTGTAATTTTGCAAAAAAGCATAACTTAAGTTTAAAACTTATCGGAAAATGGTCCAAATAAGTCAAATAAAAATCGATAATTATTCAATATTCGTTATTTATGTGTATCCAGCCCTTGTCATTTTTCGGTAATTTTTCCGAAAAAAGGAAATCGCTCGAATTTCTGTGATAGCTACGGTTTTGATGGGTTGGTTTCCAAAAATACTTTAATAAAATACTAACTTAGCTTGAATACGATTGAATAACGTTTGTTATAGTCCAATAAAGTTAGTAAACTATTCAAATGCAATTCATGAAAAAGCAACTTAAAAATAACACATTATTTTCCTACGCATGTAAATCCAGGCGAACATACAATATATATTTAGTACTTACCTTATTTTAAAGGAAACAAAACTATTATTATAAATAAACTGTAAAAACTTTCCTTTATTTTATGTTTAAAGACGGATCACAAACAGCCTTAAATTTTTGCATGAACACGTGCTGAAAATAGGCCAAGTTTTTAAAGCTCGCATCCGATCAGGGATGCACTTAAAAGCTAATTCAAAAGCGTTTTTGAGATTTGCAAAGTGTTTCCAATTAAATGTAAAGCCTAGTACTCAGATCGGCTAAGAGTTTCACTAGTCGAAAAATCTTATTCTTTGTAGTGTGACCGAAGTTTTCAAAGTTCACCCGCCATGCATGTAGCATGGTCTTACTGTCAAGCAGCTGGGCTGTTGTCAAACGGAAAACAAATCAATTGGAGCAATTTAAAAAAGAAGAGTCTGCTGGTGCACAAAGTAATTAAAATAAAAATAAATGAAATTTTCAACGAATGTTTTTATTTATGTAAATTAGAAGTTTAAGGCTTCCTTCTCGTCCCACGGATGCTTCGCCATCTTTCCCGCGCCATCTGTAGTTCAGCTCCGAGCTGGCCAATAATGGCTGGTGATGGCTCCTCCAGCTGTCCCTTGGCGGGCGACCTTATTTCCTCCTCCCTATAGAAGCCGGCGCATCCTCTACCTCCGCTCCATCATAGCTGCCAAGTAGCTGGTGAAGGAGTCCTCAATGGAAAGCTCGTCGGAGATCGAGCGATGTCCCATGTTCCTTCGCACTGGTATTCTCTAGTGGATCTCCTCCAGGCCTTCAACTATTCTGCGGATTTGCCCCGTTGTGGTATTGCTTCCTGTCGGTCAAGTCCCACAATAATGGGCAACAGCTTGGATTAGGCGTCCTTTTTCATCTGCACTGACCTTCCTTAGCCGTTTTTGGTGTTTTTCTTCCATTTTTAATTTTTAAATTGCCCACCGCCTCTGCACGAACACCGCCAAAGATTAAATTTCTTATTCTTTGGGCCGCGGCTAACGGCGTTCATCGAAAATTCACTCGCGAAATCTGGTATTTTTTCTGGTATTTCCTTAGCTCATCTGAGTACCGCGCTGAAAAACAGACCCGACGAAAACCTTTAGCCGCCTGTTTGCCTCTCGCTCACTCCTATGGTTAGCTCGCGGTTTTCGTCGATGTGAGTACTAGGCTTAAGCAAAAACAAGGAAGAACGCTATAGTCGAGTACCTCGACTATTAGATACCCGTTACTCAGCTAAAGGGACCAAAGGGAAATGGAGATATGCAAGCATCAAAGCGAGATTGAAATGCGCCACCTATCGGCGGTAGACAGATTTGTAAAAAAATTTTGTATCTAGCATGAAAATGGTGGGCGCCACAGGCTTGGGCGGTTTGTGGGAGTTAGAGTGGGCGTGGCATATTTTCGTAACAAACTTGCGCTGCGCACAAGGCTACGGAATCTAAATCTGAGATCCCAATTCTCTATCCTTGATAGTTTCCGAGATATCCACTGTTATATTTACGATTTTTTGAAGTTTGTGGGCGTAGAAGTGGGCGTGGCAATTTTTGAGTCAATCGATAGGTATTGATGAGAACAATACATTTCAGTTAAAATTTTTATTCTAGCATCAAAACTGTAGGAGCCACAGTTTTGGGCGGTTTGTGGGCGTTAGAGTGGGCGTGGCACTCTACTGAAACAAACTTGCGCTGCGTAAGAAGCTCAGGAATCTGCACGCCAAATCTGAATAGCCTAGCTCTCATAGTTTCCGAGATCTCAGCGTTCATCCGGACAGACAGACGGACAGACGGACAGACGGACAGACGGACATGGCTAGATCGACTCGGCTAGTGATCCTGATCAAGAATATATATACTTTATGGGGTCGGAAACGCTTCCTTCTGTCTGTTACATACTTTCCGACGAATCTAGTATACCCTTTTACTCTACGAGTAACGGGTATAATTAACGTTATTTTCAAAAATTTAAAATCGACCTTTATTCCCTTAGACTTATCATTTGATCCTCTGTGCACCGGCCCCAACAGATACAATTTTCCAAAATTTCATTTTACACTTTCACCGCTCTTTCTCTCAAACCAATTGTTTATTAAATGTCTTGGTATGCAATCCTTTTAGTTTTAGCAATACCTTTTGATTGATGTATCTCGAAACAATCGGACGATTACAGTAGATTTATATTTCTTCGTGTATATATAGAAGTCGCCCCCTTCTGATGCGCTTCGTCACTACGTGGACTGCCGTCCAGAGTGATATCCATGATCTATCTCCCCGCAGGTTATCCTTATAAACACATCTTACGTCCCAAAATAATGGTCTTTTGGATATATGGCTTTTCATTCCATTCCATCCATCACATTGAAGGAATCGTTACTGACCCAGTCGTATGTTCGGGAACGAACAAATATTGCAGATCCTGGCGCAGTTCAAGGTTTTGTCACCAAGGCGCCACGCCCACTATAATGCTCATAACGCTTAACCCATTCTAGCACTTTCTAAAAATTTTTTTAATCGCAACATCCATTACTAAGTTATAAAGAACTGAAGGAATCGGCCCTAGATGGCGCTGTTGCGGGGTGTGCAATCTAAGGATCGTTGTGCTTCCTCCATATTTCCATCTCCATGTCTCCCTTGAGCTGAGTAACGGTTATCTGATAGCTGAGGCCATCGACAATAGCGTTCTAGCAATGGGCCAAGTCAGCTGTTATAAGGAAATATTCGTTGGTTCAAGAAAATTAAGCCTTTCAAAGGCTTCTTACTCAGCGAATGATATTATCGTGTAAAGATATGTTGGTTTGCTTTCACCTCCAGCTTATGTCCTTCTTGGCAAGACCTGACAACTGTTGCACAAAATCATTAAGTGTATTATTAACCGCTTTGAAATTTTTTTGAGAAGTAGCTGGTGGAGGTGGAGACCTGTGGTTCCTCAATAGAGAGCTCGTCGGAGATCGAGCGAATCTCGCTTTGCTGCTTGCATATCTCCATTTCATTTTTGTCCCTTTAGCTGAGTAACGGGTATCTGATAGTCGAGGCACTCGACCATAGCGTTCTTTCTTGTTAATTTTTAGTTTCCATAACGCGTTTGCACGAACGCCGCCAAAGGTTAACTTTCTTATTAGTTGGGCCGCGGCTAACGGCGCTTATCGAAATTCACTCGCTAAATCTGGTATTTTTTCTGGTATTTCCTTAGCTCATCTGAGTACCGCTCTGAAAAACAGACCCGACGAAAAGCGTTAGCCGCGTATTTGGCCCTCGCTGACTCTTATGGCTAGCTCGCGGTTTTCGTCGATGTGAGTACTAGGCTTTAGTGGCGGATGTGCTCTGTGGTAATGGGAGTTTCACATTTGATAAAATTCCCAACCGTTTCGATCAGATGAACTCAATGTGAAAAAGGTATTAGCTTGTTTGGGAAGGGGGTATTAGTGAAAACATCGAAGTTGGAATAAAACATCAATGTATTGCCGTTTTTTTAAAACAACGGTGTTATCGATAGTGTGTGTTATTTCCAACCCCCGATCTTAAGAAAATTCAGGATAGGTTTGCAAGTTGCCTCTGCAATTGAATATATTGAAGAATATGGATATAAAATCATTTCTTTATGAATTTTGCGCGAAGTCGCGTATTGAACCTAAGTTTGAGGTTCGTCAAACGGGTGAGTGACTTGAGTTTATTACTCAGCCGAAATTTTACAACCACAAACATGTATGCCTTTTATATTTCGTGCAGGTCCCAAAAACCGTCAACGTTTTCTGTGTGAGGTACGGGTGGACCAGAACAACTACATCGGTGTGGGAAATTCCACTAACAAGAAGGATGCTGAGAAAAATGCGTGCCGTGACTTTGTTAACTATTTGGTGCGTGTCGGTAAGCTGAATGCCCAAGATGTGCCGGCGGATGTGGGTACTTCGGCGGGAGCAGGACCCAGAACAGGTCCTCAGGGCGAGGGCGCGTCTCTAGGAGGACAGCAGAAGCGCATGTTTGGTGCCCAGTCCGGTCCCCAGGATCTGGGTGAGGCCTACCGCCCACTGAACCACGAGAGCGGTTGCGACAGTAGCCGCTTTAACATTATCGACCATGTCCAGGAGCAGAAGGACATGAACGAAGCTGAGTCCATTGATGTTAACGCCGCTATCCATGGCAACTGGACCATAGAGAATGCCAAAGAACGTCTGAACATGTACAAACAGGCAAACAACATCCGCGACGATTACAAGTATACCCCAGTGGGCCCGGACCATGCTAGGTATGTGCTTTCCTTAATTTTTGAGTAATCCTTGGGAAGACTGTGAAAGATCCGTGGAGGGCTTGGTTAGCAGAGTGACGTAGTACGACACACTAAGCTACTAGAACCACGTCCTGCTACTTTGTATGGGTCTGTAAGCAAAACGGATGCCCATGCAAGGCGGTGTAGGTGGCAATAACACAAGCGCTAGCCTGTCAGCTGCGTTTCAACATTAGTACCATATCGCTCTGCTAGCTTTCCCCCTCTCCGCTGTCCACGGTAGCCCACAATAACCTGCATAGAAGGTAAGTTCCGACTTTGGCCCGCATGCTAGTCCGGAACTTTCCCTAAAAGCCTTGTCAATCTAGGAGCTTCATGGCCGAGTTGTCTATTTACGTGCCGGCGCTCAAGCGCAAAGTGACGGCCCGCGAGACTGGATCCAACAAGAAGTCTGCCAGCAAGTCATGCGCCCTGTCCCTGGTGCGCCAACTTTTCCATTTGAAAGTAATCGAGCCCTTTAGCGGTACCCTAAAAAAAAAGAAGGACGAGGAACTGAAACCATATCCAGTGAAGCTGGCGCCCGAGCTGGTCAACAACATAGACGAGGTGATCCAGGTGCTAGACCTTCCTGTCGTAAACCCACGCAATATAAAAATGGAGTCGGACGGCGCTCCCATTCCACTGATTGTAAGTGCTCAAAAACTAGCTATGTAAATATATACCTTTTATATACATCAAACAAAACACCTATCGATGTAAACAACTAGTGACGATCGCACCTTCAACATACAAAAGTTCTGATATCAACTTTTGTGACGAAAATGTGTGATACTTGCTATCAAAACTATCTCCACAATTTCGTACATATTTTTTTAAACCACTTTTAAAAAATTACTTACAATTTTTATTTTATTCCGATCAAAATAAAAATCACTTTATCATTGCATTCTTTAAATCTAAAAATTAACTAAAGTTAAATAAATATCGATATTAGAACCCATATGTTTTTACAATTTACAAGATTATGTATACTCTTGGTGCTAAATTTTTGGAATTAATAAAAAGTTATTAGACAAGCCATTTCCTACAAGTGGTTGAAAAAATATGTAAAAAAAAATTGTGGACTTACACAGATGTGATATCAATTAGGTGAAAATTCCTACACGAGAACCGCGAGGCTATGTTTTATTCTGATCGGAATAAATTAAAAATCATATAAGTTATATAAAAAAAAAAGGTAAAAAAATATTTAAAAAACTGTTGATAGTTTGATAACCACTTACATTAATGTGAAATCAGATTGGTCGAAAGTCTTACACGAGGGCCGCGAGGCTCTGATGAGTTTTATTTTGATCGGAATATAATAAAAATCATTTGATAAGCAGTTTTTAAAAGTGGCAAAAAAAAAAAATATATAACAAATTGTGAAGATAGCTTTGACCGCTTTGGCGGAAAGTCTCTCACGATGGCCGCGAGGCACCGACATATTTTATTTTGTGCAAAAAAAATATCAACTATTACCTTTTGAGTTTAATTTTTTTTATCAAAGGTAATGATTATGGTCTAAGTTTTTTTTATATTACTCAAACATAAAGATTACACTAACTTACAAAAAAAATATTTTGATTCTGCCCAAAGTTGGATTATGGTAGTTCCTGGTAGAGTTGAACCCCTTAATCACACAAAAGAAGACTAATTATTTTTAAATAGAAGCTTTTTTTTAAAAGATTTTTTAAAGAAATTTGTTTGGTTTCACTGTGTTTTTATTTTAGTTATATCTCGAGTTGCGACTACCCAATTTAGTTGACATATGTTTTAGTATACAACTATGTCACCCTTTAGTTTTTCCGAATAAATATATAGGATACATTGAGTATATTGTGAGCTACAATTCGGTAAGCTTTAAACAACAATTTAACAATTTTTTAACTGTAAGGCTGCTTTTGATATCGTAAAAACTAAAAAATAATAAACTAAGCGTCCATACGAACTAAACAAGTCATATTTGGACAAATTCCATGGTAAAATAAGTTTATTTTTATTTGTTATGACTTGCCTTGTTGGCCCGATTACAGAATTGCGTAACGCAATTCCCTTAGGCGGTGTTGTGAAACTTTGGTTTTTAACGTCGTTAAGCCTAGTACTCAGATTAGCTAAAAGTTTCACTAGTCGAAAAATTGTATTCTTTGTAGTGTGACCGAAGTTTTCAAAGTTCACCCGCAATAATGCATGTAGCATTGTCTTACTGTCAAGCAGCTGGATTGGAGCAATTTTAAAAAGAAGAGACTGCTGGTGCACAAAGAAATAAAAATAAAAACAAGGAATAACGCTTTAATCGAGTACCTCGACGATCAGATATTCGTTACTCAGCTAAAGGAACAAAAGGAAAATGGAGATATGCATGCAGCAAAGCGAGATTGAAATGCGCCACCTACCCGCGATCTCAACATACGGTTATGTGGGCGGTAGACAGATTTAAGCGTTATGGGCGTTAGAGTGGGCGTGGCAACATATCTAGCATGAAAACTGTGGGCGCCACAGGCTTGGGCGGTTTGTGGGCGTTAGAGTGGGCGTGGCATATACGCATAACAAACTTGCGCTGCGTACACGGCTACGGAATCTAAATCTGAAATCCCAATTCTCTATCTTAGATAGTTTCCGAGACATTCGCGTTCATATTAACGATTTTATGAAGTTTGTGGGCGTGGCAATCTTATTTTTGGTCAATCGATAGGTATTGATGAAAACAATGCAATTCAGTTAAAATGTTTATTTTACCATCAAAACTGTAGGAGCCATAGTTTTGGGCGGTTTGTGGGTGTTGCACGCTGCTGAACCAAACTTGCGCTGCGCAATAAGCTCTGGAATCTGCATGCCAAATCCCAGTAGCCTAGCTCTTATAGTTTCCGAGATCTCAGCGTTCATCCGGACGGACAGACGGACATGGCTAAGTCGACTCAGCTAGTGATTCTGATCAAGAATCTATATACTTTATGGGGTCGGAAACGCTTCCTTCTGCCTGCTACATACTTTCCGACGAATCTAGTATACCCTATTACTCTACGAGTAACGGGTATAATAAATGAAATGTTCAACGAATGTTTTGATTTATGTAAATTAGTATTTTTTTTTATAAAGTTAATAATATTTAAGTAAAAATATACCGGAAATGGTGTCAAAAGTGAGTAGTTGTTATTGATACATGTTGAATTTTTAAAAAAGTTTTACCAATATTTTTGATATTTCGTAATCAACAAGTTTCACAACGCTGACTAAGGGAATAATACTCTCTGCACACAGTCGCTGAAAGATAGTTGTTGCAATTTTAGGCGTACTCCTGTTCACATAGAGAATCGCTAAAGGGAACAGCTGATCGGCGTAAGCAAACCGTATCCAAAGGGATAAGACAAGCAAATATAGATGCTCTGAAATTATACAATACAACGCAAATTTAAATACAGTTTGACCGCTAACATGTTGAATGTTTTTAGCCCCAATGATTATTCCATTGCAGTTCAAATGCATTTCCTTCTCCAGAAATCCCGAAACGCCAATTACTAATATCACCTAAAATCGTAAAAAATTCTAAATAAAACACTGGAATACTGGATCGATTTGCGTGTGTTATCCCAGTTTCCGCTGCAGCGAGTTGTATCAACTTTTTCTCGTCTTTCTCCTACACGTGTATTTCTTATGGATGAAAAAGTCGGTGATGCGGAACTTGAATGCTGAAGCGAAAAACCCTTATGTCTGAATAGGGTATAACATGAACCACCTTAAGTTAGGTTAGGTTAGGTAGGAGTGGTTGGAGATTAGATACTAATCCCCACACTTAGGCCACATTGGGCCCCTTGTGATACCACATGATCTCTGATTATATTCTTTTCCCTAGCTCATGGGTTATTTGCTTTCGCGAAGTATTTTGTCCTTCTTAGGAAACATAAGAGTTTCGGAGGTGTGTAGCTACCTAGGGTTTGAAAGCGCTTTAGGTTATGCGCTGGGCAGAAGCATAGGAGGTGTTCGATGCTCTTCTCTTCGTCTATCTGTTTGCAGCTGCGGCAGAAGTCGTGGTTACTGAGTCCCAGCCTGTGCGCATGAGTCCCTATAAGACAGTGGCCCGTGAGGGCATTTAGGAGAGTGATGTCCTCCTTGCTACATTGTAGGAGAGTTTTTGTTCGATTCTACGATATCAACAGATGCCTTACAGTCACTAAATTCTAAAGTTTGACGAGTTGTAGCTGTTGAGAGCGAAACTGAATTGGTTTTACAGCAGCCCACACTACCAAATTGAAGGCACAGACGGATAGCGGTAAACTACGTTTTTGAAATAAGCTTTATTTAAATTTCAGCTTCCGAATCAATGTGTATTACATTAAATGTGTATTAAAAACGCGGAGATATAAAAAATATTTTCTTTAACAAAAAACTTGTCTATTTAAAATATTTTTGAATTATTTTTCGTGGTCTAGGGGCTTAACTGTAGGAGAAACTATCAACATCCCTCTTGGGGAATTTTGGCTGTAAGCTAGTTAAATAGGCAATAAATGGAAAAAAAAATTTAACAAAATTATTGCTGTGGTGGCTTGCGACACATTATTGGGCATGTCCCATTTATCACTGGGAAGTGAGTTTATTAACATTGTCGACTTTTCCTTTTACATAATACAACTTCCCTACTTCTTGGGTAATTTTCTTAGGGAAATTCCCTTTTGATGTCTGCATGACTGCAGCAACAGCCTCTTAACAGAAGACTTAACTTGCCTGCGCTTTTTAGCCAAAGTGCCGATTAAATTTTGGCCCGCTGTTGCTTTTTATCTATTTGCGTTAGATGTGTATACATTTAATGCATAAAATCCAATAAACAAACACTCTGGGTATTCCTAAACTGTTGAAAATTCAACAGAATATTTCAGCAATTAAGGGAACGACCCTAAAAGTTCACTGTTGAATTTTCAATTTTAAGATGACAGCTGTTATATAAGCTGTTTGTCAGATTGTCAAATTGCCAAGCTGTGTTTACCAAAGATTATGTTTAAAATTAAGGAAAAGGCCAAAAAAAGCCGAAAAAACTAAACTATTAGAACTGCTAACAGGCAGCATCCTATTAGATATCCTTTACATATATGCACATTTAATACTATTGTAATTCCTCCATGTTTACAAGTGACCAGAGTTACACTCTTACTTTAAGTCGAGAACAGCGATAACTCTGGTTTTCAGCAGTTAAACAAAATTTTCAACAAGCCCGAGGCTGTTGAAGTGCTAAAATTTCTGACAGTTGACTTTGTATGGAACAGCTGATTAACAGCTGATCAAAATTCAACAATTCAGCAATTCAACAGTTTGGGGAATACCCTGAATAATTGGCATGAACACAAATTGCAAAATATTTGAAAAAAATTTAACTGCCTATGCATTATTTTCACTGTATCGTCTAAAAATATATATAATCTACCGAAGTACAACGATCAACACAAAGAATGTTCATATCTCATCTCAATTAAATACTTTCTTCATGCGCCGGATTCGCAAAAATTGTTTAGGTTAGAATATACCGGGTTTTGAGGCGCATCCACAAATTAATTAATAATAAATCAAGAAAGCATTTAATTTAAATTCTCATGATGCAATTATAAAAAACAATTATAAACTTCAACAAATATGATAAAAATATCTTTTGCATTTAAAGCAGTCGTGAAGTATTTTTAAACAATTAATGTTTATGCTGTCGGATTTAAATCCGCGTCACAATTTTAAAAAAATATGACGACTATATCAGTTAGCTACCATTTGATCGGAAACAGAATTATTGGGAAAATTAAAAGAAAACAAGGAAGAACGCTATAGTCGAGTACCTATAGTCGCTATAGTAGAGTACCTCGACTATCAGATACCCGTTACTCAGCTAAAGGGACGAAAGGGAAATGGAGATATGCAAGCAGAAAATCGATATTGAAATGCGCCACCTACCGGCGGTAGAAAGATTTCAGCGTTAGAGTGGGCGTGGCAAATTTTCTCAGAGATCTCAGAGCCCACAAACCGCCCAATCCTGTGGCGCCCACAATTTTCATGCTAGATAAAAAATTTTAACTGAAATGTATTGGTCTCGGCAATACCTATCGATTGATCCTAAAAATTTGCCACGTCCACTTTAACGCCCACAACGCTTCAATCTGTCTACCGCCGGTAGGTGGCGCATTTTAATCTCGCTTTGCTGCTTGCATATCTCCATTTTCCTTTGGTCCCTTTAGCTGAGTAACGGGTATCTGATAGTCGAGGTACTCTACTATAGCGTTCTCCCTTGTTAGATGTAATTTCTTGCATTCGATGTGTCTTCTCCAGGTTAGTCGTCTGTCGAGGTGGACGCCGAGATACGTTACTTCGTTGACTTGGGGAATCTGCTTACTATTCAGTGATAGTGCCTGTTGAGAGTAAACGACATATGTTTAAATTTTTTTCATATATTTTAATACGCCAGGCAGATAGCCTCTCAACTACGATGAGGTGATTGGGTAGCTGTGTTGTTGCTGGGCCTGGGCACCTCGAGCGACTTAGGATTGCAGTGTCGTCAGCGAACGTAGATGTTGTTTGATGCTTGTTTGTGTATAGGACGAACAGAGAAG
Source organism: Drosophila subpulchrella (assembly GCF_014743375.2). NCBI lineage: Eukaryota > Metazoa > Arthropoda > Insecta > Diptera > Drosophilidae > Drosophila > Drosophila subpulchrella. The sequence continues at coordinate 1,653,767 of NW_023665550.1, forward strand.
GCCCTAGTGCGCTTCCTTGCGGATCTGCAGCTTCGATAATGTAGTCGTCGGATGTTGTTGTGCTGCACCTTACTGCGAAGACTTTGTTGTAGAGATACGACTCAAGTAGCTGCCGTACTCCCGATGCTCAAAGGCTGCGCGTATTTCTGATGTTATTCTGTTAAGTTGTTTAATTGTTCCATGGTTTTGACGGACGCCAAATTGATGAGCCGCGATAACATTGTGTGCTTCTTAATATGGTATTATTCGTGTAAGAAGGCATTTTTCGAACAACTTAGGCAGACCCGATAATAAACTTATTGGTCTGTAGGATGACTGAATTGTGTCAATAGCAGAGTTTGGAAGTTCCATTGTCATTTTTAGGATTATTAGGTCACCGCCTGGGCCTTTTTCGATTTCAGTTTCCCGATGACTCGCGATTTCCTTTGGCTGAAACAGTGTTGGTAGTGAAATAGTTTCAGATTCGATTTGTAGTATGACAAATGGACAAGTAGCAGGGATCGGATTAGTTTTTAAGTGGTTGGATTACACGTCCCTTTTTGGTGCTGTTGAGTTAGTGACTGATGCATCTTCAAGAGCATCGGTAGAGAAGTCTATGTCCGCTTCGATGTTGAGCTGCGGAGCTAGTTCAATGTGGGAACTTACATACTATTCATATTTTAACCAGTTGGTTTTGTGCGACGTCAGCCTGTGGGGAAGATCTGTAGTTTCTGAGCTTTGCAGAAGAGTTATTAGCAAAATCTATTAAGTCTGGAACTTTTCTGGGGTCTGCTGGCCAGTATGTTCGGTGTTGTTCGGTTTTATGATTGTTCCTTTGGAAGTCACGAAGCGTGGTCCGCAGTGCGTGTGTTTCGCATTTTAGTCCACTGCAGCTATGAAACGATCTCTGAGTAAGTTGTAAAAATCCATGAATTGTCCTTCAGAAATTGTAAAGCTAGGCGGGCCGTAAACAACGGCTATGGAAAGGTTTTTGTTACCTGAATGCACTTTGATAGACGTGGCCTGCAAGTAATTAGTTGCAAACCTTTGGTGAAAGTGGTGTTTGCGTTCCCCTATTAAGATGCCGGTTCCGCCGTTAGCGTTACCATCTGGACGATCTGTGCGGTAGAAAGTGTAGCCCTTCATTTCGAAGTTGTATTTGCTTGTGAGGTACGTCTTTACCAGTAGCATAATGTCAATAGTATTTATACCCGTTACACGTAGAGTAAAAGCGTATACTAGATTGTATTATATTGTTCTCATCAATACCTATCGATTGACTCAAAAAAAAAAAGTTTGCCACGCCCACTTTAACGCCCACAAACTTAAAAAAATCGTAAGTATGAACGCAGATATCTGGGAAACTATCGAAGATAGAGAATCGGGATTTCAGATTTAGATTTCGAAGCCACTCTAACGCATACAAACCGCCCAAGCCTGTGGCGCCCACAATTTTCAAGCTAGAAAAAAATATTAACTGAAATGTATTAGTCTCGTCAACACCTATCCATTGACCCAAAAAAAAGTTTGCCACGCCCACTCTAACGCCCATAACGCTTAAATCTGTCTACCGCCCACATAACCATATATTGCGATCAGGGGTAGGTGGCGCATTTCAATCTCGCTTTGCTGCTTGCATATCTCCATTTCCCTTTGGTCCCTTTAGCTGAGTAACGGGTATCTGATAGTCGAGGTACTTGACTATAGCGTTCCTCCTTGTTTTAGCTTAATAACTGTTGAACTGGAGTTTTCCCGAAAATAAGCTCTATGTCAAAAGTCGTAAAATAGTTCGATTTCGTCAGTGTTTTTTGGCATATTAATTTTTACTCTTGGTAATAAATTTTTTGTAATATTTTAGAGCTTTAAATTAAATGCATACCAAAAATCGGTCGATTATATCATATAATCACGTAAATAATGCAAAAAAAATAATACCGAAAAAAAGACCTTCGCTTATTTTAAACATACTCCCTTCTTTTCTGGAATAAATAATTTTTTAATATCTCAGAACTACGAATTACAATTTAGACAAAAAGAAGCTAACTTCGGCAAGCCGAAGTTGATATACCCTTGCAGCTTAAACCATAGAATTCAATTTAAATCATACTTATAATAAAGAAAGCGTATATTTGGAAAAGTTGTATATAAATATACCGATAGTCCGATTAAAGCAAAATTGTATTCGAAATTCGGAAATTTCGTATAGTTACTTAACTAGTTAATTTGACCAAGAGTTTTAATTTGTGTATACGACTATAAATATTGAAAATACCAGTCCTTAAAAACTATAGGGGTCGTGGGAAATAATATTCGCAAATACACTATTGTAGTCCCTCTAATGAACGACGGTGCTTTCCCTAGGTTAACGCAAACCGCATCGACTCTATCCAACAAGATGGGGAGAAACGTCAAGAGAGCTCGGTTATTCCGTGGGCCCCTCCTCAGCCAAATTGGAACACGTGGCATGCGTGCAACATCGACGAAGGTGAATTAGCAACCGCCTCTATAGATGACCTTTCTATGGACTTCGAACGCTCTTTGCGAGAGCGACGCCAAAACGACGCTGAGTATCGAAAATTCCTCGAGTTTCGCGACAAGCTGCCCATAGCAGCCATGCGTTCCGAGATTCTAAGCGCCATTAATGACAGCCCAGTGGTAATCATTCGTGGCAATACAGGTTGCGGCAAGACCACCCAGATAGCCCAGTACATCCTAGACGACTACATCTCTTCCGGCCAAGGTGGCTATGCCAATATTTACGTAACCCAGCCTCGCCGCATTTCGGCTATTTCTGTGGCAGAGCGTGTAGCCCGTGAGCGGTGCGAGCAGTTGGGCGACACTGTCGGCTACTCGGTGCGATTTGAGTCAGTTTTCCCACGGCCCTACGGCGGAATCCTCTTCTGCACAGTAGGTGTGTTGCTGCGCAAGCTGGAGGCGGGCCTACGTGGAGTCTCGCACATTATCGTCGACGAAATTCACGAGCGAGATGTGAACAGCGACTTCCTATTGGTGATACTTCGCGACATGGTCGACACCTATCCGGATCTGCACGGTAAGCTCAAATATTTATGTTACGATTTACCTTTAAGGCTGTAAAATTTCAAGAAATATAGTTTACTAATTTGTAAAATCTGAAAGGTATTATTTAGCGAGATAAATAAATCATTTATTTTGTTTTATAACGTATTACAATTTAATGATAGATACTTTTCCCCGAATACAATGCTTTTGTGGGCAACAAGTAAGGGCAATTTATTTGAAAAATGAAAAGTCTTTACTTATTCTTCTAAATCAATTTCTCCTTTAAAGTAATCCCCTCCCGATCAAATACACTTACGCCAACGTTTTTTCCAAACCTCGACACATGCTAAGTAGTCAGCTTTTTTATCACCTCAATCGACTCGAAACGCGTTCCCCGGAGTGGTCTCTTAAGTTTTGGACATAGATAGAAGTCACACGAAGACAATGGCGAAATGGTCACGATGAACGAGTGAAATGTGAGCCGATTAACAGTAACATGCAAAAACCAAGAAATGTTGTTGCCCATAATTCTGGTATTTTTATACAAATTGCTTCACCCAAACGACGCATAATGCTCAAATAATATTTCTTACCTACAGTTTGGCCGGTTGGATGAAAAAAAAAATCGAGTAACGGGTATAAAAATCATTAAAAACTTGGGTACTAGACAGATCTGGGCTTTGGAATAGTCGTGGTAAATTTCTGTTAAGTCAATCGATAGGTATTGGCAATATCTTTTAGTTAAAATTGTTATTTAAGCATATAAACTGTAGGAGCCACAGCTTTGGGAGGCTTGTGGGCGTAGCAACTAATTATTAAAGTCAATCAATAGGTATTAAAGAAACCAATTCATTTTAGTTAAAAGTTTGTATCTAGTATCCAAACAGTGGGCGCGATAGCTTTGGGCGGCTTGTGGGTTTTATAGTGAGCGTGGCACCATACTGAAACAAACTTGCTCCGGGCAGGAGACCCAAGAATCTGCATGCTTAATCCCAACATTCTAGCTCTTATAGTTTCCGAGATCTCAGCGTTCATACGGACAGACGGACATTGCTAGATCGACTCGGCTAGTGATTCTGGTCAAGCATATACACTTGGTCCTCGCTTAACACAAACTCGGTCTTACACGGTTAGGGGCCGTCCATAAACCACGTGGACAAATTTTAAGCACTTTTTGACCCCCCTCCCCCCTTGTGGACAATCGTGGATTTTTAACTAAACCCCCCCCCCCCCCCCCCCCCTATTTTTGTCCACGTGGACTTTTTTATTGAACATTTTTTTTTTCCTTTTAAAAATGATATAGAGATTTTTAAAAATGGTAAATAAATATAAATTTAATAGTATGTCCACGTGGACATTTACCTCGAACCCCCCTCCCCCCCTCGTGGAAATCGTGGACTTTTGACGAAACCCCCCCCCTCCCCACAAAACTGTCCACGTGGTTTATGGACGGCCCCTTACAAATTTGCTCCCATCCCCCATTTAACACGCTAAAAACCTCGTTCTTACACGATTGCAATCGAAAACAAGGAAGAACCAAAGACCATAGAATAACAAGATGCGTAACTAGGAGTTAGAAAATGTACACAGGCGGGCTAATTTTTGCAAAGCAACCCCTTCACGTATAGGAATCTATTTTTAGAATGCCGTTGCTTTGCTTCCTTCTCTTTCCCTCTCTCTTGCTATCTCGCTCACGACACTTCGCGCTGTGGAAAAGTCGAAATTCAATTTTTGTCTCAATTGTCGATTCTTGAATTATGTTGACGAAAAGGAATCAATCTAAAAGACGCATTGCTCATGCGAATTATAAGCGGGCTGTGGCGCTCTGCGTATGTTGGTGGCCCGTGGATAATGGATTTCAGTTCCATGTTCGAGTCCACTCAGAGGCTGGATTCAACTAAATTTTTTTTATAGTTTTTTTTTATTATAATTTTTTTTTTAGTTGTACTTTTTTGATTATTTTCTTTTATAAATAGATTTTTTATTATTTTAAATTATGTTTTTATAGCCGACATTTTTTTTAGATGTACCAATTGGGACTTTAGCAATTAATCGCTCCTATAGATAAATTTTTTTTGTGTAAATTACATATCAGTCTTTAAAAATATATCCAATAACAATAAAAACATGAACACAATAAGTAATTCACTTTGAATAAAAGCGTAATGTGTACTCGAGAAAACGATTTTTCATTATATTTTGTTGAATATGGTGAGTGCAAAATGCAAATTTTTGATAAATAGATTAAAGCTTTACTGTTCAAAGATCCCCAGATATTTATTTATTTATGACGAAGTACATTTAGCTTATTGCTACTTTTACATTTGTCTGGGGAGTCTAGCCACTAACAATGTTTGTACAGCAAAACTCTAATCAATGTATCTAGCATTAGCATTTTATGTGAATAGCACTCATGATTTTCATTAATTAAAAAAAAAAAAAGATTGCATAAAAAAAAGTTGTTCCCAGTCGGGGTTGAACTCCGACCTGCAATTCCCGCGGTTGAGCGACTAGACCCATGGCCTACAGGCCATTGACACCTCACGTTAGTCAAATGTGACATTGAGCCCTTATTGCAGCAGACCACACGAAATGATTCACCAACACAACCAAAGAGCTTTACACGGACAACGCACACTAGCAAAATCGAAAATCCACACCAAAAATTTTGCCGTATAGTATAGTCGAGTACCTCGACTATCAGATACCCGTTACTCTGTTAAAGGGGCCAAAGGGAAGTGGAGATATGTAAGCAGCAAAGCGAGATTGAAATGCGCCACCTTCCGGCGGTAGACAGATTTAAGCGTTATGGGCGTTAGAGTGGGCGATAGGTATTGAAGAGACCAATACATTTCAGTTAAAATTTTTAGTCGAGCATGAAAATTGTGGGCGCCACAGGTTTGGGCCGTAAGTGGGCGTGACATATTCGCGTAACAAACTTGCGCTGCGTTCAAGGCTACGGAATCTAAATCTGAAATCGCAATTCTCTACCTTTGATAGTTTCCGAGATATCCACGTTCATACCTACGATTTTTTGAAGATTGTGGGCGGTTTCTGGGCGATAAAGTGGGCGTGGGTCAATAAATAGGTATTGATGAGAACAATACATTTCAGTTAAAATTTGTATTCTAGCATCAAAACTGAAGGAGCCAAAGTTTTGGGCAATTTGTGGAATCTCAGAAATATGCATGCCTAATCCCAGTATTGTAGCTCTTATAGTTTCCGAGATCTCAGCGTTTATACGGACATGGCTAGATCGACTCGGCTAGTGATCCTGATCAAGATCATTTTTCTGAGATGGTCACATTCAAAAAATTATACAAGATAAAGGCAAGAGATTTTCGAAAAATGTTGCTTGCAGTTACTATTAGTTTATAGTTTATACAAGCTTTTGGCATTAAACAATTTTGAATTTCAAGCCGTGGAAAAAAGTTTAAAAAGTACACTTTCAAAAAATTTGACGTTTTCAATAAGTGCTAAATTGGTTAAGAATAGTCTTATATCATTCGAACGGAATTTAGATGCCCTTTCCACTGATGCCCACATGTACATACATGTTCAAATTATGAGTATATTTAACTTTTGTTTCGTCAAAATACTTATGCCGACGAGTTTGTAGTAGACGCTTTGTAAAGTTTCCCGGTGCGCTTCGTCACAACGTGGACGGGCGTGATAAGCTGTGATGTAAAAACATCTGTATTTTCCGCTTTTTGACGATTAACCCACTATCCCAACGACTGCCTTCAGTCTCATGTGGGTCAGGAAACCGCTCCTGCTCAATCAACTAATGATTCTTGACCGAATATATATGTACGTTAGGGCGAGTAGATCTGTAGGGGCCGAAAAAGTTTCAAATCGTAGGGTAAGAGCGTAATCTTTAAACGATTGTATGCAATATTGCCGAACAAACTTAAAGCCTAAAGTTGCGTTTGATCACAAAAATAAAGCTGCATATTGAAAAGCCAACGTCCGCGCCAATAGAAATACCCAGAATTGTTTTTTTCAATTTGAATTTGATAATCGAAGCACTCGACCATAGTGATTTTTTTTTTTTGCTAAATGGCAATGAAACTAATGTGAAATTTTTTTTTATTTCCAGTTATTCTAATGTCGGCCACTATTGACACGACGCTCTTTTCCAAGTACTTTGGGGGCTGTCCCGTTCTGGAAGTGCCTGGCAGGGCTTTTCCAGTACAGCAGTTCTTCTTGGAGGACATTCTTCAAATGACTGACTTTGTCCCCTCGGCGGAATCGCGCCGAAAGCGAAAGGAGGCAGAGGACGAAGAACAACTTCAGCTCTCAGAAAACAAAGAAGAGATAGAGACCAACTTTAACAAGGTCTGCGAAGACAAGTATTCAGAAAAAACCCGCAACGCAATGGCCATGCTTTCCGAATCGGACGTTAGCTTCGAACTCCTGGAGGCATTGCTGGCGCATATTAAGTCAAAAAACATTCCTGGTGCCATCCTAGTGTTCCTGCCCGGCTGGAACCTGATCTTTGCGCTTATGAAGTTTCTGCAAAATACGAACACTTTTGGTAATTCGGCCCAATATCGCATTCTGCCTTGTCACTCGCAGATCCCGCGAGACGACCAACGTAAGGTTTTTGATCCAGTGCCAGACGGCGTCACCAAAATCATTCTCTCCACCAACATCGCGGAGACTTCTATTACAATCGATGACATTGTCTTTGTAGTTGACATCTGTAAGGCGCGCATGAAACTCTTTACTTCACACAACAACCTTACCAGCTACGCCACCGTATGGGCCAGCAAGACCAATCTAGAACAGCGAAAGGGTCGAGCTGGACGAGTCCGTCCGGGCTTCTGCTTCACGCTCTGTTCTCGTGCCCGCTTCGAAGTACTTGAGGATACCCTTACTCCAGAGATGTTCCGGACTCCGCTGCATGAGATGGCTCTCACCATTAAATTGCTCCGCCTTGGCGCCATTCACCACTTCTTGTCAAAGGCGTTGGAGCCACCGCCAGTGGACGCGGTCATCGAGGCTGAGGTGTTGTTACGGGAGATGCGATGTCTCGACGTCAACGATGAACTTACACCATTGGGCCGCCTTCTGGCACGCCTTCCTATCGAGCCGAGACTGGGAAAGATGATGGTGCTCGGGGCGGTGTTTGGCTGTGCCGATCTGGTGGCCAGCATGGCCTCCTACTCCAGCACCTTTTCAGAAGTGTTTAGCCTGGACATTGGCCAACGCCGCCTGGCAAATCATCAAAAAGCGTTGAGTGGAAGCCACTGTTCCGATCATGTGGCCATGATCGTTGCCTCACAAATGTGGCAGCGAGCAAAACAACGAGGTGAGCAGGAGGAGGCCCGCTTCTGCGACTGGAAGGGTCTGCAAATGAGTACTATGAACGTTATGTGGGATGCAAAGCAGCAGTTGCTGGATCTGCTTCAACAGGCCGGATTTCCAGAAGAGTGCATGATACCCCACCATGTAGAATCAGAGACTAATGGCGATGACCCGGTACTGGACATGTCGTTGGCTCTGCTATGCCTGGGCCTCTACCCCAACATTTGCGTGCATAAGGAGAAGCGTAAGGTGCTAACTACAGAGTCCAAGGCGGCGTTGCTCCACAAAACTTCAGTGAACTGTAGCAACTTGGCCGTTACCTTTCCGTATCCGTTCTTCGTTTTCGGAGAGAAGATACGCACGCGCGCCGTTTCCTGCAAGCAACTATCTATGGTCTCGCCTTTGCAGGTGATGTTGTTCGGATCGCGCAAAATCGATTTGGCAGCCAACAGCATAGTGCGCGTTGACAACTGGGTTAACTTTGAAATGGAGCCGGAACATGCGGCCAAGATCGGGGCCCTGAAGCCGGCACTAGAGGATCTTATAACGGTCGCCTGTGACAATCCGGCCGACATACTGCAGCTGGAGGAACCTTATGCCAAACTGGTCAAGGTCGTTAAGGACCTCTGTGGAAAGGGAGCAGGCGATTTTGAACTGCAGCGTGACTCTGGAATTTTGCCGCACCAGTCACGTCAGTTCAGCTCCGGAAGTGGACCAGCCAAACGAGGTCGTTTCGATGGTGGCGGCGGCAGTGGTGGAGGACGCTTCGCTAACAGAGGTTTTGGCGGTTATGGCAACCGAGGAAACAGCAGCTTCAGTAGTGGGGGAATTCGTGGTGTTGAAGGCGGTGGATATGGAACCAACGGTGGGGGGTATGGTAACAATCCAGGCTTTGGAAGCAATAGAAGATCAGGAGGCGGCTTTGGAAACTTTGGAGGATGCAACGATGGTGGAAACCAAACTGGCAGCTGGGGACGCTTTTAACGTATAAGGTTCGTTGTTGTCTGAATTGAAAAATAAGATATGTAAGTGCACACTAAAGCGCGAGACCTTTGATTTTCTGATGGAATTTACGTGGTATATAAATAAAAGACGTTTAATCTCATGCTTAAGTTTTTCATGGGACTATGTGCGTCAGCCTGGAATCTATAATGTAAAAGTAGGTCTCGTTTTGTCCGTCGTTTAATCTCCACCAAAAGTGCGTCCGAAAACTTCGACACAGGCCTTTTTCCACAGACCGCGGTGATGAGTCTGCAAATTCCGGTGTCAATGTCCTACAGCTTGAACATTTCGGAAATGTTATAGACCGATTTGGTCGAGGATCCGTCGCAAGGCGTTCGTCTTTAGCAAGCTGTGTAGCTTTTTTGTGAGGGCCAAAAGATATTCATGAATTTCGCTTTCAAGCTGTATAGCAACCTTCCGTTATTAAAGGCTGCCCTCGTCAAGACTTGACCCGGTCCATGATTTCTTGGCATCTAATATTTCAGTGAGGTCAAAGTCGGTGTTCGAGTCGATGAAAAAGGTTTGTGAGTCTTTCATCCGTCCCCTCTTTTCTTGTATATTAAGTAACTTCCTATCCTTTGAAAGAAGTTCTTTCAACGTTATTCCAATTTGGCGTTAACCCGTTCCAACGGGGCGGCCAAATAATTCTTCCATCTTCACGGAAGAAAGTAACTTAATATATATAAAAAAAAAAAAAGTTCCAAGCAAGGAAATTTCGATAGTGCGCGCCATTAACTTTAGTGTTTTTTAACTGCAAAATGTTGTGAATTATCGATAGGCACTAACAATACTAGGCCCCGTTTACACCTTAAGTTAAATCAAAAAAATTCAGAAACTCCGATGGAGGTCGGCTCTGTTACGATAAGAGCTGTTAGGAAGAAATTCACTTCTAGGGGTGAAGAACATCGATGTTTCAAATTTAAAGTTTTTAAGCACTCTAAAAGCCTTTTACACTATACCGATTTAGCCATAAGCCCGATTGCTCCAACATAGGGCTAACAACGCGTTAGCTCCATAACTCAAGTCAAATGCCCAATTTACACTACGCGGTATATTTGGAATTTTTCGATAGGCAACGCGGTGCAAACGCGTTTGCAAGAGCTGTTCTGTGGTATTGTAATATGTGAGCTACTCAGAAGGACACAATTATCATGGAAAAGTAGAAATGGTATTGGAAATTTCACAAAGTTCAATTTACTGCTCGGGTGTGGGTTCCATATTAATAAGGTAAGAAGAACTTAAAACAAACTTTCTTAATTGATTTTAAAGTAAGCAATGCTTACTGGTAATAGTAATATGATACAAGAGTTGCCACATCTTTTTAATGAAATAAGGTGTAAACTCTAGTTTTCAGCAATTTAACAGCCTCTTAACGCTGAATTGCTGAGATTTCTGAAAATGTACTTTGTATGGAGCAGCTGATAAACAATTGACAAAAATCAACAATTCCGGAAATTATGCAGTTTAAGGAATACCCGCAAACCGTCTGAACACCGCCGCTTTAAGTCGCTGTTTCAACTTTAAACGGATTCCTGTTCAAATAGAGAATCGCTGAAGCGAACAGCTGATCGGCATAAGCATACATAATCCGAATGAAGAGGACGTGCAAATCAGTTGCTCAAAAAAAATGCAAAACATCGCAAAACTAAATACAATTTGAACGCTAGCATGTGGATTTTTTTTTAGCACCAAATGATTATTTCATTGCTATAGCCTAGTACTTACATCGGCGAAAACCGTGAGCTAACCATAGGAGTGAGCGAGAGTTAGCTCGCGGGTTTAGTCGATGTGAGTACTAGGCCTTAAAGACTCGGATCGGCTAAGAGTTTCACTAGTTAAAAAATCTTATTCTTTGTAGTGTGACCGAAGTTTTCAAAGTTCGCCCGCAATGCATGTGGCTTGGTCTTACTGTCAAGCAGCTGAGCTTGTTGTCAAACGGAAAACAAATCAATTGGAGCTATTTAAAAAAAAAAGTCTGCTGGTGCACAAAGAAATTAAAATAAAAATAAATAAAATTTTCAACGAATGTTTTTATTTATGTAAATTAAAAGTTTAAGGCTTCGCCACCTTTCCCGCGCCATCTGTAGTCCAGCTCCTAGCTGGCCAATAATGGCTGGTGATGGCTCCTCCAGCTGTCCCTCAGCGGGCGACCTTATTTTCTCCACCCCTTAGAAGCCGGCGCGTCCACCATCTCCGCTTTAGCTGTCAAGTAGCTGGTGGAGGTGGAGTCCTCAATGGAGAGCTCGTCGGAGATCGAGCGATGTCCCATGTTCCTTCCCACTGGGATTCTCTAGTGGATCTCCTCCAGCGCTTCAACTATTCTGAGGATTTGCCCCGTTGTGGTATTGCTTCCTGACGGTCAATTTCCTCAACAATGGGCAACAGCTTGGATTAGGCGTCCTTTTTTATCTGCACTGACCTCCTTTAGCCGTTTTTGGTGTTTTTCTTCCATTTTTAATTTTTAAGTTCACCACCGCTTCTGCACGAACACCGCCAAGGATTAAATTTCTTATTCTTTGGGCCGCGGCTAACGGCGTTCATCGAAAATTCACTCGCGAAATCAGAATTTTTTTTTGGTATTTCCTTAGCTTATCTGAGTACCGCGCGGAAAAACACACCCGACGAACTGCTTTAGCCGCCTGTTCGCCTCTCGCTCACTCCTATGGCTAGCTCGCGGTTTTCGTCGATATGAGTACTAGGCTTAAGGAAGAAAAAGTGGCTGAAGCGGAAATCTCCATTGTGTGAATATGAATATGAATATGAAGTAAAATTCAGGCGCGATTATCGAGTTGACGATGCAGGTCTCTGAATTACATGCAAATTTGCATTTCAAATCCAATGGTCGGGTAAATTATACCCGTTACTCGTAGAGTAAAAGGGTATACTACATTCATCGGAAAGTATGTAACAGGCAGAAGGAAGCGTTTCCGACCCCATAAAGTACATATATTCTTGATCAGGATCACTAGCCGAGTCGATCTAGCCATGCCCGTCTGTCTGGCTAGACTATTGGGATTTGGTATGTAGATTCCTGAGCTTTTTGCGCGGCGCAAGTTTTAGTCAGCAGGGTGCAACGCCCAAATTTTAACTGAAATGTATTAGTTTCGTCAATACCTATTGATTGACCAAAAAAAAATTGCCACGCCCACTCTAACGACCATAACGCTTAAAGCTGTCTACCGCCCACATAACCATATATTGAGATCGCGGGTAGGTGGCGCATTTCAACTCGCCTTGCTGCTTGCATATCTATATTCCCCTTTTGTGATAATCGAGTTTGTCGACTATAGCGTTCTTCCTTGTTTTATATAGTAAATTTTGTGTCAAATATTCTTCACCAATCTGTCGTATGTTTTACATAAAAAAGGTTTCCATTAGGAAAATGCTTAGGGTATTCCCTAGACCAGCGGTCGGCACAATGTTAATTGGTCATTATCTTAGATTATCGATGTACGAGGGACGACTGCTGTTGTACACTGTGCGAGTGCTGGCAGAGGCTGAGCACCCTCTTTAAGGGGGTATTCTAGTCTAGAAATTTAAAAAAATCGAAAATTTTTTTTTTCATAATTTGATAGTTTAGATATTCAAAAATATCTCCCTAAACGGATTTTTCAAAATTCAAATTATTTTTAAAATTATGGCTGATTAAGAGAATGTAAGTTATACGTGCTATTCTATCAGTTACACTGCCTGAAATTTAACGTAAAACTTTAAACGCGTTTTTCTCCAAACTACTTTTTCTGATACGGTAGCCATAATATTTCAAGTTTTAATCAGCCGATTTACTTAAAATTTGGCATGAATATTCTTTCAATATCTCTCTATCGCATGAACCAACAAAAATTAGGAATTTAAAATTTTTAATATTTTTAAAAAAATCGATAAAATTAAAAAATTAGTAAAAAAATCGACCTTTTTTTTGAGTGGCCGCCATTTTATGAAAAAAAAATTTTTTTTTAGTTTTGCTGGTTCATGACATAGCGACATTCGTACTAATTAAGAATCTTTTTTTTTTTATTTTTAAGATGACCACAAGGGTAGAAATCATGGCGACGAGGCCACGGCCTTTTTTTTTCCCCCTCTACTTCAAGGACGCATAACTCGATGAAAAAAAAATTTTTGTTTTTTAAATTTTATTTTATGTACTCTTCTAAGTTAAATAAACAAATGATAAAAAACCCGACACTAAAAATATCAATTGTTTAGTTTTAATTAATTGTTAAAAAAGGCTCGAAACTAGAGCCTCTAGACTAGAACACCCCCTTAAGCGGATGCCTCTTCACATAGAGAACCGTTGAAGCGAACAGCTGATCGGCATAAGCAAACCGTATCCAATGTGGGAGGACGTGCAAATTCAGTTCCTCCTAAAAAAAATGTAAACAACGCAAAACTAAACGCTAGAATGTACAGCTAGTCACAAAAGTATTCGTTCCGAGGTACAATACGAATAAGCACATGATTTTATAAAATGAATATGTAACAAATTGAAATTTTTATTTATTGTTTAGCGTAGCGCACTTATTAAACATACAAAAAATAACAAAAAAATTAAAAAAAAATAGCTTCATTACTTTTTTTTCTTTGGAAATCATTAGGGGTACAAAATATCGTCCCTCAACAGTATTCGTTTTTTTCGGCATTAAATACTTATGTTTTTTTTTAATTTAGTATTTTGTGTGCAAGCCGTTGTTTTCTTTAATAGCTTGTAAGCGTCTCGGCATTGACTCAACTAGTTTTCGGCACCTCACTTCGGGTATATTCGACCATTCCTACAGGAATATCTCCTTTAGCTCATTCTTGGAGGAAATCTTATGTTCCTAGACTTTTAGCTTAAGATGGGCCCAAAGATTTGCAATACGGTTGACGTCTGGGCTCTGTGGAGGAGTGTGGATATGCTTGGTGTTGTACAACAGCCACGACTTGACTTTCCAAGCCGTATGTTTGGGATCATTGTCCTGTTGGAAAATGAACTTGTCGCGTTCTAGACCCATTTTGGTTGCCTTAGAGTGTACATTTTTCTTTAATATTTTCAGGTATCCAGGTAGCCTTTAAAAGACAAACGCAACCAAAATGCCTAAAAAAAAAATGCGCTAGCCCAAAAAAATACTACAAAATAAAAAATTTGTATGTGCAACGAATACTTTTGTGAGCATACAAAACGGATCATAATTATATTTTTGTCCATAACTTTTTATGGAAAACGTTTTCTGTTTGGTTTTTTCGTCATATACTTCACAAAATATGTATCTTTGGAAAAATAATAAATTTTTTAACATTTTAAAATGGTTACTTATTTAAAATTGGCCTTTTTCTCTTAACCCTCTTTGCAACGAGTACTTTTGTGACTCACTGTAGAATATATTCAGAGCCATCATTGCTATTGTTGTAGGCTGTTGTAGGCCAACAGTGACACCACCATCATTTTTACAAGCTTGGACTTTGACTATATCCTTTTTTTAACAACAATTTTAACTTTCAAATGGCTTTTTCTTTAGATATTTAATGTACGTTTTGGTGAAACAGGTGCCACGTCTTGCCAAGAAGGACAAAGGCTGGAGGATTGTCATTTCCTTAAAAAAAGAGCACAGCAATACTTATTTTCAAGATGAGATCAACTGCTGGGTTCCGAACCGTTGGGAGGCTCCTTGGGCCTGCACCAACAACAGTTTCCTTATAACGGCGTCATTGCAGCTTATGTGCATTTCCTTCTCAAAAAAAGCCCGAAACGCCAAGTACGAAAATCACCTAAGGTCGTAAAAAATACTGTCCCATTTCTATATCTTATGGAGGAACAAGTTGCTGAATCGGTATTTGGTCGCGAAAACCCCCTATGTCTGAATAGGTTATAAGGGAAGCTGCTGACCGCTGGTTTACACCCATATTTTGGCAAATAAATGTGTGAACATATTTTGGGAATCAATTGTGTGAACATATTTGAAGCCGAAATATCGATACACATATCGAAATGGCAAATTATTCATATCTATCACCTCTAGCATTTTGTACGGCGCGTAGTTTTAGTTAAGCTGATTTAACGTACAAGTTTTCAGGTTATTTGTTCGCAAGAAGATCCGATGGACTTTGATGACGCGAAGGAGAACATTCAGCCGTTGGCCAGCGGTCGCAACGCGAGCCTGCTGCAGGCCTCTCTCACTCAGGACGCCGCCCACAGTCAAGAGCTGCTGGCGCATCGCAAGCAATTAGAAGAGGAGGTGCGCACCTACGCAGGCGAGGATCCGCTGGGAGCCTGGTATAATTACATCTGCTGGATTGAGCAGAGCTACCCGGCAGGGGGCAGTGGCTCCGGTCTTCAGGCAGCCCTTTATCAGTGTCTCACCAAATTCGAAGAGGAAGAGCGCTACCGCCAGGACAAACGGCTTATTAAGCTCTTTATTAAATTTGTAAGTAATTTTGGTAAGGCCAACTTACCAACCCATATTACCTCGTCGCATTTTAGATGGAGAATCAAAAGGACCAGATCGAGTTTTACCAGCAGATGTATAA
The DNA here is from genome assembly GCF_014743375.2 of Drosophila subpulchrella. Classification (NCBI taxonomy): domain Eukaryota; kingdom Metazoa; phylum Arthropoda; class Insecta; order Diptera; family Drosophilidae; genus Drosophila; species Drosophila subpulchrella. The sequence continues at coordinate 1,669,583 of NW_023665550.1, forward strand.
CAACGGGATCGGAACAATGCTGGCGGATTTTTACATTGCATGGGCCTACAGCTACGACCTAAGCGGCAACATGCGCAAAGCTGACGAGATCTTCCGTTTGGGACTCGAGTGCCGTGCCGAGCCGCTAGATGAGCTTATGGAGGCACACCAGCACTTCGGCTATACAGTCGGCCAGCGCATGCTCTACACCACCGGCGAGGAGGCCAACGCGGTAAACCAGGAGCTAAACGAGCGACGGCTGGCTCTGCAATCGCTGCACGGTCGCCGCGACTACAAATCTAACATGATTACTGTGGGGAGTATCCGCACCGGACAGGCGGTTAAGAGCGGCTTGCCAGGCGTTGTTCAGGTGGGTGTTATGAGACTTTGATTGTTCTGAAAATCCAGCTGTTTTCCATTAAGGTGGTTTAAACTCATATACCTACTAAAAAAGGGAATTAATTTTTAAATGTTATTTTAAGGAATAGTTTTAAGTAAACAAAAAATCACACTACCCCTAGGAGGTATAAAATGAAAGGTTACAAATTCTTTGTACAATACAATTTTATTTCTTGCTAGTTCTTGCACGTGCCTCCAAAATTCGTCGCATTATCGCAAAAAATGTATGAAGGCAGACCACGCCTGGCGACCATCCGCTTAAGAGCACACAAGAACGAATCAATTGAAAGTTCTCCGACGATCTCAATATAAGACGCCTTCGTTGCGAAGCACACAAAAATTGCGATGTTGATTTTAAAGGGCAGTTTCCCTCGAAACGGTGTGCACCGGCCCACAGAAAAAAAAGTATAAAGTAAAAGTAATATAAAGTATTTACAGAAAACATAAGTTAAATATTCTTATAATTTGAACTTTATGTACACGTTGGCATCAATGGAAAGGTCATTTAAATTCCTTTTGAATCATACAAGACTTTTCTTAACCCATTCAGTACGTATTGAAAATGCCGAAATTTTGTGAAAATCTACTTTTTTAAACTTTTTTTCAAGTCTTGAAAACTTTAATTTTTTGATGCTAAAAGTTTCTTCAAACAAAACTAATAGTAACTGCAAAAAAAAAGTTTTCAAAAATCGTGTTTTACGAAGATTGAGATAGATTGTTCTACGGCTTTTAAAAGACCCGCAAGTTTGGCTGAAAATCCAAAAGAAATAGATAGATATTAAAGGCTTTTAGTTTCTAATCAACTAATGCTACAGATTCGTGTTATATATCTATCTTAATATGCTAATCAAGCTGCCTTTGCTTATTTTTCTAAATACAATAGATTTAAAGTTATAGCAAAAAAACAATTTTTGCCTATTTTTTCCAAATTTTTTCGAATTTCTTTTTAAATTTCAAACAGAGAGATTCCAGAACTTTTCATAAATATATATCTTTTTGTCAATAAAATTACCGTCTGGAAGATATTGAGCTATAAAAATTAAATTACATGTATGTATGGCCGAAAACCAAGCAAAATTAAAATAATGAGCAAAAATTCTTATTCGATATTTTTTAAGTAAAAGGAAAACATTTGGATGTTTTTGTCAAAAATTTAAGACTACAAATTTGTTGTGATAAATTTATTATTGAAACTAAATCAAGCAAGAACGCTTTAGTCAAGTGAGTCGACAACGAGTTACCCGTTACTCAGCCAAAGAAAGCAACAAGGGGAAGTAGATATACAAGCAGCAAAACGAGATTGTAAAGCGTCACCTACCCTCGATTTTAATGTATGCTAGTGTGGGCGGCAGACAGATTTTATCGTTACAATACCCCACTGACCACAGATAATCGAAATGACGCTCGGTCGAAAAATATTATTGCAACCTCCTTTTATAGCGTGAGCGTTGTTTTTTGTTTTCCTTTCAATCTTCTTTTTAACTTCTAAAAAACATTTGTAAGACTGAATTTTTCCAACAACTTTGTTTTTTAAAAAGTTGTTTTATCATATTTCTGACGCTCAGAAGTTTCTCAGAAGTTACTTCTTCGCGATCCCAACCCTCATTGTTTTTTTAAATGTGTTTTATTGTCGAGAAATGTCTCGGAAGTTACTTCTTTGCGATCCTGACCCTTTTTGTTTTTGTAAAATGTATTTTATAGTCTTCTATCGACCAGAAGTTACTAAAAAGTGACTTCTACGCGATATATGTATATTTTGTTTATGTAAAATGAGTTCCATCGTGTTTCTATTATCCAGAATTATGGTAATGTTGCTTGCAGGGTAGTCGCGGTATGTGTACAAGAGAGCGGTTGGCTCTAGAATGGTATCTATCTGGTTTTAGAACAAACATTTTAAGAGAGCCTGGAGCCAGCTCTAGAGCCAACACAAAAAATTTTTCATAAATAACCTGTGTTCTTTGATTTATTGAAAAAGACGAATTTGTGTAAATCTCCTTCTAAAACTTTTTTCCTCGACTTGAAAACTTAAATTTTTTGATGCAAAAAGTTTCTTCAAACAAAAATAATAGTAACTGCAAAAAGAATTTTTCAAAAATCATTTTGCTTAAATTTTTTTGATTTTTTGAAGGTGACAATGTCGGAAAAAATTTGTATAAAAAAAAGAAAAATATGGCTCAAACTTATGTTTCTAAACATTTGCAGTTACTATTATTTTTGTGTTCTGATAAACCGAATTCGGTCATCATTTTACAGGTAATAAAATGCCCTTTAACTTTCCTATACACATCATTGAGTTCCATTCATTCGTTTTGAAGCTACAATTCGTCAAAGTTAAAAAAGTTGGAAAAAATGCAAAAACGCTGACATAAATGGCTTTTTTTAAAATACACGCCTAAAAACCGAAATTAGTTTTATGATGTTTTCTTGAAGGCTGAACCTTAACGGAGAATATGCGCCATTGATCACGACAATCCGTTGGTAAACCGATTTTTTTTACAGATTTTTAAAGGTATATACCCAAGTTCAGTATTCGGGTGCAGCGGCCGTTAAACATTATTTTAAATTTTTAGTGTTGGGAAACGTAAGAATTTGGTGCAAGTTGTAATGCATAATTGCTCGCTATTAGTGCTGGGCAAGCTAAAAAGTATGCGATTGCAGTTACGAGGAAATCATTTTCATATATTTTTAGCAAGGAAACTGACGTTATGAGTAAGTTGCCACTAAAAAACAAGGAAGAACGCTATTTCCGAGATATTCGCGTTCATATCTACGATTTTTTGAAGTTTGTGGGCGTTAAAAAGGCGTGGCAAACTTTTTTTGGTATGGATGAGAACAATACATTTCTGTTAAAATTTTTATTCTAGCATAAAAACTGTAGGAGCCACAGTTTTGGCGGTTTGTGGGCGTTAGAGTGGGCGTGGCACTCTACTGAAACAAACTTGCGCTGCGTAAGAAGCTCAGGAATCTGCACGCCAAATCTCAATAGCCTAGCTCTTATAGTTTCCGAGATCTCAGCGTTCATCCGGACGGACAGACAGTCGGACAGACTGACATGGCTAGATCGACTCGGCTAGTGATCCTGATCAAGAATATATATACTTTGTGGGGACGGAAAAGCTTCCTTCTGCCTGTTACATACTTTCCGACGAATCTAGTAAACATTTTCACCCAAATGAGCATTATATACCCAACACTACCCCTTTGTCCTTTGCCCATATTAATGATGGACACAGGTCTGAGGAAACATGAATTAAACATTTTGAATGATGCACTTTGCAGCCAAATAAATTTGTTAGTAAAATAAAATTAATTTTTCCGTTTTAAAACTAAAATTTGATTTGATTTTTATTTTTAAATTTTATTTTTATTGGTGATTGACCTTAATTCACAAATAGACTGGTTCTAATTCTAAAATTGTATCCAACGAACCTCGGCCAGATGCTTTTCTTTCTTAAGCTTCTAGAACTTTAATTTTTTGTCTAAAATAAAAGCTTATGCTGAAACTTTCGCTGAAGGCTACGGCAATATAGCTGAGATTGCATTCAAAAATTTATTTATAAATTTCATAAATGGAACCTTTTTACGGGTTGGATAACTCTACCCCTTTTAAGATGGATTGTCCCTATTCATAATGAATTTCGTTTAAGCGATCTCTTAATTCTGTTAAAAAAAATTTCTTCGTTAATAGATTTTTCAAGATCTGCTTGTTGTTTTTTTGGTTACAAGTATATTTTTGTATTTAACAATAAGTAGAGAAATCAAATATATAATAATTAAAATTAATAATATAAAGGATATAGATATTTTGGTATTATTAGTTTTAATGAATGAATTTAAAATGTTTATATTATCCAAAGTGAGTTTCGTGTTATTTGATAATCGGATATTTCATAATTTTTGAAGTGGTTCGTAGTTATATAGTTAAGAATTTTGTTTTCTAAATTGGTATATGAAACGTTAATAATTGTGGCTGTACCATTAAATGTTTATAAGAATGATCCGCTAAACTCGGAGTTGTTGACAATACTGTTACCATTTATTAAAATGGAACTATCTTGGATAATGTCTGTTTTTTATTTTTCTCTTATTTTTTTTACAAATTGTTTTCTCACCCTTTAATAGTCGGGTAAAACAAGTTTTTTCTAAACTTAAAGTGCAAACTAAAGAGTTCTTTATTAAATGTAGACATTTCGTAATATGTATTTGCGCATTTTGCGACTTGATTACATTTTAATAATTTACCATGGGATTGGGAAATGGATCGGGCGTAATAAATTTCGCATCTGATTTGTATTATTGGGTATTTTTTATAATTTATTAAAAGTTCTTTATGTTATTAATAAATTTTGTAGGTCAAATGTCTACAATCGTAAGCGATGTTTTCTTAGTGGTAGATCTTGATCATTAAAAACCTTTTTAAAATCTTCAGAAAGAGGTTCTATTTCTTTGATCAATTTGGAATTGATAATAAATGGTTTATTATTATTTTCAATTAATTCATTGATTATACCAGATTATACTAGATTCGTCGGAAAGTATGTAACAGGCAGAAGGAAGCGTTTCCGACCCCATAAGGTATATATATTTTGATCAGGATCACTAGCCGAGCCGATCTAGCCATGTCCGTATAAACGCTGAGATCTCGGAAACTACATATAAGAGCTACAATACTGGGATTAGGCATGCAGATTCCTGAGATTCCTGCGCAGCGCAAGTTTGTTTCAGCAGAGTGCCACGCCCACTCTAACGCCCACAAATCGCTCCGACAGTTTTGATGCTAGAATACAAATTTTAACTGAAATGTATTGTTACATATATATGTATATATATATAGGATATTGCAGTTACTTTTTTTTTTGTTTGAAGAAACTTTTTGCATCATAAAATTTAAGTTTTCAAGACGAGGAAAAAAGTTCAAAAAAGTAGATGTTTACACAAATTCGTCCTTTTCAATACCTATCGATTGACCCAAAAAATGCTTGCCACGCCCACTTTAACGCCCATAATCCGCCCACAAACTTCAAAAAATCGTAAGTATGATCGCGGGTATCTCGGAAACTATCAAGGTAGAGAATTGGGATTTTAGATTTATATTCCGTAGCCTTGTATGCAGCGCATGCTAGATAAAAAATTTTAACTGAAATGTATTAGTCTCGTCAATACCTATCGATTGACCAAAAAAAATAGTTTGCCACGCCCACCCTAACGCCTACAAACCGCCAAAGCCTGTGGCGCCCACAATTTTCATGCTAGAAAAAAATGTTTACTGAAATGTATTAGTCTTGTCAATACCTATCGATTGACCAAAAAAAGTTTGCCACGCCCACTCTAACGCCCATAACACTTAAATCTGTCTACCGCCCACATAACCATATATTGAGATCCGGGGTAGGTGGCGCATTTCAGTCTCGCTTTGCATGCAAGCATTTTCCCTTGGTCCCTTAAGCTAAGTAACGGGTATCTGATAGTCGAGGTACTCGACTGTAGCGTACTTCCTTGCTTTGTTATTCTTAAATTGAAATTGCATTTCTATGTTTAAACAAATACATAAAAATGTTTAAACAAATAGATTAACGGCTTTCCCTCACACCTTTCCGATATATTATGATTAATAAAGTTAGTATTATTATTAACAAGCACCAGTGGGTAAAATCAAAAAATATCGTTTATAGGAAAGTCTTGCGGAAATTTTTGAAATTAAAATAACATTGAGCTTGGTTTTAATAAAATGTGGTCAAAGGAATTTGATGATTTTTATATTACTAAGACCTTATTTATTTCGCTTGTCCGCCCGATACTTGAGTGTCTCCCGTCCGGAGTCCCCAATACGGAATTCAGGTTGATCGTATCAAATCTGTACAGAACTTTTTGCTATTTGCTTAAAGGCGCCTAAAATGAAATGCAAGCCTCATGTTACCTTCTTATTCTAGTAGTTTACTTCTAATTAACTTACCCTCCCTAGCCAACCGCACAACGATGCTTGGAACAATCTTTATTTATAACCTTTTTCGAGGTGAAATTGATAGCCCCGACTTGGTTAGCCAGCTAATTTTAAATGACTTGCATGAACCTCTCAGAGTATTATGTTCTGACTGTAATAGACTTTACCCTTATATCTCAAGATCCGACTATCTGACTCTCTTAAAACGATTAATATTACAATACATACAACTTTTTTTCCTCGAACTATATCTTTATTTTTCTACGCGTCTATCTTCTCGCGATTTTGTGCCGTTCGACACACGGACACGTGCCTCGGTCGGGTAGGCGGAAGGTGTGTCCGTGGGATTCCGTAAGAGTAAGAGTTTAATCAAATATTTGAATTGTGGAATAGGTCCTTGGGGAAACCACAAAAAAGGCGCCAAAACCTCTACCTCTATAGTGATGTTGAAATGAGGAATGTTTTAAATTTAGTTCAAGTAGGAAAGATAAAAGCAAGTCAAAAGTATAGGATTATATAACGATATATTTACGAAATTTGCGCAGGCGAAGCTGCGGGCGACCTTGCTGTTAACTAAAATATATATATATATATTCCGATTATTTTAAAATTTTTTTCGGAACTCTGAATCACTTGAAGAACGATATTCCCAAGAGTAAAACTTAAAATGCCCAATAAAACGGAATTTGTATACCCTTGCAGAGGGTATAATGATTTCAGTCAGAAGTATAAAGTATAGCATCAATAGACGGGACGATCTAGTCATGTCCGTCTTTCCAAAAAGTCTTCTTTCGGATCGGACAACTATATCTTATAGCTCCCATAGGAATAAACGGAAAAATTTTTTTTTTAATTATATCTTTGGTGTTTTTAATATATAACCTCCTACGCTTGGAAATAACATTTTTTTAATAGTTCTGAATTTCGAATTTAGTTTGATCAAAATCGGACGACTATATCATATAGCTGCCATAGGAACGATCGGAAAATTGGTGGCAAAAAATAATATGAAACAAATTATAGCTTCGGTGTTTTTTGACATATTATCTTATACTGTTGGGAATATCATTTTTTGTAATTTTAAGAATTTCGAATTAAATTTAAAATTTATAACTGCAAGGGTATAAAAACTTCGGCTTGCCGAACTTAACTTCATTTTTTTTATGTATATATTTTAAAAATATTTTTTTGATCATTCCTATGGGAGCTATAGGATAATGCAGTTTCTATTATTTTTGTTTGAAGAAACTTTTTGCATCAAAAAATTTAAGTTTTCAAGACGAGGAAAAAAGTTAATAAAAGTAGATGGTTACACAAATTCGTCCTTTTCAATAAGTATTGAATGGGTTAAGTAACGTATTGTATCACTTAAACAGCATTTAAATTACCTTTCCATTGATGCCAAAGCTTACAAGAAGTAAGTTCAAATTATAAGTATATTTAACTTTTGTTTTGTCAAAATACTTTTGCCGACCAGTGTATATACTGCCTGCAATAGAAATAAGACTTTTGGGAAGGTTTCATACCGATAGCCTGAAAACTGAGAGACTAGTTTGCGTAGAAACGGACAGACGGACGGATAAACGTCCTATCGAAACAAGAAAAAATTTATTTTATTCGGGATTAAATTCTGTCTAGTTGAACCTAAAAAACCTAAAGAAAGTTATGATTAACACACTTTAAACAAGCTAAAGTGAATTTTTTTTTTCAAAGAAAATGTTTTTTTTTTAATTTGCGAAAAATTCTTGAATTTTTCACTTTTTGTTCAATTGTTTTGGTTTAACTAGAAGCTATACTATTGAAAATATACATTTTTGTGTGTTTTTTTTTTGTATCAGATGGAAATTGAGACCTATATCTTTCCCGCCGTATAGCAACAAAACCTGAAAGTTTCGGTTCAATCGAATATTTTTTCCTTCCCAAAAAAGTTCTCCCCCATTATCATTGCTCTATTAAAATATAGATCGGAAACGTCTCCACCAATGCGTTGCAAACATTTAACTGATATCATAACACTTTATGCGAGGGTATAAAAAAAATATCAATTAAATACAATGTACTCCTCACAGTTAGAATATTATTAAGTTAGTTAGTTGACTAGGCAACTATTTCTGCCAGCTATATTTTGATTGTAGGTTTTAATGTTAAGTTAGCTCTTCTCTCGGCTAATCGGTCAGCTGGCCAGAAGTTCGGGCAGCCACGGGAAACTTAGTCAAGTTTGTTGATCAAGTTCATAATGGCTTTGTATAATTGCAATCCCTTAGGGGTAACATGGCATGACCGCCCTTGGTTACGATTGGAATCGTAGGCTCTGGATGCTATAAACTATGCCTAGTTGCATTATTTTTAATGCAAAAAAAAAAAGCGAAAGTAAATCAGTCAGACTAATTATACCTTGTCATCCATCCTTTAGACTGATGCTCAAAGCACAAGTGGAAGGACTAATGCCGGTCGCAACGTGGATGTGTTTAACGACGAAAACACTGGGACGAAAATACCGCGGCCGATATCCGAGGTGGAAGTAAAGCCTAGCTTGCGTTCAATCATCGACGCAGCTCGCGGACAGGAGAATATAAAGGAACCTGTTGCCTGGAACAAGGCAAATGCAAAACGCCACAAAAATGGCAAGATCTTTGGAAGAAACACCTCTTTGGGCCTGGGCTTCGACATACACTTAGATGAACAAGTAATGCCACCCATCACAAATTACGAGCGCCGCCTGGAGCAGCCCTTCAAGGTCCCGACAAACTTTGTGTCCAAAAACAAACCTCAGGAGCCCTGGGTGACCCCAGTTACCATAGAAGACGAACCGAATGCAAATGGTCTGCCTTGCTACAATAAGTGCCTCCTTTATCCGCGTCCCAATCTCGAGTTCTCCCCCGAGGAGTACCGTGCCTACGCCCATTTGAAACGCGGCAATCTACAGCATCCGTATGTCCAGCTAAACGATGAGTGGTGGGGCGCTGGCTGGGTCCTTAAAGGAATTCGCTGTTACCCGAATTTTGCTAGGTCTTCGAAGCCGCAGCCGCGCGACGAGTTAGACAACTTTTGGAAGCCCCCGCCGGTGCCTGGCCTTCAGGTTGTCTTTGACAATCTCTACAACGACGAGGAGCAGCAGGAATACCAAACAGAGGAGCTGTTGACAACCAAGTGGCTACAAAATCGTAATGTGACAGTTCATGGTGCCTTCGACATGGAGGAAACCGTGTGCTTGCCTGGTAACAAGATGCCTCGGCGAAAAAGTTTTTTTCCCTCTTCTTCCAGAAAATCCATGATGCCGCACAGGGTTTCCTTTGTTCAGGAGAAGAATGAGGAGGAAGCTACAGTGGTAGTAAGAGAATCGACTTTGTCGTCGCCACCTGTTATATCCAAGTCGCCTAGTCCATCTGAGCAGAAAGCAGAACCAGAAATAAAAATGTTTAAGGATTCTATCGAATATTTCGATAACCATTTTGCGGTACCAGCTCCTCCTGTACGTAAGATAGAGATCTATCAAGACTCAGAAGAGCCGCAGTCAACAACAAATAATAAGTCACTAAATGTCGAGCCGCTTTTTGATGTGAATGAGACTTGCTCCACGCAAATTTTCAACATGTTCATTGAGTCACAGGCTGTTAGTACGCCAATGGGCACACAGAAGCAAGCACAATCTCGTCATTTTGGAACCATTCTCAGAGAACTAGCACTACCAGAGGACACAGTTTCTGCTCCTGCCGTCGAGTCTCCAGTAGAGTTACGGAAGCAGCTATCCACCATACTAGAGACCTCTGAGCATGCCACTCAAAGCTTGGCGACTAGCGGCGCTGCCACCAAGTCGACCATTACCTCATCGTTTTCGCCCGGATCGAATACTTATTCGAAAGTTCCCAGCAAGAGTGAAGAGGGCACTCCTGGACAAATGCGCGTGCAACGAGGAGTTGGTCTGGGGCCTTCAGCGGTCGTCGTGGATCCGGAAAAACAGGGTGGCGACAATTTTACCCGTCGCGAGTTATGGGAACCCAATGCTCCTAGCGTGCCGATGCTAAAGTCCCTGCGCGTCCAGGAGGATAAGACAGAGACTATCCCCAGACCTCTGGCGTGCTTCCAGGAAGACAAAACTGAAACGTTGCCACGAGTGCCACACGCTCCGGTCTGTTTCCAGGAAGATAAAACCGAAACGCTGCCACAAATCCCTTCTGCTATTCCTGAGATGTCCATGCTTCAGCACTCGGTGGTTGTTGGAAAATGTTTATCCCCACCACAAATACCTACTCTGGATGATGAAAACGACTTGTGTGGATTTTTTGGAAAGACACCGTGCAAGACTAATACTATTGACTCTCCAAAACGAAATTCTGACCAAGCCGCTCCCCATTTTTATAAGGTGCTAAAAGGCACACAGAATGCAATAACCTCCTTTGCTGTGGCCAACAATACCGCAGCTACGCCAAGCAACGGAAAGCTGGAGGATTCCATTATGACCAACCTTTCCTTTGTGCCCGAGACACAGCCTAAGGCCAAGTCAGAAACGGAGGCCGTTCTAAATAAGTTTGAAATCTTTCTCGACGAGACGCAACCAGAGGTAACTGATCCAAAAACCGTATCTTCAATTGGATCCAGTTTTGTTTTGGAGTGCACCCTGCCGAAAACGCAACATCCAGTACATAAGGATCCAGCTAAAAACCAGGAAACTATTGGGCAGTCCCACATGATTGCTTCTTTCATGAAGGATTGCACAGAATTAAGCAGCTGCCCTCCATCGGTGCCAACCCCGATTGTCGCAACTAATCCCAAATGTAATTCGAATAAAGTCATGTTTTCCACCGATTTCATGACAGAATCTATTAGAAAACCTACCGCGAACGACGAATTGAGCTATTCAAAGCAACCTGACAACTTTTTTGAGCTGAACGCAGCCACAGAGATGTTTGCTACCAATATTAGCATGATTAAAAATTCCACCCTACTCGTCCCGCCTGTAGTATTAAACCCTTCTGCTGGAGCAGGGGAAGTATCGGACTTAAGCATTTACTACAAAACAACACCACTAACGCCGAAGCAGTCGCATCATTCCTGGTCGCAGTCTGACTTAGAAACACCTCCGCGGGAGCAGTATGTCCACCCAAAGTCGAACGCAGATCTCTCTGTGTTAAACGATACATTGGCCGACCCCAATAGGAACCCTTTCAACGTAGAGCTTATCAGCTCATTGCTGGAATCAATAGACTTCACCATGTACATCGAGAAGCTCCCCCACTGTCAGCTGGTGGGTCACGTCAAGCGACTACATCCAAACACCCAGCTGGAGGTACAAAACGAGAAGTTCGAGGTGTCCAAGATGATAGGCAAGGGAGCTTACGGTTCAGTTTATGCAGGACGGAATGTCAAGTCTGGCAGGAAGGTTGCTCTCAAGCAGGAACGTCCAACCAACTACTGGGAGTTCTACATATGCCTGGAGATTCATAGCCGTTTAACAAGTGAGCAAATGGTAAGGTTCAAATGGTAACATAACCCAACATGAAATTGTTTGACATAAGAAGACTCAGTATGTAGATTGAATCGATTTTGGTAATCTAAAATTGACTAGATCGGACGGTTCCAGGTTTCTCTCGAAAGTGAATTGCTAGGACTTCTAAATACATTATACAATTTACCTTGATGCTGGTTTAAAAACCAATCGCCATACTTTTGTCAATTTAAGACAGCCGTTTATTGGTAGTACTGTTTGGTTTCCATATATAGAGCTACACAATACAGAAGAAAAGGGGAGCCGAGGTCCACAAAAAAATTAAGATATAATTAGCTTGTAAAGGTTTCAGAAAGAATTTTTAATCAAATAATTTCCGAATACTTGGCGGAAAGTTTTTGTGTGATTATTTTTAGATTTTATAATGTAATAACAAAGGGAATACAATTTCCGTAAGGGGGTTTCGGAAGTGTCAAGTAGAACAGGTCTTTGATATTTGATTTGTTCTGATTCTTTTGGATGTGAAAACTTTAACAAGACCAGTGACACAGTGTTACACAATGGAATCTTTATTTATTTTGGGTTTTTTGCCAGAGTTCCATAGACTGGTTTCAACCTCATGGCAAACTGTTTACAGACGCGTCTTAGCCATAAATTAGAAGCGACCCCAAATTGTTCGAAAATTCGAATGCTTTTTCTTTGCCATTCCTTTGTTATTAAAGTAAAAATTTTTTGTTTCTAACTGCATACCCGCTTAATTTAAAGTTTTTAAAATGCAGCCTCCTCAAGTTTCCCAATTTTAAGCTATTGCGCTTTGCCCATTGTGACGTTAAGGTTTTTCTATCTTTCTGTCTCGCACGTCAGACGTGGTTACAGCCGAATGTATGACCGTATACTAACAAAGGTAAAACACTCGATTAAGTTTTTTAAGGTGTATTTTTACCGTTTGTTTTTAGATTTCTTTTTAGTGCTACTGCTTACTGACAAGAGTGAGTGAGAATTTCCGTAGTGGTTTTAAGAAAATGTTTTCTCTAATTTCACCATTAAAAGCTTAAGTTTATTTTCAAGCAATAAGACTTTTTTCGATGGCTTTAAGATTTGTATTATTTTGCGTCGGAATTTACTGCAACGTGCTAGCGTGGGAGACCAGTGGGTTAGGGAGGGTCGTAAGTAAAATTTCATCGTAAAATTGTTTTGTCTTGATTCTAGAATCCGTAGTTTATGGGGTCGGAAACGCTTTCTACTTTTAACATACTTTTTTTAAAGAGCACCGGCTTAAAAACAAACCCTCACAGTTTTTTGGTAAAAGTCATTGATTGTTTTTGTTGTGTTTTTACTTAACGCCATAAAAACTTTATTTTTGGGTCAGTAAGGCTAATAAATTGCAAAAAAATGTATTTCTTTAAAAACTTCTGATGTCAACCAAAAATTGCTATGAAAATGTGAGTACATACAACATTTTTAAAACTCTTTTTTCATTTTCTCATTTTTTATACTGCAATAATTAGCTGATGCAGGCCGAATGATTAAAGATCTTTACCGATCGAGTCAGTAATCATTTTCGTCAGTTTTCTTATCTCGTCAAGGGGTGTTTTAGTTTAATATCAGAAGTTTTTGTTTTAAACGATATCTTTTTTTCCTAAGTCCATCGACATTATGTATATCCTTTCCCAAGTTAACTTATTTTGTTAAAAAAATGTTCAAACTTGCCGTGGTGTAAAAAAATTGAAACAGGACAAAAATATAAGGATTTGTCAAGACCTCTTAAAAAAAGGTCTCGGTAGTGCTTGCTGTCAGAAAATAACACATCATAAACAGACTCAATGCGTGGCTGTAACCAAAAACCCTAAAACTACGTTTGCCTTAGGTTTGTTTCCTGCTCAACCGTTGAGAGATTTTGTTCGCTCGGTCGGGTCATGTGTTGACTGTAGACCCTTTACAAATAAATACTCGGCAAAAGGTCATTTGCGCTTGTATGTTTGTATAGATCGGTAACATTTTTCGGGCAGCCTTAATGGTTTTCGGGAGTTATCCTTTCTTACTACTCAGTGGAAGAGGTGAAAGAAAATAAAAACTTTTGTATTTGATTTATGATTGGTATCCATTTATTATTAATTGTTAAACTTAATTTGTAATATTTAATTTGATTCATTTATTGCATTGATACATGTTTTCAATAATTTTGTTATATCATTATAATATGTATATATAACATATTTTAATGTATATGAATATTAATTCCCAACATATTAGTCTTTTATTTCCCATCGTATATTATTGTACGCGTGTATGCGTACGGAATTACCGATTACCCTCGCAGACTTTATGAGTTTCAATGTGACTAAAATTAGATAAATATAAAAAATAAAGGCATTTATAGCTCGCAAACGTTATTAAATAGACGGTCAGACGAAACGTCTCCTTCAGTGCGTTGCAAACTTCTGCCTGAAAAATACCCTCCCAATGGTATAAAAAAGCCAGATCATTTTTTTCTCTCTCTCTCTCTCTCTCTTTAATGCTTTGCCTGTCATAAAATATCTGAGGCAACAACATAAGAAAACACAATAACAAAAATAAAGACCTTGTGTGCGGGCCCTTTTGTTGTTTTGCTCACTTACTGAATATCAATAGATGAGCGACGAAAGGTTTCGTTTGAATCGAGTGGTCAGTAAACCCGAGATCGAGACCGTGAACGAAGCGAAAATATACTATGTTTATGCATTTCATGCATTCTCCAACACATGAAATTTTAATAGCCCCTGTTTATACAATACAGACAAATTCATGAAATGATAGTAAAGCTGTAAAATTTGTTGAATTTGATATAGAGCTCTATAGAGTAGTAGGCTGTGAAGTAGGCTGTGGCTCAGCATTTCGTAAATTGGGACTGAATTCATAGTCAACTTTCGCGTGTTATCGAATTCATGAAACGGTGTTTATGCACACACGAATTTGCTCATTTCATGAATTGATTTCATGAAATAGGCATAGCATAAACACAGTAATAGTTGACCGTATTTTACGAACTCTGATTTTTCCACATTCAATGTCATTCGAAAGTTACAGCGCTGACAAGGATTGCCCAGCAGAGCGCTCTAGAAATAACTTTAAAATTCGCTTTTCTTCAAGCCACGTTTTATCAACTGGTAGTCACGAACGACTTGACCGACTTGTTCAAAAAATGTGCAACTATCGTATGAATTAAAAAATTAAAACAAACCACGTAAACCACATTTAATACAACAACATCCACAAAATTACTGTTTTAACAAAAAAACTTTTAAGTCGCCCCAAACTATCATTTTTTAATACTTTTTATTGTTTCAGTTCATACGAAAAGTAAATTCCCCTAAACCAAAATTTTTTGAAAGCCGATCACTCGTTCGGCCTGAATTGGGTATTTAATGTTTGGGTTACTTTGAAGAGCTGTTTAATAAAGAGCTAACATTTTTTTAAAATGGTTGTTAACAATTATAATTTCAAAGTTTTAATGGTTCTTCACAAAAAATTTCAAATGAAAACAATCAAACGGGCAAGACTGAATTAGAATGTTAGGAATCTGCATGTCAAATCTTAGCTATCTAGCTTTTAAAGTTCATGGATCTCAGTGGTTAAACGTTTGAAAATTGATGAAATGACCGACTACAACTAAACCTTAAAATAACTTGTACTATGAATCGAAACAAAATGAAAATTTTTACAGATCCCAGCCTATGCACATATCGATTATGCCCTGGTGGGAAACAATTCCAGCATATACATCTCGGAATTTTCAGACTATGGATCACTAATCGGCGTGTGCAACAAGGTTAAGAGTATTACCAACAGGAACATAGACGAGTATGTGGTAATGCATTTGAGCTGTCAGATGCTCGACATTGTGGATCATCTGCACGCCATGGGTATCATTCATGCCGACATAAAGCCGGACAACTTTCTGCTACTGAGGCCGTAAGCACATCCAGCCAACTACAAGTACTTTAAAAACTTTGCAGATGATTTTATTTATTCCTTCTGTTTCAGGCTTCATGCGGATCCCAACGATGTGAGTCTGCAGCTTATTGACTTTGGTGTGTCTATAGACACTAAGTTCTTTCCGAAAAATTACACATTTAATTATGTCCATCACGATGATCTGTTTAAGTGCATTGAAATGCGAACCCAGCGACCGTGGACTTATCAGCTGGATTTATTTGGTCTTGTAAGCGTTATGCATGTGCTGCTTTTCGGGCGCTATATGGAAGTGGCTCAACGAACTCCAAGTCCCATTTGGATGCCGAAGACAACCGTGCCTCGCTACTTTCAGCGGCAAATGTGGGAGAACATCTTCCGAACACTGCTTAACATTAGAGACTGCCGCACCATGCCCAATCTACAGCAATTACGTACGCAGCTTAAGTCTGCGCTAGCTGAGAAGGAAAAATATGTCGGAGAGGCCATAAGCAAGTTCAATACGACACTACAAAAATAGCTTGATTCACTAATTTTTTGTATCAGCTATTCTTATTCTATACTACACAACAAAAACAAAAAACTTTAAAATAGTTATTAAGCCACAATGTTTTCTTTATAATGATTTTTTAAAGCTTCTGAAAAAATATACAGTTTAGTCAATTAAAGAATGCCAGCTTTGAGTTGAATATCGTTTCCAGCCAAAGAGCCACATCATAAATACCTGTTGACCAGTTCGTGCGGTCGCAAAATAAGTGTATTTCTCTCCGACTTTGAGGAAAGAATCCGAGAGTATCCGATTGATTTTTCCGTTCTCTTTTGCTTGGCTCATTCACGTACCTATTGGTTTTGAACGACGATTCAAAAAGTCTTGCCCATGTATGTGTGTATGTAAAGTTTCGTGGATCCTTCGTGTCACTTGGCTTTCATAATTTCGCGTGTTAGCAGTGCTCCTCTTAATTAAAAAATAATACGTGATTACCATAAAAAAGGGCATCAATTTTTGAAATTTAATACATGGGCAAAAATCGGAGTGTAAAGTATGCGGAGTAAAACTAGCAGGCAATCATTGAGAACTTACCGGAAAGAAAAGAAATTATTGAAAAGACCGTTTGCGTTGACTTTTTAGTCAATTGGTCTTTTAATAAGTCTCTCTGTATATATGTGACTCGTATCTCTTATTGTGCGATTTCGGTAAGAGAGCGCCTCACGAACAGCTCAACGTAAAGCGCTTAACAGAAACCCAAAACGAAAAGTAACGAAGTCTGCTGCTCAAAAAAAGAACATAGATTGTGTATAGATTGCTGTATTCCGCGAAATACAGATGTCTAACAATAAAATACTTTAATTTTTTGATTATTTTTCGATTTTTAAGGCCATAGGTGCATTTCCTTGAAAGGGTGTTCTGGCTATTTCTTGTCCCATTTTAACCTCCTCGTTGACAGCACATACCAAAGGAAGTCCAATATCCATCTGTCTGGTGAGAAACTTAGCACCGCGAAAGTATAATGTTTTTGATTAAAGAAGGCGTTTGTTGCCCTTCCAAGAGCAAATGGTTTTGGAGTAGCTACACGGAAAAACAATATTTTCTACACTCGGTATGGTACCCCTAAAACCGCCGTTAGCATTACATGCCGTTCTAAAACCTTCCAATGATTCATTGACAATATTTTTCGTGGCGATGATTTCGTTTATTGCTATATAGACGATATCCAGATGATGTCGAAAAGGAACACGAAAAACATATTCGTGTCGTCTTGGAGATCCTTCGTAGCCTTGGACTCAAAATCAGCCTTAGCAAGTGTCAGGTGGCCCAGGCAGAGGTGCAGTTTCTCAGCTACTTCATCAATGAGCACGGAATCAAACCTTCAAGTCAGCGAATAGTAGCAATTGAAAACTATGCGAGGCCTTCTACAATCAGTGAATTCAAACGATTTCTCGGTACCTGCCTTGTTCGCCACACAATTAGGTACCACTTTTAGAACTCCTGAGAAACGTCAGGAAAAGCAACCAACGCCTGGTCGAGCTGACTCCAGATTTTATTTTTTATCGCCGCCTATGACGCATGCAAGTCTCTCACAAATCTCGACCGTTGTATTTTTATACCCGTTAGCGCCAGTTTGTTTCAGCAGGGTGCCACGCCCACTCTAACGCCGACAAACGCCCATAACGCTAAAACTAGTCTAGCACTCACATTTTTGAATATTTTAAATTTAAATTTAAATTAGATTTAATTTTGATTATTAATGTCCAACTACATGCCAATAAAGGTTACATTCGGGACTGTTGGGGCGGGGTGGCTTGATCGTTGAAATAGGATGAAGTCCCAAGAACGAAGGTACGAAAAAACACGGGTGTACTTTGGGGTTTCGTTCGCGACGTGCGTGGGTGTTTATTGTTATACTTTGAATATATAATTCTTTAAGCCTAACTTAACTTAAGCGCTCCAGAGCGGAGTGAAGACTTAAAAGGAGAGATGGATAGGGAGAGCGGAAAGCAGTGCGGGCGCGCGTGATGTAGACATCTGGATGCTCGACACTGCCTCCAGAAATTAAACGCTTTTTTGGCGTGAACTTTCTAGGCTAGGGGATCCTCTACCGTCACGGCACGGGGTGGTTCTTCTTCAAACACAGATCGCAGCCTTTGGGTATCGGAACTACCTTTGTGTTGAAGGAATTTATTTTTGGAAATTATGCCACTCGATTTGTGTTTTTGGGCTGGAAATGGAGGAAATTGGCAGATCGGAAGCTATCGACGGCCTCAAGAGTTCGATGGCTCTCAGTCAAAAAGGATTCAGGCTCAAGCCATGTAGGAATTTAGGCTTTATTTTGGATGGATTGCTCCCATAATGAGAGCGTGAGCTTTTGTAGTTTTGTCGAGCACATATAAACCAGGATAGGGTCCCAATTCTCAATATTATTGCCGGAAAATGGTAAGGAAGTTAAGCAACCTTGAAAAGTGCGTTGAAGTCCAGACTCATGTGCTATGGATTGCACATTGAACAGAGTTTTCACGTGACTGTTCACCTGCAATCGCATATTTTCGAAACGCTTAATTTGGTTTCCCCAGGCAGAGCGAAAGCCATCATTGGTGAGTGGGGATCTCGAAACTATGGAATGAGCTTCTCCACTTGATTTTGAATTTATGTGGAATAATTTTCAACGGGCGTTAGACTTTGATTGCCTATGTATATCGCCTTGAACAGATAATCGCCCGAGAAACATCTGTCGATACGAGGGAGCCGACAGCCATGACGTGAAATTTTGGGACGGAGTTACTGAAGCTTGAGGTATTTGAGAGGAGCCCTGTTGGATTTGTTCCATGAGCTGCGTGGCAAACATTTCATAAGTGGAGTACGTTTGGTTAGACTTGGATTTTAGGGGTAGGAGCACCTGGAGCGTTCACAGTGGCCTCAAAATGGATCAGACAGTCAGCTGTGGCCATAAATCAGGCTAAAGTGGATTTTGCTGATGTTGCCATGACGGAAAATAATTCAGAAGTAGGGAAACGGAAATGGGCTAGAAAACTAATTGAAATTTAAGAACCAATCAAGGTCCTTAAAAATATACGGTCACACTGTCGGATAGGCATAGGCAAGGCAATTCAATAAATATTTATTATATCGTATGGTCGGATTTAGGTAAAGAATTACGGAGTTTAATTTTGATTCTTTGGAAGGAAAATTTATTGTGAGCCCTTGAACCACTGTGCGTATGTAAATTAATTTTATTCCTAGTCGTTGATTTCTAAATTGTATTTTATTTGTGATTGACCTTAATTCACACACTCAAGACACTTTTACTTTTAATTATTAAGTATGACCGATCGCTGCTTCAATCCGAAATAGACTATCTTCCCTTCAGTTCCAAAAAAAAGTTTCACTTGTGAATCACCTTGTGAATCCCGTGGGACATGTCCTCTTGCACAAATGAAGAACAAGTGACGCTCCATATAGAAAATTGTATGGGATGTCCGCATTTTCACAAGTGAAAATTCAAATGAAAATTTTTCGAAGTCCCACGGGATTTCACTTGTTCCTTATACTCATATTTCGTATGGCCTGTCACGTGCCGGTGACACGTCCCAAGTGAATCACTTGTGAAAATCAGAATTTTTCCATGAGTTTTCCCTTATGAAATCACTTGCAAGTGAAACGTCCCAAGTGAAATCACTTGTGAAATTCAGAATTTTTCCCATGAGTTTTCACTTATGAAAATATAGAATTTTTAATTCATACAATTTTAATTACATTTTAATTTATTTTAATTAAATCGTATTATTCCGATTTTCAATAAGGGGACAATTATTGTTAGTATTTCTGTTTTTTTGTTTTGTTAGTTTGTTTTTCACGTTCGTCATCGCCTTTCTCAAACATGTGTCCGAGTCCTCGGAGTCCTTAACCACGTTCCTGAAAAAATGTATGGGCATATGATTAAAAAATACATTTTACTTGTTTTTTTGTATATTAACCTTTTAGAGATGTGTATAAACTCTTTGCGGGATTTTTTTTTGGCACAAAACATTTCATCATCCACTTTCGGCTAACAGAACCCATTGAATACCTTCAAATTGTACGTATTTTAAACTAAGATCAATGCACAACATCTTAAACTTAATGTAGCACTTACCTGACTTTATTATATTAACTTAACGATTTAAGTTACCCTGCTGCGCACAATTAAAATGGATGCTCCCCTTTCAATCACTCAAACAATATGCACCAAGTCTTCTTCTCACCCCTTTACTTGATTTCTTATGTTTTTTCTTCGCTGTTGGCGCGTGCCACTGCACCTAAAGGGTATAGGCGAAAATATCCGACTATATATTTTTTACTTCTTGAGTAAAAAATACAATACGATTTTTTTAAAAATGTTAATACTAAAATGTTTTAAATATTTAAATCAATTTTAACGGACTAAATTTCTATAACTAAACTACAAAATTAAATTGTAATAAAAATGTATAATAAGTAAACATAACATTATGAGTAAGTTCAATTTACTTAATTTTACTATAAAAAATTATAAATCAATATTAGTTTTTTTTTCGATATACAATAACGCTCCTAAAATATTAGGGCATTCACATGTCGCTGCTCCACGAAAATTTTTCCGCCGAAATATTAGTCTTCTACGCTGCGCCGACTTCTCTGCTGATGTCAACAGCGGCACAGCGTTTTAGGCACAAAAAAAAAAAAAAGTTTTTTGCCTCAAGCCATGTCACCGCGTCCCTACTGCAGAACTGAAGAGTTCTTAATTCCAAAAATGTATCCAACGAACCTCGGCCAGAAGCTTTTCTTTCTTAAGCTTCTAGAACTTTATTTTTGTTTATAATAAAAGCTTATGCTGATACTGTTTCATCTCTTTGTGAAATGAAATTATGCTGACCGATGCAATTTCATTGAAAATCGGAACGCAATATGATCTGAACTTAGAACGCAATACTGTAGGCTTCGAACGAAAGAATTTGGGATTCGAACGGAAGTTTGTGTTTACTTTACGATTGGTTTATTTATCTTAGCAGGACGGTCGAGCGCGGCCCTTGAAGTTAATGGAAAAGGCAAAGGCAGTACCTTAATCAACGGCAAAGGCAATGTTGCTAAAGGCAAGGGAAATATAGCTGAAATTAAATTCAAAAATTTGTTTATAAATTCCATAAGTGGAACCGTTTCACATGTTGGATAACTCTTCCCCTTCTAAAATGGATAGTCCCGATTCATTATGAATTTCGATTAAGCGATCTCTTAATTCTGTTAAAAATATTTTTTCGTTAATAGGCTACTCAATAATAGGTAGAGAAGTCAAATATATAATGATTAAAATTAATAATATAAAGGATATAGATATTTTGGTATTATTAATTTTAATGAATGAATTTAAAATGTTTATATTATCCAAAGTGAGTTCTGAGCTATTTGATAATCGGATATTTCATAATTTTTGAAGTAGTTCGTCGTTATATAGTTAAGAATTTTGTTTTCTAAATTGGTATATGAAACGTTATTAATTGTGGTTGTTACAGCCGACCCCTTAATGAAAGCTTCTAACAGCACTGCTTTATAATCCGAAATTTTTATTAGTTAAATGAAATTACAAAATGAAGATAAAATCAAGAGCTTTAAAAAATCTTCTTCTGCTTTTGAGGATCGCACTGTAACTGTATGGTCGCTCGATTGTCAGCGAGATGTTGATGGGTGTCGGATCCAACCGATTAATTTATGTAAATTAATCGACGTTTCAAAATGTACTGGGGCTCTCTGCGGTTCCTAGCAATAAATGGTTGGGAGTAAATGCGTCATCGTCTTCTGCCTCCAAAGAAACGAAGGTCAGTGGGCGGGAGTTTATTACGTATTCTGCACTTATAAGAGCATTTTTGAGACTTTTGTCGTTGTTATTGGCGTTCGGGGAAATGGATTTGAGTACCATTTTAATTGATCGAATTAAACGTTTCCATGCCCCGCCCATGTGTGGTGCGGCAGGTGGATTGAAGCGCCATTTAATTTTGTCATATTCTATAACGAGCTTGTCGAACTCAACTTTTTTTAGCTCCTCTTTGACAATCTTTTCAGTTGCTTTGAAATTTGTTCCATTGCGACATAAAGTTTGCCAGGCACATTATGCAAGAGCTAGAGTCAAGGCTATGGGCTATCTCTATATGAATTGCGCGCAGAGTGAGACATGTAAATATAACACCCCAACGTTTTTCTTTGTGTCGGCCTACGTTAACGAGAATAGGATCGAAGAAATCCACTCCAGTGTATGTAAACGGCCTCTCGATGCTGGCGACTCTAGCTTGCGGTAGTGGTGCCATCTGAGGTGGTTCCGGGATCGCCGTATTATTTTTGCATTTTTGGCACGCTTTCCGTACGGATTTGTAAACAACACGTAACTGGGGAATAAAATATACGCTGCGGATTAGATTAATTGTTCCCTCGTGAAGCATGTGATGGATTGTTTCGTGAAATTCCTTTACTATAAGTTGAGTGATGTGGCGCTTTGGCAAGACAATTTGGTCTCGGCTTTGATTTATTGTGTCTGAAGCTTTCTTTAAGCTTTGTTGGTACCCAATGCCACTGACCAGAGTTTGTGGTCTCCAGAATTTCTCCTACGCGATGCATTACAAAAGAGTAAAAATTACGCGGGTCCATCGTCAGCCAGGATAGAACTGTCCTTGAATCGGTCCAATAAGTGTGTTGATCGACGCTTATGTTGCGAATGCTCCGCACTTTGTAGGATAGACGTGCACCGATTACGGCAGCAATTAGTTCCATGCGGGGTATGGAAAGTGGCTTGAGGGGAGCCACCTTACTTTTTGCTGCGATCAGTGAGACAGTGATGTCATCCCCTTTTCCTATCCGAAAGTAACACACGGCGGCATATTCGTACTCACTGGCGTCCACGAAAGTATGTAGTTCAATAAAATCGGCCATACGAAGTAAGGGAAAGTAATGACGCGGTACTTGAATAGTTGTAGCTTGGGGTAGCAAGTCTTTCCATTTCGTCCAAAAACTCAGTTGAGGTCCTGATAATATGTCGTCCCAGCCTATGCCTGTGCGGCAAATTTCCTGAAGGAGCATTTTGAGGCCAATAGTGTAGCAGTATAAGAATCCTAATGGATCAAATATGGACATTAACACTTGCAGTACCTCGCGTTTGGTTGGCAAGGCTTCTTCCGAAAGGACGTTTCTTTTCATTCGTGCAAATCTGAAAACATATTTAAACATGTCAGTTGTTGGTACCCAGAACATACCGAGGACTTTTTCTGGATCTCCGAATTCCTTTGGCGACTATAGATCGAGGGAATCACCCTGTAAATGTTTCAAGACTTCGGGTGAATTAGAAGCCCAGTATGTATCGGACCTTTAGGGTAACCTCGATTGCATCAGTTTCGTCGCCTAGGCTATCTATGTAGTCGTCGACTTAGTGTGCATTGGTAATGGCTTCGAACGCACTCGGGCTTAGCAGATTGTATTCCTCCGCGTTCTTGTCGCGAACATAATGAGCAATGCATGGCGCACAGGATATTCCGAATGTCATAGATCTCATTACAAAGGTTCTGATTGCCTGCGTTTCGATCTTGTACCATACAAACCAGGATTCATACCAGGATTCGAATTTTGTGGAACATTTCAGCAAATGTCGCCACAAACAGCTTTCTTACTAACTCGTAACGCCATTAATACTTCGGTAAGTGGATGTAGTAAATTGGGACCGGTATACATGAAGTCGTTGAGTGACTTCCCGTGGGATTTAGCAGCCCCTTCCCAGACGAGACGGACTTTTTGAGGTTTATTTGGATTGTGGGTTATAAATATTGGGAGGTACCACACGCGTTCAGGCTGTTCAACAAGTTCGGCACTGGACAGTTCGGATGCATGCCCTTTTTCGAGTAGATCTTTTATTTGCATCTCAATTTTGACAAAAAGTTCAGGCTCTCGGTTTATCTTAGCCTTTAGACAGCTTAGCCGTTTCATTGCGTTGTTGTAGCTTTCCGGAAGAGTTGGATTATTCTCGCGCCAAAGAAATCCAACTGATAATGTCCTTCATTCTTTGAACAAGTTTTACCCAATATTTCCAGAGCCTTCTCGTCAACCACGGAACGAAACGTCTTTGGAGTAACAGTTTCAACGCAAAAACTATCTTTAATGCTCTTTTCAATCTCGTCCCAGTTGCACTGGCAGTGGTGCATGGAAAATGCAGTTTTGGAGCTTATGGAGCCTTGCAGTCTCCAGCCGAGAATACACTTAGACGCAATGGGATCATTCCATTTTCCTTCTCTGAGCCTTCGTGGTACAGCAAGCTTCCAGTTGTTGGCTCCAATAAGAATCATTGGCATTCAAATAAGATTGTAGGGGTATTCCATCTAGATGTGGAAACTTGATGCGCAATTCATGTACGTTCACCGACTGTTTTGGCAAGCCTACACAGAAAAAAAAATGAGCCAGGATCAATTTGATATGCGCATGGTAAATTTGTGTTTTTTAGACACATATCATTTTTACCATTAAATAATGTCAAATTGATACCAAAAAATGTCAAGTTGTCGATTTCTCTCTTTTCGAATAGTCTTTGACATCGAAAAAGAGAGGATATATCAATACGGCGACATCAATCACGTGAGTGGAAGCGAAAAAGATATATTCGAAATTCGAATTGGCCCACTTCGACCATGTTGTCTCGCTTGCACTTACATACGTTTTAGTGGATTTTTTGACACTTGAGTTTTATCGTGAAGCCGGTCAGACGTAAATTTTCAGTTTTTCACTTAGCGAAGAACAAGGAAAAGGTGAGTAAACTTCATATATAATGAGTAAATGTCTAGTGTTATAATAACATAGAAACATAAAAAGTGCAAAAAAATAAAATCGTGTGCGATTTTCAAAAGCACGTGCAACTATGTATGTACATACATACGTATGCGTAAGCGTGTGTATGTGTAGAGGCTGTGTCAGCGTAAAAACAAAATTAATAAGTATGTACATCTAACAATACACATAATTGCATTTAAAAATAAACATATTTTAAAATACGCTTAAATTTATATTTAGATGTATTTACATGCCTATTAATTATTTTTTCTACGCCGCCCTGCAAAGTCGCTTCTCATGTACATACGTACATATATATGTATAGACAGATGCACGTGATTTTCATTGCTTTTCATAAAATTTTGCATATTCTTGAATGTCTTTCGCAAATTCGTTGTTCTTACTCAATTAATTAAGGTTTTCAATTTTAGCGAGCACTTTCAAGCTTATGTGGTGGATGCCGAACTGGAATCTTATACGATTGTATATAAACTATAATTATAAGTGAATCACAATTAAGAAATTTTAGTAAATAAGTATACAAGACACAATGTAAATATCTAAAATAATATGTAAGTAAGAAATACTGTGAATATTTTGTACAAACTGTAAATAGGTAATAAAAGGTATATGAAAATAAAATAAATAATAAAAAAAATTGGTATAGTATTTTTTATTTAAATTTGGTATTTTAAATATCCAATCTACTACAATGTACATTTGAAATTATAATATCAAATTTACAACAAAAATATTTCAAAATATTGATACCGCCTAATGTAAAAATGATATTACCGAAATATCGTTTTTACCATTTCGAACATATCAAGTTGATATGTGCCTTATCAAGGCCAAATTGATACTGGATTTCATCAAATTGACCATCATATCATATCAATTTTTTTTTCTGTGTAGGTTTTTCACAGTGTGGATATGTTTTAGTGCCCCGGCGACTCGAATATTGCAGCGTACGGAATTGCCCTTTCTTCTGGTAATTTGATTGGTCCACTGCATACAGATCGGTTCGGGGGTGCCACTTATGTTTACTCGCTTTAAGGGGGTATTCTAGTCTAGAGGCTCTATTTTAGAGCCTTTTTTAACAATTAATTAAAACTAAACCATTAATATTTTTAGTGTCGGGTTTTTTATCATTTGTTTATTTAACTTAGAAGAGTACATAAAATAAAATTTGAAAAAAAAAAATTTATTTTTCATCGAGTTATGTGTCCTTGAAGTAGAGGGGGGAAAAAAAAGGCCGTGTCCTCGTCGCCATGATTTCTACCCTTGTGGTCATCTTGAAAAAAAAAAAAAAAAAGATTCTTAATCAGTACGAATGTCGCTATGGCATGAACCAACAAAACAAAAAAAAAAAATTTTTTTCATAAAATGGCGGCCACCCAAAAAAAAAGTCGATTTTTTCACTAATTTTTTAATTTTATCGAATTTTTTAAAAATATTACAAATTTTAAATTCTTATTTTTTGTTGGTTCATGCGATAGAGAGATATTGAAAGAATATTCATGCCAAATTTTAAGTAAATCGGCTGATTAGAACTTGAAATATTATGGCTACCGTATCAGAAAAAATAGTTTGGAGAAAAACGCATTTAAAATTTTACGTTAAATTTCAGGCAGTGTAACTGATAGAATAGCACGTATAAATTACATTCTCTTAGTCAGCCATAATTTGAAAAATAATTTGAATTTTGAAAAATCCGTTTAGGGAGATATTTTTGAATATCTAAACTATCGAATTATGAAAAAAAAAATTTTTCGATTTTTTTAAATTTCTAGACTAGAATACCCCCTTAAGAAGGATTCGTCATAAGTGTGACCGAAGAGCCTTCGTCCAGGAAAGCAAAGGTGTCAACTTTAATATTGTCACCTTGGACATGAACTGACACAATACGAGAATATTGTTTAACTTCTGCTGATTTGACTTGGTGAGACGTGACAACGTTGATATTGGGCTTGCCTTTGTGAAGTAAGGGATGATGCCTTGACTCACATCCTCCAACTCCGCATGCATTAGTAAAAGAGCATCTACGGCCATGAACTTTCAGGCATTTAAAACAGAGCCTGTTGTCGCGTACAACTTGTTGCCTTCCTTCGTAAGTGAGATTTATGAATTGTTCACATTGAGCGACTTGATGCTGTGCGCTTTGGCATAAGAAGCAAGGTGAGTTTTCAGATCGGTAGGAATTGTGTGGGTGCTCCTCCGGTTCCGCAATTTGCGGCTGTACATCATTGTAGGTGGTATGAGTATGTACATTATTCGTCCTTGAGTATGAGGTTGAAACGACTGTGGAGGCTGCTTCTGCGATCTTATACAACCAATCGCTAAATGCTTTAACATTTGCTATGGATCCATCTTTTGGGTGCATTGGCCAGTTAGCTTATATTGATTTGGTAGTTTGTCAACCAACTCGCGAACAAGCATAGGGTTGTTTAGATGTGCATCTAGTTTGCAGGCCTCCATGGTAGCACAGATGTTGCGAACAGCAAGGGCGTAGTCGATAAGTGAATCCAGCCTGTCCTTGTTTACCGAAATTCGTGTCTCGGACTAGATCGTACGCTTTCCCTTTCAGACATATTTGAAGTCGAAGCATATTTTCGACATTTGAAATGCCGGCAGCAGAAGTGCTGTTTTCAAAGGCGCTTATAAAGGTGTGCCACTCTTCTGGGTTTCCGTTAAATGTAGGTAAATCAGTTGCTAGTATTTGTCGAGCTGATAATAATTGAAAGCTGCTGGGGCCCATTGTCGTGGGTGTCCATGTCATGTTGGAATCATGTTGGCGCGACAAAATATTATATTTTTGTTTCACCAATACGCGGAGTGTCTTCGCAAGAATCTTTTTGTTAGTTTCTGTCTTCGGTTGGTGTGTATACACTGATTATAAATGGCGCAGTTAATTTAAAGTTCGTGTCACGATTACGGTTAATGTACGGGACTGCGGAACTTTATTGTTCTTAAGACCCAGTCGAGCACCAATTAATAGTTAACCCGCTGTTGGAACTATACTAGGTTTAATATTGTTACTACGGAGCTTTATTGTTCAGACGCAGCAACTTGAGGTGTTTTGTTTCTTTGTACTCTCGTATATTAAGATTTTTTAAAGAATGTTACAGCCGACCCTTAATGAAAGCTTCTAACAGCACTGCTTTATAATGCGATAATCTGATTAACTAATAAAATTAGTTGAATCAAATTACAAAATCAAGATAAAATCAAGAGCTTTAAAAAATCTTCCTCTCCTATTGAGGATCGCACTGTAACTGTATGGTCGCTCGATTGTCGGCGAGATGTTGATTGGTGTCGGATCCAACTGATGAATTTATGTAAATTAATCGACGTTTCAATATATAAGAATGATCCGCTTAACTCGGAGTTGTTGACAATACTGTTACCATTTATTAAAATGGCACCATCTTGGGTAATGTCTATTTTTAATTTTTCTCTCTTATTTTTTTACAAAATATTTTCTCACCCTTTAATAGTCGGGTAAAACAAGTTTTTTCTAAACTTAAAGTGCAAAATAAAGAGTTCTTTCTTAAATGTAGACATTTCGTAATATGTATTTGCGCATTGTGCGACTTGATTACTTTTTAATAATTTACCACGGGATTGGGAAATGGATCGGGCGTAATAAATTTCGCATCTGATTTGTATTATTGGGTATTTTTTATAATTTATTAAAAGTTATTTATGTTATTAATAAATTTTGTAGGTCAAATGTTTAGAATCGTAAGCGATGTTTTCTTAGTGGTAGATCTTGATCAATAAAAACCTTTTTAAAATCTTCAGAAGAGGTTCTTTTTCTTTGATCAATTTGAAATTGATAATAAATGGTTTATTATTATTATACCCGTTACTCGTAGAGTAAAAGGGTATACTAGATTCGTCGGAAAGTATGTAACAGGCAGAAGGAAGCGTTTCCGACCCCATAAAGTATATATATTCTTGATCAGGATCACTAGCCGAGTCGATCTAGCCATGTCCGTCTGTCCGTCTGTCCGTCTGTCCGTCTGTCCGTCTGTCCGTCTGTCCGTCTGTCCGGATGAACGCTGAGATCTCGGAAACTATGAGAGCTAGGCTATTGAGATTTGGCGAGCAGATTCCTGAGCTTCTTACGCAGCGCAAGTTTGTTTCAGTAGAGTGCCACGCCCACTCTAACGCCCACAAACCGCCCAAAACTGTGGCTCCTACAGTTTTGATGTTAGATAGAAAGTTTTAACTGAAATGTATTAGTCTTGTCCATACCTATCGATTGACCCAAAAAAAATTTTTCTACGCCCACTCTAACGCCCACAAACCTCCCAAGAAAAAAAGCTATGACGTCAGAGCCAGACAGTGCGAAATGTTTTTACGCGTGTATGTGTGTGTATGTAAATAGTTGCCGGCCGAACTTAGCGGCAAAGAGAAAAGCACTGCCGGCGCTTAGAGAGAGCAAAGTGCGCGGCTAACTTATTCTATTGAACAATGAATTTGTCACGCCTACCCTAACGCACACAACGCTTAAATCTGTCTTCCGCCGGTAGGTGGCGCATTTTAATCTCGCTTTGCTGCTTGCATATCTCCATTTCCCTTTGGTCGCTTAAGCTGAGTAACGGGTATCTGATAGTCGAGGTACTCGACTATAGCGTTCTCCCTTGTTTTCAATTAATTCATTGATTTTATTTTGTACTTTAATGAAATCATGATGATCCGGAGTTCCAGCCAACCATTTCTACACGGTGCCTTACTCATTTATTCTTTTTTTTGATCTAGCTGATATTGACTGCGATACAATTAATTCGATTACTCCTATGTTGTATTTAATTTCCCATCGTGACCGTTTATTTGAATCCCTTTTTATATTGTCTGATTCTATATTTATTATTTCTTTATAAAAACTTAAATTACTCACGTGGAATAAATCGTTGTACGATTCAGAGGTAAGAACATCCTTGTTGTCTTTGAACAGAAGAAATTCATGGTTCGAGTAATCAATTTCTGAACTGCCCAATATTATGATTGATAAAATAAGTATTAAGGAATGCATTTTGTGTATTTAAAAAAAATTATTTATTTTTTTTTAATATAACCTTTGTGTATGATTCTGTTTCTACTGTTGAGTATTATATTATTAGTCAAAACCTCCTTAGCTGTTTGCTTTTTATACCTTGGTTTAAGTTTATTTCTTTCTCCATATTTCTTTTCATAAACAACTTGTCCCACATGATATTGTTTTTCTATTCAGATTTCATTATGTGTTTCTAGCATTTTCTCTTGTTTTTTTTTTCAATATTTGAGGAATATTTTCGGGTTCGATTTTGTTGTAAAGAATGTAAAAGATTTCTGCTTTGTTGTGGAATGAATACTCTGATTATATTTCTGAGCTGCTGTATTAAAAATGTCAGAATTATCGGTTAGATTACATTCTTCTGTTATGCAGTGTGCTAATTCTGTTTGTGTCGAATGTGCCCTTTCAACATGTCCGTTTGAGACATTGTGCCTCGGATCTGCGTAGTGTAAAGTTAATTCGCACCTTTGTGCAAAAGACTTAAATTGGGCCGACGTAAAGCTCGGTTCATTATCTGTCATAAATACTTTGGCTTGGGGAAATTGTTGAAGAAGTTCCATTACTTTATTTTCGATATTAAATTTATTATGAATTTCTTTAACTACTAGGAATTTAGAGTACGCGTCAATACAAGTTATAAAAGTTAAACTTTGCGCATAGTATATGTCAATGTGTAAGTTTTCTCCTTTTTTAGTTGGTATTGGGGCTTCTCCAATTGGAATTTTAATGGGGTGTCTTTTATATTGGTTCTCATTGCAAATTTTTTCAGTTTTTCATGTATTCGTTTAGTTTTGTATACAGATTGGGCCAATAATACAATCTACTGATTTGTTTATAATTTTCGTCTAGTCCCCTTTGAGTTCGATTGTGTGTTTCTTCTATTATTATAGCTCTATCTTCGGCGTTTTCTACATCTTAAGTAAATATTCGCGAAAAAAGAAATTAGTAAAATTATTTTTTAAAGATACTTGAATATGATATACATTTAATATAAATTTATATACATTTAATAATTATAGCTGCAAGGGTATACAAGCTTCGGCTTGCCGAAGTTAACTTCCTTTCTTTTTTAAAGATACTTGAATATGATATAAATCTTCTAAGCTACAATGAATTCCAACCGTTATGTTAGGTGGAACATACTCTCTTAATATGGTTACTAAGTTCTCAACTGTATCATATTCGATTATGTGTCTCGTCTTGTCAAAAATTTTCAGTGACTCATGTATTGTATACCTTCCCGTTGTTGATAACCATTGTTGTTTAAATTGATTTAAAGGTTTACGAGTCTCTTGTATTACAGTTTCAAAACTACTTTCTGCAGAATGCTATGTGTCTTGAGTTTGACTGTTCAGAAATGTTTATATCGCTGTTTGTAATATTATTTATCTGTA
This sequence comes from Drosophila subpulchrella, assembly GCF_014743375.2. Lineage (NCBI taxonomy): Eukaryota > Metazoa > Arthropoda > Insecta > Diptera > Drosophilidae > Drosophila > Drosophila subpulchrella. Next base: position 1,701,062 of record NW_023665550.1, read on the forward strand.
TTCGTGATAATGCATCGGCTACAACATTTGTTGTTAAAACTTTCAACGAAAGAATACCATCTTTTCATTTCTACGTTTGGATTTTTATCTAAAATTGTGAACGTTTGTATTCCTATGCCAATTACTCCATATAAATAATTCCGGAGATTTTTTGAAGCCCATAATATGGCTAACAATTCTTTTTTATTTGTGGCATAAAGTTGTTCCGTTTAGAAATAATCGTAATTGGTTTATTATCTTGTGTTAGTACTGCCCCAATAGCTACGTCTGATGCGTCTTTTATTAAATCGAAATTCGTACTATAATCTGGCTGAACTAATTCAACTTGTGCTTTTAGATTATCTTTTAGCTCGTTAAAAGCTTGTACAGCTGATTCGTCAAACTGTATTGAAATTTTTGTAGGCATTCTGTGTAGAAACCTTTCCATTTTCCCCTCCTAGACACTTTGTTAATAGTTTAGCAATTTTTGCATAGTTACGGACAAATTTTCTGCTTAGAAACTTCGGAGTTCTCTAATGTTGCGTGGAATCGGATATTTTGTAATAGTGGCAATTTTTTCAAGATCCGATTTAATTTCATTAAGAGAAACAATGTAACCTAGAAATTCGGTTTCTAATTTAAATAACTTAGATTTTTCGAGAGATTTTTTCATATTTGCTCTTTGTAAAATATTAATTATTTTAATTAAATCAGCATAATGTTGTTCAATAGTGTTTGAAAAAATAATAATATCATCCATATAGACATTGCAAGTTTTTCGTACTTGTTCCCTTAAGATATCATCCGTAGCTCTTTGAAAAATTCTGGGTGCGTTTGTAAGCCCAAAGGGCATTCGTAAAAATTCAAATTTTCCGTTATTAATAGAAAATGTTGATTTTTCAATATCTGAATCCTTCATTAAGATTTGGTTGAATCCAAATTCTAAATCAGTTGTTGAGAAGTATTTAGCCTTTCCTAAATTAGCGAATATTATAGACGGGTCTTGCATCGGGTATCTATCCGGTATAGTGTTCTCGTTTAGTTTTTTGTAATCTATCACTAGTCTATGTCTATGTCTATGTTTGCGACTGCCATCTTCATTCTGTTCTTTTTTGGGTACCACTAGCACTGGTGAATTATAAGGGCTTCTACTTGGTCTTATAATATTTTCCTAAAGCATTCTATTGATTTCAGTATTAACGAAATCTGAATCTGATAAGGCATAGGGATATTGCTTACTATAAATTGACCTGTCATTTTCGGTGTTTATTTCACTTCGAATATCGGTTCGAAATGGAATTTGTAAATTTATTTTTGAATGTTCTTCTTCGATTATGTCAATTATTTTCTTTTCTAGTATTTCTATTCGATTTGAACTTGATATATTAATATTGTTTTATTTTGTTTCACTTGGACTCTTTAGTTCCAATGTTTTTTACTTTTTTGTTGACGGATGAATCGACGTCGGGATGTTTAGGACTTTTAGATCTTAAACAATTTACTTTTTTGTTGACGGAAATTTCATCGTCGGCCTGCTCAGGATTTATTGATCCCAAACTAATTAATTTTTTGTTGACGGAAATTTCATCGTCGGCGAGATCAGGATTTTTTGATCACAAACTTTTTAATTTTTTATTGACGGATATTTCTACGTCGACGTGTTCAGGATTTGTTGATCCCAAACTTTTTAATTTTTTATTGACGGATATTTTTACGTTGGCGTGTTTGGGATTTATTGATCCCAAACTTTTCTCGCTACTTTCCACAGATATAGAATTTGTGTATTCGTAACTTTTACAATCAAAATATTTTTTCAAAATAAATTCATTTAATGGAAGTGTATTATTGACTTCAATTAAACTTGTTTCGATTTTTTCCTCACTATCATAATATATTAACTTTTCTGTCGTCCCTTTATACTCCAACACTCCCTTTTCTATATTTAGCTCCGATTTTCGATCGTAAATTAAATCCAATTATTAGGTCAGATTTCAATCCTTCTGTTTCATAGAACAAATGCCTTGTCTCAAGTATATTTACATGATGATCATATTTAATAATTTAATACCCATGAACTGTAGAACCTTTTTTTTAAATTGATAATTCATTTTGATTCTCAAAAATTTAGCTCTTTTTTAGTTGTTCTGTCCACTCTTTTTAAATAAGGCATTTAATCTTGTTTCCTTATTAGGAGGCTGATTAACTGTTCCTTTTGGTTCCCTTTTTTAAGCTGGAGTTTGCTCCCTGGTTTTGGTTTGTACGATAATAGTTTGAACGATTATTTTTTTGATAATAATTATTATTATATCTTCCTCGATTTTTATTTGTCTGCCAATTATTACTAGGTTTATTTTGAATTTGTAGCGATGGATCAACGTCCTTTGGCTCGACAGTTTGTTGTTTTTTATTGGTATTCTGATTATTGTTTTGCCAAAACTTCCTATTCTGTGACCAATTATTATTTCCTGATCCCTCAGTATTAGTACTTTGTTTGGAATTTGTTGGCTTAAATCCTAAATTATTTTCCTGATTTGGAAATTGAGCACGGAAGTTGTTTGATTTCAATTCCTGGACCTTTGTCAAAGCATTGGGCAAGTCCGGTGGATTTAATGAGAGAAGAGTTTCTGATATTAAACCATTTAGTCCAGAGATAAAAATTTGTAGAGCATTGCTCCTTATTGTTTTGTTTGTTACCTTGTTAGTTACGTTGTCCTTTCCGTATGTCATTATAGTTTTGTTTATTAATAAAGTCATTTTTTATTGACTTCATTATAGTATTCAGTAACTGTCAGTAACTGTTACACTGTCTAAGGATACTTAATTCGGATTCAAGAACATGGATTGGTCGTTTGTCATTGTATATAAAGTCCAATCTAGATAAGATTGCTTGAAAATTTAGAACAGTGCCATGATTGGTTATAATTGGTATAATTGTTAACGCCATAAAATACTGCTGACTCTGAATTTTATAAAGGCTCATTGCAGTTTCTGCAACCTCCCTCCAACCTACGTATTGTGCTGGTCATCCGGTGAACTTCGGTAATGATTTAATTACTTCAAGAGTGGTTTCACATTTTACATTTGGGTCAACTTCTTGAATTTTATAGTCCTCTACTATGTTTGCATCTGTAGCTAACTTTTCTTCTAAGCCATCCATTTGTTTGCTTACTTCGCTCAATTGAACATTAGTTAATGTATTAATTAATTCAACAGTTAAGTTACTGACTGTAGCTAAGCCACCTGCAAAAAAATCAGCTGAACCTCCAGTTGCCATTGAAAAATTTAATTCACCGAAACTATATATTTCATTTTCCAGAATGTTCTCTTTAATTCTCAATGTTTTTATTAAATTTTTTGTCTTAAATTTTTTTTTTAAAGACCTTATTTAAAATACAATTTTAGTTATCCTCACGATACTGTCCGATGTGGTCTTCCTTCAGTTTGTAAGATGATCTTCCTTCTTGTTGATAGTGAGAAATTTTGCGTTGGCGAGGGAATGCCCTACAGCTCTTCCTGCCTTCTTCGGGTTCCTTTGGAATTTTTATGGTTGTTTGTTGTTTGGTTAGTTTTTGTAGTTTTAATTATTTTTTGCCGTTTCGAATTTGTTTTGTTATAATAGTGATATTGATGTTTATGAAGTTGATCTTCAACTTAATGTTTATTTTAAATGAATTATTTCATTAATTGTTTTCCACATAAAATTTATCACGATCACTGTATCTTTTTTTTGTGACGTTGGTGGATGTTTTAATTTTTCCACTAAAAATTTTAGTTCTTTGCTGCGCGAGATCCGTTTTTAAATTTAATTTTTATTTGTCATTAAATTGTTATTTTTGGAACTTTTGATGACGCAGCCCAACGTTGGGCGCCAATTAATTTTTTTCGTTGTCGTTGTTTTGAAAAAATATAATTATACCCTATTGATTTCAGTCAGAAGTTTGCAACGCAGTGAAGGAGACGTTTCCGACCCCATAAAGTATATATATTCTTGATCAGCACGACTAGACGAGTCGATCTAGCCATGTCCGTCTGTCCTTCTGTCCGTATGAACGCTGAGATCTCGGAAACTATAAGAGCTACAATACTGGGATTAGGCATGCAGATTCCTGAAATTCCTGCGCAGCGCTAGTTTGTTTCAGCAGAGTGCCACCCCCATTCTAACGCCCACAAATCGCCCAAAACTGTGGCTCCTACAGTTATGATGCTAGAATAAAAATTTTAACTGATATGTATTAGTCTCGTCAATACCTATTGATTGACCCAAAAAAAAGTTTGCCACGCACCCTCTAACGCCCATAACGCTTAAGTCTGTCTACCGCCCACATAACCATATATTGAGATCGCGGGTAGGTGGCACATTTCAATCGCGCTTTGCTGCTTGAGTATCTCCATTTTCCGTTGGTCCCCTTAGCTGAGTAACGGGTATCTGATAGTCGAGGTACTCGACTATAGCGTTCTTACTTGTTAAATTTTATTTTATTGGTGATTGACCTTAATACACAAACTCACTTATACATCAAGACACTTTTACTTTTAATTATTAAGTATGACCGATCGCGGCTTCAATCCGAAATAGACTATCTTAGTTCCAAAAATGTATCCTACGAACCTCGGCCAGAAGCTTTTCTTTTTTAAGCTTCTAGAACTTTATTTTTTGTTACGTACGCCCTCCACATAGAAAGATTCACATAGAGAAACAACGACGAATCTTTAGCCAGGGGGAGGGGTGCATGTGACTAACGAGACTCATACAGGTAAAGGCAGAAGAAAATGCAATTCGGCAATTCTCGGGTGTCGCGTGGCCAGAACAACGGCCACGATCGACCTACTGGTAACCATACTCCAGTAGCTGGCAAAGTGCAACAGGGTGTGTCTTGGATCGCTCCGAACTTATTTTATGTGGCGTGTTTCACAATGAAGGGATTACAACCACGGCACTCTAATATACCCACAAGTGAGTATATAATGCACGGGTTTAGGTTAAGCGCCAGACCAACGCCCCGGACTAGAGCTATAGCTATGTACATAGCAACCACCCCAGTAGCAATTGGAGTACTTACTTGTCGGGCAAGCACTCCCCCTTGCGTAGGGGCGAGATCTATCTATAATCTCTACTGTTCTGTGGGTCACAACACCCGAGTTGTGTAAAGCAACATCCACGTCGAGCCCGGAGACTCTACCCTCTATTAAGGTGTCAACCACAGCCACCACGATACTCCCACAAGGGGGCCAACCTCAATGAGCAGTCTTGGAGCTGCTCAACCCGTGGTACCGAAATTACAAGCTCGGTACGCCTCACCCCTTCAGCTCCGACAAGCTCGGATAGGGCAACCATTGCCATATTAGTCGCCTCCTACGACAAGCTATGACACGCTGTGGTAGTATTCTTCGCCGCTACCACACGGCAAGGCAAAGTGCAATAGCCGGCCGTTGACTCCCAAGATAGCAGGTATAAAGAAACAGTAATCTTAGGTGGGAACACCTAGTTTATCCGATCCATACCGGCAGCCAAGTAAAGGCTCTAGTCTGGTATAAAAGACCTTAGACAAATAGAGAAAGGGAGAGAATCCATTTGTGTGTCTTGCTGACGGAAGCCGGCAGCTCCGAGGGAAGACGACTTTCCCTGGGGGTAGTCGTCCACGGAGTCTTTTGCCACCAGGACCAGCCACCATATCCAACAGTCCTTGAGGAGGACACAAATCGCTGCTCGAAAGATCCTTATGTGTTGGACCAGCGCCGCCATTGTCATCAAATAACGTGGAGAGGATCAACAATAAGGACGACATCTGATATACTGTGATGTTTTTAGCCGCTGTACCCGTGATCCCCATGCTCCGGAAAATTGTTCAGCTGTAGGAGCTATCAGTTCGAAAGCGTGGTGACCAATAACGTACTTCGGAGAAAGTAGTGATGCAATATAAATTTGTTAATCGAGCCAACCAAAGCTAAAGTGAACTCATGCATAACCAAAGACCAATATCCTCAAGTAATACAATTGGAGAACAAGTGAAAATCAACAAAAAACATTGGAAGCATTCAAACATGCACTGAAATACATTTAAACCAACCGAATCGATAGACAAAGTGCGAATCATTATGAACAGCCGTTGAAGAAGTTGCATGCTTCTGGCATAATATAACTATATATCTTGTGTTTAAGTGAATTGGTATACTTAAGAACAGTCGTATTTTGGTGCTCGTATATTTATATATATATATATCCAATATAGTATTTTCCAAAGCCCAGGATCCGGAGCGTCGAGATCTCATCGCCCAGGATTTAAAGAGGGCGTAAGTTTGTCGGAACACGGTTCCTTTCTTATAAACATACTCGCCGCTGAAAAAGTTTATAGTAGTCTATAAAACTCTAGAATACTGCACGGATATTTATATATGCATACATACAATTACAAGGCTGATACTCGCCGCTGAAAAAGTTTATAGTAGTCTATAAAACTCTAGGATACTGCACGGATATTTATATATGTATGTTTATAAAAAAGGAACCGTGTTCCGACAAACTTACGCCCTCTTTAAATCCTGGGCGATGAGATCTCGACGCTCCGGATCCTGGGCTTTGGAAAATATTATATTGGATATATATATATATAAATATACGTGCACCAAAATACGGCTGTTCTTAAGTATACCAATTCACTTAAACACAAAATATATAGTTATATTATGCCAGAAGCATGCAACTTCTTCAACGGCTGTTCATAATGATTCGCACTTTGTCTATCGATTCGGTTGGTTTAAATGTATTTCAGTGCATGTTTGAATGCTTCCAATGTTTTTTGTTGATTTTCACTTGTTCTCCAATTGTATTACTTGAGGATATTGGTCTTTGGTTATGCATGAGTTCACTTTAGCTTTGGTTGGCTCGATTAACAAATTTATATTGCATCACTACTTTCTCCGAAGTACGTTATTGGTCACCACGCTTTCGAACGGATAGCTTCTACAGCTGAACAATTTTCCGGAGCATGGGGATCACGGGTACAGCGGCTACAAATATCACAGTATATCAGATGTCGTCCATATTGTTGATCCTCTCCACGTTCTTTGATGACAATGGCGGCGCTGGTCCAACACATAAGGATCTTTCGAGCAGCGATTTGTGTCCTCCTCAAGGACTGTTGGATATGGTGGCTGGTCCTGGTGGCAAAAGACTCCGTGGACGACTACCCCCAGGGAAAGTCGTCTTCCCTCGGAGCTGCCGGCTTCCGTTAGCAAGACACACAAATGGATTCTCTCCCTTTCTCTATTTGTCTAAGGTCTTTTATACTAGACTAGAGCCTTTACTTGGCTGCCGGTATGGATCGGATAAACTAGGTGTTCCCACCTAAGATTACTGTTTCTTTATATCTGCTATCTTGGGAGTCAACGGCCGGCTATTGCACTTTGCCTTGCCGTGTGGTAGCGGCGAAGAATACTACCACAGCGTGTCATAGCTTGTCGTAGGAGGCGACTAATATGGCAATGGTTGCCCTATCCGAGCTTGTCGGAGCTGAAGGGGTGAGGCGTACCGAGCTTGTAATTTCGGTACCACGGGTTGAGCAGCTCCAAGACTGCTCATTGAGGTTGGCCCCCTTGTGGGAGTATCGTGGTGGCTGTGGTTGACACCTTAATAGAGGGTAGAGTCTCCGGGCTCGACGTGGATGTTGCTTTACACAACTCGGGTGTTGTGACCCACAGAACAGTAGAGATTATAGATAGATCTCGCCCCTACGCAAGGGGGAGTGCTTGCCCGACAAGTAAGTACTCCAATTGCTACTGGGGTGTTGCTATGTACATAGCTATAGCTCTAGTCCGGGGCGTTGGTCTGGCGCTTAACCTAAACCCGTGCATTATATACTCACTTGTGGGTATATTAGAGTGCCGTGGTTGTAATCCCTTCATTGTGGAACACGCCACATAAAATAAGTTCGGAGCGATCCAAGACACACCCTGTTGCACTTTGCCAGCTACTGGAGTATGGTTACCAGTAGGTCGATCGTGGCCGTTGTTCTGGCCACGCGACACCCGAGAATTGCCGAATTGCATTTTCTTCTGCCTGTACCTGTATGAGTCTCGTTAGTCACATGCACCCCTCCCCCTGGCTAAAGATTCGTCGTTGTTTCTCTATGTGAATCTTTCTATGTGGAGGGCGTACGTAACAAAAAATAAAGTTCTAGAAGCTTAAAAAAGAAAAGCTTCTGGCCGAGGTTCGTAGGATACATTTTTGGAACTAAGATAGTCTATTTCGGATTGAAGCCGCGATCGGTCATACTTAATAATTAAAAGTAAAAGTGTCTTGATGTATAAGTGAGTTTGTGATTTAAGGTCAATCACCAATAAAATAAAATTTAACAAGTAAGAACGCTATAGTCGAGTACCTCGACTATCAGATACCCGTTACTCAGCTAAGGGGACCAACGGAAAATGGAGATACTCAAGCAGCAAAGCGCGATTGAAATGTGCCACCTACCCGCGATCTCAATATATGGTTATGTGGGCGGTAGACAGACTTAAGCGTTATGGGCGTTAGAGGGTGCGTGGCAAACTTTTTTTTGGGTCAATCAATAGGTATTGACGAGACTAATACATATCAGTTAAAATTTTTATTCTAGCATCATAACTGTAGGAGCCACAGTTTTGGGCGATTTGTGGGCGTTAGAATGGGGGTGGCACTCTGCTGAAACAAACTAGCGTTGCGCAGGAATTTCAGGAATCTGCATGCCTAATCCCAGTATTGTAGCTCTTTTAGTTTCCGAGATCTCAGCGTTCATACGGACAGAAGGACAGACGGACATGGCTAGATCGACTCGTCTAGTCATGCTGATCAAGAATAAATATACTTTATGGGGTCGGAAACGTCTCCTTCACTGCGTTGCAAACTTCTGACTGAAATCAATATACCCTCTGCAAGGGTATAATTATATTTTTTCAAAACAACGACAACGAAAAAAATTAATTGGCGCCCAACGTTGGGCTGCGTCATCAAAAGTTCCAAAAATAACAATTTAATGACAAATAAAAATTAAATTTAAAAACGGATCTCGCGCAGCAAAGAACTAAAATTTTTAGTGGAAAAATTAAAACATCCACCAACGTCACAAAAAAAAGATAAAGTGATCGTGATAAATTTTAAATGGAAAACAATTAATGAAATAATTCATTTAAAACAAACATTAAGTTGAAGATCAACTTCATAAACATCAATATCACTATTATAACAAAACAAATTTGAACCGCAAAAAATAATTAAAACTACAAAAACTAACCAAACAACAAACAACCATAAAAATTCCAAAGGAACCCAAAGAAGGCAGGAAGAGCTGTAGGGCATTCCCTCGCCAACGCAAAATTTCTCACTATCAACAAGAAGGAAGATCATCTTACAAACTGAAGGAAGACCACATCGGACAGTATCGTGAGGATAACTAAAATTGTATTTTAAATAAGGTCTTTAAAAAAAAAATTTAAGACAAAAAATTTAATAAAAACATTGAGAATTAAAGAGAACATTCTGGAAAATGAAATATATAGTTTCGGTGAATTGAATTTAACAATGGCAACTGGAGGTTCAGCTAATTTTTTTGCATGTGGCTTAGCTACAGTCAGTAACTTAACTGTTGAATTAATTAATACATTAACTAATGTTCAATTGAGCGAAGTAAGCAAACAAATGGATGGCTTAGAAGAAAAGTTAGCTACAGATGCAAACATAGTAGAGGACTATAAAATTCAAGAAGTTGACCCAAATGTAAAATGTGAAACCACTCTTGAAGTAATTAAATCATTACCGAAGTTCACCGGATAACCAACACAATACGTAGGTTGGAGGGAGGTTGCAGAAACTGCAATGAGCCTTTATAAAATTCAGAGTTAGCAGTATTTTATGGCGTTAACAATTATACCAATTATAACCAATCATGGCACTGTTCTAAATTTTCAAGCAATCTTATCTAGATTGGACTTTATATACAATGACAAACGACCAATCCATGTTCTTGAATCCGAATTAAGTATCCTTAGACAGTGTAACAGTTACTGACAGTTACTGAATACTATAATGAAGTCAATAAAAAATGACTTTATTAATAAACAAAACTATAATGACATACGGAAAGGACAACGTAACTAACAAGGTAACAAACAAAACAATAAGGAGCAATGCTCTACAAATTTTTATCTCTGGACTAAATGGTTCAATATCAAAAACTCTTCTCTCATTAAATCCACCGGACTTGCCCAATGCTATAAACTTTTTCAGCGGCGAGTATCAGCCTTGTAATTGTATGTACAATTACAAGAGCCCTCTGAGCGACGTTTGTAGTCGTGAATAGTCAGCATTTTGCTGATGTGTGCACCTTCACAGGTGGTAAAGTCGATACTGTCCGCTAATAAAATAATTGTCAAGTAATTTAATCCCCATATGAATTAGCCAATATTATGTTATTCATCCACGGCACTCGCCGTTATAAATATTATTTAAAAAAACTGTAATGTGAAAAAGAATTCAAAACCATGGTGTGCTAGAGCTTCATTAAGGGGGTGTGCTGACGCGAGAAGTGGAGTAGGTCAAGAACAATGACATAACTTTTTACGGACAACCTTGACTATAGGGGATCGTATTACGCGGCCCGCGACGATCCATTGGCACACGAATGTGTGAAGGGGAGGGAATATGGCCAAAACACAGTCCGATCGTATTGCGATCAAGCGACAGCTAAGCTTGTGGGGCAGTGTGGACTAATGACTGACGAACTTTGTAAACTAATATTATTTTTCCAGGCACTTTTAATATTTATTCTCGTTATGTTGGAGAGGAGAGAGGCTTACCAAGATCCCACGACCCGAATATGACGTAGCTTATGCCGGCAAATGGTGCCTGAACATCGGATGCCTGTTCCTCGGCCCAAGTCCCTGTCAGGACTCGGGCACTAATATGTCCACGTAACAGAATTAGCGCCCAACGATAGGATTTTTCATATTCCTTAAGGAATTTTACCAGGGTCCACCATCTGGGTACCTGTGGTATCGGAGTGGATGTACCTAGGGATGGCAAAGCTTTCATCTTTATTTGCCATGAGTAATTGGACTGTTTTATAGAGCAGGGAACTTAAATAATTTTAAATATGCGCATACTTATTTATTTTGTCTTTCAACTAGTAACTTTAAAGTCCCCAACTTCTGTGACCGTCAGTGTTGAGAGGCCTCTCAATCGGAACTTTGTCTCAGGATAGAGGCTTGACTTTAAGATAATTTATTTTTTGTCTTTTACAATAGTAGAATTGCCTGTTTCGTTTATGGGCAAATTTACCGGAACTTCCTTAAACCAAGAACTATGAGTTATCCTTTTTATAATACTATACCTAAAACTAAGTGCCGACCGACTATTTGTTGAAATTAACGTAAATACAATTTATAGGTGCTTTCTGGCCGACGCCCCACGACGTACTAGGCATTTGCCAGGTCGCTTGATAGGTTCGAGTCCAGAAAGAGCAGGAGCGCAAGCATTGCGGTAACGCATTTAGCAGTTGCGGTGCGGGTCTACTGTTCGTTTGTCGATCCAGGACAGAATGGAGGTGGGGGAACTGACAGGAAACGCAAAGCCGATGCCCCACGACGTACTAGGCATTTGTCCGGTCGTTTGCTTGGTTCGAGACTTTGCGGTTTCCCTTGACCATATTTTGGGCGGTGGACGATTTTTAGATTCTTTTGCCGACGCCCCACAACGTATTAGGCTAGTTGGTCAGATCGATTGCTTGGTTCGAGTCCAGAGAAATAGGAGACAGTTGTGGAGCCCGAGAATGATCGGTCAAACAACTTGTTTTCCGACGACTGGCGGGAGGGGGTTTTTGGACAGAGTCCTTATCTAAACACAGCTAGTTTCCGTTTGGAACATTTGAGCTGTCTAGAAAAAGGAAAAGTAAGGGAATGTTAGTTTAGCGGAATACAGTTGTGTAGAAGCGGCTAACACCCCTAGTTAGGGATATTTGTTTTGTTTTATTCTTGGGGAAACTTAAGAAGCAGAGAGAAGCACCCCCAGTTTATAAACATTTTTTTTGTCGACTTATTCAGCGTTTACGTCGCTGACCGGGTGTTTTGAAAGGAATCACGTGATCCTGTTATACCAAACACAAGAAGTGAAGACAATTTTAGTGCGGGTACAAAGCACAAAGTGACAATTTATAAAAAGAAAGCGGAGGCCGTTAAAGAAGGGCCAATCATATAAATGAAGGGGGCCAAGAAGAAGGTCCTATTCCAACCCAGCACCGGAAGAGTGACCCGAGCAACAACGCGCGGTGAAAATCACCAACCCCGCAGTGCAGGCGCGCCAAGGCTAGGAGATTCACCTGAAAGAGAGCCGTGGGAGCTCGCACAGAATTAGCCAGGACAGGTAGATACCCTGTCCGAAGAAAACAATCTGGACCAATATACTGAAATGGAGGGAGCCGCCGGTGGGGAGAATCTACCCCTAGGACCACCGAAAGGAAGATCATGTTCAGAGGCACGAGGAGGACAACTTAGAGGCTGCCGAGCGACGTGAACAAATATTAATGGAGCTCTTGAGGCAGAGCAACGAAATGCAGCGTGGTATGAGCGCCCAGATAGAAGCGCTGAAAGCATAAATAACAGAATTGCAGTCTTCGACATCCAGGAGACCCGAACAGAAGGGACTGCCTTCGCCGCCCCGAACTGTTCCGAATCCAACGGACAGCTTCTTGAGATACCAAGAGACTCCACCTCTGTAGCCGGTAACACAGGATACGCTCAATTGCCAGATGCACCGGTTAAGAACACCCAGGCGGATGAACACCCCATCCCACAGTCAGTCCAGAACAAACGAAAGGGAGACGAGTCACCAACTGCACCCAGAGATCGATCGGAACTCATCGTTTCAGGGACCGAGATCAAAAGACGTCAGATTAGACAGATGGAACCTAAAATTCGACGGAAGCGGTCGCGGCATGACAGTTGAAAGTTTCATGTTCCGCGTGGACCGATGGGCAAGTCTTTCGTGAATTCCATCTTCTGCTGGCGGGTGCGGCCACCAAATGGCATTGGCAGTTAATGGAGGACAGGGCAGAAGACTACGATTTTGACTACTATTCGTTGACACAGGAGATGGAACGAGCGTTTTCCACTACCGGAAGTGACCTTATGAAAGTCAAGGATTTAATGGAACGCAAGCAAGGACAGCACGAAAACTTCAGCGATTATGTCTCCGATATGCACAACTTGCATTTCATGGAAGTTCCCCATTAACTTCGTTAGCGGAATTCAAAAGGAAGGGTCTCCGAGTGGACCGCTGGTTAAAAAGTACTGCGAAAAACATGCCCAGAACTACAAAGCTTTCCTAATAGTACAAAAGTTCTTACACCTTATAAACATATAAATCAAACATTTCTAATAAATGTGATTTAATCGGTCGTCAGTTAGATCAAAAGAGGAAACATCATAACCCAAATTCCATGCGCCAAGTTTATGAAAAATACTAGAGTACATAATATACCTGTAACATTAAGCAACAGCAGTGAAGATATCAGCCCGGACAGCTCAGCCGATAAAACATGAGACTCTTGATCAGAGGAGTGGGTCGAAGCCACACGTGAATGGGCGCCTAAAAAGGAGAAGATACACGAAACAGACAACGATGGTCGTACGCAGATTCCTTTTGCGAAGTCATTCCATGCCGTCCGCATCAATCACTTCGAGCCTATGACTAACGAGACTCATACTGGTAAAGGCAGAAGAAAATGCAATTCGGCAATTCTCGGGTGTCGCTTGGCTAGAACAACGGCCACGATCGACCTACTGGTAACCATACTCCAGTAGCTGACAAAGTGCAACAGCCGGCCGTTGACTCCCAAGATAGCAAATATCAACAGTAATCCTAGGTTGGAACACCTAGTTTATCCGATCCATACCGGCAGCCAATTAAAGGCTCTAGTCTGGTATAAAAGACCTTAGACAAATAGAGAAAGGGAGAGAATGTCTTGCTGACGGAAGCCGGCAGCTCCGAGGGAAGACGACTTTCCCTGGGGGTAGTCGTCCACGGAGTCTTTTGCCACCAGGACCAGCCACCATATCAAACAGTCCTTGAGGAGGACACAAATCGCTGCTCGAAAGATCCTTATGTGTTGAACCAGCGCCGCCATTGTCATCAAAGAACGTGGAGAGGATCAACAATAAGGACGACATCTGACATACTGTGATGTTTGTAGCCGCGGTACCCGTGATCCCCATGCTCCTGAAAATTGTTCAGCTGTTGGAGCTATCCGTTCGAAAGCGTGGTGACCAATAACGTACTTCGGAGAAAGTAGTGATGCAATATAAATTTGTTAATCGACCCAACGAAAGCTAAAGTGAACTCATGCATAACCAAAGACCAATATCCTCAAGTAATACAAATGGAGAACAAGTGAAAATCAACAAAAAACATTGGAAGCATTCAAACATGCACTGAAATACATTTAAACCAACCGAATCGATAGACAAAGTGCGAATCATGATGAACAGCCGTTGAAGAAGTTTCATGCTTCTGGCATAATATAACTATATATTTTGTGTTTAAGTGAATTGGTATACTTAAGAACAGCCGTATTTTGGTGCACGTATATTTATATATATATATATCCAATATAATATTTTCCAAAGCCCAGGATCCGGAGCGTCGAGATCTCATCGCCCAGGATTTAAAGAGGGCGTAAGTTTGTCGGAACACGGTTCCTTTTTTATAAACATACATATATAAATATCCGTGCAGTATCCTACAGTTTTATAGACTACTTTAAACTTTTTCAGCGGCGAGTATCAGCCTTGTAATTGTATGTACAATTACAAGAGCCCTCTGAGCGACGTTTGTAGTCGTGAATAGTCAGCATTTTGCTAATGTGTGCACCTTCACAGGTGGTAAAGTCGATACTGTCCGCTAATAAAATAATTGTCAAGTAATTTAATCCCCATATGAATTAGCCAATATTATGTTATTCATCCACGGCACTCGCCGATATAAATATTATTTAAAAAAACTGTAATGTGAAAAAGAATTCAAAACCATGGTGTGCTAGAGCTTCATTAAGGGGGTGTGCTGACGCGAGAAGTGGAGTAGGTCAAGAACAATGACATAACTTTTTAAGGACAACCTTGACTATAGGGGATCGTATTACGCGGCCCGCGACGATCCATTGGCACACGAATGTGTGAAGGGAAGGGATTATGGCCAAAACACAGCCCGATCGTATTGCGATCAAGCGACAGCTAAGCTTGTGGGGCAGTGTGGACTGATGACTGACGAACTTTGTAAACTAATATTATTTTTCCAGGGAATTTTTTTTTATTTATTTTCGTTATGTTGGAGAGGAGAGAGGCTTACCAAGATCCCACGACCCGAATACGACGTTGCTTATGCCGGCAAATGGTGCCTGAACATCGGATGCCTGTTCCTCGGCCCAAGTCCCTGTCAGGACTCGGGCACTAATATGCCCACGTAACATTTTGTTTATAATAAAAGCTTATGCTGAAACTGTTGCATCTCTTTGTGAATTGAAATTATGCTGACCGATGCAACTTAGAACGCAATACTGTAGGCTTCGAACGAAAGATTTTGGGCTTCGAACGGAAGTTTGTGTTTACTTTACGATTGGTTTATTTATCTTAGCAGGACGGTCAAGCGCGGCCCTCGAATTAATGGAAAAGGCAGAATCTTAAGCAAAGGCAATTGCAATGTCGCTGAAGGCAAGGGCAATATAGCTGAGATTGAATTACAAAATTTTATAATAAACTCCATAAGTGGATCCGTTTTACGGGTTTGTTAACTTGTATGTACACTGTACGTACGTATGTGGGGTGCGAATAGCGGAATAACGTTGCGGGAACTGTGAAGACTTTGCCTATGTATGGTTGTCGGTGCGTTTATTTGTCACCTGCACAATTTTTTTTTTTAATGCTTTGCTATTTATTTATTGAATCTTCTCCCTTTGGATACTAACAATAAGTGTATAAAATTAAACTAATTAATCTAACTAACAGTCATTTGAGTGATATTGTGCTAAAGGAGGCCCGAAAGTTATTGCTGGCTTGGCTGGTCGTTGCGTTGTAGACGGGATCGGCTGGAAACCCAAGTCAAGCCTCTTGCGAGGCGATTGGGGTGCACAGAGAGTTTTTCATTGTATGACGCTTTTGTTTGTCTATTTTATCTTTTACGGTAAAAATGCCTAGGTCCCTGTGGATGTTTTGGTTGCGAATATACCATGGTGCCCCAGTGATATTTCGCAGGAATTTCGATTGAACGCGCTGTACAATATCTAGCTGGGAGCCATATGAGTGATTCTTTGTGAAACGTATCGAGGTTTTCATTATGGTCTCAAAACAGTTTCATATTTTTATCACGATATTATTCCATTTATACAGAATCTTAAAAATATTAAAAAAATTTATCCATTTGACAGAAGCAAAGATATGGCGATGCCTTTTTTTTGTTAAGATTGTGTATAACTTTAAATTACATGGTGTAAAAAATAATAAAAAATTCTTCTTAATTATTATTTTTGCCAACCTTTTAGATAAAAATAACTCCAATAACAGTTTCCAAGCAAATTATAGTCCAAACTTAAAAAAAAAAATTCAATCGCGGTTTTCTGCAAATCGGCATTTTTAATTTTTATAAAAAATTAGTATAATGTTCTAAACATAATCCTTGTTGAATCCTACAAATTTTGACGTGGGACCTCCATGGGTTTCCCCAGAATTAATTAAAACAGCTTATATTAAATCAAAATCAATGCAGTCTTTTCTTGTTATTACTATTAAATTATGTTGTAACGAACTGTTTTCGACCGTTTTTTGACCTCGTCAGTTAGTTGTGGTGGCTTACATCGCTTCTTTAAATGGGAGCCCACTTTCTCATTTTATCTAATTTTAATATTCTTGTCAATGATCCTATAAAAAATTAGTTATATCAGCCCAAGACAAACAATTAAGTTTTCCGATTTGTCCCAATCGGATATCTAGCATTTGCAACATAAATTTGGTGGGACGAACGTACAATATCTCTGGGCTAGTCGCGTCGTTTAAGTAGCGCGTAAAACGGTCGAAAACAGTTCGTTACAACATAATTTAATAGTAATAACAAGAAAAGAGGTGGAGGTCCCACGTCAAAATTTGTAGGATTCAACAAGGATTATGTTTAGAACATTATACTAATTATACCCGTTACTCGTAGAGTAAAAGGGTATACTAGATTCGTCGGAAAGTATGTAACAGGCAGAAGGAAGCGTTTCCGACCCCATAAAGTATATATATTCTTGATCAGGATCACTAGCCGAGTCGATCTAGCCATGTCCGTCTGTCCGTCTGTCCGTCTGTCCGTATGAACGCTGAGATCTTGGAAACTATAAGAGTTACAATACTGGGATTAGGCATGCGGATTCCTGAGATTCCTGCGCAGCGCAAGTTTGTTTCAAAAGAGTGCCACGCCCACTCTAACGCCCACAAACCGCCCAAAACTGTGGCTCCTACAGTTTTGATGCTAGAACAAAAATTTTAACTGAAATGTATTGTTCTCATCAATACCTACCGACTGACCTAAATAAAGTTTGCCACGCCCACTCTAACGCCCACAACGCTTAAATCTGTCTACCGCCGGTAGGTGGCGCATTTGCTGCTTGCATATCTCCATTTTCCTTTGGTCCCTTTAGCTGAGTAACGGGTATCTGATAGTCGAGGTACTCGACTATAGCGTTCTTCCTTGTTTTTTATAAAAATTAAAAATGCCGATTTGCAGAAAACCGCGATTGAATTTTTTTTTTTAAGTTTGGACTATAATTTGCTTGGAAACTGTTATGGGAGTTATTTTTATCTTAAAGGTTGGCAAAAATAATAATTAAGGAGAATTTTTTTTTATTTTTTACACCATGTAATTTAAAGTTATACACAATCTTAACAAAAAAAAGGCATCGCCATATCTTTGCTTCTGTCAAATGGATAAATTTTTTTAAAATCCTGTATAAATGGTATAATATCGTGATAAAAATATGAAACCGTTTTGAGACTATAATGAAAATCTCGATACGTTTCACAAAGAATCACTCATATGTCCTGATGGGCTTGAGAGTGGAGTTATAGAGCAAAACCTTGTAGTCCAGACGCAGGGGCGAACGAGCCTTAAGAATCCAGTGGAAGTTGCTGGCTTTTAGTTTTAGATGTACTTTCTTGCGTTCGATGTGTCTTCTCCAGGTTAGTCGTCTGTCAAGGTGGACGCCGAGATACATTACAGCTTTGATAACGTAGTCGTCGGATGTTGTTGTATTGCACCTTACTGCGAAGGTTCTGTTGCATAGATACGACTCAAGAAGCTTGTGAGTGTAATCAGGCAAGTGTGTTTTGATTTTGTGCATGAGGCCACCTTGCCATACTCGATCGAAGGCTTGAGATACATCGAGGAATATTGCGCTCCAGTATTCCCGATGCTCAAAGGCTGTGCGTATTCCTGATATTATTATGTTAACTTGTTCGATTGTTCCATGCTTTTGACGAAAGCCAAATTGATGAGCAGGGATAACATTTTGTGCTTCTTGATATGGTATAATTCGAGTTAGAAGGCATTTTTAGAACAACTTAGACAGACATGATAATAAACTAATTGGTCTGTATGATTACGGAATTGTGTAGTAGCCGAGAGTTAAGATCCCATTGAAGAGCTTACAAATAACCTCAATGTCGGAGTTTGGAAGTTCAATTAACATTTTTGGAGTTATTTGGTCACCGGCAGGGGCCTTTTTCGGATTCAGTTTCCCAATGTCTTTCGCGATCTCCTTTGGCTGAAACAATGGTGATGAGGAAATAGATTCAGATTCGATTTGTGGTAGGACAAATGAACGAGTGGCAGGGTTCGGCTGAAAGACGTTTCTGAGATGTAAAGCAAAAATTTCGGATCTATCTTCGTCGCTGCGGACCCAGCTGCCAGATGAATTTTTTATCGGAGTGACTGTTTCGATTGGAGAGCTCAGATTTGGGTGAGCTCTCCACATTGGATATTTTGTACTGGTTGGCGAAAGTTTTTTCATGTACCGCAGCTGTGCATTTTCTGTTTCTTGCTTTAGAGCTCGATTAAGTGTGCGAGTGGCTTCCTTAAGACGTTGTTTTGATGACGGCGATCTGTTGGTTTGCCGGGCACGTCGCAGGCGCCTCTTTTCTAGGTCTAGCCGTTCAATTTGCAGATTAGTTTTGAAGTGGTTGGTTTGCACGTCCCTGCCTTGTGGTGTTGAGATAGTGGCTGCCTCAACGAATACTTCTTCAAGAGAATCGGTAGAACAGTCGATGTCCGCTTCGATGTTGAAATGATGGGTTAATTTGATGTATGAGCTTACATGCTTTTTATATTTTAACCAGTTGGTTCTGTGCGACGTTAGCCTGAGGGGGTGATCTGTAGTTTTTGTGCTTTGAAGAAGAGTTATTAGCACTGGCGAATGGTCTGACGACAGGGCCGAAAGCGCCTTGGCGCTTATTACACCAGTTTACAAAAAAAAAATTGATGAAATACGCCTTCAAGGAAACCTTTGTTTTTCCGGTAAGGTACATCTCCCTGAATAAGAAAAGGGTACTTAACATTTTTTCTATGCTACCAATTTTTTTTAAAGTGTAAAAAACGTTTTTCGCCTTTTTTTTTGTAACTTGAATTCTGATAAACCGAATTCGGTAATCAAAGACTCATTTTACAGGTAATAGAATGCCCTTTAACTTTCTTATTTCGTATTTTATCGATTTTTATACCCGTTACTCGTAGAGTAAAAGGGTATACTAGATTCGTCGGAAAGTATGTAACAGGCAGAAGGAAGCGTTTCCGACCCCATAAAGTATATATACTCTTGATCAGGATCACTAGCCGAGTCGATCTAGCCATGTCCGTCTGTCCGTCTGTCTGTCTGTCCGGATGAACGCTGAGATCTATGAAAGCTAGGCTATTGAGATTTGGCGAGCAGATTCCTGAGCTTCTTACGCAGCGCAAGTTTGTTTCAGTAGAGTGCCACGCCCACTCTAACGCCCACAAACCGCCCAAAACTGTGGCTTCTACAGTTTTGATGCTAGAGTAAAAATGTAAACTGAAATGAATTGTTCTTATCAATACCTATCGATTGCCCAAAAAAGTTTGCCCCGCCCACTTTAACGCCCACAAGCCGCCCACAAGCTTCAAAAAATCGTAAATATGAACGCGGATATCTCGGAAACTATCAAAGATAGAGTATTGGGATTTCAGATTTAGATTCCGTAGCCTTGTACGCAGCGCAAGTTTATTATGCGAATATGCCACGCCCACTCTAACGCCCACAAACCGCCCAAGCCTGTGGCGCCCACAATTTTTATGCTAGATAAAAAATTTTAACTGAAATGTATTGGTCTCGTCAATACCTATCGAAAAAAAAATTTGCCACGCCTACCCTAACGCCTACAATGCTTAAATCTGTCTTCTGCCGGTAGGTGGCGCATTTAAATCTCGCTTTTCTGCTTGCATATCTCCATTTCCCTTTGGTCCCTTTAGCTGAGTAACGGGTATCTGATAGTCGAGGTACTCGACCATAGCGTTCTTCCTTGTTTTATTGTAAACTGGTGTTATACTGCGGGAAATGTTTTTGTCACCGCAAAGTCTATTAGGTCTGGAACTTTCATGGGCCAGGATGTGGGGGTGCCAGGGGAAACATAGTCTAATTTGTTGTTCGGTTTTATGATTGCATTGTACAATTGCCTTCCTTTGAAAGTCACAAGGCGTGATCCCCAGTGCGTGTGTTTGGCGTTATAGTCCCCTGCAGCTATAAAGCGATCTCCAAGCAAGTTTTAGAAGTCCATGAATTGTCCTTCAGAAATTGTAAAGCAAGGCGGGCAGTAGACAGCGGCTATGGTGAGGTTTCCGTTGCCTGACTGCACTTTGATAGACGTGGCTTGCAAGTAATTAGTTGCAAACCTTTGGTGAAAGTGGTGCTTGATGCGTTCCCTGATTAGGATTCCGGTTCCGCCGTGGGCTTTACCATCTGGATGGTCTGTGCGGTAGAAAGTGGAGCCTCTTATTTGGAAGTTGTATTTGTTTGTGAGGTGCGTCTCTACCAGTAGCATAATGTCGATATGACTATCATTCTGGAACTGTGTTACTTCAAGGTTGTGCCGTGAAACGCCATTGGCGTTCCACATTGTTATTTGTAGATGTTCAAAAGGGCGTTTAATTTCAGGAGGCAGTGTCGAGCGGCAGTTTTATCCAGATGTCTACATCTCGCGCGCTCGCACTGCCGTCCGCTCTCCCTCTCCATCTCTCCCCTAAGTCTCCGCTCTGCTCTGGAGCGCTTAAGTTAAGTTAGGCTTAGGCAGTTCATGTTTCAAAGTGTACTAATAAACACCTACGCTCGTCGCGTAAAAACCCCAAAAGTACTCCCGTGTTTTTTGGGTACCATTCAGTCTTGGGGCTTCAACTATTTCCATCGATCAAGCCGCACCGCCCCAACAGTAGATTTGCCATCTGTTATTTGGACAGCTTAGCTGCAAGTAGCTGTAACACCATGTTCTGGTTTTGAACCAGTGTTTGCATGCTCGTTTTCATGAATGACATGAATTCCATCATATTTTGTTGCATGGTGACCATCATAGATTCCAGAGTGCTTTGTGACTGGAGTGGTTTTCCGTCCCTGATCGAAGGGCATCGACGTATGAGAAGCCCTTCTGGGTATTTAGTTGACCAAATGAGGATCTTGCAGCCGTGCCGAAAAATACTTCCGGCGTCGTACGTGAGTAAGTGTACACATTTTGGGTATTCTGATGACGCGTTGCTGTCACTTTTCGCATGCGGTCCTTCATCTCCTTGTAGATCGGACAGCCCCTGTAGTTTGCCGTGTGGTTACCATGGCAGTTAACGCATTTTTATACCCGTTACTCGTAGAGTAAAAGAGTATACTAGATTCGTCGGAAAGTATGTAACAGGCAGAAGGAAGCGTTTCCGATCCCATAAAGTATATATATTCTTGATCAGGATCACTTTTCTCATCAATACCTATAGATTGACCCAAAAATAAATTTTGCCACGCCCACTTGAACGCAAAAAATCGTAAATATGAACGTGTATATCTCGGAAACTATAAAACGCTTAAATCTGTCTACCGCCGGTAGATGGCGCATTTTAATCTCGCTTTGCTTCTTGCATATCTCCATTTCCCTTTGGTCCCTTTAGCTGAGTAACGGGTATCTGATAGTCGAGGTACTCGACTATAGCGTTCTTCCTTGTTTCTTTTTGGGTCTTCTTTGTTGGCAGGGCAGTTAGCCGAATTGTGGAAGTCTCCACAAGCTACACAGACTGCTCGAAGTGAACAGTATGGCCTGGTGTGTCCATACTCCTGGCAATTTGTTCATTGCACTGGGCCGTTCCTTTTATGTGGCTCTTCCACGTTAATTCTTCGGTGCAATAAGTATTGCAGGTTATAAATGGGGTTCACTTCATTTTTCTTCAAGACTCTGCTGTCTGGCTCCAGCTCGACCCTGAAGAGTGTTTGCGGCTTTTTTTCCTGTTTATAATGTTACTGACGTTCTTTGCAGAAAACCCTTTTTCCTTGAGAGCATCGATAACTTCCTTGGCGGTTACGTCGGGCTCGATTCCTTTTAGTATCACTTGCAGGCCATTGCTGCTTTTTAGTTGGTACGTGTAGTAGCTTTTACTAGCTTCCTCCAGGTATTTGGATACTGCTCGGAAATGTTCTTCAGATTTGGTCTGAAGCTTGGTTTCATGGATATCCCCTTTTGTGACCGGAACAACATGAAAGTTTCCGTCCCCGGTCAGCGCAACAACTTTGTTGACCAGGGCGTTCGAGATTTTCTCCCTAATGTAAATTGGTGGGGACTTAGGTTTCGGTTGGGTCTCCTGAGCCTGTTCTGGTTCATTTTCTGCAAGAAGCACAAATCTATTGCTGTTGGATCTCCCGGGTAATTTATCTTCTATTTGGACACGGTTTATTTTTGACTTGTTACCTACCGCGGTATTCTGCGGGCTAAGCTTACACTTGACATGGATGTACCGCTCTAGTCCGGTCTGTATGGCCGGACCCGCTTGCTGAATTTTGTTTTGGTTTTGATTTGTTGTCGTGGTTTTTGTTGCCGTTGCATTTGCTGCGGTTGCAGTCGATTCCGAAATAAAAGCCGTCGCTGTGGTTTTTGTTGGTTTTTTTGCCGTAGCTGTAGCAACAAGCTGACAAATTTAGTTTGCGGATAGCGAGCGCCCTGGTTCTCCAGGGTAGCTATGAATAAGCGTGGAAGTTGGACACGGCCAGGCTACCGCCAAGCCCCCTACACAAAGCGTAAGTAAGTAGCCCCGGACAATCAGCGGGTATCTGCGCTGTAGGAGTACCGACGTCGCGCTTATGCTGCCGCCTCCGACAAATAGCTCATACATACCCCCTTCCCACACTCTTTGAACCTACCTCTTCCCAACCCACACAACTCATCTCACCCCGGGCTGGAGAGTGCCGAGAGTCAATCTGGCTGGGAGCCCGAGTCTTCAAGGAACCTACACGCTCCACCGATGCATGTACGCAACGGTCAAGAACTAGATAACCAGGCTAACACTTTTACTGACATCTGCGGTGAGGCCATAAAAAGGGCTTGCCCAAGCAGAACAGTCAAAGCAAAGAACAAACTCCCACAACCCTGGCGAACCTTAAAAGAGAGTGTAGAACTTACTTCAATAGAGCTAAATACAACAATAGCGAATCTTCCTGGAATGTATAGCATACAAAACTAAGCCTATTCAAAAAGGAAATTAGAATATCAAAACGAAGAGCTTGGACTAATTTCTGCAGTAGCATAGAATCTACTGCGGAAGATTCCAGACTCAGAAGAATTTTAGCAAAATCTCCAGCAACCATTGGCTATCTAAAAACCAATGCTGACAGCTGGACGGAAAACAGTCAGGAAACCCTTGAACTACTGTTAGACACCCACTTCCCTAAAAACACCCAAGTAGTGGAGGACCTCTACATAGAGGAGAACCTAGAACCCAAAGGACTTCCGCCCGATTAGTCTCTCCTCCTTCTTGTTGAAGACCCTGGAAAGGCTTATTGAAATCCATATCAGGCTAACCATTAACCAAAGTCTACTCTCTGACGCACAGCACGCGTACCGTAAGGGTAGATCAACAGATACCGCCCTTCTTTCTCTAGTATCCAGTATAGAGAGAGGTTTCCGCAATAAGGAATACTCTCTGGCAGTGTTTCTAGACATAGAAGGCGCCTTTAACAACGTCACCCCAACGGCCATTACTGGTGCTCTGACTGAACTGGGCATTGAGCGGCCCATAGTGGACTTATACACACCAGCAGCGTAGTGTACTCCACTATGGGATCAGCCCACTCAGCGCAGCTGCAAACAGATAGACGAAGAGGAGAGCATCGAACACCTCCTAAGCTTCTGCCCAGAAAACTTAAAAAAAACTTAAAACTACCAAAACTTATTCTCCCAAAACTACACCAAACGCGCCTAACCCTTAGCAATCAAGCAAAGTACTTAGGTGTCATCCTTGACAAAAAGCTCCTCTGGAGAGACAACATCCTAGATCGCACACGCAAAGCTTGTAAAAAAGCCATAGGGAGTAAGTGGGGTTTCTCCCCTATGATATTTCACTGGCTATACACTGCAATAGTCAGGCCCATTCTCCTCTACGGAAGCATCGTAAGGTGGCCTTCCATAGAAAAGAATTGCAACCTCCGGATCCTTCACAAGATTCAAAGAAGCGCGGAACCCTGCATCAGTGCCCATGGCTACCTGCAAGCTCCATCTTAGGCAGAGACTGTACACACTATCCAACAACCGTTGGAACTCAATCTCAACATGCCACAATTCTAGACCCACATGGCCAAACTACAACTCGAAAAGAACATAAACTCTCCTACAATGTAGCAGGGAGGACATCTCCACTCTCCTAAATGCCCTCACGGGCCACTGTCTTATAGGGACTCATGTGCACAGGCTGGACTCAGTAACCACGACGTCTGCCGCAGCTGCAAACAGATAGACGAAGAGGAGAGCATCGAACACCTCCTATGCTTCTGCCCAGCGCATAACCTAAAGTGCTTTTAAACCCTAGGTAGCTACACACTCCCGAACCTTGCGGCCATTCAGGGCGTAAGCATCCAAAAACTCTTATGTTTCCTAAGAAGGACAAAATACTTCGCGAAAGCAAACAACCCATGAGCTAGGAAAAAGAATCTAGTCAGAGATCATGTGGTATCACAAGGGGCCCAATGTGGCCTAAGTGTGGGGATTAGTATCTAATCTCCAACCACTCCTACCTAACCTAACCTAACCTGAAGCGGTTCAAACCTGCTGAGAAAAATCCAAGGAAACTACAGGAGAGGAAAGTCCAAAATTTAGAAATCCGGCTCGATGGACCAGAATGTTGAAATGTTGCTGAAATAGGATAAAGTCCCAAGAACGAAAGTACGAAAAAACATGGGTGTACTTTGGGGTTTCGTTCGTGACATGCGTGGGTGTTTATTGTTATACTTTGAAAATATAACTCTTTCAGCCTAACTTAACTGAAGCGCTCCAGAGCGGAGCGGAGACTTAGGGAAGAGATTGAGATGGAGAGCGGAGGGCAGCGCGAACGCGCGAGATGTAGACATCTGGACTAAACTGCCGCTCGACACTGACTCCAGAAATTAAACGCCCTTTTGGCGTGAACTTTCTACACTTGCGAAGAAAGCCGTAGCAAGAACTTCAGGATAGTAGGCTCAGGAGTATGATGGAAGTGAAGATCGATCGTCCGTATGTAGAAGAGTGTGGTGGCCCTTTCCACACTTGTGGCAGTGATGACCACTGCGGCAGGAGTCCTTGGAATGATTGTGAGCCAAGCAATTGGAGCAGTACTTCTGGATATGTTCTTCCTGGAGCCGTTTCTGGGGCTAAGTAGCAGAAAGTGGTGGCACTTCCTTAAAGGATGAATCTTTTGGCAGACTCCGCAGCCTGACGGTTGGGCTGCCACACTCGTTATAGGAATTAGTTATATAAGTTTAATATTATTATTGTCATTAGTTTGCAAGAGATATGAAATGAAGTATTATTATTTAATAGTCGGAAAGCGAGAATAGCCAGAATAGGCCAAGTTTAGTTCCGCCCGAGGTGGCAACCATAAAGGAAAATACTAGAAAAGAAGAGGAAAATTAGAGAAAAATACTAAAACGATCCTGCAAGGAAAAGACCGGAGAGTACGAGTGGGTCACACGTACCTCGAGGCAGACGGTCGCGTACGCGGACGACGCGAAAGAAAAAGTTGCAAGTTAAGCACGCGGGGATCAACATAAGATTAGTGCGCAAGAAGTGCAATCGGTGCAGTGAAACGGAAAACAGAGCAACAACGCAAGGCACTTGTGAAACAAAAATGCATTTATGCAACGGAAACTCTAAGAAAGGTGTCAGTGAATGAAAATAAGTGAAACATATGTATATGCAGAACGACAAAGGATGTTCTTAGTGTTTATTATTTTTTCCCCCACGCACCCCTTTCCCCAAGTGACTTAGGTTACCGGCGATCCGGCTGGGCGAGGTAGAGATATCCACACTATATATGTTCCCCCAACTTTTCGTTAATCTACCTGCGCAGTGAGGCTGAAGATCCCCTCACTCTCCCACTTATTCCCTCCGACGAAGCGGCAGAAGCCTTCGTGTCCCACTAACTCCCGCAACGAGACGGAAGATCCTCTCGCGTGTTCCCCCTAACACTCTACAGCAAAGCGGAAGAGCCCTTGCGCTTCCTTCCTTCTCCGCAACGCTTTCGATGATCAATTTAAATTCTTCCGCGACGATACTTCATGTGTTTCCACTAGGGTATCGATAATTATCTGCTATCGATCCCCAGCTCGCTGCTCGATACTGCGCTCTCCTCCTTTTCGATGTTTCTTCGTCTGGTCAAACCATCCGTGCTTGTTCGATAGTTCATCGTCTATCGATACGAATGGCGAAGCGTTGCCACCTGCTCGTTGCCAGTACTTTCTTGTGCCGGTCAATCGCCATTATCGTCCAGTGACAATCGATCGCCTACTAATTGAAGCGCCCCCTTCCCTAGGTAAAGGTGATGCAGCAAAATTCCTCTGGTTCGGTGAGTACTCTCGCATTTCTTTTCCTTTCTCTCTCTTATTTTCTACTGGTGCCCTTCACAGGTTCAATCACTCCTCCGCAGGGATGGTGGCGTGCTTGAGAGCGCAGAGAGGATTTCCTTTTCTTTGCTCGGCACTACCATTCGCCCTTGGCAACAGGTTAGTACCATGGCATCCACCCTTTCTTCGTCTGGCTTCAACCTCATATTTCTTCTTGCAGGTTGCTGTTGCGGACATGTATGCCCCCATGTGACCTCTTTTTCTTCCTTTTTTGTGTAAATACACGGAGGCCAGCGACCCGGAACTACCGTCCGCCCTCGGTGACCAGGACGCAACGCCTGCGACCCTTCCGACCCGCCGTCGTGAGCGCGGGTGCCTCCTCGGTCCCCTCCGGTCAATCGATCGACCTACCTCGTGCCAACCTTCCTCCGGGGCCGACATCTGCCGGGCGATTTGCGGCCGCGGCCGTGCCGTCGGGCGTCGAATGATGCCGCTGCTGCTGAGGTCTATGGGATGACGTTGGCTCGGGCCACACCCAGGGTCCCTTCTCCAGCGATTCCAGTTCCTGCGTCGGTAACGTCGTCGCCGGTGTGGGCAGGCCTGTGCTCGGTGTTGGCGGTGCCCACACACCCGGCCGGCCTCTCTTCCGGGGATCCCGGGGGCTCACCTTGGGGACCCCGTCTTCCCATATCATAAGTCCCTCGCCGCCTCCGTTGCAGGTCCCTCCGGCCACGCCCACACCACCGTCTGCTGCCGCCACCGCACACTCTTGGCCACGAATGCCCGCGCGACCAAAGCATGCAGCAGCGTAAGACCTATCGGAAGCACCACGCGTCAGTGTACTGGTGTAGGAGGAAATCGCTAGATTGCGCAGGACCTGCCTTCGTGCCAGGAGGTTGGTCCAAAGGGCGAGAGGCACGGCAAACCTCTCAACCTGCAACTCAAGCTTCAGGAGTGCAAAGAAGGCACTCAAGCTGGCGATACGGGACAGCAAGAGGGAAAGCTACCTCAAGCTCTGCGACGAGCTGGAAAACGACCCATGGGGAAGAGCGTATATGACGGTGGTGTGAACGCCGGCAATAGGTCGCCTTCTGACCCGGCGGTCCTGGAATGTATTGTCCAAGTGCTGTTCCCAGAAGGTCGCCCCAATTCCATCCCCCGATGGACGCGACAAGTTGGGAGCCCGATATGTCCGGTCACGGAGACGAAACTATTATCTGTGGCAAGAGACTTGAAGAACAGGAAGGCACCTGGGGCGGATTTGGTCCCGAACAGTGCAGTGAAGGCCCTGCTATCCCTCCACCCGGATGCGGTAGCACCGCTCTACAACACGTGCCTGCTGGATGGGACCCTCCCCGACAGGAGGAAACGCCAAAAGCTCATGCTCCTGTCGAAGCCAGGGAAACCAGCGGGAGATGCATCTTCTTATAGACCCATCTCTGCAGGACAATCTCGGACGACGCAGCGCTCGTCATTGCAGGCCAAGCTCCCCTATGTGAACTGGTGCGGGAGGCCAAGGAGATACGAGCGGCTCTCGCAGGCGAAGGGGCGAACCACAGAACCAAGACCGAGGTGAAAAAGAGTGCCAGGATGCAGAGCGTCGATAACTGGCAGGCAGTCTGGGACAACTCCAGCAAGGGACGCTGGACGCACCAGCTCATCCCCAGCATAGAGCCATGGGTAAATAGGATGCACGGCCAGGTAGACTTCTACCTCACGCAGGCGTTGAGTGGACATGGTTGCTTTCGAAGCTTCCGGACACGACACGGAGGACGGTTGCCCAGAGTGCGGCAGTGGGAATTGTTGAGGACGCTCAGCATGTCCTATTTGAATGTCGCCGTTTCGGCTATGATCGCCAAATGCTGATGGAGACCACCGGGGCAAGAGCTCGGCCAGAAACTTTTGTGCTCCTACATGCTGATGAACGAGGTGAATTGGGAAGGGACGGCAGCCTACGCGGCGAGTGTACTGCGAACGCTGCGTCGCATCGAGAAGGAGAGGAGAAAAGCTACAGCCTAGGTGGCTACCATTGCGCAAAGCAATACCTTGCGGTGATACCGCGCAATCAGGGCCCCCTTCTTTTGTTGTTTGTACTTATTTTAGTCTGTATATACGTGTTAGGTAATAAAGGAATATAAAAACAAGGAAGAACGCTATAGTCGAGTACCTCGACTATCAGATACCCGTTACTTAGCTAAAGGGACCAAAGGGAAATGGAGATATGCAAGCAGCAAAGCGAGATTTAAGTGCGCCACCTACCGGCGGAAGACAGATTTAAACATTGTGGGCGTTAGGGTAGGCGTGGCAAATTTTTTTTGGATCAATCGATAGGTATTGACGAGACCAATACATTTCAGTTAAAATTTGTTATCTAGCATAAAAATTGTGGGCGCCACAGGCTTGGGCGGTTTGTGGGCGTTAGAGTGGGCGTGGCATATTCGCATAACAAACCTGCGCTGCGTACAAGGCTACGGAATCTAAATCTGAAATCCCAATACTCTATCTTTGATAGTTTCTGAGATATCCGCGTTCATATTTACGGTTTTTTGAAGTTTGTGGGCGGTTTGTGGTTGTTAAAGTGGGCGTGGCAAACTTTTTTTTGGGTCAATCGATAGGTATTGATGAGAACAATTAATTTCAGTTTAAATTTTTACTCTAGCATCAAAACTGTAGATGCCACAGTTTTGGGCGGTTTGTGGGCGTTAGAGTGGGCGTGGCACTCTACTGAAACAAACTTGCGCTGCGTAAGAAGCTCAGGAATCTGCTCGCCAAATCTCAATAGCCTAGCTCTCATAGTTTCCAAGATCTCAGCGTTCATCCGGACAGACAGACGGACAGACGGACAGACGGACAGACGGACAGACGGACAGACGGACATGGCTAGATCGACTCGGCTAGTGATCCTGATCAAGAATATATATACTTTATGGGGTCGGAAACGCTTCCTTCTGCCTGTTACATACTTTCCGACGAATCTAGTATACCCTTTTACTCTACGAGTAACGGGTATAACAAGAAACAAGGAAGAACGCTATAGTCGAGTACCTCGACTATCAGATACCCGTTACTCAGCTAAAGGGACCAAAGGGAAATGGAGATATGCAAGCAGCAAAGCGAGATTTAAATGCGCCACCTATCGGCGGAAGACAGATTTGAGCATTGTGGGCGTTAGGGTAGGCGTGGCAAATTTTTTTTTGGATCAATCGATAGGCATTGACGAGACCAATACATTTCAGTTAAAATTTTTAATCTAGCATAAAAATTGTGGGCGCCACAGGCTTGGGCGGTTTGTGGGCGTTAGAGTGGGCGTGGCATATTCGCATAACAAACTTGCGCTGCGTACAAGGCTACGGAATCTAAATCTGAAATCCCAATACTCTATCTTTGATAGTTTCCGAGATATCCGCGTTCATATTTACGATTTTTTGACGTTTGTGGGCGGTTTGTGGGCGTTAAAGTGGGCGTGGCAAACTTTTTTTTAGGTCAATCGATTGATGAGAACAATTCATTTCAGTTTAAATTTTTACTCTAGCATCAAAACTGTAGAAGCCACAGTTTTGGGCGGTTTGTGGGCGTTAGAGTGGGCGTGGCACTCTACTGAAACAAACTTGCGCTGCGTAAGAAGCTCAGGAATCTGCTCGCCAAATATCAATAGCCTAGCTCTCTTAGTTTCCAAGATCTCAGCGTTCATCCGGACAGACAGACGGACAGACGGACAGACGGACATGGCTAGATCGACTCGGCTAGTGATCCTGATCAAGAATATATATACTTTATGGGGTCGGAAACGCTTCCTTCTGCCTGTTACATACTTTCCGACGAATCTAGTATACCCTTTTACTCTACGAGTAACGGGTATAAAAAACGCTAGTACCTCGACTATCAGATACCCGTTACTCAGCTATACGGACAAAAGAGAAATGTAGATATACAAGCATTTTCTAGCATGAAAATTGTGGGCGCCACTAGCTTGGGCGGTTTGTGGACGTTAGAGTGGGCGTGGCATATTCGCGTAACCAACTTGCGCTGCGTACAAGGCTACGGAATCTAAATCTGAAATCCCTATTCTCCCTCTTTGATAGTTTCCGAAATATCCGCGTTCATATGTACGATTTTTTGAAGTTTGTGGGCGGCTTGTGGGCGTTAAAGTGGGCGTGGCAAACTTTTTTTTTGATCAATCGATAGTTATTGATGATAACAAGAACAGACAGACGGTCAGACGGACATGGAATAAAAAGAATAAATATACTTTATGGGGTCGGAAACGTTTCCTTCTAGCTGTTACATACTTTCCGACGAATCTAGTGTACCCCTTTACTCTAAGAGTAACGGGTATAACAAGGAAGAACGCTATAGTCGAGTTCCTCTACTTTCAGGTACCCGTTACTCAGCTTAAGAGACCAAAGGGAAATGGAGTAAGCGATCTCAATAAACGGTTATGTGGGTGGTAGACAGATTTAAGCGTAATGGACTTTAGAGTGGGCGTGACAAATTTATTTTTGGGTCAATTTATAGGTATTGACGAGACCAACACATTTCCGTTAAAATTTTTTTTTTTTAGAATGAAAATTGTGTGCTCCACATGCTTTGGCGGTTTGTGGGCGTTAGGGTGTTCGTGGCAAATTTTTTTCGGATCAATCGATAGGTATTGACGAGACTAATAAATTTCAGTTAAATTTTTTTTCTATCGTGAAAATTGTGTGTGCCACAGGCACAATGGTTTTGGGTCAATCGATAGGTATTGATGAGAACAATACATTT
This sequence comes from Drosophila subpulchrella, assembly GCF_014743375.2. Taxonomy (NCBI): domain Eukaryota; kingdom Metazoa; phylum Arthropoda; class Insecta; order Diptera; family Drosophilidae; genus Drosophila; species Drosophila subpulchrella. Next base: position 1,732,912 of record NW_023665550.1, read on the forward strand.
CAGTTACAATTTTTATTCTAGCATCAAAACTGCAGGAGCCACTGTTTTGGGCGGTTTGTGGGCGTTAGAGTGGGCGTGGCACCTTGCTGAAACAAACCTGAACTGCGCAAAAAGCTCAGGAATCTGGATGCCAAATCCCAATAGCCTAGCTCTTATAGTTTCCAAGATCTCAGCGTTCATACGGACGGATAGACGGACATAGATCGACTCGGCTAGTGATCCTGATCAAGAATATGTATACTTTATCGGAAACGCTTCCTTCTGCCTGTTACATACTTTACGACGAATCTAGTGTACCCCTTTTACTCTGCGAGTAACGGGGTGTACGTGAAATAATAAGGAAAGATTTCCATATAGGTGACCTAATGACTGTGGCTGATTCTATAGAAGATGGCAATAACTTAATTCAATTAATTTCACAAGAATTGCAAAAAGTGGGTCTGAATTAAAGGAAATAGATTTCCAACACCTTAAAAATAATGCAGAATGTAGGGAGATAACAGGCACCGGAAATAAAAGTTCTCAATCGTTGACAATAAAAGCGTAAAAACCGTGGGGCTACGATGAGAGCCGCAAAAGGATTTATTTAAGTTTCAAGTAAATTGCGGGAAATCTAAAAGGACAAACAAAAGGATAGTGTTATCAACATTATCAGAAATATAAGACCTTTTGACTGGCTCCTGTGATTTTAGGAAAACTTTTTAGTTCAAATTCAAATGGATAAATAAGAGTAAATGGGATCAAGAATTATCCAAGAAAGAAAAAGATTATTGGGTAAGTTATAAAGAAAATTTATTGCTTTTAGAAAAGATTCGAGTTCCCCGATGGATTACTTTCAAGAATGGCTTAATAATAAAGCTTCATGGATTTACTTCCGAAAAGGCAAATGCAGCAGTAGTATATGATAAGGTAGGGAATTATGTAAGCATAACAGCCAGCAAAAGTATAATTATTCCAATTAAAATTGATCAAACGAATAATTTAATCCATTGATACTAAGGTAAAAATCTATGCTTGGTGATAGTAAGGTCAAAATTATTAGGCGAAGAACGGATGACATTCGAAAATTCAGGAATACCGAATGGAACCATGTGAAGTCTGTAGAAAATCCTGCAGTTTTAACATCTAGTGGAATTAGTTCTAGCCAATTGACCACCTGTGATTTATGGTGAAAAGGTCCGAAATGGTTATCTGAGCCAAAGGAGCATTGGCCTCGACGGCAATCCAAAGAAAATGTAGTTTCCATAAATTCATTTCGAGTTTTTGGAGAAATTTTCTTACATATGTAGCGAACTGATTTGGTTGCACTGCTCGCTACGAGATTCGTGCGGCTAGCTCAGTAGATTGTGTGTTCGTCCCAGCAAATTTATATGACGTGACTGCCGGTAGATCAGTGAGAAAGCACAGAATTCAAAGGATAACAGCAGGTTTATTTTCGTTTTACTTGTTACACCGTTTGGTGGCTCGGTTGGTCTCATTGTCGTTCCGCGCTGGTTCCAATGGCTGCTGATACTGCCCGTCTTGGATCGTCGGCGCGTTGACTCGGTGATCGCTGACTCCTTCTGGGAATGATCCTAGTGTCACTCGCCGCTGCTCATTCGCTGACGCGTTGACTCGAAGCCGCTTGTCGCGCCTTGGACTTGCAGAGAGATCGGCCTTACGGGCTTAGGGAAGCGTCACCGTTCTCAGACTACGGTGAACAGGTGCCTCGCTTTCCAGGGCAACGCCTTTCGAGACAATGACCGCCTGTCGATTGCTCTGTCCCGGACGGTCCCTCTAGGCTCTTGCTCAGTTCGCGCTGACAGTCAAGGCTAACGCCAGGAAGCTGGATGCCCCGCGACGCTCACAGCTCTATCCTGAGTTCCACAGCGCCGGGTCTCGATCAAGTTTGCATTCCCTTCCTCTGCGCCTGCCTTGACGAATTTAAATTCTCCCGCGCCGATACTTCATGAGTTTCCACTAGGATATCAATAATCATGGGCTATCGATCCCCAGCTCGCTACTCGTTACAGCGTTCTCCTCCTTTTTGATATTTCTCCGTCTGGTCACACTATCCGTGCTTGATCGATAGTTCATCGTCTATCGATACCGATGGCGAAGCGTTGCCACCTTCTTGTTGCGATGTTTCACCCTTTGCCGATATTTCCAGTATTTTCTTGTGCTCATCGATCGCCACTATCGTCGAGTGACAATCGACCGCCTACTAATCGAGGCGCCCCCTTACGTAGGCAAGGGTGAATTGGCGAAATTGGTTCTGCCAATTTCCTTTCTTCTTTTTTTCAGCTCCCATCAGCCTATGCCGATCGTTGTCGTTACCTTCAACTACAATAGTCCCAGCGGTTTTAAGTACCGTTCGGACCTCGTTTGCAGCACGGCTTTTCTGCCCGTGGTGAGTTGTACTTTTGGTTAGATCGGCATTTTCTTCTCTTTATTCCAGGGTTTTCCCGTATTTTTTTCCCTGTTAATTGTTGGTGCGATGCGTGTTTCTGTCTTGTGCGACCAGCTGGATACGGTGAAGATCTGAATCTGAACCGTCCCCCCCTTTTCTCGGGTAACAACTAGACGATGCTACGGTGTTTCTGGACTGCGCGACTTGTGTTGCTTGCCAGCCTCCGCGCGTACTCCCTTCTACATGGAGTAGTCGGTTGACTCTGGCCCGCGCCCGACGCTGAAACCGTTTCCTCGTCGTCGGGGTCAGCGTACACCCTTTATCGCGTTCTTGTGCCGTATCCTTATGATTGTCCTTTCTGCGTGGCTTATGGATGACTCTCGCTTAGGCCTGTCGCGTAATCCTGTGGCCTCGCAGACTAGATCAATGTAAAATCCTGATAATGTCCTTGTGCCGTATTCCATGTATGTCCTCCGCCTGGCGTGATCACGGATGACTTTGGCAAATGCCTGACGCTGAATACTGTTGCCTTGCGGTCTGGATCTGCCCTTGTGTTTGTTGTTGCTTAAGCTCACCAACGTGGATAGTCCGCTCTTTCTTTGTATGTATGTGGCGTATTTTGCAGATCACCTGAGAGACGAAATCTATGACCTGATAAGGATCCTCGTACCTCGGGGCTAGTTTCGTAGCGAATCCTTCAGCCCCTTTGGACAGGCGGTTTTCCTTGGCCCATGCTACGTAAACCCCCCGCTGACGTCCATTGCCTCCTCCTCTGATTGTAGTGTTTAGCTTTGTCCTGGAATGCCTTTTCCAGATTTTGCCGTACGATCTCAAAGATCTCCCTAAGTTTGTTGGCATTTTCCTCCGGGGTCTTCGTAGCTCGTCCAGTGCCTAGAGCTTCCCTCCCTGCCTTGGGTCAGCCGGTGGACTCCGACATGCTCGTATTCACCGCTAGCCTAATCTCCGGCCACTTCTCATCCCAGTTTCTCTGGTCCTGCCCTGCGCTATCATGGTCTTGACCGTTCTATTTGCTCGCTCTGTCGGATTCTCCTGTGGCGTGTAGGGTGCGGTGTAACTTTAGAAGATGCGGCTCTCAAACTGCACTCCGTTGTCCGTTATGACAGCCTTTGGGACCCCGTACCTTACGATTATGCCCTCCATGAATGCTTTCCTAAGCGACTCGGCTATCGCACCGCGTTGCGGCACTAGTTCCGTCTATTTCGAAAATATATATTTTAGGACCAGCAGCATTTAGTTGCCGTGCTTAGATCGAGGTAGGGGTCCGACGAACTCTGCGCACACCGTGGCCCATGGTTCCTCTGGCACTTGGGTAAGCATTTTTTTTTAAAATCTCATGCATGTCTGACATTTCCTCACATGGGCTCGAGCGTCTCTAACCAGTAATATCGGGCTGCCAACCATGCAATTGTCCTTCGGCTTCCTACGTATCCCGCAATGGTGCGTCGTAGTTTTCCCTTAGTTTCCCGTAGTGACTTTGGGACGCACATCTTCCATGATGCGACGTCTTCGCTGCCCGCTCTGTGTGGAATATTTCTATCGGGTAGGCATCCCTTGCAGATTTTGCGTTGATCTGTCTGAAGTCGACGCACAGCCTCCACTTGTCTTTCTTCTTTTTCCCCATCACGATAGTGGAGCTGTATGGGCTCTTTGGATGCTCTATGAACCCCATTTGGAGAAGCTCGTCCACCTTTGCATTGATATCCCCTGGGATTTTTGGGTTCTTGGGATAGTATCTTTGCTTGATTGGCTTTTCATCCTTCATTTTGATCTGATGCTCTGCCATGATCGACGTTCCCGTCATGGTGTTGAAGCCTGCTAGCTCTGTTTATAGGAACTTTGTAGTACCGTTCACTTCGCTTGTCTGTTGAACGACTGCTAGCGATAGCTTCTTCTCGAGCCATCCATTGTGTCGGTTCCTGGCTGGTATAATGATCTCGTGTCCAGCACACTTTATTTCGGTTCCAACTCGTGTAAGGAAGTTCCATCCCAACACCAACGGATCCACTACTCCTGTATCCTAAATTTGACCTCCACCTCGAGCTGTGCATCTATTCCGCCGCATCTTCCGTCTGCCAACCTAACTTACCGTCTCGTCCTTGTAATCCTTCCTAGAGCAGCAAGATTGTCCGGCAGTTCCTCGCTAACAACGCTTGCCGTTGCCCTGGGCTCGATTGTGGCTTTGTAGCTGTTCCCACCAATCATCACCGCTGCGGATAACTGCTGCCCCTCTTCGATTAGCTTGCCACTTAGTTTGGAGCGGTAGCACTGTGCGACCCCCGCTTGCCTCTCTGCGGTTGAGATAGCTGGCCATTTCCCGCTCGTTGGCTGCCATCGACGCTCCTGACACCCACATTGCCGCATACCCAGCAGAACAACAGAAGTTGGTTCAGACATACTCGAGCCCAGTGTCCGTTCCCACCACATTTTCGACATACCTCCTGCGGGTCAGTGACATGGATTGTTTCTTGTGGCCTCTGTGTGGTGCTTGGCGGCCTCCACAAGGTGTTGTTGGGCTTTCTCTGTTGCTGTTGGGGTGGTGTCCATGGACCTCCTCGTGGTGCTTCGGTTGCCTGCTGCCGTTGGACCTGGTGTGGTGGTGACCACTGGTCATTTCCCCGTTTATCCTGGTTGCCTGATTCTTTGCATCTTCTGCACGAGACTTGCGTTGGGCAGCCGACTTGGTCTTCGATAACTTCTTCTCCTGTGCGAATGCTTCCCGCTCTTTTTCCAGTTCCTTGTATTCGTCGGCTAAGATCATCAGCGTATCCAGCTCCGACACCTTGTACGCTCTTAGGAAGATCCTTAAACTCGGTGTACAGATCTCCTTAATAATTCTTAGGGTCTCTCTCGGCGAGTAGTTGTGACGATCCTGCCTGACGGCTAGACCGCCACATTATATATACAAGGTGAGTTCCAAAGTAAACAGGACTTTTTGAATCTAGCGCCCTCTAGCGGCGCCATCTATATGTCAACTGGTGCGTTAGAATCTGCTATCGTTTATCGACTTCCAGTAAAATTTCATGACATTTCATCTATTGGAAGTGAGGTTATTGCGTTATAAGTGTCAGTATGTTTTTGTCATCGGTGCGAAAATGAGCTTCAAACAAAGAGCCAACATTAAATTTTGTTTTAAAATTGGTAAAACTTTTACCGAAACGTTTCAATTGATGAAACAAGTTTATGGCGATGATTGCGTATCCCGTAGCAGAGTGCACGAGTGGTTTCAACTTTTTCAAAGTGGTCGTGAGGACATAAATGACGATGAACATGTGGGCCAACCAAATTCCATCGAAACTGTGCGTGAATTCATAAAAATAGAATTGAACATCTCCAAAACATCGATTTATCGCATTTTGACCGAACATTTGGGATTACAAAAGGTGTGTGCACGGTTTGTTCCGCACAAATTGACTGACGTCCAAAAATTGCTCAGAATTCAACATTCGAAGGACATCATTAAAGAGGCAAAAATAGACCCGAACTTCTTTTACAAGATTGTGACAGGTGACGAAACGTGGTGTTTTCAATATGATCCCGAAACGAAACGCCAGAGTGCTGAATGGAAGGCGCCGGACGAGCCGAAACCCAAAAAATCGCGCCTGGAGAAGTCAAAAGTGAAGACAATGCTGATTTGTTTTTATGATTCCAAGGGTATTGTCCACAAAGAATTTGTTCCACCCGGCCAAAACGTTAATGCGGTATTCTACCTTGGAGTTTTGAAGCGTTTGGTGCACCGTATTCGACGTGTTCGGCCCGAATATCGCGAAGATGGAAGTTGGCGTTTGTTGCACGATAATGCGCCGTCTCATCGATCGACGCTTGTGTCCGACTATTTGACCAAAAATCACATTTTAACCATCAACCACTCCCCGTATTCACCTGATATGGCACCGTGCGACTTCTACCTTTTCGGAAAAATGCATTTGCCGATGAAAGGAAAGCGTTATGCAGACGTAGAGGCCATTTAAAAGGCTTGCACCGGCATACTGGCGGCCATACCGGGCAACGAGCTAAAACACTCGTTCGACATGCTTTTGGACCGTGCAAAACGCTGTATTAAAGCAGAAGGAGACTATTTTAAATAAAATAAATTGATTTTGCCGAAAAAACTATTTGTTCTGTCTTTTTTTTTTAAGTCCTGTTTACTTTGGAACTCACCTTGTATATAAGCAGTTGTTATCTAAGTTTGGCATTGTTATTATTAGTACGTAAGAGACATAATATGAAGGTTTATGATTTAGGAAGTGGAAAGCGAACATATGGATTTTTGGGTGCAAAACCAAAATAGGTCAAGTTTGGTTCCGCACCATCCGCCCGAGGTGGCAACCATAGAGAAAAATACTAGAAAATAGAGAAAATACCAAACCGATCTGGCAAGGCAGAGGGGAAAGGGATGAGAGGGCCACACGGCGGTTTCCGTCTCTCTGCTCTGGTACCTCGAGGCGAACGGTCGCGCACGCGGACGAAAGAAATAAAGATACACGCGGGAAAGAAAGCACGGTCGGTAGGAAGCAAGGTTAGTGAATCAGTGTAATCGGCGCAGTGAATCCCAGGAACGATTAAATTCGATAAATAAAACTGAGTGAACTTATGCGAAAGGAAAGGACAAGTCGTGTTGATATACAGATTGGGGTTTGTCCCCCCCCCCCCCCCCCCCCCGCACCCCTTTTTTCCCCGAGCGATTCAGGTTACCAACGATCGATGACCCAATTGGAAGCGGTAAATTATTTACGTCAGACATATGTACATTATCCCGATCTTATGAATTTCACCCACTAACCTACCTGCACAGCAAGGCGGAAGACCCCCTCATCCTCCCGCTTAATTCCCCCCTCCCCACGAGGTGGTAGATCCCTTCGTGCCCTATTAATCCCCCCATCACGAGGTGGTAGATCCCTTCGTGTCCTATTAACCCCCTCTCCCACGAGGTGGTAGATCCCTTCGTGCCCTATTAACCCCCACGAGGTGGTAGATCCCTTCGTGTCCCATTAACCCCCGCGAAGTGGTAGATCCCTTCGTGTCCTATTAACTCCCACATCGTAGCGGAATGTCAGAACCTTCCGACTTTGACTAACCAAACTTGCTTTTAGCCGGCCAACCACGACAGAATCTGGCTGCGGCCTCGCCCGAAGTTCCAGCCCGTGGAATTTTTGGCCTCGCGGGCCTCATACCTCGGCCACGTATAATAGAACCCGGCTGCGGCCTCGCCCGGAATTAGCCGCTCTAGCACTCGAGTTCGGGTTTAGCGCCGACAAGTTAACCAGAGCCAGGTCCCGCATTTCGCCGGCTACACCTCTCCCGGAAGACTGACATGCCATCGAGGAGTCCATCCCGACACGTCACGAGATTTCATTATCCCGTCCCTCGGAAACCACGGCAGGTCGACACCGCCCGAGTCAGAGGCTCCATTCACCATCACTCTGCCCCGACATTTGCTAGCCGAGCGAATGCACAAATGGAATCTACGATTCGACGGAGTGTCAGACCCTCTGACCTTGATCGCCAAACTGGAGGAGAAAATAGCAACATATGGAATTAACCAGGAGGAGGTACCCCGCGCCATGTCAGAGATTTTTGAAGGTAGAGCAGCACGATGGTTCCGCTCGAGCCACTTACAGACAGCTACGTGGGCGGAGTTTCGGGCCGAGTTCTTAGGTTTCTTCTAGCCCCCCCGTTACTTCGAGCGACTAGAGGTCGAGATCCGAGCCCATATCCAGGGAGTGGATGAGACATTTAAGGAGTACTTGGTCGAATTAAGGACCAAGATGCAGCAGGCCGGATACCAAAAGGAGGAAGAACTTTATCGGATCTATGAAAATATGGCACCAGAACACCGTCTGTATATAAGATGCCACGAGTTCGAGACGCTGGAACAATTAACCCGCATGGCGACGGAATACGAAAGCGTGAGACAGCTGACGTCGAGTCGCGCGGGCATTCCTAGGATGGGGACTACACACCGGGACATGACCAACCCTCGTTGGACGCCGAACCCCTTTCGAAGCCCAGAGGTACCCATTCAAGGAGGGAATGCAACTCATCAAATGATCAGACAGCCCCTATCGAACATCGACGTACAGCGAGCTGTAGCAGGTGCGGAGAAGTTGGCCACTTTAGACGGGGTTGTACTAATGCACGCCTGAACTTTTGTTGGGACTGTGGTCATAGGAATATATTGACTGTCGATTGTTGTCGCCGAGATACCCCGGGAAACGAACAACGTCTTCGCCGAGATGCGGGCGCAGCGGAGACGAGCGAAGTAGAAGTCCGACATCAAGAAACCCACCACTAAGGATAAGCAACGGCCTGATCACTGCTACCGTGCAGATCGGAGGCCGATGGGTGGACGCCACGGTGGATACGGGAGCGTCGAGGAGCTTTGCGAGCGAAGGGTACGTTCGTATGGTAGCGAGACCGGAGGAGATGCAAGAGATCATCACTACGATAGCGTTAGCTGATCGGCAGCCTGGCAGTGAAGAAGCTATGGCGTTCTCGCGTGGAATTAGCTGGCACGCGAGTGTGGATGCCATTCTTGGTGATGCCAACCATTTTGGATCGCGTGATATTAGGCATGGACTTCTTGGCGGCGATGGGAACACAGATACAGTGCGGAGAAGCCACCTTAAAGGTAAAACTGAGCCCGTCGGCGGAAGACCCCCGACTGCGGCCAAGTAAAGTCGATCGGATGTCGTCAGAGGATACGAGCCCGGAAGCACTCGAAGGAAGGAGTACGACGGTTCTAGGAAAGCAGGAATCCGACGATAAGGACACTATGTATACAGAGCAGGGTGAGGTCCCCGCGCACAACCGGATCATGCGTCAGATGACCCCATCAGGAGAACGAAAGAACGACCACGGAGGAGACGAGATCAGGAGGTACGATGAACCGGGAAGAGCCTTGGAGGACTTTCGACCGGACGAAATCGACGAAGCAGAGGATGGAGAATCAATGACGGAAGAGGATGTCCTAAGACCCGACCAGTGGGAATTCATCACCCGTGAGTTGACGCTTTTCAAGGAGCTTCGAGGTGTATCACACGTGGCGGAGCATCGGATTATAATGGGAGACGATAAACCCTTGAAACAAAGGTACTACCGAAGGAATCCGGCAATGCAGAGCGCGATCGACGCCCAAGTGGATGAACTACTCCGAGAAGACGCCATCGATCCTTCACGGAGCCCGCATAGCGCACCCGTAGTGTTGGTCAAAAAGAAGACAGATGAATGGCGCATGTGCGTTGATTATAGACAATTGAACGCTCACTCAGTACCCGATACATTTCGACGTTGGACTTAAAGCACGGTTATTGGCAAATACCCATGGCAAAGGATAGCCGTCAATTCACGACCTTCACCGATCCGGGCAGAGGCCTATACCAGTGGAAGGTCATGCCCTTCGGACTTCACTCGGCCAGCGCGCCTTGGATAGCGTGATTGGTGCAGACATGGAGCCGTTCGGCTTGGCCTATTTGGACGATATCATCGTTATAGGCGCCACGTAGGAACAAAATTTTGCCAATCTGGGCGAAGTCTTCCGTAGGCTGCGGAGGGCGAACCTGAAGGTGAACCCAAAGAAGTGCGCGTTCTTCAGGCGGAGGTTAGTTTTACTAAGGCCACGTGGTTAGCGCCGAAGGAGTCCAGACCGACCTCTTGGTATCGCCGGTTCGTCCCTAACTGCGCAACCGTGGTACAACCAATGACTGCCCTGTTGAAGAAAGGCTGGAAGTGGGCATGGGGTCCCGAGCAACAGAACGCGCTAGAAGAGGTAAAAAGAAGGTTAACCACCGCCCCCGTGTTAGGATGTCCCGACTTCGACAAGACGTTTGTGTTGCAAACTGACGCTAGCGACGTGGGGTTAGGAGCGGTCTTGTCGCAAGATATCGAGGGCCAGGAGAGAGTCATCGCGTACGCCAGCCGTCGACTCACAGCCACGGAGGGCAATTACACGACGACGGAAAAAGAGTGTCTGGCCATCATATGGGCTATCAGAAAAATGCGGTGCTACTTGGAAGGGTATCGGTTCGAGGTGGTTACCGACCACCTAGCCCTCAAATGGTTGAACTCCATCGAAAGTCCCTCCGGTCGGGTAGCAAGATGGGCGGTGGAGTTGCAACAGTTCCAGTTCGACGTGCGGTACCGTCGAGGCAAATTGAACGTGGTGGCGGACGCGTTATCCCGGCAACCCTGTGGAGTCTTGCAACAGATGGCCGAAGTGGACTCACCCTGTAAATGGATCCAAGGTATGCGAGTTAAGATAAAAGAATACCCCGAGAAGTTCTCAGACTACATGATGAAAAATGGGCAACTATACCGGAATTTGGGACACAGAGCTGATGACGAGGACTACTTCCCGTGGAAACTGTGTGTCCCTAGTTCAAATAGAGTCCGAGCGCCCACGGCTGGACATCTGGGCGTCCGAAAAACCGTTTCTCGACTATCTCAGAGGTATTTCTGGCCCGGCATGTTTAGAGACGCGAAGCGTTACGTCCAGCGCTGCGAGTCGTGCCAAAAGTTTAAAACCGCCCAGACGAAAGCGGCAGGCAAGATGTTAACCCGCATAGCAAGCGAACCGTTTGACGTTTTATGCGCAGACTTTGTCGGCCCGCTACCCCGGTCGGGACGCGGGAACACCATGCTCCTCGTATTTCATGACATCTTTTCCAAATGGGTGGAGTTGATCCCGTTACGGAAAGCTACCGCCGCCAAGTGCAGAAGGCATTCCCGGAACGGATACTGGGCCGAGTCGGCATCCCTCGGTAGTTCGTCTGCGATAACGGTACTCAATTTACCAGCCGCATCTTGAAAGAGTACTTCCACACGATAGGGGTAGAGATCCAATATACTGCTCCATACTGTCCACAGGAGAACCCTACCGAGAGGACGAATCGGACGGTCAAGACGATGATAGCCCAACTCACCGAGGGAGAACAAAGTTCCTGGGACGAGCTATTACCGGAAATAGCGCTTGCCATCAACGCAAGTGTATCGGACTCTACGGGATACAGTCCCGCCTTCCTGACGCAAGGACGCGAGCCCAGACACCCTACTATGTTATACGACGGGGTCACCCCTGGATCAGCGGTGATATCTAAGGACCCCGCAGGAAAAGCGCTCCAACTCAGAGGAATCTTCGATATTGTCAGATCTAACCTCCTACGTGCTTCTCAAGAGCAAGCTCGCCATAACAACCTTCGACGACGTGAGTGGAGACCGAAGCTCGGTGACAAGGTGTGGCTACGCCAACATCCTCTCTCAAAGGCGGCGGAAGGTTTCGCCGCCAAATTGGCCCCCAAATATGACGGTCCCTACACCGTAATGAGGTTTATAAGAGGTTTATATCCCCTAACCTGGTTCTGATGCGGCGCCCAGGGGAAAGACGTTCACGCTCTGCCAACATCAGCCAGCTGAAACCCTATTACTCTGAGGACTTTGGGAATGCAGCCGCGGAAAAAGACGACGGGACTGCCCTGGGAGGCGACACGAGAGGTTAGGCAGGGTAGAGGTTCACACGGTAATTTCTAAGTTGAATTGTACTAACACACAATGTTATTATCTAAGTATTCTAAGTCGAGGTTTCACTGCACCGATAGGTAGGGAGCTTGAACAATAAGGGTCTTGTATCTATAAGTTTAGTCTCCGCTTTCAGATGGATGAAGTCATCGAGTTGTCGGATGGTTCGGACGATACCGAGATTTTTTATCACGACCTTTCGGATCGCGACGAGTGGGAAGGGTACAGCGGAGGCGATTCGGAGGCATCGGGAGACGAAGAGGGAGAGATCGCAGAGGACCAGGTAATCGACGATGGCCAAGGTGAAGAAGACGTACCCGACGGCGCTGAGTCTTCCGACGACCAGGAGTCTGGGGTTACGGGTGGGTCTCGGTTTGCGGGCATGTGGAGCCATAAGCCCGGCGAGACACGACGACCGGATGATTCTTCGAGGATGATTCCAGCAACGCGAGTGACAGCGACGAACGCGACGAGCCGCGAGATTACACGAGGGGTCGCCGTTCGCAGGGGCCACGGTATCACGCACCGCAAGAAGACGACGAGCAGCCGTGAACCAGGCGAGATCCTCGAGGCGGTCACCCGAGGTACGCCGAGTCCCACCAACGCCCTTCCATCGAGCACTCGTATCATCGTACGGTCGAAGACCAAGTCAGCCGCTGGGAAGGACATGTCGCGATGATGCGCATCGAGGTCAAGTCTGTCGTGTTTAAGACACCCTGGATACGCGCCGAAGGTCCTTTCATACACGAACCTCCATCACCACCGCCGCCCCCCGCACTGGATTGGGACGCGACGTTCCGTCCCCAGGCACAGGTCCCGACATCTCCACATCGGCGCAGTGCTCACCGAAGAAGACCCGTGCGCAGGAAACCCAGACATCCCCGACTTGCAGGCAACGTTCTCCGAAGCAGACCCGTGTCCAGTCTATCCAGACTTCCCCAACTTACCGGCAACGCTCGCCGAGGAAGACTCGCGTCCAGGCGGCCCAGACATCCCCGGTTGGACCACCGCGCTCACCACAGAAGACTGGAGCGCAGGAGGCGAAGCACTACCGCGTGAGTTCGCACCCTGGGACTCACCATGTGAAATGTTTTGCGGAGTGTGAGTTGGCAACCGATAGTGAGGATGGGGTAGAGGATCGCCCACTGTTCCGTCTGGTGTTCCAGAACTCGGAGGCAGCAAAGGCCAGTACGGCAGACTCGGACGACGTTGCGGTCTAATCGACGTCACGGCGGCGCCAATCCCCGATCTGCGCCCCGCCAGACGCACCGCTGACCGAATGGGAGGACGGAGTCCTCCATCAGGTCTTGACCGAAATCCAGGAGACCGGTTGGGACGGGTCGTTCATGGAGGAGTTAACCTTATCCACATCGACCCGGACGGTACCTCTGGACGAGTTAGCCCCGTTACCAGAAGGCTGGACCGGGACGGGCGAATTGCGACAACTGCCGTCATTGGCCATTCGTATGATCACTGAGAGGGCGGCCGAACAAGCCGGACGGGGACACCGTGTTCGCTTCGCCGTTAAAGGGACGGATTGGCACTACGTCGTCACCGTGAAGAGCGACGGACGGCTCATCATCAGCCCCCGGTAGGAAAGGGGGGTGTGACGATCCTGCCTGACGGCTAGACCGCCACAATATATATATATAAGCAGTAGTTATCTAAGTTTGGCATTGTTATTATTAGTACGTAAGAGACATAAAATGAAGGTTTATGATTTAGTAAGTGGAAAGCGCACATATGGATTTTTGGGTGCAAAACCAAAATAGGTCAAGTTAGGTTCCGCACCATCCGCCCGAGGTGGCAACCATAGGGAAAAATACTAGAAAATAGAGGAAATACCAAACCGATCTGGCAAGGCAAAGGGGAAAGGGATGAGAGGGTCACACGGCGTTTTCCGTCTCTCTGCTCTGGTACCTCGAGGCGAACGGTCGCGCACGCGGACGAAAGAAATAAAGAAACACGCGGGAAAGAAAGCGCGGTCAGTAGAAAGCAAGGTTAGTGAATCAGTGTAATCGGCGCAGTGAAACCCAGGAAAGATTAAATACGATAAATAAAACTGAGTGAACTTATGCGAAAGGAAAGGACAAGTCGTGTTGATATACAGATTGGGTTTTGTCCCCCCCCGGCGCCGACGGCACCGTAGCAGAAGCACAGATGGCATTTGCTACACTCGTGAGCACAGGATCGTTTCCAAAGTCGGTGTGGTAACGACTCGCTCAACTCCGAACCGACTAGGAGACGACAAAGTCAAGATGACCCAAGTTAACCAGAGCCAGGTCCCGCATTTCGCCGGTACACCTCTCCCGGAAGAATTAACCAGGAGGAGGTACCACGCGCCATGTCAGAGATTTTTGAATGTAGAGCAGCACGATGGTTCCGCACGAGCCACTTACAGACAGCTACGTGGGCGGAGTTTCGGGCCGAGTTCTTAGGTTTCTTCTTGCCCCCCCATTACTTCGAGCGATTAGAGGTCGAGATCTGAGACAGCTGACGTCGAGTCGCGCAGGCATTCCTAGGATGGGGACTACAGACCGGGACAGGACCAACCCTCGTTGGACGCCGAACCCCTTTCGAAGCCCAGAGGTACCCATTCAAGGAGGGAATGCAACTCATCAAATGATCAGACAGCCCCTATCGGCCACTTTAGACGGGGTTGTACTAATGCACGCCTGAACTTTTGTATTGACTGTCGATTGTTGTCGCCGAGATACCCCGGGAAACGAACAACGTCTTCGCCGAGATGCGGGCGCAGCGGAGACGAGCGAAGTAGCAGTCCGACATCAAGAAACCCACCACTAAGGATAAGCAACGGCCTGATCACTGCTACCGTGCAGATCGGAGGCCGATGGGTGGACGCCACGGTGGATACGGGAGCGTCGAGGAGCTTTGCGAGCGAAGGGTACGTTCGTATGGTAGCGAGACCGGAGGAGATGCAAGAGATCATCACTACGATAGCGTTAGCTGATCGGCAGCCTGGCAGTGAAGAAGCTATGGCGTTCTCGCGTGGAATTAGCTGGCACGCGAGTGTGGATGCCATTCTTGGTGATGCCAACCATGTTGGATCGCGTGATATTAGGCATGGACTTCTTGGCGGCGATGGGAACACAGATACAGTGCGGAGAAGCCACCTTAAAGGTAAAACTGAGCCCGTCGGCGGAAGACCCCCGACTGCGGCCAAGTAAAGTCGATCGGATGTCGTCAGAGGATACGAGCCCGGAAGCACTCGAAGGAAGGAGTACGACGGTTCTAGGAAAGCAGGAATCCGACGATAAGGACACTATGTATACAGAGCAGGGTGAGGTCCCCGCGCACAACCGGATCATGCGTCAGATGACCCCATCAGGAGAACGAAAGAACGACCACGGAGGAGACGAGATCAGGAGGTACGACGAACCGGGAAGAGCCTTGGAGGACTTTCGACCGGACGAAATCGACGAAGCAGAGGATGGAGAATCAATGACGGAAGAGGATGACCTAAGACCCGACCAGTGGGAATTCATCACCCGTGAGTTGACGCTTTTCAAGGAGCTTCGAGGTGTATCACACGTGGCGGAGCATCGGATTATAATGCGAGACGATTAACCCTTGAAACAAAGGTACTACCCAAGGAATCCGGCAATGCAGAGCGTGATCGACGCCCAAGTGGATGAACTACTCCGAGAAGACGCCATCGATCCTTCACGGAGCCCGCATAGCGCACCCGTAGTGTTGGTCAAAAAGAAGACAGATGAATGGCGCATGTGCGTTGATTATAGACAATTGAACGCTCACTCAGTACCCGATACATTTCGACGTTGGACTTAAAGCACGGTTATTGGCAAATACCCATGGCAAAGGATAGCCGTCAATTCACGACCTTCACCGATCCGGGCAGAGGCCTATACCAGTGGAAGGTCATGCCCTTCGGACTTCACTCGGCCAGCGCGCCTTGGATAGCGTGATTGGTGCAGACATGGAGCCGTTCGGCTTGGCCTATTTGGACGATATCATCGTTATAGGCGCCACGTAGGAACAAAATTTTGCCAATCTGGGCGAAGTCTTCCGTAGGCTGCGGAGGGCGAACCTGAAGGTGAACCCAAAGAAGTGCGCGTTCTTCAGGCGGAGGTTAGTTTTACTAAGGCCACGTGATTAGCGCCGAAGGAGTCCAGACCGACCCGGAGAGAGTCACGGCCATTACCAACCTTAAGTCCCCTACCTGTCTCAAGGAGCTCCGACAGTGGCTAGGCATGGCCTCTTGGTATCGCCGGTTCGTCCCTAACTTCGCAACCGTGGTACAACCAATGACTGCCCTGTTGAAGAAAGGCTGGAAGTGGGCATGGGGTCCCGAGCAACAGAACGCGCTAGAAGAGGTAAAAAGAAGGTTAACCACCGCCCCCGTGTTAGGATGTCCCGACTTCGACAAGACGTTTGTGTTGCAAACTGACGCTAGCGACGTGGGGTTAGGAGCGGTCTTGTCGCAAGATATCGAGGGCCAGGAGAGAGTCATCGCGTACGCCAGCCGTCGACTCACAGCCACGGAGGGCAATTACACGACGACGGAAAAAGAGTGTCTGGCCATCATATGGGCTATCAGAAAAATGCGGTGCTACTTGGAAGGGTATCGGTTCGAGGTGGTTACCGACCACCTAGCCCTCAAATGGTTGAACTCCATCGAAAGTCCCTCCGGTCGGGTAGCAAGATGGGCGGTGGAGTTGCAACAGTTCCAGTTCGACGTGCGGTACCGTCGAGGCAAATTGAACGTGGTGGCGGACGCGTTATCCCGGCAACCCTGTGGAGTCTTGCAACAGATGGCCGAAGTGGACTCACCCTGTAAATGGATCCAAGGTATGCGAGTTAAGATAAAAGAATACCCCGAGAAGTTCTCAGACTACATGATGAAAAATGGGCAACTATACCGGAATTTGGGACACAGAGCTGATGACGAGGACTACTTCCCGTGGAAACTGTGTGTCCCTAGTTCAAATAGAGTCCGAGCGCCCACGGCTGGACATCTGGGCGTCCGAAAAACCGTTTCTCGACTATCTCAGAGGTATTTCTGGCCCGGCATGTTTAGAGACGCGAAGCGTTACGTCCAGCGCTGCGAGTCGTGCCAAAAGTTTAAAACCGCCCAGACGAAAGCGGCAGGCAAGATGTTAACCCGCATAGCAAGCGAACCGTTTGACGTTTTATGCGCAGACTTTGTCGGCCCGCTACCCCGGTCGGGACGCGGGAACACCATGCTCCTCGTATTTCATGACATCTTTTCCAAATGGGTGGAGTTGATCCCGTTACGGAAAGCTACCGCCGCCAAGTGCAGAAGGCATTCCCGGAACGGATACTGGGCCGAGTCGGCATCCCTCGGTAGTTCGTCTGCGATAACGGTACTCAATTTACCAGCCGCATCTTGAAAGAGTACTTCCACACGATAGGGGTAGAGATCCAATATACTGCTCCATACTGTCCACAGAAGAACCCTACCGAGAGGACGAATCGGACGGTCAAGACGATGATAGCCCAACTCACCGAGGGAGAACAAAGTTCCTGGGACGAGCTATTACCGGAAATAGCGCTTGCCATCAACGCAAGTGTATCGGACTCTACGGGATACAGTCCCGCCTTCCTGACGCAAGGACGCGAGCCCAGACACCCTACTATGTTATACGACGGGGTCACCCCTGGATCAGCGGTGATATCTAAGGACCCCGCAGGAAAAGCGCTCCAACTCAGAGGAATCTTCGATATTGTCAGATCTAACCTCCTACGTGCTTCCCAAGAGCAAGCTCGCCATAACAACCTTCGACGACGTGAGTGGAGACCGAAGCTCGGTAACAAGGTGTGGCTACGCCAACATCCTCTCTCAAAGGCGGCGGAAGGTTTCGCCGCCAAATTGGCCCCCAAATATGACGGTCCCTACACCGTAATGAGGTTTATATGAGGTTTATATCCCCTAACCTGGTTCTGATGCGGCGCCCAGGGGAAAGACGTTCACGCTCTGCCAACATCAGCCAGCTGAAACCCTATTACTCTGAGGACTTTGGGAATGCAGCCGCGGAAAAAGACGACGGGACTGCCCTGGGAGGCGACACGAGAGGTTAGGCAGGGTAGAGGTTCACACGGTAATTTCTTAGTTGAATTGTACTAACACACAATGTTATTATCTAAGTATTCTAAGTCGAGGTTTCACTGCACCGATAGGTAGGGAGCTTGTGCCTAACCGAAGTAGACACCTGCAGGACGATCGCGTCGCGGCAATGGTAACGATGGTTACTGCAATGCCGGACCACAGGCGATGCTGAACTGCGCTGAGGTTGAGCTAACGTGGTTAGCTGCTAGTTGAGATAGTGTATTACGAGCCCTATTCCTAGAGGTAGGAAGTAGAACCGCGGAGTTATGAGGTGTGTTGATAACTGATTTATTCTTCATTTGATACCTGCTTATATTTTATTTAGAACACGGAAGCTTAGTGTAATGGTTAGTGAAAGAAGCTATATTCTAAAGTAGGTCAGGGAATTATGATTACGGTAGCAGTTGCGTAGTTGGCTCGGCTGACACCGCAAATGTGCTGACTGCATTGGCGGGTCAGCGTATCGTTGTGACGGTGAGATGGTGAGTTAGTGAGACATATAATATGCTGACCAGCAATTCTCATCTGCAGTGAGTGCTACTGAGCGCCTGGTACTGTTCCCAACTTGGCTACTGCTTGATTTGTTGGGTGTGGTCATGTTGAGTACCTTTGGGTACGAACATTCTCCCCCCCATTGAGGGGTACCCTCAATTAAAGGCGTGATGTCGGTCAGCCCTTGGCCGAATTGTATAGAACGCACCTAACAAATCATTGACCAAGGGGGATCTTTCCTTCAACTGCGGCGGTTCCTGTTTGTGATTCAGGTCCTTCACATCTTCTTGATGCTGCTTACACTCCCCTTTGCGATAAAATTTACATTACCGTGGGGACTGAAATTGTGCCCTCGTAGAATTTGATCATTTGGCACGTCTATGGTATGTGGACGTTCTGCAACAAAACTAAGATCTTTCTTGGTTAAGTTTAGAAATGTTGAACGAAAGTCAGCCTTCTTGTAGGTTTTGAATTGATGAGAAGTCGGTTCTATATTCATCGGATTTTTATCTTTCGTTGGCTCATAAGCAGCGTTCGGTCCTGCAAAATCATCTCTGTTTTCTATTAGATTGGGGTTGATTTCCGTATCAGGTGAGGTTTCTTTATTGAGATAACCTGTGATTACATAACCAAGCCTTGTGCCTTGTGCCAAAACTTTATTAGGTCCTAGTTCAAGACGTTCACCGGTAATAACACGAGAAAATACTTCAGCCCCTAAAGTTAGGTCAATGGGTCCTGGTTGCCGAAAGTCAGGATCTGCTAACGGCAGTCCCTCGGGAATATTAAGATCGGTTGTAATCGGTACTGACGGTTGGTCTGTAATGACTGTGGGCATAATAAATACCTCTAATAGTTTTTCAAACCCTGATGTACAGGATGAGAGCTTTAGTGTTGATCTAATTGCTGTTGATATCTTTCCTCCGATTCCACATATTTCAATCGGTGACCTTTGTTTAAGAGATAGCAGATCTGCCATTCTCCTTGAAATAAGATTCACCTGTGATCCACCATCTATTACAGCGCGACATGTTTGTAATTGACCGTTTGGCCCTTGTAATGAGACCTTGGCGGTCGCGAGCAAAGTATATCCTCCTACGTGGTCGTAGCCTGCAACGGTTACTGCGCCGGCCACTGGATTGCTAGTCGGTCCTTGGTGTAACAGTGAATGATGCCGTTGCTGGCAGACTCGACAAGTGGTCGGTGATCCACAGTTTTCAACCTTATGAGCTGTAGACAAACAATTTGTGCATGCTCCTACTTGAATAATTGCTTGGCGCCGTGCTTTGGGGTCCATTTGCTGGATACGGCTACATGATCTAAGATTATGTTGTCCTAGGTGACAAATCTTACAGCTTTCTTCGTTGTGAACTGACTGATGGCGGAGTGTTGCTGTAGGTTGAGCGCTTATCGTCTCCAGCATGCAAGCGCGCCGCTCAATAAACGTCAGTACACTCCATAACGTTGGAATTTCCGTTGGTGCATCCGCTGAATTTTCGAGAGCAGCTAGAGACTGCTGGTCTAGTTTTCTTCTGATAAGAAAACACAGGATTGGATCCCAGGATTTTGTGCTGATATCAAGGTTTTTAAGAGTACTCATTGAATTTTTTATAGTGTCATGCAAGGCCCTTAGTTGGCGCGAGGAGCCGTCTATAGGCTTATGGTCAATAATTTTTGCAATGGCGGCGAATACTATTATTTTTCCGTTCTGGTACCTGGCCTTTAAACGCAACCAGGTGTCGTCATAGCCACCCTGTGAGAAGGCTGTGTCTGTCAAGACGTTTCTCGCTTCACCACGAAGCGAACTCTGTAGAATATGTAGTTTTTGACTGGCCGAATATGGTTTGTTATGTACCAATTCCACAAAGAGATCATGGAACCGTGGCCAGTCTAGATACTCGCCGTTGAACTCCGGAATGCTAATTGGCGGAAGTGCCAAGTTTAGGCTCATTGGCGCGTCGTTTTCTCGTAGCAGGTTCATTTCGTATTCCTCGTATAATGTGTGGAAAACTGCTGCCAGAGATCGTTTAACTGAGTTAGCTTTCCGGAATAATAGCCGTCTCGGTGGCGTCGGTCGGCAGAATCCTTGCCATAATTCTTAATGAGCTGTTGGATTTTCCCTTGCAGCTCGTTTTGGGTGTCTAGTAATCGATTGTGTAAATCGATTCTTGTGTGACTTGTTTCCTCAATGAATGAAGTAGACATATTGTGTGTCTTGGAAACAAAGAATCTTGTGAAGCTGGATAAAGCTGAGTATCCTGTGAAGCTGGATGAAGCTGAGTATCCTGTTAAGCTGGATGAAGCTGAAGTTCCTGTGACGCTGGAAGAAGAAGCGTATCCTGTGAAGCTGGATGAAGCTAAAGTTCCTGTGACGTTGGAAGAAGAAGCGAATCCTGTGAAGCTGGATTAAGCTGAAGTTCCTGTGACGCTGGAAGAAGAAGCGTATCCTGTGAAGCTGGATGAAGCTGAAGTTCCTGTGACGCTGGAAGAAGAAGCGAATCCTGTGAAGCTGGATTAAGCTGAAGTTCCTGTGACGCTGGAAGAAGAAGCGTATCCTGTGAAGCTGGATGAAGCTGAAGTTCCTGTGACGCTGGAAGACGAAGCGTATCCTGTGAAGCTGGATTAAGCTGAAGTTCCTGTGACGCTGGAAGAAGAAGCGTATCCTGTGAAGCTGGATGAAGCTGAAGTTCCTGTGACGCTGGAAGAAGAAGCGAATCCTGTGAAGCTGGATTAAGCTGAAGTTCCTGTGACGCTGGAAGACGAAGCGTATCCTGTGAAGCTGGATGAAGCTGAAGTTCCTTTAGTGGGAAGGGGGTTGCTTGAGTGTGATCCTTTGTTGTTAAAGGATCACGTCGGGGTCACCAATGTTTGTGCCTAACCGAAGTAGACACCTGCAGGACGATCGCGTCGCGGCAATGGTAACGATGGTTACTGCAATGCCGGACCACAGGCGATGCTGAACTGCGCTGAGGTTGAGCTAACGTGGTTAGCTGCTAGTTGAGATAGTGTATTACGAGCCCTATTCCTAGAGGTAGGAAGTAGAACCGCGGAGTTATGAGGTGTGTTGATAACTGATTTATTCTTCATTTGATACCTGCTTATATTCTACTTAGAACACGGAAGCTTAGTGTAATGGTTAGTGAAAGAAGCTATATTCTAAAGTAGGTCAGGGAATTATGATTACGGTAGCAGTTGCGTAGTTGGCTCGGCTGACACCGCAAATGTGCTGACTGCATTGGCGGGTCAGCGTATCGTTGTGACGGTGAGATGGTGAGTTAGTGAGACATATAATATGCTGACCAGCAATTCTCATCTGCAGTGAGTGCTACTGAGCGCCTGCTACTGTTCCCAACTTGGCTACTGCTTGATTTGTTGGGTGTGATCATGTTGAGTACCTTTGGGTACGAACAAACAATAAGGGTCTTGTATCTATAAGTTTAGTCTCCGCTTTCAGATGGATGAAGTCATCGAGTTGTCGGATGGTTCGGACGATACCGAGATTTTTTATCACGACCTTTCGGATCGCGACGAGTGGGTCGCGGAAGGGTACAGCGGAGGCGATTCGGAGGCATCGGGAGACGAAGAGGGAGAGATCGCAGAGGACCAGTTAATCGACGATGGCTAAGGTGAAGAAGACGGCGCTGAGTCTTCCGACGACCAGGAGTCTGGGGTTACGGGTGGGTCTCGGTTTGCGGGCATGTGGAGCCATAAGCCCGGCGAGACACGACGACCGGATGATTCTTCGAGGATGATTCCAGCAACGCGAGTGACAGCGACGAACGCGACGAGCCGCGAGATTACACGAGGGGTCGCCGTTCGCAGGGGCCACGGTATCACGCACCGCAAGAAGACGACGAGCAGCCGTGAACCAGGCGAGATCCTCGAGGCGGTCACCCGAGGTACGCCGAGTCCCACCAACGCCCTTCCATCGAGCACTCGTATCATCGTACTGTCGAAGACCAAGTCAGCCGCTGGGAAGGACATGTCGCGATGATGCGCATCGAGGTCAAATCGGTCGTGTTTAAGACACCCTGGATACGCGCCGAAGGTCCTTTCATACACGAACCTCCATCACCACCGCCGCCCCCCGCACTGGATTGGGACGCGACGTTCCATCCCCAGGCAGAGGTCCCGACATCTCCACATCGGCGCAGTGCTCGCCGAAGAAGACCAGTGCGCAGAAAACCCAGACATCCCCGACTTGCAGGCAACGTTCTCCGAAGCAGACCCGAGTCCAGTCTATCCAGACTTCCCCAACTTACCGGCAACGCTCGCCGAGGAAGACTCGCGTCCAGGCGGCCCAGACATCCCCGGTTGGACCACCGCGCTCACCGCAGAAGACTGGAGCGCAGGAGGCGAAGCACTACCGCGTGAGTTCGCACCCTGGGACTCACCATGTGAAATGTTTTGCGGAGTGTGAGTTGGCAACCGATAGTGAGGATGGGGTAGAGGATCGCCCACTGTTCCGTCGGGTGTTCCAGAACCCGGAGGCAGCAAAGGCCAGTACAGCAGACTCGGACGACGTTGCGGTCTAATCGACGTCACGGCGGCGCCAATCCCCGATCTGCGCCCCGCCAGACGCACCGCTGACCGAATGGGAGGACGGAGTCCTCCATCAGGTCTTGACCGAAATCCAGGGGACCGGTTGGGACGGGTCGTTCATGGAGGAGTTAACCTCATCCACATCGACCCTGACTGTACCTCTGGACGAGTTAGCCCCGTTACCAGAAGACTGGACCGGGACGGGCGAATTGCAACAACTGCCGTCATTGGCCATTCGTCTGATCACTGAGAGGGCGGCCGAACAAGCCGCCGGGGACACCGTGTTCGCTTCGCCGTTAAAGGGACGGATTGGCACTACGTCGTCACCGTGAAGAGCGACGGACGGCTCATCATCAGCCCCCGGTAGGAAAGTTTGGCATTGTTATTATTAGTACGTAAGAGACATAAAATGAAGGTTTATGATTTAGTAAGTGGAAAGCGCACATATGGATTTTTGGGTGCAAAACCAAAATAGGTCAAGTTAGGTTCCGCACCATCCGCCCGAGGTGGCAACCATAGGGAAAAATACTAGAAAATAGAGGAAATACCAAACCGATCTGGCAAAGCAAAGG
The DNA here is from genome assembly GCF_014743375.2 of Drosophila subpulchrella. Taxonomy (NCBI): domain Eukaryota; kingdom Metazoa; phylum Arthropoda; class Insecta; order Diptera; family Drosophilidae; genus Drosophila; species Drosophila subpulchrella. The sequence goes on from NW_023665550.1 coordinate 1,756,544, forward strand.
GGAAAGGGATGAGAGGGCCACACGGCGTTTTCCGTCTCTCTGCTCTGGTACCTCGAGGCGAACGGTCGCGCACGCGCACGAAAGAAATAAAGAAACACGCGGGAAAGAAAGCGCGGTCAGTAGAAAGCAAGGTTAGTGAATCAGTGTAATCGGCGCAGTGAAACCCAGGAAAGATTAAATACGATAAATAAAACTGAGTGAACTTATGCGAAAGGAAAGGACAAGTCGTGTTGATATACAGATTGGGTTTTGTCCCCCCCCCCCGGCGCCGACGGCACCGTAGCAGAAGCACAGATGGCATTTGCTACACTCGTGAGTACAGGATCGTTTCCAAAGTCGGTGTGGAAACGACTCGCTCAACTCCGAATCGACTAGGAGACGACAAAGTCAAGATGACCCAAGTTAACCAGAGCCAGGTCCCGCATTTCGCCGGTACACCTCTCCCGGAAGAATTAACCAGGAGGAGGTACCACGCGCCATGTCAGAGATTTTTGAAGGTAGAGCAGCACGATGGTTCCGCACGAGCCACTTACAGACAGCTACGTGGGCGGAGTTTCGGGCCGAGTTCTTAGGTTTCTTCTTGCCCCCCCATTACATCGAGCGACCAGAGGTCGAGATCTGAGACAGCTGACGTCGAGTCGCGCAGGCATTCCTAGGATGGGGACTACAGACCGGGACATGACCAACCCTCGTTGTACGCCGAACCCCTTTCGAAGCCCAGAGGTACCCATTCAAGGAGGGAATGCAACTCATCAAATGATCAGACAGCCCCTATCGAACATCGACGTACAGCGAGCTTGTAGCAGGTGCGGAGAAGTTGGCCACTTTAGACGGGGTTGTACTAATGCACGCCTGAACTTTTGTATTGACTGTCGATTGTTGTCGCCGAGATACCCCGGGAAACGAACAACGTCTTCGCCGAGATGCGGGCGCAGCGGAGACGAGCGAAGTAGCAGTCCGACATCAAGAAACCCACCACTAAGGATAAGCAACGGCCTGATCACTGCTACCGTGCAGATCGGAGGCCGATGGGTGGACGCCACGGTGGATACGGGAGCGTCGAGGAGCTTTACGAGCGAAGGGTACGTTCGTATGGTAGCGAGACCGGAGGAGATGCAAGAGATCATCACTACGATAGCGTTAGCTGATCGGCAGCCTGGCAGTGAAGAAGCTATGGCGTTCTCGCGTGGAATTAGCTGGCACGCGAGTGTGGATGCCATTCTTGGTGATGCCAACCATGTTGGATCGCGTGATATTAGGCATGGACTTCTTGGCGGCGATGGGAACACAGATACAGTGCGGAGAAGCCACCTTAAAGGTAAAACTGAGCCCGTCGGCGGAAGACCCCCGACTGCGGCCAAGTAAAGTCGATCGGATGTCGTCAGAGGATACGAGCCCGGAAGCACTTGAAGGAAGGAGTACGACGGTTCTAGGAAAGCAGGAATCCGACGATAAGGACACTATGTATACAGAGCAGGGTGAGGTCCCCGCGCACAACCGGATCATGCGTCAGCAGTGAGTCAGCGTGATGAGCAGTCCATCGCTCTTCACGGTGACGACGTAGTGCCAATCCGTCCCTTTAACGGTGAAGCGAACACGGTGTCCCCTTCCGGCTTGTTCGGCCGCCCTCTCAGCGATCAGACGAATGGCCAATGACGGCAGTTGTCGCAATTCGCCCGTCCCGGTCCAGCCTTCTGGTAACGGGGCTAACTCGTCCAGAGGTACCGTCAGGGTCGATGTGGATGAGGTTAACTCCTCCATGAACGACCCGTCCCAACCGGTCCCCTGGATTTCGGTCAAGACCTGATGGAGGACTCCGTCCTCCCATTCGGTCAGCGGTGCGTCTGGCGGGGCGCAGATCGGGGATTGGCGCCGCTGTGACGTCGATTGGACCGCAACGTCGTCCTCCTCGGTCTCGTCCATTGGGTCCGAGTCTGCCGTACTGGCCTTTGCTGCCTCCGGGTTCTGGAACACCCGACGGAACAGTGGGCGATCCTCTACCCCATCCTCACTATCGGTTGCCAACTCACACTCCGCAAAACATTTCACATGGTGAGTCCCAGGGTGCGAACTCACGCGGTAACGCCTCCTGCGCTCCGGTCTTCTGTGGTGAGCGCGGTTCCTACTTTGACTAACCAAACTTGCTTTAAGCCGGCCAACCACGACAGAATCTGGCTGCGGCCTCGCCCGAAGTTCCAGCCCGTGGAATTTTTGGCCTCGCGGGCCTCATACCTCGGCCACGTATAATAGAACCCGGCTGCGGCCTCGCCCGAAGGTCCAGCCCGTGGAATTTTCCGTCACGAAAGGACTTGGTGTTCTGATGTTACCGTAACCTCAAAGGTCCTGGAATACCCCCCACCCCTTGGAGCGGATAGACGTGGAATCTCCGGGATAATTGATCAGAAATCATCTTTCGCCCCGCGAATATTACTCTCTAGCCCTATGTCTCAGTGACTTTACAAATTGTTTGTAAAAGGACCTCTGGATCCGACTGAGAGTTATATCCTGGCCAGAGATCAACCTCTCTCTGCTCTGGTACCTCGAGGCGAACGGTCGCGCACGCAGACGAAAGAAATAAAGAAACACGCGGGAAAGAAAGCGCGGTCGGTAGGAAGCAAGGTTAGTGAATCAGTGTAATCGGCGCAGTGAAACCCAGGAACGATTAAATACGATAAATAAAACTGAGTGTGTTTGTGCCTAACCGAAGTAGACACTTGCCGGACGATCGCGTCGCGGCAATGGTAACGATGGTTACTGTAATGCCGGACCACAGGCGATGCGGGATTTGCGATGAGGTTGAGCTAACGTGGTTAGCTGCTAGTTGAGACAGTGTATTACGAGCCCTATTCCTAGAGGTAGGAAGTAGAACCGTGGAGTTATTAGGTGTGTTGATAACTGATTTATTCTTCATTTGTACATTATTATATACTACTTGGAACACGGAAGTTTAGTGTAATGATTAGTGAAGTAAGCTATATTCTGAAGTAGGCCAGGGAATTCTGATTATGGTAGCAGTTTGCGTAGTTGGCTCGGCTGACACTGCAAAATGTGCTGACTGCATTGGCGAGTCAGTGTGGCGTTGAGTCGGTGAAACGGTGAGTTAGTGAGACATATAACATGCTTATCAGCAATTCTCATCTGCAGTGAGTACTACTGAGCGCCTGGTACTGTTCCCAACTTGGCTACTGCTTGATTTGTTGGGTGTGGTCATGTTGAGTACCTTTGGGTACGAACAGAGTGAACTTATGCGAAAGGAAAGGACAAGTCGTGTTGATATACAGATTGGGTTTTGTCCCCCCCACCATGATTATGAATTTCACCCACTAACCTACCTGCGCAGCGAGGCGAAAGACCCCCTCATCCTCCCGCTTAATTCCCCCCCTCCCCACGAGGTGGTAGATCCCTTCGTGCCCTATTAATCCCCCCCTCACGAGGTGGTAGATCCCTATGAGTGGGCTCACCATCGTCTGGATGTCGATCATGTAGTCCTTGAACGACTCGCTGTAGCCCTGCTTCCGTTGCCTGATCTGATCCGCCAGCCCGGTGAAGAAATCTCTCGGCAGAAAATATGTGTGAAAGCTGAAGATGATATGAAGGACTTTAATCACAAACATGAACCTGCACAGCTGAAGGAAAGATCCTCCGCGATCAATGATATGTTAGCTTCTTTCTATTCGGCCATGGGCTGACCGACATCACTTCTTAAATGAGGATACCCCTCAATGGGGGGAGGATGTTCGTACCCAAGGGTGCTCAACAAGACCAGCACCCAAAAATTCAAGCAGTAGCCAAGTTGGGGACAGTACCAGGCGTTCAGTATCACCCATGTCTCGCTACCTCACCGACTCAACTGCACATTGACCCGCCAATTCGGTCAGTACGTTTGGTAGCCGAGCTAACTAAGCAAACTGCTAGCATGATTAAAATTCATTCATTACGCTAAACTTCCGAGTTCCAAGTAGTATATAAACATGTGTCAATTTAAGAATAAATCTGTTATCAACGCAACATATAACTCGGCGGCTGTACTTCCCACCTCCAGGAATAGAGCTCATAATCCTCCACTATCTTAATTAGCAGCTAACCTACGTTAGCTCCACCTCAGCGCACTTCCAGCATCCCCACCATTCACTGGAAATTCAACTTATGGAAAAACTGCTATTGAAAAAAAATGTTATTTTAAAAATTTTGGTGAAAATAGCAAATTTTTCATTTTAAATTGCCTGCGATTTGTGCGGCCTTGTTAACTCAGAGGTTAAACAAGTTCTAGCCAATGGCATAGAACGGCCGTCTAGATCCCAATATAATAATCCAATATGGGTAGTCGAAAAAAAGGGGTCGATGACGATGGACAAAAAAAGAAGAGAATGGTTATAGACATTCAAAAATTGTACTAACAAACCGAAGATGACATGTATCCGATCAAACCAATTAAGTAACACTATCATGCATGGGTAAAGTACTTTACGATCTTGGATTTTAAGCCCGGGCTTCAACAAATTGTGCTGGCTAAAAAATACCGACAAAAAGTCGACTTTTTCCGTTATCAACGGGAAGTATGAACTCTGCAGACTCCCAATTGGTCTTGAAAATGCGTCCCTAGCGGCTTGGCGTATTAGTGAAAATAGTTTTTTGCTGCTTGTGGTATGAAATCTTGATTGTATTGCAATATTGTAATTACAATTTGGGTATTACTTTTTAATGAATTGTCCGATTTCAATAATTTTTGGCATGTAGATTGATAATAACAACAAACTCTCATTTAAATTTTTACAAAAATTAAAAAAATGTGGACGCTTGACGGATTTTAGTGTTCTGAGTTCTGAGATCCCAGTGTTCATACGGACAAACGGACATGGCTAGATCGACTCGGCTAGTGATCCTGATCAACAATATATGTAAGATAATTGGATATTATCTGTAGTTTATTAATAAATTTTAAGAATATAATAGTTTGTACATATAAGAGTAACATAAGTTTTGATTTTGATTAACGCGACTTTTCAACTGATTTTGCCACTGAAATTACTACTTTCCGACCAACGACTTCTTTTCACAACTTCTCTGTATCTTGATTCGGCTGATGGTGATGGACTATCGAATATCATTTAAGAACGCAGTGTGATAAGGACTGCCTATCTATGTCCAATCCACCAGCTCGAATTCGGCCATCCTGCAAAACATCTGTCCCAGATGCCTCATCCTCTTCAGTTGAAAGGTTTTCATCTTCCTCCTCGTTGCTAGCATAGCACCACAGCTTCATGAAGTCTGTAGTGGACCCTCAAAATCGGCTGCTTTCTTTACATCATACCTGCCATTGCGTTTAACCTGTTTGACTTCATATGGTCCCTTGTATTTGTTGGCTAAATTTTTGCCGGTTATAAACTGCGTCACCTTGATAACCATGATGTCCTTTTCTTTTCTTGTCAAAGTTCTTCTTGTAGATCTCTTGAGCTTTTTCGATTTGGTGACGAGTTTCTTTCCTAATTTCGTTACGTTCTACTTGTTGATTTATTATCATCTCATCTTCAAGGATCTTTAGGAGTGCGGCACTAGAGTTGTTCCTCATTCGCATCCCAAACATAACTTCGAATGGCGTGAAGCTAGTTGATGCGTGGACATGTGCATTTATGGCCTGCTGTACTTGTGATGTGTATTTATACCATTTTGCGGGCTCCGATGCTGACATCTTTGAGAGTACTGAAATAAATACTCTGTTGACCCGTTCGATTTGTCTGTTGCCCCTTGGCTCACCGGCTGTAGTCTCAATGTGATCAATATTTTTCGCTGTGCAGAATTCCTTGAAAGAGTGTGATCTAAATGCAGTTCCTTTATCGCTGCTGATTCTCTGTGGGCTGCCAAATATTGAGACCCAGGACTCCAAGTGTTTGATAACTTCCTCTGCGTTCGTTGACTTAGTGGGAAACAACCAAGTGTATTTAGAAAAATGTAGCGGTAGCTTTATGATGTCATGTCTAATGAGCACATATAATCCACATGAAGCGTTGAAAGGGGAGTATCTCCTTTGTTTATAGCGTGCAAGAAGTCGTCCTGCTTCCCCAATTTCTGATTATGTGTGAAGCACTCGATACAGTTGGAAATAGTCTGCTTTACTTTCTTCTCAAGGTGGGAAATGTGGAAATCCTGCTGGATTGGATGGGTGTGTGTCCAAAGTTATGCGAACTTGTTATAATCTCTTTCTCCATGCATTTTGGTACAGCTAAAAGTTCTTGCCCATTTACTTGCTTGTACATAAATTTGTATCTGATTTTATAATCGGCATACGGTCCATGCCTCAAAATTTCCCGAACAGCCATTAAATGTTCACGATCATTATAGGGAAACGACTAAGGCTGTCGACATGTTGCATTCTAGTTCCTGCGCGATGCTCCACGTTGAAGGTAAAGTCTTGCAAGTACATCAACCACGGCGTAACTTCTCGAGGGACATCTTTTTTTGAGATCGTCTGCTTGAAAGTTGCACAATCCGTTACCAGGTCAAACTCAATACCCAGCAAATAGTGGCGAAGTCTCTTTGTTGCTAAGAAAGCTGCCTTTACCTCAAGCACGTAACTGGTGGCTTTTTCTTCTTGTGGTGTGGTTTTCTTACTCCAGTAAAAAACGGGGTGCCACTTTCCAGCATGTTGTTGCAGCAGCGTTCCACCGAAGCCATGTTTTGAAGCATCAACGTGTAGTTGAGTTTTGGCGCCTTGACTCCAAACCTTCAGGACTGGCTATGAGTGCTGCTTTTAATTGATCAACGGCTTGTTTCTGTTCTCCTTCTATTTTGAAAACAGCATTCTTTCTTAGCAGCTGCGTTAAGGGTTTAGCAATAAAGGCGTAATCCTTAACAAACTTGCGAAAATACCCTGTTAAACCGAGGAATGCCTGTATACCTCTGATGTTGACCGGCATAGGAAAGTTCTTGACTGCCTTATCTGGCCATTTTCTATTTCGTACCCAAGAAAATTGATACGCTGTTTTAGAAAGTGACATTTAGACCACTTTATATCAAGACCGGACTGCTGGGCCTGCTTCAAGATGCGTTCCATGTTGCTTAGACATTCATCGACTGTTTGTCCAAAAACAACAATGTCATCGATGTACATTTCCATAATACCTGCATTTATCAGCTGTTGAAAGATATATGTGACATACCTTATAAAAACTGCGGGAGAATTGCAATACCCGAATGGTGCTCTGTTGAATTTGAATTGACCCTCTTTGGTCACGAATGCAGTGTATTTTCGGCTGGCATCATCAATTTCGACTTGGAAAAATCCATTTTTGAGATCGAAGACTGAAAAATATTTCGCATTTTGCATCTTGTTAAGCACTTCGGCTATGAGTGGAACTGGGAATCGATCTTTAAGAACCTTGGTGTTTAATATACGGTAATCTATGCACAGCCTGTATTTCTTCTCCTCTTTCTTGGCTAGCACAACTTTACTAGCAACATCTGAACATAACTCTCCTACAATTCCCAGCTGCAGCCATTCCTCCACCTGTTTGCGAATTATTTCCCTTTCTGCTGCTGAAGATCGGCTTGGATGTTCTCTAAAAGCTATGTTGGTGCAATTAGGGATGATTGTCATCCTTACAGGGCAGGTTAGCTTCACGTCAGACGGCTTGTAGTCATCAACCATTTGCTTGACTGCTGTTTTGTATTCGCCTGGAACGTCTAGCTCTAATTCATGACTCACCACATTGTAAATGTTATGGTCATTCTCGGCAACGGTGTCATCTCCTCGTTTGAAAGCGTATTTTCCATTCTCCAGCACAACAGTAAACTTTTTTAAGAAGTCGAATCCAATAATGATGTTCAGCTCCAGTGTCTACTAGGCATGCCACACTCTTTTTGTTGATCGCTAGTACCTTCTCCCTCGACTCGCTGATTACACCGATAATTGGCTTTTCACCTGGACAATTCCTTACGATATGGCCACCTCCGTTGCATTTAAAGCGTTTCGTCTCCTCTTTACATTCGGCTTTCATATGCTCAGTTGAGCCGCAATTGAAGCAATGCCTCTGGCTCTGATTTTGTTTCTGATCGAAAGGCTTTACTGGTTTTCCTGCTTTACCTAGGTCATTCTGATTCACTGTTTGCTTGCGCTGTATATTGGATTTCGTCATCATTTCGATCGTTTCAAATCGGCTTCGTAGCTCCTTGAAAGTTGTAGCACTGTATAGAGGGTATTTGAGATCGCCACGAAGCTTTAGTCCATCTGCGATATATCGGATCACCGACTCATCCTCCACAATTCCAAGAGCTGCTATCTTACGCATATGCAAAACATATTCGTGGAAATTCTAGTTGTCGTTTTTCTTTCGCTCTCGAAGCGCTTGTGTACTTCAGCACTGGTCAGCGTCTTATCAAATTCGTCCAAAAGTACTTCGAATAGGGTATCATAGTCCGAAACAGTGGTGGACTCCAGGAATAACATTGCAGTTCCCTTCATTTTCATACGAGCGGTCACATATTTTTGCTTCAACGATAGCTCGTAGGCACTGGCGTTTTCGTTGAAACACTTAAGCCACTGTCTAATTGGATTTGACACTTCATCAAAATCGGGGACAACTTTAGAGAAGCTCTCAATTGGAACAACGGTCCTGCTTGAATCACTTTGCCCAATTTTAGTAGCAAGCAGTTTTAGCACTTCGCTCAACTTGTTGCTGTTGGTGTAGACTTCTTCGCGATTATTGTTGTATTTCAGCTCCTGTTGAAATTCAGCTTCGTGTTCACTACTACTAGCGAACTTAACTTGCTCCTCGATATTACTTCCCTTCTCTTCCTCGTCAGGCGGCACGAAGAAAGTATGATTCATATTGACCACTGCTTCTGCATTTTGCGAATCTTCTGGTTTCCTTTTCTGGTTGTTTTGTTTTCCATTTGGACTGCATTTGTTGCTCTTTTTCGCGGAGCGAATCATTTTTGCCTATTTTTTCGCAATGTCAAATTCAAAGTGTTCGGTTTTTCCCCGAAATTTAACGACGTTCACTCACACCAACAGACTTTTCACTTGCTCGACGGTTGAGCCCCCATGTAAGATAATTGGATATTATCTGTAGTTTATTAATAAAGTTTAGGAATATAATAGTTTGTACAGATAAGAATTACATAAGTCTTGATATTGATTAACGCGACTTTTCAACTGATTTTGCGACTGAAAGTACTACTTTTCGACCAACGACTTATTTTCACATCTTCTCTATATCTTGATTCGGCTGATGGTGATGGACTATCGAATATCATTTAATAACGCAGCGTGATATGGACTGCCAACCTATGTCCAATCCACCAGCTCACATATATATACTTTATGGGGTCGGAAACGATTCCTTCTACGTGTTACATACTTTCCGAAGAATCTATTATACCCTTTTACGCTTCAAGTAACGGGTATAGAATCTGAGCATCAGAAGATGTAGTGTTAATGTATCCTAACTTTAGTAGGACACTTAAACTTACAAAAGATGCTTCACAGCATGGTCTCGGGGCTGTGCTATCTCAAACAAGCGACCCATTACCTTGATTTCTAGAACAATCAGTAAGGTTTTTCGGTACTCCAAATATAAGTAAATATAAGTAGTAGATGGTAGCCATTTTCGAACATAACAGAGCACACCGAGCAGCGCAAGAGAATGTGAAGCATATGCTTGCAGACTCTTTCTTTCCAAAGATGACCAAAATCCTAAATGAAGTGGTGGCCAACCGCAAAGTCTGATCCAAAGGAAAATATAACCGGGATCCACAAACTGGGAGAAACAACTTTCATGTGCTATACTGGCCTGATTATACACGTTGACATTTCTCTATCGATGCAAAATGTTTTTTGACGGCAATTGACAAATTTTTAAAGTAGTCCAACCCATTGGATCTCGGTTAATAACGATTGCCAGATTTACGTGAAAATTCCACTTCACCAGCTTATAAATTCTTTCCCCAGGATAGATACAATGTACTGTGATATCTAAAAATTATTAAGTTCTGAGACCATTCGATTCATTTTGACGGATAATTTTGGAATAACCACCCTTCAGTTCTGCAGTAGGGACGCGGTGACATGGCTCAAGGCAAAAAGCTTTTTTTTTTTTTGTGCCTAAAACGCTGTGCCGCTGTTGACATCAGCAGAGAAGTCGGCGCAGCGTAGAAGACTGTCTACGAAAACGGTCGTGCAATAAAGAGAGCCAGATATTCGGAGATTTCCCTCTCTTTCTTGTCTTATAATCTGTCTGCACTCCGCGCTCGCAGAGACAAATTTCGGCCGGTCCGTTATTATACCCGTTACTCGTAGAGTAAAAGGGTATACTAGATTCGTCGGAAAGTATGTAACAGGAAGAATGAAGCGTTTCCGACCCCATAAAGTATATATATTCTTGATCAGGATCACTAGCCGAGTCGATCTAGCCATGTCCGTCTGTCCGTCTGTCTGTCTGTCCGGATGAACGCTGAGATCTCGGAAACTATGAGAGCTAGGCTATTGAGGCTATTGGCTATTGGCGTGCAGATTCCTGAGCTTCTTACGCAGCGCAAGTTTGTTTCAGTAGAGTGCCACGCCCACTTTAACGCCCACAAACCGCCCAAAACTGTGGCTCCTACAGTTTTGATGCTAGAATAAAAATGTTAGCTGAAATGTATTGTTGTTTAAAGTTTGCCACGTCCACTTTTACGCCCATAAACCGCCCACAAAATTCAAAAAATCGTACATATGAACGTGGATATCTCGGAAACTATCAAGGATAGAGAATTGGGATCTCAGATTTAGATTCCGTAGCCTTGTGCGCAGCGCAAGTATGTTACGAAAATATGCCACGCCCACTCTAACGCCCACAAACCGCCCAAGCCTGTGGCGCCCACAATTTGCATGCTAGATGAAAAATTTTAACTGAAATGTATTGATTTCGTCAATACCTATCGATTGATTTAAAAAAGCTTTTCCACGCCTACTCTAACGCCCACAAACCGCCCAAGCCTGTGGCGCCCACAATTTGCATGCTAGATACAATATTTTAACTGAACTGCATTGGTCTCGTCATTACCTATCGATTGACCCAAAAAAAAATGTGCCACGCCCACTCTAAAGCCTATAACGCTTAAATCTGTCTTCCGCCGGTAGGTGGCGCATTTAAATCTCGCTTTGCTGCTTGAATATCTCCATTTCCCTTTAGTCCCTTAAGCTGAGTAGCGGGTATCTGATAGTCGTTTTTTGTTTGTTTTTTTTTTTTTTTGGAGTCTCTCCGTTATGTTCGGCTAGCGACTAGTGTTTTGCCGGAAAAATTTTCGTCGCGCAGCGACATGTGAATGTCCTAATATTTTATATGAAAAAAATAAACTAATATTGTTTTATAAAAGTACATTTTTTGATTATAGTAAAATTAAGTAAATTGAATTTACTTATAATGTTATGTTCACTTATTATACACTTTTATTACAATATAATTTTTTAGTTTCGTTACAGAAATTTAGTCCGTTAAAATTGATTTCAATATTGAAAACATTTTAGAATTAACATTTTTTAAAAAATCCTTTTGTATTTTTTACTCAAGAAATAAAAATTATATAGTCGGATATTTTTCGCATTAGAAAGGATATTGGTGCAGTGGCACGCGCCAACAGCGAAGAGAAAACAAAGGAAATCGAGTAAAGGGGTGAGAAGAGACTTGGTGCATTTGCATTATAATTTGAGTGATTGGAAAAGAAGCATCGATTTAAATTGTGCGCATCATGTTACTTGAAACGTGTCTTAAAGTTAAAATTATAAAGTCAGGTAAGTTTTACGTTAAGTCTAACTTTAAAGGTACAATTAGTTTAAAAACTATCTTATGCGTTTGACAAAATAACCCAAAAAATCGGATAACGCTAGGCGAAAGAGGATTGATAAAATAAATTACATAACGGACATAAATTACATAACAAGAAAAAATCATGTGTGCACGTTATTAATAATAAACTTCGCTAAACAACTCTCTTTTTCTGGGCAAGTCGAAATGTTTAATTGTGAAATATACAGCTACGCCCAAAAACATAGTAATTTTGCAAAGTGCATTTTTTAAAAAATTCTAAACAGACATTAAAATTGATTTATTTAACAAAAATCTAAATCTAATATATTTGAATAAATAAAAATTGTTTTGAATAGCAAAATCACTTTCACACAGATGAATATATCATAATTAATATAAAATTAAGAAAGAGAATAAAATTTAAAAGATTTTATCAAATTGTTGTTAAAAATATGTAAATAAAAGTGAACAAATGAGACATTTACAACAATTATTTAAAATGAAATGGATTTATCTTTAATAATTATTTATACAATTTAAATAAATTGATGAATGAATAATTATTTATTTATTATTTATTCAATTTAAATAATAAATAAATACATTATTTTCCAAAAAAAACAAGGGAGAACGCTATAGTCGAGTACCTCGACTATCAGATACCCGTTACTCAGCTTAAGGGACCAACGGGAAATGGAGATATGCAAGCAGCAAAGCGAAATTTAAATACGCCACCTACCGGCGGTATATAGATTTAAGCGTTATGGGCGTTAGAGTGGGCGTGGCAAATTTTTTTTTGGATCAATCGATAGGTATTGATGAGATCAATACATTTCTGTTAAAATTTTGTATCTAGCATGAAAATTGTGGGCGCCACAGGCTTGGGCGGTTTGTGGGCGTTAGAGTAGGCGTGGAAAAGCTTTTTTAAATCAATCGATAGGTATTGACGAGATCAATACATTCCAGTTCAAATTTTTCAGCTAGCATAAAAATTGTGGGCTCCACAGGCTTGGGCGGTTTGTGGGCGTTATAGTGGGCGTGGCATATTCGCGTAACAAAATTGCGCTGCGTACAAAGCAACGGAATCTAAATCTGATATCCCGATTCTCTATCTATGATAGTTTCCGAGATATCCACGTTTATACTTACGATTTTTTGAAGTTTGTGGGCGGCTTGTGGGCGTTAAAGTGGGCGTGGCAAACTTTTATTTGGGTCAATCGATAGGTATTGATAAGACCAATACATTTCAGTTAAAATTTTTATTCTAGCTTGTATGTCTCAACCAGATTCGAAAATTCGTCGTGTCCATTTTAATTTGGAAGGTAAGTGTAACTACAAGAAATGGATTTTCTTGTTTCAATATCCATAGTGATTGCATTAATACAATATTTTTTTTACAGAAAGCCCATCGATCTCAAGTGAGTTAATAAATGTGTGTTATTGTGTAATTTTGTAATTTTTCTTCTTTGTTTTAAAGATTCAACTGAACGACAAATGGCAGAGTTGAAAGGTATGTTTTATAACCCTACACTGAAAATAGTAATCGCCCTGATTTTTAGAAATTTGTTGTTAAGTGCGATTTATTTTATAAACTTAGAGTACGATAAATACGAATACTATTTAATATTAATACTGTTACTTACACTAAAAATAGTATTCGGCCGTTTCGTTTGAAATTTTATTGTACTCTAAATTTATAAAATAAATCGCCATCAACGACAAATTTCTAAAAATTAGGGCGATTACTATTTTCAGTCTATTTTGATGTTTAATTTTTTTTGTAATATATATAAATTAAAATTTCAGAAGAGGTTCTCCAAATCCGCAGGGAGATCTGTGTCATAACGAAGAAGTTGGACATTTTGGCGGATAAACTGGCGGAAACCACCGCCATTTTAAAGGTATCGTTTGCTCCTGAGAAGGAGATTTCGGGCGCGGTACCATTTCCGCTAAAAACGGAAGAGGAATTGGATGAATTCGAAAATTCCTTTTTGGGTCAATCGATAGGTATTGACGAGACCAATGCAGTTCAGTTAAAATATTGTATCTAGCATGCAAATTGTGGGAGCCACAGGCTTGGGCGGTTTGTGGGCGTTAGAGTGGGCGTGGAAAAGCTTTTTTAAATCATTCGATGGGTATTGACGAGATCAATACATTTCAGTTCAAATTTTTCATCTAGCATAAAAATTGTGGGCGCCACAGGCTTGGGCGGTTTGTGGGCGTTATAGTGGGCGTGGCATATTCGCGTGACAAAATTGCGCTGCGTACAAAGCTACGGAATCTAAATCTGATATCCCGATTTTCTATCTATGATAGTTTCCGAGATATCCACGTTCATACTTACGATTTTTTGAAGTTTGTGGGCGGCTTGTGGGCGTTAAAGTGGGCGTGGCAAACTTTTTTTTGGGTCAATCGATAGGTATTGATAAGAACAATACATTTCAGCTAAAATTTTTATTCTAGCTTGTATGTCTCAACCAGATTCGAAAATTCGACGTGTCCATTTTGATTTGGAAGGTAAGTGTAACTACAAGAAATTGATTTTCTTGTTTCAATATCCATAGTGATTGCATAGATACAATATTTTTTTTACAGAAACCCCATCGATCTCAAGTGAGTTAATAAATGTGTGTTATTGTGTAATTTTGTAATTTTTCTTCTTTTTTTAAAAATTCAACTGACGACAAATGGCAGAGTTGAAAGGTATGTTTTATAACCCTACACTGAAAATAGTAATCGCCTTGATTTTTAGATATTTGTCGTTAATGGCGATTTATTTTATAAACTTAGAGTACGATAAATACGAATACTATTTAATATTAATACTGTTACTTACACTAAAAATAGTATTCGGCCGTTTCGTTTGAAATTTTATTGTACTCTAAATTTATAAAATAAATCGCCATCAACGACAAATTTCTAAAAATTAGAGCGATTACTATTTTCAGTCTATTTTGATGTTTCATTTTTTTTGTAATATATATAAATTAAAATTTCAGAAGAGGTTCTCCAAATCCGCAGGGAGATCTGTGTCGTAACGAAGAAGTTGGACATTTTGGCGGATAAACTGGCGGAAACCACCGCCATTTTAAAGGTATCGTTTGCTCCTGAGAAGGAGATTTCGGGCGCGGTACCTTTTCCGCTAAAAACGGAAGAGGAATTGGATGAATTCGAAAATTCCTTTTTGGGTCAATCGATAGGTATTGACGAGACCAATGCAGTTCAGTTAAAATATTGTATCTAGCATGCAAATTGTGGGCGCCACAGGCTTGGGCTGTTTGTGGGCGTTAGAGTGGGCGTGGAAAAGCTTTTTTAAATCAATCGATGGGTATTGACGAGATCAATACATTTCAGTTAAAATTTTTCATCTAGCATAAAAATTGTGGGCGCCACAGGCTTGGGCGGTTTGTGGGCGTTATAGTGGGCGCGGCATATTCGCGTGACAAAATTGCGCTGCGTACAAAGCTACGGAATCTAAATCTGATATCCCGATTTTCTATCTATGATAGTTTCCGAGATATCCACGTTCATACTTACGATTTTTTGAAGTTTGTGGGCGGCTTGTGGGCGTTAAAGTGGGCGTGGCTAATGTGTGTTATTGTGTAATTTTGTAATTTTTCTTCTTTTTTTAAAGATTCAACTGACGACAAATGGCAGAGTTGAAAGGTATGTTTTATAACCCTACACTGAAAATAGTAATCGCCTTGATTTTTAGAAATTTGTCGTTAATGGCGATTTATTTTATAAACTTAGAGTACGATAAATACGAATACTATTTAATATTAATACTGTTACTTACACTAAAAATAGTATTCGGCCGTTTCGTTTGAAATTTTATTGTACTCTAAATTTATAAAATAAATCGCCATCAACGACAAATTTCTAAAAATTAGAGCGATTACTATTTTCAGTCTATTTTGATGTTTCATTTTTTTTGTAATATATATAAATTAAAATTTCAGAAGAGGTTCTCCAAATCCGCAGGGAGATCTGTGTCGTAACGAAGAAGTTGGACATTTTGACGGATAAACTGGCGGAAACCACCGCCATTTTAAAGGTATCGTTTGCTCCTGAGAAGGAGATCTCGGGCGCGGTACCATTTCCGCTAAAAACGGAAGAGGAATTGGATGAATTCGAAAATTCCTTTTTGGGTCAATCGATAGGTATTGACGAGACCAATGCAGTTCAGTTAAAATATTGTATCTAGCATGAAAATTGTGGGCGCCACAGGCTTGGGCGGTTTGTGGGCGTTAGAGTGGGCGTGGAAAAGCTTTTTTAAATCAATCGATGGGTATTGACGAGATCAATACATTTCAGTTCAAATTTTTCATCTAGCATAAAAATTGTGGGCGCCACAGGCTTGGGAGGTTTGTGGGCGTTATAGTGGGCGTGGCATATTCGCGTGACAAAATTGCGCTGCGTACAAAGCTACGAAATCTAAATCTGATATCCCGATTTTCTATCTATGATAGTTTCCGAGATATCCACGTTCATACTTACGATTTTTTGAAGTTTGTGGGCGGCTTGTGGGCGTTAAAGTGGGCGTGGCAAACTTTTTTTTGGGTCAATCGATAGGTATTGATAAGAACAATACATTTCAGTTAACATTTTTATTCTAGCTTGTATGTGTCAACCAGATTCGAAAATTCGTCGTGTCCATTTTGATTTGGAAGGTAAGTGTAACTACAAGAAATTGATTTTCTTGTTTCAATATCCATAGTGATTGCATTAATACAATATTTTTTTTACAGAAACCCCATCGATCTCAAGTGAGTTAATAAATGTGTGTTATTGTGTAATTTTGTAATTTTTCTTCTTTTTTTAAAGATTCAACTGAACGACAAATGGCAGAGTTGAAAGGTATGTTTTATAACCCTACACTGAAAATAGTAATCGCCTTGATTTTTAGAAATTTGTCGTTAATGGCGATTTATTTTATAAACTTAGAGTACGATAAATTTGAATACTATTTAATATTAATACTGTTACTTACACTAAAAATAGTATTCGGCCGTTTCGTTTGAAATTTTATTGCACTCTAAATTTATAAAATAAATCGCCATCAACGACAAATTTCTAAAAATTAGGGCGATTACTATTTTCAGTCTATTTTGATGTTTCATTTTTTTTTGTAATATATATAAATTAAAATTTCAGAAGAGGTTCTCCAAATCCGCAGGGAGATCTGTGTCGTAACGAAGAAGTTGGACATTTTGGCGGATAAACTGGCGGAAACCACCGCCATTTTAAAGGTATCGTTTGCTCCTGAGAAGGAGATTTCGGGCGCGGTACCTTTTCCGCTAAAAACGGAAGAGGAATTGGATGAATTCGAAAATTCCTTTTTGGGTCAATCGATAGGTATTGACGAGACCAATGCAGTTCAGTTAAAACATTGTATCTAGCATGAAAATTGTGGGCGCCACAGGCTTGGGCGGTTTGTGGGCGTTAGAGTGGGCGTGGAAAAGCTTTTTTAAATCAATCGATGGGTATTGACGAGATCAATACATTTCAGTTCAAATTTTTCATCTAGCATAAAAATTGTGGGCGCCACAGGCTTGGGCGGTTTGTGGGCGTTATAGTGGGCGTGGCATATTCGCGTAACAAAAATGCGCTGCGTACAAAGCTACGGAATCTAAATCTGATATCCCGATTCTCTATATATGACAGTTTCCGAGATATCCACGTTCAAACTTACGATTTTTTGAAGTTTGTGGGCGGCTTGTGGGCGTTAAAGTGGGCGAGGCAAACTTTTTTTTGGGTCAATCGATAGGTATTGATAAGAACAATACATTTCAGTTAAAATTTTTATTCTAGCATCAAAACTGTAGGAGCCACAGTTTTGAGCGGCTTGTGGGCGTTAGAGTGGGCGTGACACTCTGCTGAAACAAACTTGCGCTGCGCATAAAATCTCAGGAATCTGCATGCCTAATCCCAGTATTGTAGCTCTTACAGATAGCTAGTCATGCTGATCAAGAATATTTATACTTTATGGGGTAGGGAACGTCTCCTTCACTGCGTTGCAAACTTCTGACTGAAATCAATATACCCTCTGCAAGGGTGTAACAATTATTGTTTTAAATTGTTTCATATTGAAACAAAAGTGTAATGCCAAATTTTGATTTTCAGGTCTCATCTAACAAATAACTTTGTTTTTTATCAAAATGCCAGGTTTTCGTCAGGTTAGAAGATTAATTAAAAGAGAAAGGGATCAGTTACGTGAAATATTTAGGTTTATTCGAACGTACATATTGACGAAATTAGGGATCACGAGGAAATTGAAGCTGATCAGGAAAACTTAGAAGTAGGTCAGGATAATCTAGAGTTAAGGGAGGAAAATTTAGAAGTAGTTCAGGATAATCTAGAGTTAGGGTAGGAAAATTGAGAAGTTCATGTAAATTTAGATGTAGATCAGGAAAATTTATTAGGAGGTCAGGATAATGTAGAAGTTAATCAGGAAGATATAGAAAACATTGAGTCCGATCAGGGAAGCTTACATTTTAAGTTAAAGAAGTGGTTTATAAAGCACAAGCCAACTCGTAGTTGCGCCACAGATTTAATTAAAATTTTAAATGAAGAAAATTTAAATGTTAGGCCTTTTTATAAATTTAAATGCAGGAATACACCAGATATTACGGAAATAGATGGGGGTTCATATTTGCATATTGGCTTATCGAAGCAATTAGTAAAATTATCAGTGGTAGCAGAATTACCAGAAGTTTTAAGCATTGACGTTAATATTGACGGTCTTCCCCTCACTAAAAGCTCTCGTCCACAATTGTGGCCTATTTTAGTTTGAGTTAATAATATTTATAAATGCCCCGTCTTCCCAGTAGTATTGTGTTCAATACAGTATTGTGTTCAATACATGTCAAAATTTACTAGTGAATTGTCCGATCTTTTTATAAACGGACTTACAATTTCAAACAAAAAAGTAAATTTAGAACTTAGGGCGGTGGTTTGTGATGCACCTGCAAGGGCATTTGTTACAGGAACCCCTGGCCTAAAACGGTAAAGGGCTTCGGGCGTAACAAGCATTGCTTGGTGTCGTAGGGCCACTTGTTTGTACTGACCATAGTGCATCAACGTCCAAGAATAAAAAAACACTAACAGTATTGCGTGAGTAGTGTCACAGAGTTTTCGGTTAATTTTGATCCAGCGGCTATTTCCGCCAGCGCCATGTGAAAGCGCTCAACCTACCTATTCAATGTACCGTGGAGTGGCGGACTGTTTGAGATGCCCTTCAGTTCCAAAAAGAAAGTTTCACTTGTGAATCACCTTGGGAATCACGTGGGACATGTCCTCTTGCACAAGTGAAGAACAAGTGACGCTCCATATAGAAAATTGTATGGGATGTGAGTGAGTTTTCACTTGTGAAATCACTTGCAAGTGACACATCCCAAGTGAAATAGCTTGTGAAAATAAGAATTTTTTCATGAGTTTTCACTTGTGAAATCACTTGCAAGTGACACGTCCCAAATGAAATCATTTGTGAAAATCAGAATTTTTCCTATGAGTTTTCAATTATGAAAATATAGAATTAAAAATACATACATATTCAATTTCATTTTAATTCATTTTAATCAGATGGTATTATTTAAATTTTCAAAAACTGGACAATTATTGTTTCTGTTTTTATACCCGTTACTCGTAGAGTAAAAGGGTATACTAGATTCGTCGAATATGCCACGTCCACTCTAACGCCCACAAACCGCACAAGCCTTTGGCGCCCACAATTTTCATGCTAGATAAAAAATTTTAACTGAAATGTATTGGTCTCGTCAATACCTATCGATTGATCAAAAAAAAATGTTGCTACGCCCACTCTAACGCCCATAACGCTTAAGTCTGCCTACCGCCGGTAGGTGGCGCATTTCAACCTCGCTTTGCTGCTTGCATATCTCCATTTCCCTTTGGTCCCTTTAGCTGAGTAACGGGTATCTGATAGTCGAGGTACTCGACTATAGTGTTCTTCCTTGTTTTGTGTCGTAAGCTTACTTTTAACGTTAGTCATCGCCTTTCTTAAAGATTTTTCAGGGTCCTCGGAGTCCTTGGCCAACGCTCCTGAAAATTGTAATGGCATATGTTTAGAAATGCGTTTTACTTTTTTATTTGTATATTTACCTTTAAGATCTCCGTATAACCCTATACGGCATCTGAGGGACTTTTTCCCGTTGGACCCGTCCAAATTATAGTTATTTATAATATCTTCCGCTATGACAAGTTTGAACCGCTTTGACAGCGGTTCGCTCCCAATAATTTTTGATATTTTCTTTGTCTGCAAATAGATATAAAAAGGAAACATAGAAATCCAAAAACAAGTCGGCCTTGCTCGATACTTGCGTAAGAACCGATAAGCTCCGGGGTCAAGGAATTTTCGAATTCATCCAATTCCTCTTCCGTTTTTAGCGGAAATGGTACCGCACCCGAAATCTCCTTCTCAGGAGCAAACGATACCTTTAAAATGGCGGTGGTTTCCGCCAGTTTGTCCGCCAAAATGTCCAACTTCTGCGTTACGACACAGATCTCCCTGCGGATTTGAAGAACCTCTTCTGAAATTTTAATTTATATATATTACAAAAAAATGAAACATCAAAATAGACTGAAAATAGTAATCGCCCTAATTGTTAGAAATTTGTCGTTGATGGCGATTTATTTTATAAATTTAGAGTACAATAAAATTTCAAACGTAACGGCCGAATACAATTTTTAGTGTAAGTAACGGTATTAATATTAAATAGTATTCGTATTTATCGTACTCTAAGTTTATAAAATAAATCGCCATTAACGACAAATTTCTAAAAATCAGGGCGATTACTGTTTTCAGTGTAGGGTTATAAAACATACCTTTCAACTCTGCCATTTGTCGTTCAGTTGAATCTTTAAAAAAAAGAAGAAAAATTACAAAATTACACAATAACACACATTTATTAACTCACTTGAGATCGATGGGGTTTCTGTAAAAAAAATATTGTATCTATGCAATCACTATGGATATTGAAACAAGAAAATCAATTTCTTGTAGTTACACTTAACTTCCAAATGTAAATGGACACGACGAATTTTCGAATCTGGTTGAGACATACTAATTTAAAAATGTTTAGAAAAACAAAAAAATATTTCAATCAAAAATTAGTAAAAAATTATAAATTAATCAAATTATAAAAAATAAAGAAAAATAAATGAAAATAATAATAAACAGTAAATAAACAATTATTGTAAATAAAGAAAATATTAGTAAATAGTTAGAAAAAAATTAAATTATAAAATCTAAACAAAAATAAACAGTAAATAAACAATAATAAAATAAAAAGAAATAATAAATCAAATAATACAAATAATTCAACTACCGTTTTATTGTTTTGGTACTCGAACCAAGGTAGGTGAATCTTCAAAAGATATTTAAAGCGCCGTCGCAATAAATAAGCCCGATTCATAATAAAATTACGCCTACGGACTAAACACCTCCTTTAAAAAAAAAACTAAAAATTCAATTTAAAAAAAAATGCAAACATGGAACTACTACTATTTTTTCTAAATAAGGAATGGCTACCGCTTTTCTCCTAAATTCCATTACTGAAAATCTTTTTATTCTAGAAGGCACTTCGAAATTAACTAAATATATACCTAGGCCAGAAGAATTCATTGGCTCAATAAAAAAACTGTCCCTATCTTCCAATTCCCATCCATTAATAAAAATTTCCCTTCTACCTCTTTAAAAGATTCTATTTGAATTGGAACCTCATCTCCTACAAAACAAAAGTTATCTGGATTCCTATCACTAAGTGTGCAGTCTTTCATTTTAAGATTTCTGCCTACTAATTTTATTAGTTCTTCTGCTGGGGCTACGTATTTTTCTTCAACTATCTTCCTAAATCTTTGTTCTAAGATAAAAGATTTTTTTCTAACACATTTTTTAAGGAGCTGCAAGTAATTCTCGAAGGAGTAAGAAGATCCTGAAACCGGATTTCCGACTTGATTGATAGTATCATGGAGTAAGCCGTGAACATTGTAAGTCACACTGTTTGCTCCAAAAACAATGGGGAAATATTCAACAAATGGATTCAATATTTGTTGAGCATTTTCAATATTATTTCCCCGTTGCTTTTGCGAACAGAGCAGTCTATATGCGCAGTGCAGTAATAAAAATAAATATTTCTGGTCATCAAATATTGAATCTTTAAGAGCTACAATACCAGTGTGTAATAAGAACTGCCTAAACTCAGTGCTTTTCCAGTTAGGAAGCTCTAACAATGTCCTCGGCTTCCTTGCGAATTCCCTAGGTATAAAAGTTCGCATTGACATTAATTTAGCGGAAATGCTGTTTTGGTTTTGTTTTGAAACTTTATTTATAACTTTATTATAATAAATTCGTTCTAAAAATTTGCGCATTACCCCCAACTCAATAAGATGCATACGATCTAAAGCAGTGGTCGGCACACACATACCATCACAAGTTTGCCTCGCATTAGTGTAAGTGTAAAAACACGAAGTTGGCGCGCAGCGCTCTGAAGCCTGACGTTTCTCTGTTTTGCACTGAGAATCTTTGCCGCATCAGCAAAAAGGAGCGCCGAAGCTCATAGAAAAAAGACCCGAAGACCCATGCCGAAGTCATACGAACATCAACGTTATACGTGAGCGAGCAGAGGATCGGCAGAACACTTCCCTATGCTCACTAGATAGGCCGCTGCCGACCCCTGATCTAAGGGAACTTGGGTTATCATACGAACACCAAGCGTTTCAAAAGCGGACGGACTATTCAAATAACCTTTGCTGTGGTGATTTGGATAAATTCTATTCGCAAAGTCTTCATCAGTAATTAACTCACTAGCAACAGAACTGTTAGTTAATGTACCATCTATTTTGCGACCAACCTGAAGACATTTGGTACAGCCGTGACTGGATGGCGAGTAAACAAAATCACGGACAAAGAAAAAGACAATATAACAATAGATAATTAAAAATACTGGTCAAATACGAATAGACAAGATACATAAAGTAAAACTAATTAGTTACTAGGTAGGATAGTATTATTGATTTAAAGATAGGATGTGAGTCGGTAGTAGATATTAGGTGATATAGTCTATTATAATCATTGCAAAGTACTCTAAAAGGTTCATGCATTGCATAATTAGAGATACAGTGATTTAATACTAAAGGAATTTAGTTTCTAGTGAATCTATTTGGCACAGTAAAGTGCAGGCGACCCAGTAACTCGGGACTCTCCACATCACCATGAATAAGATTTCTAATAAACGTAATACCAAGCATAGTTCTACGGTTAGCTAATGATAGTAGGTTACTTAGAAGTAGTCTACTAGAGTAGGATGGTAGTATTAGGCTTGTATCCCAGTTAAGTCTCCATAAGGCAAATACTAAGAAGTTTTTTGCACAGACTCAACCCGGTCTATATGCACCCCATATTGGGGACTCCAAACAGGAGCGCAGTACTCAAGAATTGGACCGACTAATGAATAAACAAGGTCTTTTTGACATAGGGATCATCGAATTCCTTCGACCACCTTTTGATAAATGCTTTTTACCATAGTAGTAATGTGATCAGAAAATTTAAGTTTAGGATCCATATAGACTCCTAGGTCGTCAGCATGCGTTATCTTATCTAACTCACAGCCCCTGAAAGTATAAGTTGAATAGTGAGGGCTGACACGAAAAAAGGACATTAGTATACACTTAGAACCATTTAAATTTAATTAATTATCCATGCACCATGTTTGAAATGCATTGAGATCAGATTGTAAAGAAAAACTTTGTGCGGGGTCATTATATTGCAGGCACAACTTAACGTCATCTGCGTACATAAGTACACGTGACTTCGTTAAGACTAATGGAAGGTCATTTATAAATAATGTAAACAGGAGCGAACCAAGATGACTTCCTTGTGGTACACCGGACGTAACTTGGATTAGGGATGAAAAAGAGTTTTTAAAAATGACCCTTTGAATCCTGCCATTCAAATAACTTACGATCCACCTAAGAAGATCACCTGGAAACCCTAAAAGGTTCAATTTCCGAATCAGAATCGCCTTACTGAAATCAATGTAAACCACATCATTCTGACGATTTTTTCTAAAACCACTTATAACGAATGAAGTGAACTCCAAAAGGTTAGTTGTCGTTGACCTACGTTTTATAAATCCGTGTTGACAAGAGGAAATAAGGGACCTACAACTGTGTTGTAAATGGGGCGTAATAATGTTCTCAACGAGCTGCGGAATAGCTGATAGCTTTGAAATACCTCTGTAATTGCATGCGTTCAATTTACTTCCTTTTTTTATGAAGCGGGATAACAAACAACTCTTTCCATCTGTGTGGGAAATCGGACGTTTCTAACGTTTCTACAAAGTAAGAAGTTTGTGCTACAGCACAAGCACTAAGCACACATCCAGGGACTCCGTCAGGACCCGGAGAGTAGACTGGTTTGACCCTTTGCAAATCTAAAAGAAGTGAGCTTTCACTTATAACAGGACAACAAATAAAGTTTGATTTAGGCATGTCATATGGGTAAGATTGATCTGGAGGACTTGATGTTGAATAGGTGGTTTGAAAGACAGTGCAAAAAGATCGGCTATGGCCTGATCAGTGCTTGCGGACGAATTTTCAAATTTATGTGATGATGGGTATCTTCATCTTCAAGATGACTTGCAGATTTACGCTTTGTGTTAACAAAATTATAAAACTGACTTGGATTCAGTGAAAACTGAGTCTTGCAACGAGCTGAATAGTTTTTATAACACTGGGCGTTAAGCACGGTAAGATCAGACCGAGCACTTAAGTATCGGGAAAAGGCAGCTCGTGAACCGGAAGCCGCGCCAGCTCTTTGTTAAACCACGGAGGTTGGTTTGAAATTTTAGGATAATACGTAGGAACGCATGTATCAAAAACTGCGTTTAATACATTATAAAATATATTAACAGCTTCAGTTATATTAGTACATAAGTACAGATTAGACCAATCCGAGCAAGCTATAAGGCTATTAATGACTGCAAAGTTTGCTCTACGAAAGCAGGGGATGCGTTTAGCAGACTTTTCAGATAGTTCATGCACTTTTGTACCCGTGTCAATAGTCAGCTCTAGCGTTAGGTTATATGAGTCTTCTGGGAAAGTAATTGCAGGGGTTCTAGCTATGCAAACACAATCTGGACTGGAAGCAAAGCATAGATCCAGTAATCGTCCTAATAAATTTAAAACATTATTTATATGAGACAATTCAATATCAAGCAAACCGTCAAGAAAATCATACTGCGTTGAAGGTAACAATATATTTGATGTTTCGACGATGGACCATGTCGCCCTAGGTATATTAAAGTCACCTTAAACTATTAATTGATTCCTATCTGATAGTTTACTTGAAATAAACTGGATAGCGGACAGATGATTCGCATATATTGGGAATTCAGATAACGGCGGAATATATGAATATGTTATGTATATAGAAATACCCGAAAGGGATAGTTTTATACACAGAAATTCAATGTCATATATTTCGTCGGACGTTATTACTTTAGAAGTTAATTCTGAGTCAACTGCAATTAAAACTCCTCCTCCACGTCGGGTCGAACGATCAAGCCTGTAATTTGTGTACTTACTTGGAAAAACTTTGGAACTAAGAATTTTCGGTTTTATCCAGGTTTCTTAGAACACAATAACATAGGAAGACAAGGAAAAACTATCCCATGATAGGAAAGCTGAAGAAAAGAATCTAGTTTTTTGAGATAGATGATGTAGATGTAGATGTGGATGGCTCTTTAAAGGGATTTTCAACTTCCTTTGAACGAATTTTCTTTTTTTTAGCCTCGTACTCTTAACAAAAATGCCTACAGGCCAACAGGCCACAGGGAACACCGATCTTAAGTGATGATACTTCCCTAGCATATGGAAAGTTAAGTCGTTCAACCTTTAGATCATCAATCTGAACTTTGTTACGAGTATAGGCCGTAATGTCCAGGTAGGAAAGATCACGATTCAGCCGAGAAACAAATATTTGTTTCCGCTGCGGTACACAGATTTTGACAGATTTTGGTACTGCGGCATTTATGGCTGCACTACCAGTTTCAGGCGGTACTCCGGAAGTTAAGTCAACATGGGGCGTTGGAATTATTATTGTATTATTTATAACAAATTTTTTGGGGGTCTCATGCGGCAAAATCTCACGTCCTTTGCATTCGGAAACCGATTGTTTTTTAGCTTTCGACCTCAGTACCATTTGTGTGGCAGCTGAGATCGACTGCTGTGCTGCAGACTTCGGATCGCCAGAGAGAGTTACACTAGCGGCTAACGTGGGTTGTCTAGCGACCGCGATCTTTTTACGCTTAGGAAAATCAGGCTCAGATAGCATACGGCTAGTGAGCTGCGACTCAAACGCCACAGGCAGATCCGTATTTCTACGTCTGTTCCGGATTAATTACGTAACAGTGCTTTTTGTAAGCCGCCTTATAGAGAGTGCTTGTGTTTCATTCATCACAATAGTAGCGCAAGCCACTTCTCATGTCGATTGCATCGCGTACCAGGCCCGAATAGGCAAGGCATTTTGCATAAACAATATTCTCGCACGGATGGCACGGAATGCTCTGTTGTCCAGTCGAAATCAACGACTTGCATTTC
Organism: Drosophila subpulchrella; assembly: GCF_014743375.2. Lineage (NCBI taxonomy): Eukaryota > Metazoa > Arthropoda > Insecta > Diptera > Drosophilidae > Drosophila > Drosophila subpulchrella. The sequence goes on from NW_023665550.1 coordinate 1,782,946, forward strand.
TTAAAATTGCAGACAGCCATTATCGCAATATTCCGAACCACAGTGCAAAGAGAATAAAGCTACGCAAGTAAGAGAGAGAGTTAGAGAGCGGGAGAGATTCAGCGGTAGTGAGTAAGCTGGTGGAGCGTAAGTTCTTGGTGTTCCAACAACAAAGTTATATGTGGAAGTGCGGGAGGGGGGGTAACTACCCTTCAGATCCAAAAAAAAGTTTCACTTGTGAACCACCGTATTTTCACAAGTGAAATCTTCAAATGAACATTTTTCGAAGTCCTACGGGATTTCACTTGTTCCTTATACTCATTTTTCGTATGGCCTGTCACGTGCCGGTAGCACGTCCCAAGTGAATCACTTGTGAAAATCAGAATTTTTCCATGAGTTTTCACTTGTGAAATCACTTGCAAATGCCACGTCCCAAGTGAAATCACTTGTGAAAATCAGAATTTTTCCATGAGTTTTCACTCATGAAATCACTAGCAAGTGACAAGTCCCAAGTGAAATCACTTGCGAAAATCAGAATTTTTCCATGAGTTTTCACTTGTGAAATCACTTGCAAGTGACACGTCCCAAGTAAAATCACTTGTGAAAATCAGAATTTTTCCTATGAGTTTTTAATTATGAAAATATAGAATTTAAAATACATACATATTTAATTTCATTTTAATTCATTTTAATTAGATGGTATTATTTAAATTTTCAAAAATTGGACAATTATTGTTTCTGTTTTTTTGTTTCGTAAGCTTATTTTTAACGTTAGTCATCGCCGTTCTTAAACTTTTGCCCGGGTCCTCTCAATCCTTGGCCAACGCTCCTGAAAAAACATGTGTTAAAAAAATGCTTTTTATTTGTTTATTTGTATATTTTACCTTTTATAGCTGTGTTTAACCCTTTCCAGGATTTTTATTGGCACAAAACATTTCGTCATCCACTTTCGGCTAACGGAACCCATTGAATACCTTCAAAATATACGTACTTTAAACTAAGATCAATGCACAACATCTTAAACTTTACGTAGCACTTACCTGACTTTATTATATTAACTTAAAGAGACCATTAAAGTAACTCTGCTGCGCACAATAAAAATGGATGCTTCCCTTTCAATCACTCAAACAGAATGCAACATGTCTTCTTCTCACCCCTTTACTCGATTTCCTTTGTTTTCTCTTCGCTGTTGGCGCGTGCCACTGCACCTATACCCTTTCTAATGCGAAAAATATCCGACTATATAATTTTTATTTCTTGAGTAAAAAATTCAATATGAATTTTTAAAAAATGTTAATACTAAAATGTTTTTAATATTGAAATCAATTTTAACGAACTAAATTTCTATAACTAAACTAAAAAATTATATTGTAATAAAAGTGTATAATAAGTGAACATAACATTATAAGTAAATTCAATTTACTTAATTTTACTATAATCAAATAATTTACTTTTATAAAACAATATTAGTTGATTTTTTTTATATACAATAATGCTCCTAAAATATTAGGGCACTCACATGTAGCTGCGCGACGAACATTTTTCCGCCGAAATATAAGTCGCTAGCCGAACTTAACGGAGAGACTCAAAAAAAAAATAACGGACCGGCCGAAATTTGTCTCTGCGAGCGCGGAGTGCAGGCAGATTATAAGAAAAGAAAGAGAGGGATATCTCCGAATATCTGCCTCTCTTTGTTGCACGATCGCTTTCGTAGGCAGTCTTCTACGCTGCGCCGACTTCTCTGCTGACGTCAACAGCGTCACAGCGTTTTAGGCACCAAAAATAAACAAAAAAGCTTTTTGCCTTGAGCCATGTCACCGCGTTCCTACTGCAGAACTGAAGGGTACCGTTTAGACTCTTACCGCTCCAAACAGCGCTTGGAAGAAAAGAAAAAGTCAATTAGAAAAAACAATAACAACAAACACTGCACAGAGATTAGACGTGCAAACTAATTTTGTTAATTTAAGCACAAAACAATGACTATGCACTCGCGAACCGAACGGATGTTATTAGGGACAAAAAAAGTTAAATAAATGTAGAAAAATATGAATAAAACACCGATGGTTTATGGACAAAAAGAAAAAAAATTCGGAGCGCAAGACAAAAGCACGACCGTTCACTGAAAGAGCGAAGTAAATAAAGATCAGACGAACAATAATAAAAATAAAATATAAATCATTATGACCTCTGGGCATGTCATGTGACAGTTGTAAATCAATCTAAAGCGATATGAGCGATATTGCTATGATCTGCAATTTAAACTATACAGAATAGCGGTGTTAGCACTTGTGATCTGTAAGTGCAGGCCACTAGAGCCTAACCAAAAGTAATCGCTTGAGATGTTTATGACGCTGCACCAAGGGTTCCTATGCGGGGGTCAAAAGGTAACTCTCCCGCTCAGGTAGATGCGACCTCTGCCTAGGCCACAGATAAGACAAGAATAATAATTTGATGTTAGTTCTCTAAGCAGGGAAGCTCAGAAACTCAACAAGAAACTCTCACCGCTATGTACTGAAGAGACGATTGAGGCGGAGATGGGGACAACTGACTTTAAAAATTAGTTTATAACATTAACGCTTGCGAAAATAGACTAAATAAACGCAAGCATTTTGAACAACCTTGATATAAAAGAAATTGATAATGAAAAATTCACAAATATTAGGGTTACAGACATTCTTGATGTACATGGTATTACGAATTTCCTAGACAACGATTTGCTACATTTCCTGATAAAAATCCCGATTCCATACTTAGCCTGCACAACAAAAGTAGTTTTAGACCCCGAAGTCGGTGGTAAGGTTGCAGAATGCGGAACTCATACATTTGCGATTAACCAGTGCAGAGAGACGTAAGGCGCGACCTTTTGCAAAAAACTCAAAAAAGTCATGCGCCCAACAACTGGTGCGCGGAAAGGTCGCTTTATGCAAGATCCGGATAGGGCATTTGGACTACGTGCTGGAAGTATATGACGGAGTAACAATCATCAACGACGCTACTGTCGCCGTCAATACTACTCAACTCAACTCCGGGACCTTCCGCTCGACTTTCACCGACCGCGTTGCCATTAACGAAAGCTGATTTGTTAATCATCAAGGTGTACTAAGAAAGAATCCGGTGGCTTCAGCCCTGTCACGAGTTAAGGTGACACTGCATCGAGAGCGCCTAAACTCGCGCTATCTACATGACCTGAGTTTTAGGAATCTTCAAACGATGGGCGATTTTAAGAAGGACCTAGTCGGTAATCCTATTCTGAGCAGCTTCGCGGTAGCATCCGTCCCCCTGGCTTGCTGCAGGATCATCTGGTATATCCGACGACGATGCGTTAATAGAAACCGAGCTGAGGGTAACGCCATCCCTGGTCGAGATTAGCATATTATGTCTCACTACCTCACCGACTCAACGGCACATTGACCCGCCAATGCGGTCAGCACATTTTCCAGCCGAGCCAACTACGCAAACTGCTACCATAATCAAAATTCACAGACCTACTCTAAAATATATCTAATTTTACTATTCGTTACACTAAACTTCTGAGTTTTAAGAAGTATATGAGTGATTCTTTGTGAAACGTATCGAGATTTTCTTTATGGTCTCAAAACGTTTTCATATTTTTATCACGATATTATACCATTTATATAGGATATAAAAAAAAGAAGAAAATTATCCATTAGACAGAAGCAAAGATATGGCGATGCCTTTTTTTTTTGTTAAGATTGTGTATAACTTTAAATTACATGGTGTAAAAAAGAAAAAAAAATTCTCCTTAAATATTATTGTTGTCAACCTTTCAGATAAAAATAACTGCCATAACAGTTTCCAAGCATATTATAGTCCAAGCCTAAAAAAATAAATTCAATCGCGGTTTTCTGCAAATCGGCACTTTTAATTTTTATAAAAAATTAGTATAATGTTCTAAACATAATCCTTGTTGAGCCCTACAAATTTTGACGTGGAACCTCCATGGGTTTCCCCAGAATTAATTAAAACAGTTTATATTAAATCAAAATCAAAGCAGTCTTTTCTTGTTATTACTATTAAATTATGTTGTAACGAACTGTTTTCGACGATTGAATTTTTTTTTTAAGTTTGGACTATCATATGCTTGGAAACTGTTATGGGAGTTATTTTTATCTGAAAAATTGACAAAAATAATAATTAAGGAGAATTTTTTTTTTCTTTTTTACACCATGTACTTTAAAGTTATACACAATCTTAACAAAAAAAGGCATCGCCATATTTTTGCTTCTGTCAAATGGATACATTTTTTAATTTTTTAAAATCCTGTATAAATGGTATAATATCGTGATAAAAATATGAAACCGTTTTGAGACCATAATGAAAATCTCGATACGTTTCACAAAGAATCACTCATATAAGCATGTATCAATTTAAGAGTAAAACAGTTATCACAGGATACTCAGCTTACTCCAGCCTTACAGGACTGACAGCTTCATCCAGCATCACAGTATACCAGCTTCACAGGATCGTCAGCTTAATCCAGTTTCACAGGACTCACACCTTCATCCAGCTTCACAGGATATTCAGCTCCATCGAGCTTCGCAGGATACTCAGCTTCATAAGATACGCAGCTTGATACGGCTTCACAGGATTGTTAGCTTAATCAAGTTTCATAGGATTCACAGCTTCATCCAGCTTCACAGGATACTCAGCTTCATCTAATTCCACAGGATCGATCAGCCAAGCTGGGGTCAAGGCTCATACAGTTTGTCTGGTCACGCAGCCGCAGCAGCTAATTAACGTCTTAATTCGATCTTTTATATTAATGGCATATTGGGCCCAGCATTCGGCTGGCTGTCCCTTTGTAAAATCAGTACGAATTCTGATCTCGACATTAAACGCACACTCGTCTCGCCTGCTGTACTCTCTTTCGCTTATAAATTGTTAACAAGCATAAAGCAACCCGAAATTTCGTAGTTTAATTTTGCAATAAAAGTTTAATTTTGCAAAAAGCTTATTAGTTAAACATTGGTGACCCCTAGGTGATTTGTATATAAATAATACTAAGTGCAAATCATATAAGTCTATTTATTGACATTGGCGGAGCATCAAAAGCCTTAAATGCAGTGAGCGCCATAAATAAATAGCAGTTGGTGATTGCGGAAATTTGCATATAGGGCGCAAAATCAGTTATACGTAGGAGCGTACATAGCCCAGTAACGGGCTGTTTATTCCCTCGTTTGCTTTGCGCTCATCTTCCAGCTGGAACCGAATTTCGGGCATTTCGTCTGCTGGGTTTGTTGTTGTTGTTGTAGACATGCCTACGGGAACCTTTGAAGATGTTACCGCTGATGCAAACAGGGTAATATTTTTAAAGCGCAAGGCAACTGCTTTAATTAATAGAGTGGAGCGTTTAGTGGATTTCCTATCAAGTGCGGCGTTAGCTTCATGCGACGAATCTGGTCTTCATGTGAGGTTGGAGTTGATTGATGAGCTTCAAGAATCATTTAAAAAGGTTCTCGGTGAGCTCAAAGAATTGGATTTCGAGGAAATTGAAAGTGATTTGAGTGAGAAATTTGATGACTTTCTCGTAATTCTGAAGTCACTGGTTCGAGACGAATTTTCATTGCGACCCTTGCCGCTTCTTTCGCTCTCAATATTTGCTGACGGCATCATTCCGGGAGTTTTCGGCCCCCAGCAGCGTCAGCCTCGACATAGGCCAACATTGCTGCCCCCACTTGAGCTTCCAAAATTTGCTGGAGGTTATGCAAAGTGGTCTGATTATACCCGTTACTCGAATAGTAAAAGGGTATACTAGATTCGTCGGAAAGTATTGAACAGGCAGAAGGAAGCGTTTCCGACCCCATAAAGTATATATATTCTTGATCAGGATCACTAGCCGAGTCGATCTAGCCATGTCCGTCTGTCCGTCTGTCTGTCCGGATGAACGCTGAGATCTTGGAAACTATGAGAGCAAGGCTTTTGAGATTTGGCGTGCAGATTCCTGAGCTTCTTACGCAGCGCAAGTTTGTTTCAGTAGAGTGCCACGCCCACTCTTACGCCCACAAGCCGCCCAAAACTGTGGCTCCTACAGTTTTAATGCTAGAATTAAAATTTTAACTGAAATGTATTGTTCTCATCAATACCTATCGATTGATAAAAAAATGTTTGCCACGCCCACTTTTACGCCCACAAGCCGCCCACAAACTTCAAAAAATCGTAAATATGAACGTGGTTATCTCGGAAACTATTAAAGATAGAGAATTGGGTTCTCAGGCTTAGATTCCGTAGCCTTGTGCGCAGCTCAAGTTTGTTACGCGAATATGCCACGCCCACTCTAACGCCCACAAACCGCTCAAGCCTGTGGCGCCCAAAATTTTCATGCTAGATACAAAATTTTAACTGAACTGTATTGGTGTCGTCAATACCTATCGATTGACTCAAAAAAAAATTTGCCACGTCCACCCATAACGCTTAAATCTGACTACCGCCGGTAAGTGGCGCATTTCAATCTCGCTTTTCTGCTAGCTTATATCCATTTCCCTTTGGTCCCTTTAGCTAAGTAACGGGTATCTGATAGTCAAGGCACTCGACTATAGCGTTCTTCCTTGTTTTTATTTATGTTGGTTTAAACTCTTCCTAACGCTACAAGTATAAGAATACTTATAAATTAGTGCGCTAGTCATAATTCAATTTACTTCATGAACATAATTAAAATTTCTTAACTATATATTAATAATACAACACATTAAAGCTATGACATTTGACATATGAAACATTGAATTCTTAAGGACTAAGTTTTGTTTTAAATTATATACTGTTTTGAAGATGTGTGTGTAATTTCACTTTGAATTGCGTGGCAGACCTAATTGTTTTTAATGGATGTGGTAGTTAGTCTAAGAACGTACAGCACAGATAAAAAAGTGTTGTTGACAAATTAGATTTTTTGTTCTGTTGGAAGCGCTGAATTTTAGTTTGCTAAAGAGATATTTTGTCTCGTAAGTTGTTATTACTTTGTGCAACAGTACGAGTGTTTTGTACTCGATCCAGACTTTTAGCGGCATATCAAAAATTTTAAAAGTTGCATCAGAAATTCGATCTTTGCCGTGGCGATTAAATATATATCTCGCTACATTGTTGAAGGCTACAAGGAGTTTGTGCTGGCTAGTAGCATCACAATTTCTAAAGACTTCGACTCCATAGAATAGTAGTGGTGTCAGCTTAGTTTTCGCAATAGGCATTTTTAAATTTATTGATAAAAAGGTTTTCGTGTCGTTAAGTTGTCTAAGTATCCCATACATGTGGGATAATACAAATTTAGTTTATTGTGGGAATAGTTACAGAATGTTACTTAAAACTTTAGTGAAGGAATTGTTTCTTAATATAACGCATGTCTTTAAAACCGACTTATTCGCGGAACCACGCACTAGACGACTTATTCACTTTAAGACTTGCTGCACTCTTCCTGGGTAGCATCGCTTTTTTATACTCCATGCTTTCTTAGAAAGTCTCAATATTCTTTAATGTACTCGATATTCTTTAGTATACTCGATTAATAGTATTGGATAACAAAATAATAAACGGCTGTAGGAGAGCTATTCAAATTCAAAATAAGGTACAGGGCCTAAACCGTTGATGTCGCTGTTACTCTTACGCTGCAAGGGTGATACACTAATACTAAGTTCCCCAATCCTACATTCGGCCATCCTACAATTTTATTCGCCCCTGAATAAACTCCATTTCTTCATGAACTCGACTGCTGTAGTTGTGGAATTCGCCCCCTCATGGTTTCCTACTTTTTTTACTTCGTAGGGTCCGAAAAATTTTGTTCTTAGCGCTATCCCTACTCCATATTGAGTGCGTTTTATACCTACAAGATCACCTAATTTGTAATCTGTTTCAATCTTTCTTTTTTCATTAAACGTTTTCCTATTTTTCTGCTGAGCCTTTTCAATATTCTCCTGAGCTGTTCTTCTTATTTCATCTCTTTCATAGTTAAGTTCATCGATTTCGATGTCGTCGAAGAGCTTTCCAATGTCATCATCTTTTTTACGCATATTTAATCCGGTAAGGATTTTAAAGGGAGAGTATTTGGGCGTTCTGGGAGGTGTGTCAATAATGATTTGTTGGATTTTATCCACGTGGCAATACCAGCTCGCTTGATTACTCTGGCAAAGTTTGCTTAGCAAACTTTCGACCTATCCATTACCTCTCAGCATGCCTGTTGTTATGTGTAACAATTGGATTCCATGGTCACAGCAATAGTCCCTAAAGATACTGGACGTGAATGCGGTGCCCCTATCTGTAACGATGCGCCGAGGGTTTCCGAAAATTGCTGATTGCTTTTCCAGCCTGTTCAATACATCGTCAGTGCCTGTTGATCGCGTTGGATATAACCAAACGAATGTGGAAAATCCGTCTACCACAGCTAAAATGTGGTTGTATTTCTTTTTGGTTTCGGTAAGAGGACCGACATGATCAATGTGGTAGGTACCCAGAGGTTCTTGGACTTTGTCAATTGGCGTCAACAATCCTTCCTTTTTTCTTCTCTTTGAGTCTATTATCAAGCACTCTACGCAACTCCTGACGAACCTCTCCACTTTATCTTGAATGTTCTGAATGTAATAGCATTTTTCCACTAGCTCTCGAGTCTTCTTAGTGCCATAGTGGCCTTAGCAATGTACAATTCCATTTATTTCTCCATGCATGGATTCTGGGACGACTAGAAGCTCTTTCGCAACATCTTTATAGAGAACGTTGTTTCTAACGAAAAAATCCTCATAACTCTCTGCGTTATCTAGAACTGTTTTCACGGCCTTAATCCACTCGTCCTTGTTCTGTGCTTCTCTCAAACGATATTTTCTCGAATCTTCGATAAGAAAACAAGTTAGGCGGCTGAGCACATCGACGTGTTTCATCTGACTTCCCGCTCTGTGCTGTACTGAAAACTTAAACTCTTGTAAGTACATAGCCCATCTGGCGACTCTTGGTGGGACATCGTCTGTTTTCATGGTCATCGCAAATGCTACGCAGTCGGTGATAATTGTAAAATTTATTCCCAACAGGTAAATGCGCCAATTCTTAACAGCGTTGATGACAGCTAATATTTCAAGCTCGTACGCGCTGTATTTTTCTTCGCACTGTGTAGTCTTTCTGCTCATAAATTCTACTGGGTGAAGTAGTTGATCTTCTGAGTCCTTTTGCATGAGGATTCCACCGAATACGAATTTACTCGCGTCCGTATGAACTTCAGTTACTGCACAAAGATCGTACAGTCTAAGAACTGGGGCAGTGGCTAAAAGGCTCTTCAGATTTTCAAAGCTAACTTAGCACTGTTCGTCAAGCTGAATGTTTCTCCCGTCACGCGACTTGTCGGTCTTGCGGAGTAGATCACTTAGGGGGTTTGCTTCCAGAGCATAGCCTTTCATAAAACGACGCAAATAGGATGTTAACCCCAAAAATCGCTCAAGTGCCTTTCTGCTTCGCGGGGCTGGGTAGTTAACAACTGCCTTGACCTTGTCGTCTGTTGGAGCAATCGTTCCGTTTTCGATTAGGTATCCAAGAAATGTGATTTTTCGCTTCAAAAACTGACCTTTGTTGCTTATACCAAATGGGACGTGCGTGAACTCATATTGTCCGTTATGTGTTACGAAGGTAGTAAATTTTCTAGACTCAACTTCGATTGGCACGTGAAAAAATCCGTTGGCTAAATCTAGGGTGGTGAAAACTTTGGAACCCTGCAAACGATCTAGCACGTCATCTATTAACGCCATCGGAAAGTTGTCCCTTTTTATTTTCAGATTGAGCCTCCTATAATCGCAACAGAAACGTTTCGATCCATCTTTCTTTGACACTAACACCACAGGTGATGCGTACTCTGAGCAACTTAAAATAACGATCCCCGCATCTAGCCATTCTTGAACTTGTTTATCGATTAGAGCCCTATTCTCGTAGGATGTTCGCCTCGGATGTTGAAATATTGGTACATCATCTTCCAATATTATTTTCATCTCGACTGGAGACCTAATTGTCTGTTTCGGTTCGTATCCTGTGATAAGCTTTTCTACCTCCGATTTTTTAAGACTATCCAAATGACTCAAACCGATTCTGTCAACTACGCTTTGCTCCTCAATCATCTCTGTGACGCACATCGCCTTAAAAGTTTCAGCAAATTCAGCTTCGGTAGTTTTTGCAATGAAACGAATTCCATTTGTGCTGAACAAAATGTCGACTTTCTGGAGGATATTGTTTCCAACGATAGCTGTATACTCTAACTCATCCCGTTTGACTACGTGGAAGGTTATTGTAAAGCTAATATTGTAAACGAAAACATCTAGGTTAAAACTTCCTATGGTAATCAACTCACCTTTCCCAATGCCTTAAAGATGTTAAATCTCTTTCGTAAGCTTAAGACCTTCGAATTTACTGAACACATCTTCTCTCATGAGGCTCGATCGCTGCCAGAATCTACCATGGCTCTAAAAGAAATATTCTGAGCGCTGAAGCTTTTGTAAATAAGACCTGCTTTTGGGGATATATCCTCAAGGACATTCGTTGCTCCCATATTGCCTAAAGAGGACTGCTGAGTTTCACCGCACTGTTTAGAAATGAGCCCAGTTTTGTGGCATTTGTAGCAAATAAATTTATCGACGCATTGTTTTGCAAAATGACCCTCCTTTCCGCACTTGTAGCACTTTCTTGACGAACTGTTCTGAACCTTCTTTGCTTGATTTTGGATATTGTGCTGATATACTTTTTACTTATATATACTTACTTATATACTTATATATATATATACTTACTTACTTATACTTTACTTATATATACTTTTCTTCCTTATGTATAGCATTGCCTCTAACTTTTTCATAGATTTCAATCTCAACCTTTAAGTCCTTTCCCGTTTTGGCTCTATACAAGCCAGCTTTGTTCGATTTGCTTTCAGGGACTCCTTCAATAAAGTAAGATACCAAACTCTCTTCCTCTAGCTTAATAGGCTTGATCAGTTCCATCATACTGTACAAATACTCCAAGCATGTCTCTGTTGCTTTCTTCTCTCTATGCCTTAACATTTTGTGAACATCGGCTGAACACAACTGCTTTCCAAACTCCTTTTGTAGCTCAGATTTTAGGATATTCCAACCACGCACTCCTGTCAAACTTCTAATAAAAAGCTTAGCTTCTCCGCTTATAAGTTGTTTTGCGTAGATGTATTTTTGTAGATTATCCCAACCAACTGTTAGAGCTACGTCCTCAAATTCGATTAACCAATGGTTAATGTCCTGCTGATCTGATCCCGAAAAACTTGAAATGCTATCCTGAACGTCTCTTAAGGTAAACCTGGAACTCGTGGAGTTGACAGCATCTTGGAATTCAGTACTCTGTGAACCAACCTCGCTTGCATTATCTTCTTCATCAACATCAACAGTATCTGGCACCTGGAAATGATCTAAAAGTCTATCTTGTTATGTGCCCTTCCTACCATCCGTACTCAAGCCCAACTCGGACAGCTTTTCTTTCAGTAATGGTACTGTCAGCGATAAAATAGATCTTGCGTCCATGGTTACGATAAGATGTCGTTCACAGTGTTATATTTATTCTCTACAAAATAAATTTACGTAAACAAATTTTTGTCGAAATGTGAGGAAATTAAAATTAATGGAAAAAAAGTACTCAAGCTTTCGTTGCAGCACTGGGTAGCGCTGTGGTCTTCGTCAGCTGTTTCAACTTCAGCAAGTTGGCACTTCGTCTTGAAAGAAATTTTGTTTCTCTGCGCCCTCGTCGGCACAGTTCTTGGAATCACGTCGTCTTACAGATCTTCTTCCAGCTCTTCTCGGGCAATGTTTCTCTGGTTTGGTACGATCTCTCCTGGCAGGACCGCTTCTGGTGGATTCTCTCTGTTAGACCCGATTGGAGCCGCTTCTTTGGTAGCCCTTCTCGTATAGGACTGCAGAACTTCGTCTGGTTGGTCTTCTCTGGAAGCCCTTCTTGTATAGGACTGCAGGACTTTGTCTAATTGGTCTTCTCTGGAAGCCCTTCTTGTATAGGACTGCAGGACTTCGTCTGGTTGGTCTTCTCTGGTAGCCCTTATCGTATAGGACTGCAGGACTTCGTCTGGTTGGTCTTCTCTGGTAGCCCTTCTCGTATAGGACTGCAGGACTTCGATTGGTGAAGCTCATTCGGCAGTGCTTCTGGTGTAGTCCGTCTCTTAGCAGGAGTGGCAAGTAGCAAAATTTCGACTGGCAGCGCTTCTCTGATAGCGCATCTCTGATAGCTAAATTCCTCTGGTAGCACCTCTACTAGCCGCTTCTCTCTGGTGGCGCAACTTTGCTCGTCATGTCGAAATTTTTGTGGTTGTCGCTTTACTTTTTGATTGTGGGTAATAGTCGTCTCTTTCTCTCTAGTGTTCATCTGGCATTGAGAATTTAGCGTCCACTAATACACGCAAAACTTCATCGTCCGCCAATTTTCCGACGAGTGCGACTTCTCGTTGTTCACACACGTGAAAATTTGGCAAGAATTTTTTTTTTTATATCAAGTTATATTGTATTTTTGCGCATACAGGGTACATTCACTTTTCTGAAACTAATTCCCGGACGAGCCCCCATTAAATTTGTGGGATAATACAAAATTAGTTTATTGTGGGAATAGTTACAGAATGTTACTTAAAACTTTAATGACCGAATTGTTTCTTGATATAACGTATGTCTTTAAAACCGACTTCTTCGCGGAACCACGCACTGGACGACTTCTTCACTTTACGGCTTGCTGCATTCTTCCTGGGTAGCGTCGCTTTTTTATACTCCATGCTTTCTAAGAAAGACTTGATTAATAGTATTGGATAACAAAGTAATAAAAGGACTGTAGGAGAGCAAAACAAATTCAAAATAAGGTACAGGGCCTAAGCCGTTGATGTCGCTGTTACTCTTACGCTGCAAGGGTGATACACTACTAAATTCCCCAATCCTACATACATTTTCCCAATCGTACAATTTACGTGATTACTCCAGGATAAAGTGGAATTTATTGTAAACCCCAAGTTGCTCGCTCTGTCTACATAGTTTAATTGTTGACCATTTAAGGAAAGTTTCTCCAGATGATCTGTGTTAAAACATCGGTTATGTACTATTATGCATTTTGGTTTGAGGGGGTTTAGGGATAGTCTATTTCGCTCTGCCCATTTGCAAGCCATGTCTAATTCACTGTTACAGACACGAACACATTCATTAATTAACAGGACAGCTTACATAAAGTTGGACGTCGTCGGCATACATGTGCATGTCACATTTTTTTAGAATATTTGGCAAATCATTAACATAAGGACTGAACAAAAGAGGTCCAAGAATGGACCCCTGCGGTACACCACGTTTTACGGACAGAATAGATGATTTAGATAAGTAGGATTTCATAAAACTTGTTGCAGAGGTTGGAAACATATAAATACGACTTAGTTTAGTTAAAAGAATTTCGTGGTTTACCGTGTCAAAAGCCTTACTAAAATCTAAAAGCGTCAATAAAGTAATGTTGCATCTATCCATTTGTAATATCTTCATTGATTTTTATAACAGCTGTTATGCAACTTCTGTTCTTCCGAAAACCGGACTGTTTCTCTGATAAAATATTGTGTGCATCGATAAAACTCACAATTTGGTTAGCAATTAACCGCTCAAGATCTTTTGACAAAAACGGCAGGATGACAACATTATTTTTGCTATTTTCCAGGATTTGGGAAACGTAGAGGTGGTGATGGAGCAGTTTAAAATGTGTGTTATTACAGGAACAATTTTGGGAAAGATTAGTTTTAAAAATTTTGGATTTATCTCATCTAAGCCCGTTGCGTTGTATTTTTATTGTTTTTTGAATGTCGGAATTTATGTAAGTAGTAATTTCGTTTCGCCTCTGCAATGGATTCATTGACCAATTTTTTATTTGATTTAAAATCATTGTAAAAATTCTCTGTCTTGTAGCGTTTCCATTTCGCATACGATTTGTCGCGCTTTTGTATTAGGTTTTTTATGTTATAATTAAACCACGATTTGGCCCTGTGTTTGCACATATTCAATTTTCATTTCAATGTTGATGAAGTCCCTATAATCTATGTAATAGTCATTGTAGTCAATATTAATGTTGTACGTGAAAAATATCAGATCAAAAGGCAGACAACGATATTTGGTCATAATTCTCAATTTTTTGTACAGCCAATAACATAGAATACATCAAGTAGGGTGTTGCAGGTAGTGGAAAAATGTGTAGGATATTTAAAGTTTACAGGAAATAAACCAAGTGATTCCATATCGTTTGACAAATGCTTTTCAATTAAAAAATTACTGTTGAAATCGCCAGCAAGAATTACATCGGAGTATTTCAATGAGACGGTGGATAACAAATCAATCCGCTCAGAGTATTTTTTTGTTTTGTGTGGTCTGTAGATACAGCCAATTAAAATTGATGTGTTTTCGCTTTTGTTGAAGATACTTAGAAATGTATATTCAATCGCACTCGTCTGTGGTTGAACACATACTTTCTTTGCGTTAAGTTTGTTGTTTATATAAATAGCAACTCCTCCACCTCGACCACTACGATCGGAGCGAAAAAGATTAAAACTTTCACACATAATTGACATATTACTAACATCGGAGACAAACCACGTCTTGTATACACAGATATTATCAATAGTAGAGTTTATAAATAAAAAACGGATTTCCTCAATCTTTTTAGCTAAGCTTTGCGCGTTCAAGTGTATTATTTTTAAGCCTGGTGCCTGCCTGCTTGTCCTGGAGATGAGAGGACTATCCACACTTAATACATAACAAGGGAGAACGCAATAGTCGAGTACCTCGACTATCAGATACCCGTTACTCAGCTTAAGGGACCAAAGGGAAATGGAGATATGCAAGCAGCAAAGCGAGACTTAAATGCGCCACCTACCGGCGGAAGACAGATTTAAGCATTGTGGGCGTTAGGGTAGGCGTGGCAAATTTTTTTTTGGATCAATCGATAGGTAGTAAAAGGTAGAATAAAAGGGTATACTAGATTCGTCGGAAAGTGTGTAACAGGCAGAAGGAAGCGGTTTCGACCCCCGAGTCGATCTAGCCATGTCCGTCTGTCCGTCTGTCCGTCCGTCCGGATGAACGCTGAGATCTCGGAAACTATAAGAGCTAGGCTATTGAGATTCAGCGTGCAGATTCCTGAGCTCCTTACGTAGCGCAAGTTTGTTTCGGCAGAGTGCCACGCCCACTCTAACGCCCACTTTAACGCCCACAAACCGCCAAAAACTGTGGCTCCTACAGTTTTGATGCTAGAATAAAAGTGAAATGTATTGTTCTCATCAATACCTATCGATTGACCCAAAAAAAGTTCGCTACGCCCACTTTAACGACCACAAATCGCGCACAAACTTTAAAAAATTGTAAGTATGAAATTGGATATCTCGGAAACTATAAAATATAGAGAATTGGGATCTCAGATTTAGATTTCGTAGCCTTGTACGCAGCGCAAGTTTGTTACGCGAATATGCCACGCCCACTCTTACGCCCACAAACCGCCTAGACCTGTGGCGCCCACAATTTTCATGCTAGATACACAATTTTAACTGAAATGTATTGGTCTTGTCAATACCTATCGATTAATCCAAAAAAAAATTTTTTTTTTTTTTTCGATCTGCTTATCTGCATAGGGTTCAATTTGTCTCCAATAAGCCGATCGAGAAGCTGGATAAGATGTGGTGAAGGGGCATCTGAGTCCCGACCAGGCTTCAGATCGGTGGCCATGGCTTCTCGTGCTCGTTTGGGGGCAGGCATGGCTGAGTGTTTTGTTTCTGAGTGAACTTTGTTAATTGGGTGTCTTCTGTTGTTTTGTTATACACATCTTTAGCTAGTGCAAGACAATTTTAAATTTTGCTTTTGGTTTTCGAGTGTTTCGTGCTTGTTTTAATGAGTGATTTTCGGCTTGTGCCTGCGAGTTAAAATTTGGAATATCTATTCACAATTTTCACGTTTCGCACAATATAAAACCGCAATTATTGATGATATCGTTGCTCGGAAACCATTAAACATTCGTTTTCTTCGTTTATTAAAATTTTTCGTCTGCTTTAATTCAATGTAACTCCATAATTTGCTTGGACCTGACGCTTTGTGATTCTTGGTATTCTTTCTCTTTTTGATTTTAATGGGCGTCATCCAATTAAATTACCACGGAGTCATTCGGTTACTGTTGCCATTATTGCTCACTTTCATGAACGCAATCTGCACACTGGGCCACAGGCACTACTCGGCATAATTCGATCCCAATATTGGCCTATTGGGGGGAGGAAGACGGTGATGAAGGCAGTAAACAAATGTTTTAGATGTTTTCGAATAAAGCCTCGAGTAGTGGAGCATATAATGGCATGATGGATCTCATGCAATCGAAGTCACTGGCATTGACTTTTGCGGGCCATTTCTCTGCAAGTCAGAGGTGCGAAGCAAGCCTCCAGTAAAATGCTACGTTTGTGTCTTCATTTGTTTCGCCACAAAGGCTGTTCATTTGGAGTTGATCAAGGATCTCTCTACGGTGTCGTTTCTACATGGCCTCAAACGATTTATATGCATTAGAAGAAGGCCGCGGATGATTTGGTCTGATAATACAACCAACTTTTTTGGCGCTCGCAAATAGCTGCTCGAACTAAGGCGCCTACTCCTCAGCAATGATCATTAAAGACCCACATTTGACTTTTGCCTAGCGGAGGCTATTGATTGGTGTTTCATTTCTCCTAGGTCGCCACACTTTGGCGGTCTTTGGGGTGCGGCTGTGAAGATCGCTAAGCATCATTTCTACCGCGCTGTTGGCACTGTTGTTTTAGCCTTTGAGGAGTTGCGGGCCCTGGTGTGTCACCTTTCGGTGGTTGTTAATTTTCGACCATTAGTCTCGATTTCAGAAAACCCCGCTGATCTGGATGTATCAATCCCAGCACATTTTTTGAATGGTGGTCCGCCTTCCTCTTTCGTCGAGCCGGATGTGAACAGTCTAAACTTACGAGTCTTAACTTATCACATGATGTCAACTTCATTCTAGAGGAAGAAGAATCGATTTACACACTCGATTACTAGACAACCAAAATGAGCTGAAGTACAGATCCAACAGCTCATAAAGAATTATGGCAAGGATTCGGTCAAACGACGCAACCGAAACGGCTATTATGCTGGTAAGCTAAACCAGTTGACATTACCCACTGGAGATGAGTATGCCTTAAGGATAACAGGATTAAAGGAGTTGATCGAGAAATATCATCATTTAATGACAACATGGCGTCAAGCGGCCCCCAAAAGGTACCTCGGCGAATCTAAAACAACACAAAGGACCCAATAGTTAAGAAAATCAAGAGTGATTCGTCGATCGACACGGTATTCCGCCAACTAAAGAGACTTTGCAACGAATTAGAATCGTTTCTAATTCTGGCGTCCAATGCGCCAACGATCACCCCAGCCCTACAACGACACCTGGAGGTTCTATAGGAATTATTGGAGCAGACCCAATGATCTCGATATTACGAATATATGACCTTGCTTCGAGAAAACTACGCTCCAATGAGCCCAAATCTATCTCTACAGCCAATCAGTAGTATGATGGCGAATATCTAGATTGGCCCCGTTTTCTCGTATTATTTGGGAAATTAGTGCATAATAAACCATACTCAGCCAGCTAGAAGCTGCATATACTACAAGGCTCACTCCTCGGTGAAGGTAGGATCATTTTGACCGACACAGCCTTCTCACAAGGCGGATACGACGAAACCTGGCAACGACGAAAGCAGGTACCAAAATATTAGTCTGTGACGCAATAGGAGACCAGCAGGCTCTAGCTGCACTGGAAGTGTATTGACGCTTATTGAGCGGCGCGCTTGCATGCTGGAGACGAGCGCACAGCCTATAACAACGCTCCGCCATCAGTCAGTTCACAATGAAGAGAGCTGTAAGATTTGTCACCTAGGACCACATCACCGTAGAGCGAATAGCCGTTTTCAGGAAATGAACCCCAAAACGTGGCGCCAATTTGTTTTTCAAGTAGAAGGAGCATGGAGAAATTGCTTGTTTATAGCTCATAAGGTTGAAAATTGTGGATCACTGGCCACTTGTCGAGTCTGCCAACAACGGCATCGTTCACTGTTACACATTGGAACGACTAGCAGTCAAGTGACCGGCGCAGTAACCATTGCAGGCTACGACAACACTAGAGGATACGTTCTGCTCGCGACCGCGAAGGTATCATTACAAGGGCAAACCGGTCAACTTCAAAAAAGTCGCGTTGAAATAGATTCTGGATCACAGGTGGGTGTTATCTCAAGGAGGATTGTAGATCTGCTTTCTCTTAAGGAAATGTCGTCACCGATTGAAACATCTGGAATCAGATGAAAAATAACAACAGAAATTAGATCAATACTAAAGCTCTCGTCATGTACATCATGTTTTAAGACACTAGTATGTTATTCCCACATTCATTACAAGCCAACCGTCATTACCGATTACATTACATTACATTACATTAATATTCCCGAGGGACTGTCGTTTGCAGATCCTGACTTTCGGCAACCTGGACCCATTGAACTAAACTTATGGGTTGGTGTATATCCTCGTTTAATGACTGTTGAACTTCTTAGACTAGGACCTAATAAACTTCTGGCGGAAGGCACAACGCTTGGTTATGTAGTCACAGATTTTTTCAATAAAGAAACCTCATCTGATACGGAAATTACCCTTATTTTGGAAGAAGACGTAGACGACCTCGAGGGAATGAACTTTGGTTATGAGCAAACGAAAGATGAAAACCCGGTGAATAATAACAAATTTGATAAATAGATATCAAACGGCAGAATCTCTTGATGAAGATGGGATTCAATAAACGATCTTATCATTGATGGATCATAAAATAATAGAGC
Organism: Drosophila subpulchrella; assembly: GCF_014743375.2. NCBI lineage: Eukaryota > Metazoa > Arthropoda > Insecta > Diptera > Drosophilidae > Drosophila > Drosophila subpulchrella. Next base: position 1,801,793 of record NW_023665550.1, read on the forward strand.
CTGAAGATATATTTAGCTAATCAAGAACTAGGGACACTGACTCATCCAAACATGAATAAACCGCTACAAATAATGGTTCTTGCAGATGACTGAATTATATACTGCAAGGAAAAGACCAAATAATATAAAACCGACTTTTCATTAACATAAAAAATTATTAATAACAAAAATTCTGACTTTTGTACAACAATTCTAAATCTAACCAAGAAATATCTAACCTTTGTTGCATAAGGTCCACCTGACGTGCCAAATAATCAATTTCGACGTTAAGCAGCATCAAGAAGATATGAAGGACTTTAATCACAAACATGAGCCTTCACAGCTGATAGAAAGAGTTAGCTGCTTCTATACAATTCGGTCAAGGGCTGACTGACATCACGCCTTAAATGAGGGTACCCCTCAATGTTCGTTCCCAAGGGTGCTCAACATGACCAGCACCCAACAAATTAAGCAGCAGCCAAGACAGTACCAGGCGCTCAGTAGCACCCATGTCTCACTACCTTTCCGTCCCACCGACTTAACGGCACATTGACCTGACAATACATTTTCCAGCCGAGCCAACTACGCGACATGCTTCCATGATTAAAATTCATTCATTACACTAAACTTCCGAGCTCGAAGTAGTATATAAGCACGTGTCAAATAAAGAATAAATCAGTATCAACGCAACTCATAGCTTCGCGGTTCTGCTTTCCAACTCCAGGTATAGAGCTCGTATTCCTATAATATCTCAATAGCAGCTAACCTACGTTAGCTCAACCTTAGCGCAGTCCCAGCATCGCCTGTGGTCCGGCAACGCGGTATCGCCATCAAAGCGTCCCCGTTCCATGCATGGCCTCCGCGATAAAAAATAAAGATTTCGGGTGGATTGTCTTAGGATGCAAAAAACCCAAAGGTAAAAAGACAATTGTATTAACAAACATAGAATTAAAAGATATGGATCGGTATTGGGAAGTCTAGGAAAAAGACCAAAAGGATATCGAATCTAAAATATGTAAAAATCATTTCTTAAGAACTACAAACAATGATTCAGATGGACGGTACATTGTGACAACTCCAATCACCTTAGGAGACTCAAAAAAACAGGCAATGCCACTTTTTATGAATCTGAAGAAAAAACTAAAGCGAATTAAAAAACTAAGGTTAGACTATGGTAAATTCATGCATAAATATATGGATTCATGACATATGGTCAAAGCGCAGAAACATGGTAAGTACTTTTTACCGCATCAGGCTGTAAATGGAGATTCAAGCCTGGCAACCAAATTAAGAGTAGTTTTTGATGTCTCAGCAAAAACCACTGATAACAAAAATTTAACGACATAATGTGCGTTGGTCCACGAGTTCAAAAGGATATATTTGACATAATCATTAATTAAATGATTTTAATTAATGTTTTTAATTTATAAATTGACCACATTCACTTATGGCACTGCATCTGCGCCGTATTTATACCCGTTACTCGTAGAGTAAAAGGGTATACTAGATTCGTCGGAAAGTATGTAACAGGCAGAAGGAAGCGTTTCCGACCCCATAAAGTATATATATTCTTGATCAGGATCACTAGCCGAGTCGATCTAGCCATGTCCGTCTGTCCGTCTGTCCGTCTGTCCGTCTGTCTGTCCGGATGAACGCTGAGATCTTGGAAACTATGAGAGCTAGGCCATGGAGATTTGGCGTGCAGATTCCTGAGCTTCTTACGCAGCGCAAGTTTGTTTCAGTAGAGTGCCACGCCCACTTTTACGCCCACAAACCGCCCAAAACTGTGGCTCCTACAGTTTTGATGCTAGAATAAAAATTTTAACTGAAATGTATTGTTCTCATCAATACCTATCGATTGACTTAAAAAAAAGTTTGCCACGCCCACTTTATCGCCCACAAACCGCCCCCAAACTTCAAAAAATCGTAAATATGAACGTGGATATCTCGGAAACTATCAAAGATATAGAATCAGGATTTCAGATTTAGATTCCGTAGCTTTGTACGCAGCGCAATTTTGATACGCGAATATGCCACGCCCACTCTAACGCCCACAAACCGCCCAAGCCTGTGGCGCCCACAATTTTCATGCTAGATACAAAATTTTAACTGAACTGTATCGGTCTCGTCAATACCTATACCCTAACGCCCATAACGCTTAAATCTGTCTACCGCCGGTAGGTGGCGCATTTCAGTCTTGCTTTGCTGCTTGCTTATTTCCATTTCCCTTTGGTCCCTTTAGCTGAGTAACGGGTATCTGATAGTCGAGGCACTCGACTATAGCGTTCTTTCTTGTTATCTACTAGAGTTCTAGTAGATATTGCTGATAAATGCAAAAACAACAAGAGAAATCGCAAGTTCTAGTATAACAATTGTGGGCGCCACAAGCTTGGGCGGTTTGTGGGCGTTAGAATGGGTGTGGCATAGTCGCGTAACAAACTAACGCTGCGTACAAGGCTCCGGAATCTAAATCTGAAATCGCAATTCTATATCTTTGATAGTTTCCGAGATATCATCGGTCATATTTACGATTTCTTGAAGCTTGTGGGCGGTTTGTGGATGTTAAAGTGGGCGTGGCAATCTGTTTTTGGGTCAATCGATAGGTATTGATGAGAATAATAAATTTCAGTTAAGATTTTTATTCTAGCATTAAAACTGTAGGAACCACAGTTTTGGGCGGCTTGTGGGCGTTAGAGTGGACGTGGCACACTAACGAAACAAACTTGCGCTGCGAAGGAATCTCAGGAATCTGTATACCCAGTATTGTAGCTTTTATAGTTTCCGAGATCACAGCGTTCCTTTATCCTTTATGAGATCGGAAACGCTTCCTTCTACCTGTTAAATACTTTCCGACGAATCTACTATACCCTTTTACTCTTGTAAGTGAATGTAAGTGAAATAATTAGGAATGATTTCTATATGGAAGACCTAATGACTGGAGCTGATTGCATAGATAACTTAATTCAATTAATTTCACAAGAATCAAAAAAAGGCGGTATTCATTTTAAACAAGGGAGAACGCTATAGTCGAGTACCTCGACTATCCGATACCCGTTACTCAGCTTAAGGGACCAAAGGGAAATGGAGATATGCAAGCAGCAAAGCGAGATTTAAATGCGCCACCTACCGGCGGAAGACAGATTTAAGGGTTATGGGCGTTAGAGTAGGCGTGGCAAATTTTTTTTTGAATCAATTGATAGGTATTGACGAGACCAATCGTTTCAGTTAAAATTTTGTATCTAGTATAAAAATTGTGGGCGCCACAGGCTTGGGCGGCTTGTGGGCGTTATAGTGGGCGTGGCATATTCGCGTGACAAAATTGCGCTGCGTACAAAGCTACGGAATCTAAATCTGAGATCCCGATTCTCTATCTTTAATAGTTTGCGAGATATCGACGTTCATACTTACGATTTTTTGAAGTTTGTGGGCGGTTTGTGGGCGCTAAAGTGGGCGTGGCAAACTTTTTTTTTTAGTCAATCGATAGGTATTGATGAGAACAATTATTTTCAGTTTAAATTTTTATTCTAGCTTCAAAACTGTAGGAGCCACAGTTTTGTGCGGTTTGTGGGCGTTATAGTGGGCGTGGCACTCTACTGAAACAAACTTGCGCTGCGTAAGAAGCTCAGGAATCTGCACGCCAAATCTCAATACCCTAGCTCTCATAGTTTCCGAGATCTCAGCGTTCATCCGGACAGACAGACAGACGGACAGACGGACAGACGGACATGGCTAGAACGACTCGGCTAGTGATCCTGATCAAGAATATATATACTTTATGGGGTCGGAAACGCTTCCTTCTGCCTGTTACATACTTTCCGACGAATCTAGTATACCCTTTTACTCTACGAGTAACGGGTATAAAAATGGATTTCGAACAGTTTAAAAATAATGCAGAATGTAGAAGACACAGAAGATAACAAAGTTCTAACTCTTGTTGAAAATGAAAGCGTAAAATCCATGGGGGTTTAATGGGAACCGCAAAAGGATTTATTTTAATTTAAAGTAAATTGCGGGAAATCTGAAAAGACTATCAAAAGGATAGTGTTATTAACATTATCAAAAATATATGACCCTTTGGGATGGTTGGCTCCTGTGACTGTTTTAGGAACATTTTTTATTAAAAATCTATGGATAAATAAGAGTGAATAGGATCAAAAATTATCCAAGAAAAAAAAAGATTATTGGGTAAATTATAAAAAAACAAGGAAGAACGCTATAGTCGAGTACCTCGACTATTAGATACCCGTTACTCAGCTAAAGGGACCAAAGGGAAATGGAGATATGCAAGCAGCAAAGCGAGATTGAAATGCGCCACCTATCGGCGGTAGACAGACTTAAGCGTTATGGGCGTTAGAGTGGGCGTGGCAAATTTTTTTTTGGGTCAATCGATAGGTATTGACGAGACCAATACAGTTCAGCTAAAATTTTGTATCTAGCATGAAAATTGTGGGCGCCACAGCCTTGGGCGGTTTGTGGGCGTTAGAAAGGGCGTGGCATATTTTCGTAACAAACTTGCGCTGCGCACAGAGCTACGGAATCTAAATCTGTGATCCCAATTCTCTATCCTTGATAGTTTCCGAGATATCCACGTTCATATTTACGATTTTTTGCAGTTTGTGGGCGGTTTGTGGGCGTGGCAATTTTTTTTTAAGTCAATCGATAGGTATTGATGAGATCAATACATTTCATTTAAAATTTTTATTCTAGCATCAAAACTGTAGGAGCCACAGTTTTGGGCGGTTTGTGGGCGTGGCACTCTACTGAAACAAACTTGAGCTGCGTAAGAAGTTCAGGAATCTGCACGCCAAATCTCAATAGCCTAGCTCTCATAGTTTCCGAGATCTCAGCGTTCATCCGGACAGACAGACGGACAGACGGACAGACGGACAGACGGACAGACGGACATGGCTAGATCGACTCGGCTAGTGATCCTGATCAAGAATATATATACTTTATGGGGTCGAAAACGCTTCCTTCTGCCTGTTACATACTTTCCGACGAATCTAGTATACCCATTTACTCTACGAGTAACGGGTATAAAAAGGTTTGCTGTTGGAAAAGATTCGAGTCCCAATATGGATTAGGTTCAAGAGTTCTTCAATAATACAGCTTCATGGATTTGCTGACGCTTCCGAAAAGGCATATGCAGCAATTGTATATGCTAAAGTAGGGAATTATGTCATCATAAAAAAAATAAAAGCAAAAGTAGAATTAATCTAATTAAAAACAGAAAAACTATTCCCAAGCTAGAGTTATGTGCAGCTCACTTGCTTAGTATATTGATCAAACAAATAATTGAATTCATTGATACTAAGATATAAATCTATGCTTGGAGTATTTCCACTATCACTTTAGCATGGATTTAAAATGGTGATTGTGGGGATAGTAGTTTATATCCCTAATGGCCAAGTTAACCTTTTCGATAAAAAATAAAACACAGCGCTTAAGTTTTTAGTTGCGTTTTTAATGTGATCCAAGTAGCTAGTGCGTTCGCTTGCCCTTTACATTTTTTGGTTACTCCCTATCCGCCGTCCGAACGCAGCATGGCTCGGCTTAGAATATAAGAGCTATTCGGCGGATGAAACATATTTACAAATTTATGGAAACATTTTTGTTTCTGGCGGAGAGTCAATGTTAGGGTTCTGGTCCGAACAGTGATAGTGAACATGACCTTGTTCATTGGGCGAAGAACGGATGACTTTCAAAAATTAACGAATACCGAATGGAACCACGTGAAGTCTAAAGAAAGTCCTGCAGATTTAGCATCTAGAGGAACAAGTTCTAGTCAATAGATTACCTGTGATTTATGGTGGAAAGGTCTGAAATGGCTATCTGAGCCAAAAGAGAATTGCCCTCGACAGCAATCCAAAGAATATTTAGTTTCGATAAATTCAAAATCTTGCGAATCATAGTATATTTAACTAGATTCATTCAATTAAATGTAAAGAATAAATTGTATCCTTCTTTTCTATCCGTAAAGGAGCTGAAACTATCTGAAAAGATTTTTATTAAGAAACTAGAGATATATAAATTCAGTCTATAGATAAAGTGTATGGAAACAAAAAAAGTAATTAAGACACGTAATAGGATAATGTCGTTGAATCCATTTTCGATCAGGATGGTATACTTCGAGTGTGAGGGAGACTACAAGATTCCAATACAGAATTTAATGTTGAGCATACAACAATTTTCGACAAGTGGCGTTTAACAAACTTATTGATACAAATAGCTCATAAAGAAACTTTGCAGGGAGGAATAAACCTTATGCGAAATTATATCCAAAGAAAATATTGGATTTTCGGGCTAAAGAATTCCTTGAAGAAGTATTTAAGAGAATGTGACAAGTGTGCTAGGTATAGACAAAATACTTCTCAAGAGATCCTAGTTTTGTTAAATGTTCCAAGAGTCTTGGACTAAAAACATATAAGGTATGCATTGCCGTACATCTAGAAATGGTAAGTGAAGAAGATTTTTGCAAGAAGAGGTTAAGTTGCCAAAATCTATTCAGACATCGGATCAAATTTCGTAGGAGCTTCAAGAAAGTTAGATCAAGAGGTATTTAGCCCTCTAGTGCCCAAATTTTCTTTTCCAAAAAAAAAATTATTTTTGGATTCATTATGTATCAAAAGTGAATGTTTGTTTTAGAACAACTTTTACTTTTGCATGGATCGAGTTTTATAGGACTATATCCTTGGACCGCCTAGAGGCGGCTTAGGGAAGGTAGGCCAACAAAAATTTAAGTAATCAATTCTTTTGTTTACACGTTTTATTATAAATTACTTAAAGAAAGGCTCCAAAAAAAAATAAAACAACAATTAAAACTAAAGTTACTTAAATTCACAAAGCTTCAAATATTTGGGTAAAAAAAGTTTGATTACTTATTTGTGATGAAAATCATAGAAACAGTCTTTTTTCTGGGAAAAGCACAGGTTTATATTACATTTGCGGCAGACAATTTGAGTTTCCGATGTACAACCAGGAAGCTTACAGGTTTTTTTGTCAGCGCGTGATAAGAACATTGTTAAATGCTCGACTTTATCATAGCGTACATCATTAATCGGAAGGAAAGTTTTCTTCCCTGTGCATTTATTTTCCTTTCCATCAACTTGTCGCGGGCGCCCGGGTCCTTTTGGCAGATAAGGAGTTTGTAGCATGCAAAGCACATTTGCAACCTCTGACCGGAAGTTTGGCAATTGGTATTTTGTGTTATTAGCGTCCGGGTGGCTTATTCGGTGGAACAAAATGTAAGCGTTTACCATGGCTAAATCATGCATATGTGTAAATAGTCGATTTGTATACTTGTTGCTCTTTACGGGAATTTTATATCGACCAATAAGTCCGTCCATTAAGTCGACACCACACCCAAAGAAAAATGGTCATCAATATGCCATTATTTAGGTGTTAATGTGATACTATTGAGTGTCAAAAAATCTCTGATACGAGGCACATCTAATTGACACTATTTTGGTGTCATTTTGATATTTTCGAAAATATCAATTTGACACTTTTTGATGTCAAAAGGACACTACGCATTGGCATTTTTTAGTAAGAATATGTGGTCACATTGACAATATTTCGCAGTAACTTGATACTCATTCGGGGTAAAAAAGGGCCATTTTTAGGGTCAACTTGATACGATTTTAGTATCAATATGAAACGAATAAATTGTTGATTTCACACCCAAAAAAAGACCAATAATTTATTTATCATTTTTTTTAATACAAATTTGGCTTTTTTATTGAAGTTATATGTATATTTTTAATTTTATATGCCGTCGACCAGGTGTACATACGTGGATAGGCGGGCCATCTGCATAGAAACGTTGTATTCCGTAGTGAACTTTAATGAGAAAAAAAAATATTGCATTCAAAAATTGCAAGCGATGTCACCGTCAGTGCTTACATGCTTACATATTTATATACATACTTACATACTTATATATATATGTGCAGTGTGTACCTATGAATTCGAAGATCGCTGTAACGAATAGATACACATTCCTGCGTAAATATGTATGTATGTAACCGCAAAGTACATTACATATTACATATTATATTATTAGGTATGTACTTACCTGATTCAATAAACACTGGCACCTTGCACTGAAATATTTGTCTCTTTTACGCAAATTCGAGCTCACAATGATTTATCGATAACTGCGCTTGCTTGCACGATAGGCGCAGTTCGAATTTCGAAAATAAAAATACAATTATTGGTATCGACGAGACAATGGATTTGGTCAAAATGACACTAATTAGGATCAAAAAGAATTTTCATACAATGTAGTATACTTTTGACACTCACTTAGGATCAAATTGATCCCAAAAATGTGATCCTAGGTGTAGTGTCATTTTCAACCACACTTATCAAATTGACACTCGACAGTAACGGGAATTTGAGTGTTTTCATTTGTTGTATATAATATGAGATTGTCAAATCCTAGGCGGAGGCGGAGGAGAACTGATAGCAGGATTTCTAAAGAAATGAAGAGAGGTGCGCCGAAAGCAACATTTATTTCTTTATCTAAAACAAACTTGCGCTGCGCAAGAATCCCAAGAGTCTACATGCCAAGTCCCAACATTCTAGCTCTTATACACCCAAAAAAAAATCTTCGAGTGTCAATTTGATAAGTGTGGGTGAAAATTACTCTACACCTAGGATCTAATTTTTGGGATCAATTTGATCCTAAGTGAGTGTCAAAAGTATACTACATTGTATGAAAATTCTTTTTGATCCTAATTAGTGTCATTTTAACCAAATCCATTGTCTCGTCGATACCAATAATTGTATTTTTATTTTCGAAATTCGAACTGCGCCTATCGTGCAAGCAAGCGCAGTTATCGATAAATCATTGTGAGCTCGACATTGCGTAAAAGAGACAAATATTTCAGTGCAAGGAGCCAGTGTTTATTGAATCAGGTAAGTACATCCCTAATAATATAATATGTAATATGTAATGTACTTTGCGGTTACATACATACATATTTACGCAGGAATGTGTATCTATTCGTTACAGCGATCTTCGAATTCATAGGTACACACTGCATATATATATATAAGTATGTAAGTATGTATATAAATATGTAAGCATGTAAGCGCTGACGGTGACATCGCTTGCAATTTTTGAATGCAATATTTTTTTTTCTCATTAAAGTTCACTACGGAGGACAACGTTTCTATGCAGATGGCCCGCCTATCCACGTATGTACACCTGGTCGACGGCATATAAAATTAAAAATATACATATAACTTCAATAAAAAAGCCAAATTTGTATTAAAAAAAATGATAAATAAATTATTGGTCTTTTTTTGAGTATCAAGTTACTGCGAAATATTGTCAATGTGACCACATATTCTTACTAAACAAGAAAGAACGCTATAGTCGAGTGCCTCGACTATCAGATACCCGTTACTCAGCTAAAGGGACCAAAGGGAAATGGAAATAAGCAAGCAGCAAAGCAAGACTGAAATGCGCCACCTACCGGCGGTAGACAGATTTAAGCGTTATGGGCGTTAGGGTATAGGTATTGACGAGACCGATACAGTTCAGTTAAAATTTTGTATCTAGCATGAAAATTGTGGGCGCCACAGGCTTGGGCGGTTTGTGGGCGTTAGAGTGGGCGTGGCATATTCGCGTATCAAAATTGCGCTGCGTACAAAGCTACGGAATCTAAATCTGAAATCCTGATTCTATATCTTTGATAGTTTCCGAGATATCCACGTTCATATTTACGATTTTTTGAAGTTTGGGGGCGGTTTGTGGGCGATAAAGTGGGCGTGGCAAACTTTTTTTTAAGTCAATCGATAGGTATTGATGAGAACAATACATTTCAGTTAAAATTTTTATTCTAGCATCAAAATTTTTTGACACTCAATAGTATCACATTAACACCTAAATAATGGCATATTGATGACGATTTTTTTTTGGGTGTAGGTTCGTTTGGTGCCACAACATCTTTTTGAAAAGCGGTGATTTTGGGTCTATAGCCCAAACAGATCCTACACATTCAGCTATTGTGCTTGCTTTAACATGAGCAATATTTTGCTCAGCAGGCGCTTTGCGTTTGCGTTTCTGTGCTTGAGGTGAATTGGATGCAATCGAACTTGAGGGTGACAACAATTTTGCAAAAGGAGTAGGACTTCCGCTTGAAGTTACACAAATCTCTCTAGCCAACATAGAATCCGACATATGTATAACTTGCTCAATCGCTTCTTCATCTTCTTCATTGACAGGACGCGCTGCCTCGCAAACATCATCAGTCAAATCTTTCTCCAATTCTTCTTCTCCGTCCGTATCAATGTCAATATCAATTGAATTTACAAATTTTTCAATCTCCACGTCGGAAAGAGCTGATAGCTTATTCACTTGTCGTCGCTCCATGTCTACTGAAGCAATTATTTGTACTTAAATATGTCATAGGTTGTTCCACTTTCAAACTTACCTTATAATTTTTTTTTCCCGAATTGTCCCAAGACCGCCTCTAGACGGGATACCTTATAAAAGCTATAGAAAGCTAACGAAATCTTATTTTTAGTGTGGGTTTCGTTTTTTGAGTCCTTGAGACTATCAGCAACACGGTACAATTTTTTTTCCAGCAACAAACTTTTTATAATATTTAAAAAAAATATTTATATTTTGCACTTAATTTGCAAATAATTATTTCGTCCGAGTTGCACAAATTTTCTGCTTCAAATGAGCAGCTTGCGCAAGCTCTAGTATGTATTCCAAACGCAACGAACTTAATTTTTGGACTTCCCCGAATTAGAAAAAACGCAAAACCGAGTCAAAAGGAATGAAAAGACTAAAATAACGGTGTTTTTAACCTTACCCGTCTGGAGGCGGTCTTGGGCACTAGAGGGTTAAAGCAATCAAGCAAAAACACAATTATTGCCGCGCGATAGAATTGTTGGAAAAGTCCAAAGGGGAAAGACGAAAAGGTTAGAGTGGTAGAAGTGAAATTACAAAATGGATTTATCACGGACGAATTAAAGTCTGTCAATAAATTGAAATCTGATCCCGAACAGACAAAACCAAAAAGATCCAAAAACCTGGTTTTGTAATTAATTAATTATTCTAAAATCTAAAATTTCTGTATAATTTAAGGCGAATTTTTCCGAGCATGTGCTATTAATTTTTTCTCATATTTAGGGCGAAATAACCATATTTCGTAGAACAAAAAGTAATCTAAAATCGCTTTTGAAACTAGAAAATCGACCTAAAGTTTTAGTATATCGATGGCCTAGCGGTCTAAAGCGTTGAACTTTTAATTTATCTGAAGACGTGAGTTCGAGCCCATAAAGAGTCAACATTTATTTATTTTTGTACATGTTTTAAGAATTGTACTTTTAAACAATTTTGGTGGTAAAAGCAAAAAAGATTTTAGAACACGTTAAAGTAACAGACAAAAATCATTAAAATTTCAGTTTTTTTAGTTTAATTGGGTACAAAAAACATAATTTTTTGTCTTTAGTGAGAATAAAATTTAGATCCTAACAAAATAATATATTAAACGTTTTTGCGCGTCGCCTAGCGGGATGTGTCTGTGGTGCAGAGGTAGTGCTTTCGACTGCGAACCCAGCGGACATGAGTTTAATTCTCGAAGCGACCAAGAAGATTTTTCTCAAAAACTAAGTTGTTTGATTTTTATATTTATTTGTTCTTATGATTCTAATTGGCAGTTTACTAACATGCGTTAAGCGGCCGAATAATAACCTTGCCTTCTCCTACTTAAAGGTAGTCATTAAATAGAATCAGGGAAATAACATAAATATAAAACAACTTACTTCTTGAGAAAAATCTTCGTGGTTGCAGAGAAAATCGAACTCACGACCGCTGGGTTCGCAGTCGAGAGCACCGCTGCACCAAAGACACATCGCGCTAGGCGACACGCAAAAAGGGTTCATATCTCAATTTGATCTAAGAACCAATTCTCAATATAGTTCTAAGAAATATACTCACTAATGACAACAAATTATGTTTTATTTTACCCATTTAGAAAAAAAAATAAAAAAACTATTATTTTAATGTAATATACATTTTTTAAATTTGTTATTTTGACGTGTTCTAAAATTTTGTTTGCCCTTGCACACAAAATTGTTCAAGAGTTTAGTTCTAAAAAGATAGGAAGTTAACTTCGGCATGACGAAGTTTGTATACCCTTGCAGCTATAATTATTAAATTTAAAAATACAAAAAATGATATTCCCAATAGTATAAAATAATATGTCAAAAAACATCGAAGCTATAATTTTTTTCATATTATTTTCCCACCAATTTTCCGATCGTTCCTATGGCAGCTTTATGATATAGTCGTCCGATTTTGATAAAATTTAATTCAAAACCAATTAAGAAATGTTATTTCCAGGCTTAGGAGGTTTTATGTTAAAAAAGATATCAAAGATATAATTTTCTTAATTTTTTTTTTTCCGATTATTCCTATAAGAGCTATAAGATCGATTTTTCTTTCTTCTTAATGCTAGGGCGATTTCATGTTTATGGCGATTTTTCTAGTATTTAGAAAAATATTTTTATGAGTGGTGGCCTTCCACCTGCTTAATTCATTTAAGTTTCTTGGTTTTCAATTGAATTCAGACGAAATAAAGTCAGCGAGAGCCATAGAACGGTTATTAAATTCATGTATGTATTTTGTCGTTACTAAGCTTTAAGTTTATGTTGCTATTATTTTTTATCATTTTAATAATTTTTTTGGTGATTCCCAAATCAAGAAGGTGCATGGGGTCTAGAGGGAATTAAGTAATCATGCCAATTCCTAAGGATTAGAGCGATATTACTTTGTCAAGAAAATATTTTTAGTCTTCATTACTATTTTTTTGACCCAGTATGCAGTATTGTCGCCTACACGAGTGCCAATCTGCGTACATTATATACAGCAATGATAGCCCGTATGACTTTTTAAGCCACTAATCATGGCTTTCGCTGGGGCATCACAAATGAAATCATTGCAATTCAGCTTAATATTCCTCAACCCTAGCTGAATGCCGTTCATCTTAATACATTTCAATTCGTTGGCGAAATCATAACGGCTCACTAGTCGAGGTACCCGGCTATAGCGTTCTTCCTTATCTAAGCTACGGACCTGGAAACATTTTTGTAGTATTAAACCGATTGAGCTGAAGAACATTTGCTCCACAACTTTTTGAAAAGCCCGCTAGAGATGGATAAAATTTAAAGGGTCACAGTTCCTAGCCTTATGCTAAAGAAATGTTTAACATTTCGATGGAAAGCTATAATTAAGATCTAAACACTTTACTTTGACATAATTGCTCTTAAAAATCTCTGCAATACCGTAGCTAAATTTAGTTATTGAGTACAGGTTTTTCGCGATTTCTTTAAAAACTGGTCGATTCTGAAAACACCCTCGAACTTGTAAGCATTTGATAATCCCCAATTTTTGACGTATTACACATTATCAAGAAAAATAATATTTTAGATAGTATCCGCAGCTTAAACAAATTTTTTTAAATTTATTTTAGTTTCCATTTTAGCATATTTGCAGCAGGTAGTATAATTTAATTCAACTAAAAATACAAATTTGTAACTTAATAATAATTTTAATCATATGTACACTCAAAATACTCATTTTACAATTGTTTGCTTAACATATGGCAACCGAACTTTTAGAGATAAAATTGAGAGTAAAACCATTAAATGACTGGCACATATGGCGATGTCTGATGTTTGTTAATAGTGGCTGCTTGTCGACAATATCAAGTTCTTAATTCGGCAATTAGCACCCAGTTATCGCTTCGAGTAATCTTCATTTTGATAAAGCTTATAAAACAGAGCCTCAATCTTTATGTCTAATTGCAGTTGTATACGGTATTGGGTAGAGCTTTAACTTTTACGTCCAAACGAATTTTATTTATCGACACGGTTGGAAGTGAGTGGGGGATGTCTGATTTTTGAAACCGACCGAGACGTAATTTCTGATTTACCTAAAAGGGAAAACAATAATTATGAGCATCGATTTAAAAGGTAAATAAATTAATAAGCGAAAAACAGAAATAAAGAGCGAAACAGAACTGTTATTATAAGCAAAGGAAATATATGGATATATATTAAATGCTACTGGGTGCTTAAACAATGAAGAACAAGAAAGAAAGTTAACTTCGGCAAGCCGAAGTTTGTATACCCTTGCAGTTATAATTATTAAATTTAAAAATACAAAAAATGATATATATATTTACATGAGTCGTTCTTCGCCCGAATAAAAAAATCAGGAGAAACCTTTTTATTTGTTGGTTATTCTTTATTAGAACGTTGGAAAAAGTCTAATTGTATGTTACAGAATTGGTTAGAATGAAACCTCGGTTTGCGTCTTAGAATTTACTGTTAGTGCATTAGGTGACGCAATCGCAAGTGGATGATGCGATCGCCACTTCTTTGTTTATGTTTACATATTTCGGTCTTATTAGATTTTGCGATCTTATTGGATTTTTACGTTTATGGAATTACGTCATTGTTGACGTTCGGACCTAATCAATTTTCTTTGTTTGTTTGCATTGCGGGATCTCGAGCTTCGTATCGTTTTTAATCAAAGCCGAAATTGGCGATTCTGTTTATTTGTGAACGCTTTCGTTCTTTGAACTGGTGGCCGTTGAGAAATCACAGTGCAGATACGTCACTCCCCCATCACTTAGACAAAATCATATGGTTATTTATGTGATTTTGGGGTATTGCTTTGGTATTTCTTGTAACTCTTGTGTTTCTATTGTTGGGTCGTCACCTTTTGTGTTATTGTATTTTATAAGTATTCTTTTACGTATTTCCTTTAATTTATAAAGTAGGTACAGTGATATACTTAATATTAAGAGACCCAGTGTTACAATTACAATTATTTTGTAAATCTGGTTTTCTTTATTTTGTTCAAAAAATATTTCTTTTGCTTGTATGTATGATATTGGGTCTAATTTGGTGACATTATTTCTTGTGTATATGTTTTGTGTGTAGTCAGAATTATAATTGCTTATGGATAAATCGTTAATTGCAATTGAGCAATTGTGTATTTTGATCATATTGTTTCCTTCAATTACAATTTCATTTTTAATACAATTTTGATTTAGTATAGATTTTGACAAATTCCGTGTAACTATAATATTTGGTTCGACATAATTAATTTGGGTAGTTAATAGCGTTTTGTGTACTAGTATATGTTTGATTACCGAGACCTAAAAGACATGTGTTGGTAACAGTTTTTTTTTGTTTCTTTATTATACAAACTATTTCTGTATACGTAATATTTGTTTTGGGTGTTATCTTGTAATATTTTATTATTTTCATCTGGATAAGGTAATATTTTGTATACGGGAAGTTTCTTTATTTCTCTGGGTATGTGGGATATAATTCTAATTTCGTTTGAATCTGACCTAAGCCAAGTTGAGGCTTTTATGTTCAGAAGTATCTCAGAATTAATGTTTGTCCTAATTATGATAATGTTTATTCCTAATCTTGCTAACTGCATTCCCATTTCCAGGTCTTCAATGTATTCTGCGAAATGTTCTAAATTAAATACCAATAATTCAAGAATTTTTTCGTTTTCGTTGTATTCGAGATGCTTGTTTATTATATCGATGCCTTTGTTAACTGTATCGATTATATTATTTAGTTCGTTTACCTGTACACTGTTTTGAGCTATTACATTGATTTTTTCTTCTAATTCTTCTTTATCATTATTATCCAATGTTCCAAAAAGATATTTGTAAGCTGTTCCTACAAAATTAGCTAATCATCTTTTGTTTCTCCTAACAATTATTAACCCATTCATTTCTCTTTGTAGTTTTTCCGTTAAGTATTTAATCTGTTTTATTTCCTTAAAGCCAAACGCTTGTGATAGAAAATTTTTGTATGTTTCTTCCGTTTTTGTAATATTAATTGTGAGGCAATGGTATTCAAAACTATCTGGGATGTTGATTGTGTCGGTCAAAAATAACAAATAGCCATTGTATGATTTTATAGGGTTAATTTCTATAAATTAGTTGTTACCCATTGGCATCATTAATATTAACGTTGATGTCAGAAAGATAAAAGTCAAAGCGCTGGGTCTTGATCTGGGTCCTCCTGCAAATATTTACTTTTATTAACTTTCTTTTGTCTCTGGAAGTTTGTTTTGTAATGTTTTATTTTTCGATCTCTGTTAGTTTCCTCAAAATTATCATTATCTATTTGTTTTATATTTCCTGTCTTTTTATAAGGATTGTGTAACTTCCCTTGAATTATGGAAGCCTTTCTAAATTTGGTATTTACCTCAAATTTTTGTCGTTTTTTATTAAGTTGTTCTATTTTAGCTTCTTTTATAATTTGGCTATTATATGCAATGGTACCTGCATAAATAAAAATATTAGCTGGTGTTCTACCTGTTGCATTGTGTTTTATTTATGATTGTAAGTATACAGGATTACTTCCATTTTGATAAGTTTATTTTCCGTATTGTCGCTGGTCTCGATCACACGTATTTTTTCGTTAATTGTTTTGTGTAATCTTTCTACATCTGATACTCCATTTTTGTTGTTATCTGAATATGTACGTTTTCTGCGTCCAGCCAATTTTTAAGCGATATACTCATAAAAGCACTATCCCTATCTGTTTTCAAGGTTCTGGGTTTTCCCATTGAATTAAATATTCGAAAAAGTCCTCTTTTAACTTCCATCCAGTCCTTTCCGTTTAATTCAATCGCGCTTCCAAATTTGGAGTATAAATCAGTACAAGTTAGGTAATTATACCCGTTACTCGTAGAGTAAAAGGGTATACTAGATTCGTCGGAAAGTATGTAACAGGCAAAAGGAAGCGTTTCCGACCCTATAAAGTATATATATTCTTGATCAGGATCACTAGCCGAGTCGATCTAGCCATGTCCGTCTGTCGTCCGTCCGGATGAACGCTGAGATCTCGGAAACTATAAGAGCTACAATACTGGGATTAGGCATGCAGATTCCTGAGACTCCTGCGCAGCGCAAGTTTGTTTCAGTAGAGTGCCACGCCCACTCTAACGCCCACAAACCGCCCAAAGCTGTGGCTCCTACAGTTTTGATGCTAGAGTAAAAATTCAAACTGAAATGAATTGTTCTCATCAATACCTATCTAAAGCATAAAAACAGGTTACCACGCCCACTCTAACGCCCACAAACCGCGCAAAACTGTGGCGCCCACAATTTTCATTTCCAAAATCTGGACAAGTCAGTATGGGATCGTTTACAATAAGATGTTTTAATTTATTGAATGCCGCAATAAATGTATCATCCTTGAATGTCACTTTAGAACCAGCTTTTAAACATTTAGTTAAAGGCTTTGAAATGTCTGCGAAGTTTGTAATGAATTTTCTGTAATAACCGCAAAGACCAAGAAATGATTTTATTTCTTTTGAGTTTTGGGAATTGGAAATTTATTGATTGCCTTAACCTTTTCAGGATTTGGCATTACACCGTTTGGTCCAACTATGTGTCCCAAAAATTCGGTTTCTTTTTACAAAAATTCACATTTGTCTTGTTGTAATTATACCCGTTACTCGTAGAGTAAAAGGGTATACTAGATTCGTCGGAAAGTATGTAACAGGCAGAAGGAAGCGTTTCCGACCCCATAAAGTATATATATTCTTGATCAGGATCACTAGCCGAGTCGATCTAGCCATGTCCGTCTGTCCGTCTGTCCGTCTGTCCGTCTGTCCGTCTGTCCGTCTGTCCGTCTGTCCGTCTGTCCGTCTGTCTGTCCGGATGAACGCTGAGATCTTGGAAACTATGAGAGCTAGGCTATTGAGATTTGGCGAGCAGATTCCTGAGCTTCTTACGCAGCGCAAGTTTGTTTCAGTAGAGTGCCACGCCCACTCTAACGCCCACAAACCGCCCAAAACTGTGGCTTCTACAGTTTTGATGCTAGAGTAAAAATTTAAACTGAAATGAATTGTTCTCATCAATACCTATCGATTGACCCAAAAAAAAAGTTTGCCACGCCCACTTTAACGCCCACAAACCGCCCACAAACTTCAAAAAACCGTAAATATGAACGCGGATATCTCGGAAACTATCAAAGATAGAGTATTGGGATTTCAGATTTAGATTCCGTAGCCTTGTACGCAGCGCAGGTTTGTTATGCGAATATGCCACGCCCACTCTAACGCCCACAAACCGCCCAAGCCTGTGGCGCCCACAATTTTTATGCTAGATAACAAATTTTAACTGAAATGTATTGGTCTCGTCAATACCTATCGATTGATCCAAAAAAAAATTTGCCACGCCTACCCTAACGCCCACAATGCTTAAATCTGTCTTCCGCCGGTAGGTGGCGCACTTAAATCTCGCTTTGCTGCTTGCATATCTCCATTTCCCTTTGGTCCCTTTAGCTGAGTAACGGGTATCTGATAGTCGAGGTACTCGACTATAGCGTTCTTCCTTGTTTTAGATTAGCGTTTTTAAGTTTTTCAAAAACAATTTTTAATGAAGTAAGGTGTTCGTCAAGGGACGTAGAGAAAACAATTATATCGTCCAAGTATACAAGGCAATGCTTGTTTATTAATTCACGAAGGACATTGTTCATGCATCGCTGAAAAGTTGCAGGTGCATTTTTTAATCCAAATGGCATTCGTGTGTACACGTAGTGTCCGTACTTTGTGGAAAACGCTGTTTTGTTTATGGAATTTTGGTCCATTTCGATCTGGTGGAAACCTTTAGCCAAATCAATGGTGGTAAAGTATTGACACCGTCCTAGCTTGCCTAGTATTTCGTCCATATTGGGAATGGGAATTTATCACTAATAGTGATCTCATTTAAGCCCCTATAATCTACTACAAGTCTAAATTTTTGTTTACCTGAAGCATCTTTCTTTTTTGGTACTATCCACAATGGGCTGCAATAAGGTGATTGGCTGTGCCTAATTATTCTTTGCTTTAACATATCCTGTATTTGAGACTCAACTTCTTTTTTAAATGAAAAAGGATACCCATACGGTTTTTTATAAATTGGATTTTCATGATGAGTTTTTATTTTATGCTTAACAACATTCGTAAAGGTCAAATTCTCACCATCACGATATTGAATGCATTTATATTGGTTAATTAATTTTAATAATTTAACTTTTTCTTCTTCATTAAGGTGTTCTAAACGATAATTTTTTCCCTCTGCCAATTCATTTTGAACAGCATAATTTATTTCATCAGTATAATTTTTTGATTTTAGCAATGCCTCAAAGTCATTTATTTGTGTTGCATTTTTCAAACTATTGTTTTTGTGTAAAAAAATGCGCCCACTAATAGTAGTGCGATTATTTAAATAATCAATATTTGCCTGGTTTGCCTCTAGTAACTTTCGTCCTAGTAGTATGTCATAATTGAAAGAAAATTCGTGAATATAAATTATTTGTTCTTGAGTAAATAAACTATTAGATGCAACTTTTACAAATTCATTTAGTTCATAATGACCTGTCATAGTGCGTATGATTGTCGGATCTTTATATATGCTCCCGTTAAGAAAATTCTTTTTCATTAAGTTGATTGATGATCCGGTATCGACGAGGCAACGATAATTATGATTATTTATAGTTATTTCTATGTATGTAATTGGTCCGAGGCTTGCATTTGAAAATTTTCATTTTCATCATAAACATCTTCTTTGTACTCTTTATTTTGTTGATAATTTTCGTCTACTTGCATTCTTGATTGTCCACTATTACTTTCTCTGACTCTCTTTTGTGATTGGTTGGGTACTGAGCCCAATCGTCCACTTGGCTGTTGGCTTTGATTCATTGTATTATTTTGCTGTCCCTGAATTAAATTTCTTCGAAACTCTTGGTAACTTCCCCTATTTTGGTCAAACGTATTATTTCTGTTATTCGATTGGAACCTATAATTTTGTGGAACCATTCATTGGGGTTGATTGGGGTGTGGTTGAATTGAAAGAGCTGGGTCAGGATTAAATTGTTGGGTGTTGTACAAATTAGTGTAAGGGTAGGGGTTACGTGTAAAATTAGTTTGTTGTTGCTTTTGAATTTTATTAACATTGATGTTATAATGTTTTAAATTTTCATTTTCTTCGTATAGCCCTTCTTGCTGAGCCGCTTGTTTCAGTTTAAGTAATGTCGAAATATCGCTTCTTGCTAATGTCATAAAAATTCTGTCAGGTAATTTTCGTTGTATTAGGTTCTATGTAGTCCTAAACATTGCTTCTGTGTACAATATTAATTAATTTGGACTTCCCTCAAGTTCTAATTTGTTGCCTATAACTAACTGTTTAAGCTCGATCTCATTAAAAAAATTTCTTAGGTTACCTTGAAAATTAGTATTGTATAATCGCCTTAATAGTTCCTCCACAGGGGTTTGCGTTTTTACTCGCCGATTAGGGCTGCTCTAAGATCTGGCCAGTTGTTGACTTGTAGAACTTGCAGAATCCTCTGGAGAACTTGCAGAATCCTCTGGGCATCACCGGTGATTTGAAGTTCAATTGCTCCAAATATAACGCTTGTCTGTCGATACAGACGCAAAAGGTAGTTAACTCTTCTGACAAAGGTTCCTAGGGTAGATGGATCTCCTTCAAACGTTGGAATATTCCGGATCTGGAACAAAAGCTCATTTAAGTTTTGCTCCGTCAATGGATTGGGTGCCACACCAATTTGTGGTTGCCCTTGAGCTGGTGGTTGTTGGTTCATTTTGTTGTGTTTAATTAAATTCCACTCAACTTTATTACTGACCGAATTGGATTTATTCAGTAGTCGATTGAAATTTAATTTATAATAATATTTTTTCAGTGCCTTTAATTTGCACTTAGGTTCTTTTGGGGATCTCTTAGTTGCACTTCCGAGCTAGTCGAATAAATTGGTTACTTGTGGGCAATTCCGCGCGCTGATCTGGATATCCTAGTAGTTTAGAAATATCCTTTTAATTGATCAGTAAGCTCCCGACTTTGTTTTTTTGCAAGGATATTTTTTTTTAAAGAGATCCTACCGACTGCGAATAAAAAAATCAGGAGAAACCTTTTTATTTGTTGGTTATTCTTTATTAGAACGTTGGAAAAAGTCTAATTGTATGTTACAGAATTTGTTAGAATGAAACCTCGGTTTGCGTCTTAGAATTTACTGTTAGTGCATTAGGTGACGCAATCGCAAGTGGATGATGCGATCGCCACTTCTTTGTTTATGTTTACATAATTCGGTCTTATTAGATTTTGCGATTATACTTGATTTTCACGTTTATGGAATTACGTCATTGTTGACGTTCGGACTTAATCAATTTTCTTTGTTTGTTTGCATTGCGGGATTTCGAGCTTCTGTATCGTTTTTAATCAAAGCCGAAATTGGCGATTCTGTTTATTTGTGAACGGTTTCGTTCTTTGAACTGGTGGCCGTTGAGAAATCGCAGTGCAGATACGTCACTATATATATGTGTATATCATTATAGTCGTCCGATTTTTATAAAATTAAATTCGAAATTCAGGACTAATTAAAAAATGTTATATCCAAGCGTAGGAGGTTATATGTTAAACAAGAAAGGAAGTTTACTTCGGCAAGCTAGGGTTTGTATACCCTTGCAGTTATAATTTTTAAGTTTAATTCGAAATTCTTAAAAAAACAAATAATGATATTCCCAATAAAAACACAGAAGCTATAATTTGTTTCATATTATTTTCGCACTAATTTTCCGACCGTTCCTATGGCAGCTATATGATATAGTCGTCCGATTTTAATAAAATAAAATTCGAAAGTCGGACTATAGTCCGACACACTCAGACCTCAATGGGTCCATTGTGATACCGCATGATCTCGTTTTTTTTTTCCTTCTCTAGGGTCCCGTTTCTAGTAGTTTCAACCTGTGTTAAGCTGATCAGCATGTCTTCCACCCGGAGGATTTAATAAAGGTACTTATGTTTTTGAGATTAATCTCCGATATTTCGGTAAGATCGTCGATAAAGGTACTTCTTAAGTGTTTCAGTCTGAGTCTGCATAGGGCTGGGCAGAAGCAGAGAAGGTGTTCTACCGTTTCCACTTCTTCCTCATCCCTACAGCTTCTGCAGAAATCATTTTGCGGGGCTTTTAGCCTGCCGGCATGTGCGCCAACAAGCCAGTGGCCTGTAAGAGCTCGAATCAACAAGCCACAGTCTGTGCGGCTGAGTTTCAGTAACTCCGAGGTTTTTTTGTTGTTTATCACAGGCCATGTCTGGTGAGAGATACTACACTGTGGTGCGTTTTGCCAATGGGTGTTGTTTTTATATTTAGCTTGCAAGTAGCCATGGGCATACCGACATTCTCCTCTCCTGGGAGGAGAGGCTTGGTGGTGCCCTGCCTGGCTAATTCGTCCGCTATGCAGTTGCCTACGATGTCCCGGTGACCCGGAACCCATATTAGGCTGATAGTAAACTGATTTGCCATCACGTGGAGAGATCTGCGACAGTCTGCTATTGTACGGGAGTTGGTGTTTGTCGAGTAGATCGATTTAATAGCCGCTTGGCTGTTACTATATATGTTTAGGTGTCCTCTTTGGAGGCTAAAGTTCCCTAAACAGGTTAGAGCTTCTTTTATAGCGTGGAGCCTGAATGAAGGGAGCATGAATGACTTCCTGATAACTAATTGTTCGGAGTATACAACTCCGCCAACGTGTCCTTCCAATTTGGAGCCATCTGTATAGAAACAGATTGCGTCAGTCGTGCCCGGTCGGCCATGCTCCCATTCCTCTCTATCAGGAATCAGGGCCTCAAAGGGTGTGTGACTATATTCAATGGACTTGCATAGATCCGTGATCTTCGGAATCGATTTATCATGCTGGAGAATTTTAGCATGGCCATAAAATTGGGGTTTCCACTGCCCTATGTCCCTCAGTCGATTAGCTGCCGATTTGGCCCTTTCCATGCCTGCTAAGTCCAGACTAGGGAGGTTCAAGATCGCATTCAGCGCTTTATTCGGGGTGGTTCGAAGGGCTAAACTAATACACAAAGCCGCCATTCGCTGTACTTTGTATAGAGGAGTCAGTCATTGTTTGTGCAAGGCGGTCCACCACAGAGCCACTCCGTACAGTAGGATTGGCTTGACTACCGCTGTGTATATCCAGTTGACTATTCTAGGGGATATGCCCCATCTTAGCCCAATTGCTTTTTTGTTGTTTGTTGTTTAAGCCCCATTTGAGGCGCTTATCTAGTACTAACCCCAAGTACCTGGCGTAATCGCTAAAAGAGAGATTACAATTGTTTAAATTGGGTGGGTTAAGTTGTGGAATTTTGTATCTATTTGTAAATAGAACAAGTTCCGTTTTCGAGGGATTTACCCCGAGTCCGTTCGTTATCGTCCATTCCGATAGTATTTTAAGTTTAGCGGTCATAAGATCGCAAAGTGTTTGTGGATATTTTCCATTAATGATGATGGCGACGACCTGACAACCTCCTCTTTCCAGAATCCGCAGTAGTTTATTTACTGCGATATTCCACAAGAGAGGTGATAGTACACCTCCTTGCGGGGTGCCTCTGTTCACTAGTCTAGTCTGGGTTGAGGTCCCTAGTGTGGCTGTGACCATTCTGCTTATCAGAAATTTATGGATTAGCCTCACCATTGGCGGCTCAACCCCTAGTTCTGTGAGAGATTCTGTTATAGCAGTGGGGAGCACGTTATTGAAGGCTCCCTCTATATCCAGGAAGGCGATCAGTGTGTATTCCTTGATGCTGAGTTACTTATCGATGCTGCTTACCACCAAGTGTAGCGGCGATTCGGTTGACTTACCTTTGGTATAAGCGAGCTGTGCTTCTGATATTTGTGTCGGGTCTACGGTGGCCCTTATGTGTAGGCTTATCAATCTTTCAAAGGTCTTAAGCAGGAATGATGTTAGGCTTTTTGGCCTAAAATCGTTTGCTCTGGTGTGAGTGGCCTTCCCTGCCTTGGGAATGAAAACCACCTTTGTTTCTTGCCATGCTGTTGGTAGTTCTCCTACCGCCAGGATCGATTGGAAGATTTTTTTCAACCAGCTTATGGCTATTTGTTCTGCTTGTTGGATGTGAGCCGGTGTTATCCCGTCCGGTCCCGGCGATTTGTATTGTTTGAAACTATGAATGGACCATTTTATGTTGCGGTCTGATAGGAGTGGATCTAATTCGATTCCCTCTCCTGCTCCTCTTTTAGGAGGATGACCTGTTTGTTGGCTCCCCGGGAAGTGAGCGTCTAGGAGCAGATCCAAGGACTCTTTACTGGAGTCCGACCATGATCCATTTGCTTTTTGAAGATAGCCCAATTTTCCTGAGCCTTGCGGCATCAGTTGTTTTTTCTATGTCAGAGCAGAAGGTCTGCCATGCCGTTCGTTTTGCTCTTCTAATGGCCTTTTTGTAAGAGGCTAGTTCATACAAGGTGAGTTCCAAAGTAAACAGGACTTTTTGAATGTAGCGCCCTCTAGTGGCGCCATCTATGTGTCAACTTGTGCGTTAGAATCTGCTATCGTTTATCGACTTCCATTAAAAATTTCATGACATTTCATCTATTGAAAGTGAGGTTATTGCGTTTTAAGTGTCAGTATGTTTTTGTCATCAGTGCGAAAATGAGCTTCGAACAAAGAGCCAACATTAAATTTAGTTTTAAAATTGGTAAAACTTTTACCGATACGTTTTAATTGATGAAACAAGTTTATGGCGATGATTGCCTATCCCGTAGCAGAATGCACGAGTGGTTTCAACGTTTTCAAAGTGGTCGTGAGGACATAAATGACGGACAAGCCGAAACCCAAAAAATCGCGCCTGAAGAAGTCAAAAGTGAAGACAATGCTGATTTGTTTTTATGATTCCAAGGGTATTGTCCACCAAGAATTTTTTCCACCCGGCCAAAACGTTAATGCGGTATTTTACCTTGGAGTTTTGAAGCGTTTGGTGCGCCGAATTCGACGTGTTCGGCCCGAATATCGCGAAGATGGAAGTTGGCGTTTGTTGCACGATAATGCGCCGTCTCATCGATCGACGCTTGTGTCCGACTATTTGACCAAAAATCACATTTTAACCATTAACCACTCCCCGTATTCACCTGATATGGCACCGTGCGACTTCTACCTTTTCGGAAAAATGCATTTGCCGATAAAAGGAAAGCGTTATGCAGACATAGAGGCCATTCAAAAGTCTTGCACCGGGATACTGGCGGCCATACCGGGCAACGTGCTAAAACACTCGTTCGACATGCTTTTGGACCGTGCAAAACGCTGTATTAAAGCAGAAGGAGACTATTTTGAATAAAATAAATTGATTTTGCCGAAAAAACTATTTGTTCTGTCTTTTTTTTTAAAAGTCCTGTTTACTTTGGAACTCACCTTGTACTTATAGTTCAGCCAGTTAGTGTCCTCATTTCCCGCCTTTGCTAAACAGACATCTGCAGTTGGTTCTGAGGATTGGTAGTTGTTGGGTCCACCAGGGGGGTTTTTTCCTTCCCCTTGGTTTCCCTGTGGGGCATGCCACTTTGAAGGCAGTGTTGCATGCCTCTGTGAATTTATATACTGTTCCGTCCAGCTCTTGTGGGTTTGTGATGCTTTCTGACGGTTCCATATATTATTCGTCAGAACTTCTTTGTACCTGTGCCGGTCGGCTCGTCTGGGGTTAGCGAAACTGACCGGCAAGGGCGAGTCAAGGGACAATACGGTTTCTATGAATCTATGGTCCGAAAAGGAGTGCTCGTCAGAGACTGCCCAGTTTTTGACTGCGCCTACGAGTGAGTCTGATACCAAAGTTAGATCTATTATCGTTTGACAAGCTTTAGTTACGAGTCTAGGGACATTGCCCCTATTGCATAAGAATAGGTTCGAATTTAGAATAAAATCAAAAGAGACTCACCTCTGTCGTTGTTGTTTGGGCAACCCCACTGGGTGTGATGGGCGTTGGCGTCACAGCCTATTACCAAACCTTTTCTGAGCTTTTTGCATTCCTCTGCCAGTCCTCTGACCAGCGCATCTGGGGGATTTTCCTTTTCAAAGGCCAAGTAGGCCGATAGGACCCTTATAGAGGCACTTTGCAGCTCCAGGCTTACTGCGGTGTTGTCTCCGTTGCTGTAATTGCGAAGTAGAAATATACTAAGATGCCATTTGGCTAATATGCAGGTTCGAGTTTTACCTTCTTTGGGGTCAATCATAAGCTTGTATTCCTTTGTTCCTAGTCCAGCAACCTTGCCTCCTACTACCCAAGGTTCCTGTACAAGGAATAGGTCGGCTCCGCCTTTGGTCAGGCGAAGTAGAAGTGCAGCAGACGCTGCTTTACTGTGGTGAAGGTTTATTTGTAGAAGTCTTAGTGACATCTACAGCTTCAACCTCCACCACAGTGACGTCGGAATCCTCTGTATCGCTGAGGTCTACGTCCTCGATAGCCGGTCCGAGCGCTCGCATCTCTCTGCTTAGCGACAAATCGGTGGAGTAGCCGTCCTCCGGCCCACCATGTGCCTCCAACTCTTCAGCAAGCACCTGCTCGGCTGGGTTGCCGGCAGAGCTACTAGCGTCGTTGGAGTCGCCCTTATACACCTTGATGTGTATCGCACTGAACCCGAAGTTCAGCACTTCTCGAGCAGTCTCGATCGGAGCAGCTGGCTTCTTGTTCAGGACCAACACCGCCTGGTTGACGTCCCCTTTACGCTCCTCCACCTTGACGACTTTCCAGTCCTTCGTGGGGAGGTGCGGGTTGCATTCTTGCAACATGAAGAGGATGTCCTCCGGCGCCTTGATCGCAGCTGGAAGCCAGATCCTGGCTCGGGGTCTACTGGGGACATCGCACCAGTCAAGGGCAACGATGTTCGCCCCTTCGTATACCTCGCCGAGCTTGCTCGTCGCCTGTTTATACATGTCAGCCGACCGCTGACTGTCGCAGGCCACCACCTTGACGCTGCCCCGGTACCAGCCCGCATCCATGCGGCAGGGCGAGGTGCCTGGCTTCTCCCGTACCATGCGCAGGCAAATGAGGGAAAGGTGGGACTTCACTGCCTTCCACTTGTTCCTGGGGATCCTGCCCTCCGGATTTCCCCTGTCAATTAGGCCGAGTAGGACACGGTTCTTCGTGATTTCGGCGATCGAGACCGATGGCTGGATCTTAGATCTCTTCGCCGATGGTCAGGGTAGTTCGAGGGATCGCTGCCTTTTCGCCTGAGTCCCTTCTTGAGTGGGCTTATCCCGCCCATAGTAAGGAAGCATCTTCCTTGCCCACTCTACCTGTTTTAGCCATTCAGGCGAAGGTGTGGCAACGGTGCTCCTAGCATGTGAGCGCAGAGTCTGGGCGGCAGTCCGCCTTTCTGCGTATGTATATTTGTTAGCACCAGCGGGTGGGCCGAGCGCCTTGGCAGTGCCTACCGCTGCTTTCGGCGCAGATGCGCACGTGGCGGAGGCGCCCATCATCCCCAGTTTGGGATGCGGCCCATTCTGGACCGTGCTGGTATGGATGGTGGAACCAGTGTTCAGCTTATCCATGAGAGTACCCGTCTCTGCGTTTTGTGTTGTGTTATTTGTTTTCTTAATCTGTTCCATATATTTGGTCCCACGAGTTGCGGAGAAGGGGAAAAGTCCGCCCGGGCAGAGATCTGCGATGCCCGGGTAGGGCGATAGTTAGAACAGGGGGTCGCCATGTCCCTGAGCACACCGTTTGAGACTGGGCTAGTTTTTGATCCGGGCCCCCAGCCTGGCTGACTCTTGGCACGGTCCGTATAACACCGTAGTTCGGCCCGGAGTGAGATGTTGTTTGGGAGGGGAGATGGGTAGGTGTTGTTTTGGGAGTGGGTTTGTGTAAAGCAACTATTTAGATGCGTCTGAACAACTCGCATCGTCGGTATTGCTTCGTTGCACTTACCCGCTGGCTGTCCGGGACTGTTTATTTACTGGGGTTTCCGTCCACGATTCCGTGTTTGACTTCTCCCACCAGCTTATTCACAGTTGGCCTCGAGAGAGGTCGTCCGCTATCCGTAAACTGCGACCCGCTCGGTTGCCCCAGCTAGGCGACTTTGGAACCATCTCACAAGTTCCTCAGCCGAGCTATAATTTTTTAAAATTTGTTTTCCGATTATTCTAATGGGAGCTATAAGATTTAGTTGTCCGAACCGGCTGGTTCCGACTAATACACTACCTGCAAAAGAAATAAAACTTTTGGAAGAGTTTCAGTCCGATAGCTTTAAAACTGGGAGACTAGTTTGCGTAGAAACGGGCGGACAGACGGACATGGCTTGATCGACTCGTCTAGTGATGCTGATCAAGAATATATATACTTTATGGGGTCGGAAACGTTTCCTTCACTGCGTTGCAAACTTCTGACTGATATCATAATACCCTCTGGAAGGGTATAACAAGAAAGGAAGCTAACTTTGGCAAGTCGAAGTTTCTATACCTTTGCAGTTCGTTACCGTGGGAGCATTGTATGTACAAACCTTTTATGATTTTACGAAAACTAAAAACTACCCTTCAGTTCTGCAGTAGGGACGGTGTGACATGTCAGAAGGCAAAGAGCATCCTCTTTTTTTTGTGCCTAAAACGCTATGCCGTTGTTGATGTCAGCAGAGAAGTCTGCGCGAGAAAACGGTCGTGAAACAAAGATAGGCAGACATTCGGAGGTTCCCCCTCTTTCTTTGTCTTATAATCTGCCTGCATTCGGCGCTCTCAGAGACAAATTTCGGCCGGTCCGTTCTTTTTTTTCGTCTCTCCGTTATGTTCGGCTAGCGACTAACATTTTGTGGGAAAAATTTTTGTGGAGCAGTGTGACATGTGAATGCCCTAATATTTTAGGAGCATTATTGTATATCGAAAAAATCAACTCATATTTTTGTATAAAAGTCAATTATTTGATTATAGCAAAATTCAGGAAATTGAATTTAACTATAATGTTATGTTTACGTATTATACATGTAAGATAATTGGATATTATCTGTAGTTTATTAATAAAGTTTAGGAATATAATAGTTTGTACATATAAGAGTTACATAAGTTTTGATATTGATTATCGCGACTTTTCAACTGATTTTGCGACTGAAATTACTACTTTTTGACCAACGACTTTGTCTCACAACTTCTCTGTCTCTTGATTCGGCTGATGGTGGTGGACTATCGAATATCATTTTAGAACGCAGCGTGATAAAGACTGCCAACCTATGTCCAATCTACCACCTCACATTCGGCCATCCTGCAAAACATCTGTCCCAGATGCCTCGTCCTCTTCAGTTGAAAGGTTTTCATCTTCGTCCTCGTTGCTAGCATAGCGCCACAGCTTCATGAAGTCAGCGCTAGTAGACGTCTGTAGTGGACCCTCAAAATCGGCTGCTTTCTTTACATCATACCTGCCGTTGCGTTTAACCTGTATGACTTCATATGGCCCCATGTATTTGTTGGCAAACTTTTTGCCGGTTATAAACTGCGTCACCTTGATGGCAACCAGATCACCTAACTGATAACCATGACGTCCTTTTCTCTTCTTGTCAAAGTTCTTCTTGTAGATCTCTTGAGCTTTTTCGATTTGGTGACGAGTTTCTTTCCAAATTTCGTTGCGTTCTACTTGTTGATTTATTATCATCTCATCTTCAAGGATCTTAAGGAGTTCGGCACTAGAGTTGTTTCTCATTCGCATCCCAAACATAACTTCGAATGGCGTGAAGCTAGTTGATGCGTGGACATGTGCATTTATGGCCTGCTGTACTTGTGATGTGTATTTATACCACTTTGCGGGCTCCGATGCTGACATTTTTGAGAGTACTGAAATAATTACTCTGTTGACCCGTTTGATTTGTCCGTTGCCCCTTGGCACACCGGCTGTAGTCTCAATGTGATCAATATTTTTCGCTGTGCAGAATTCCTTGAAAGAGTGTGATGAAAATGCAGCTCCTTTATCGCTGATGATTCTCTGTGGGCTGTCAAATATTGAGACCCAGGACTCCAAGTGTTTGATAACTTCCTCTGCGTTCGTTGACTTAGTGGGAAACAACCAAGTGTATTTAGAAAAATGTAGCGGTAGCTTTATGATGTCATGTCTAATGAGCACATATAATCCACATGAAGCGTTGAAAGGGGAGTATCTCCTTTGTTTATAGCGTGCAATAAGTCGTCCTGCTTCCCCAATTTCTGATTATGTGTGAAGCACTCGATACAGTTGGAAATAGTCTGCTTTACTTTCTTCTCAAGGTGGGAAATGTGGAAATCCTGCTGGATTGGATGGGTGTGTGTCCAAAGTTATGCGAACTTGTTATAATCTCTTTCTCCATGCATTTTGGTACAGCTAAAAGTTCTTGCCCATTTACTTGCTTGTACATAAAGTTGTATCTGATTTTATAATCGGCATACGGTCCATGCCTCAAAATTTCCCGAACAGCCATTAAATGTTCACGATCATTATAGGGAAACGACTAAGGCTGTCGACATGTTGCATTCTAGTTCCTGCGCGATGCTCCACGTTGAAGGTAAAGTCTTGCAAGTACATCAACCACGGCGTAACTTCTCGAGGGACATCTTTTTTTGAGATCGTCTGCTTGAAAGTTGCACAATCCGTTACCAGGTCAAACTCAATACCCAGCAAATAGTGGCGAAGTCTCTTTGTTGCTAAGAAAGCTGCCTTTACCTCAAGCACGTAACTGGTGGCTTTTTCTTCTTGTGGTGTGGTTTTCTTACTCCAGTAAAAAACGGGGTGCCACTTTCCAGCATGTTGTTGCAGCAGCGTTCCACCGAAGCCATGTTTTGAAGCATCAACGTGTAGTTGAGTTTTGGCGCCTTGACTCCAAACCTTCAGGACTGGCTATGAGTGCTGCTTTTAATTGATCAACGGCTTGTTTCTGTTCTCCTTCTATTTTGAAAACAGCATTCTTTCTTAGCAGCTGCGTTAAGGGTTTAGCAATAAAGGCGTAATCCTTAACAAACTTGCGAAAATACCCTGTTAAACCGAGGAATGCCTGTATACCTCTGATGTTGACCGGCATAGGAAAGTTCTTGACTGCCTTATCTGGCCATTTTCTATTTCGTACCCAAGAAAATTGATAAGCTGTTTTAGAAAGTGACATTTAGACCACTTTATATCAAGACCGTACTGCTGGGCCTGCTTCAAGACGCGTTCCATGTTGCTTAGACATTCATCGACTGTTTGTCCAAAAACAACAATGTCATCGATGTACATTTCCATAATACCTGCATTTATCAGCTGTTGAAAGATATATGTGACATACCTTATAAAAACTGCGGGAGAATTGCAATACCCGAATGGTGCTCTGTTGAATTTGAATTGACCCTCTTTGGTCACGAATGCAGTGTATTTTCGGCTGGCATCATCAATTTCGACTTGGAAAAATCCATTTTTGAGATCGAAGACTGAAAAATATTTCGCATTTTGCATCTTGTCAAGCACTTCGTCTATGAGTGGAACTGGGAATCGATCTTTAAGAACCTTGGTGTTTAATATACGGTAATCTATGCACAGTCTGTATGTCTTATCCTTCTTCTTGGCCAGCACAACTTTACTAGCAACATCTGAATACGACTCTCTTACAATTCCCAGCTGCAGCCATTCCTCCACCTGTTTGCGAATTATTTCCCTTTCTGCTGCTGAAGATCGGCTTGGATGTTCTCTAAAAGCTATGTTGGTGCAATTAGGGATGATTGTCATCATTACAGGGCAGGTTAGCTTCACGTCAGACGGCTTGTAGTCATCAACCATTTGCTTGACTGCTGTTTTGTATTCGCCTGGAACGTCTAGCTCTAATTCATGACTCACCACATTGTAAATGTTATGGTCATTCTCGGCAACGGTGTCATCTCCTCGTACAACAGTAAACTTTTTTAAGAAGTCGAATCCAATAATGATGTTCACATTAATTTTGGTGTCGGGAACAATGAGAAACCTATGTAGCGTTTGCATGCCATCTACCTCCACGTCGACATTCAGTGCCCGTACAGTTTTGCAAAACTTTTCTGCAGGGGGATTTCAGCGAACTTATCCTTGTAGGTCCTCATACGCATAAGCGACACATCAGCTCCAGTGTCTACTAGGCATGCCACACTCTTTTTGTTGATCGCTAGTACTTTCTCCCTCGACTCGCTGATTACACCGATAATTGGCTTTTCACCTGGACAATTCCTTGAAGTATGCCCACCTCCGTTACATTTAAAGCATTTCGTCTCCTCTTTACATTCGGCTCTCATATGCTCAGTTGAGCCGCAATTGAAGCAATGCCTCTGGCTCTGATTTTGTTTCTGATCGAAACGCTTTACTGGTTTTCCTGCTTTACCTAGGTCATTCTGATTCACTGCTTGCTTGCGCTGTATATTGGATTTCGTCATCATCTCGATCGTTTCAAATCGACTTCGTAGCTCCTTGAAAGTTGTCGCACTATATAGAGGGTATTTGAGATCGTCACGAAGCTTTAATCCATCTGCGATATATTGGATCACCGACTCATCCTCCACAATTCCAAGAGCTGCTATCTTACGCATATGCAAAACATATTCGTGGAAATTCTCGTTGTCGTTTTTCTTTCGCTCTCGAAGCTGCTTGTGTACTTCAGCACTGGTCAGCGTCTTATCAAATTCGTCCAAAAGTACTTCGCATAGGGTATCATAGTCCGAAACAGTGGTGGACTCCAGGAATAACATTGCAGTTCCCTTCATTTTCATACGAGCGTTCACATATTTTTGCTTCAACGTTAGCTCGTAGGCACTGGCGTTTTCGTTGAAACATTTAAGCCACTGTCTAATTGGAATTGACACTCCAACAAAATCGGGGACAACTTTAGAGAAGCTCTCAATTGGAACAACGGTCCTGCTTGAATCACTTTGCCTAATTTTTGTAGCAAGCAGTCTTAGCACTTCGCTCAACTCGCTGCTGTTGGTGCAGACTTCTTCGCGATTATTGTTGTATTTCAGCTCCTGTTGAAATTCAGCTTCGTGTGTTAAATCACTACTACTAGCGAACTTAACTTTCTCCTCTATATTATTTCCCTTCTCTTCCTCGTCAGGCGGCACGAAGAAAGTATGATTCATATTCACCACTGCTGCTGCATTTTGCGAATCTTCTGGTTTCATTTGTTTTCCACCTGGACTGCATTTTTTGTTCTTTTTCGCGGAGCGAAGCATTTTTACCAACTTCTTTGCAATGTCAAATTCAAAGTGTTCGGTTTTTCCCCGAAATCAAACGACGTTCACTCACACCAACAGATTTTTTACTTGCTCGACGGTTGAGCCCCCATGTAAGATAATTGGATATTATCTGTAGTTTATTAATAAAGTTTAGGAATATAATAGTTTGTACATATAAGAGTTACATAAGTTTTGATATTGATTAACGCGACTTTTCAACTGATTTTGCGACTGAAATTACTACTTTTTGACCAACGACTTTGTTTCACAACTTCTCTGTCTCTTGATTCGGCTGATGGTGGTGGACTATCGAATATCATTTTAGAACGCAGCGTGATAAGGACTGCCAACCTATGTCCAATCTACCAGCTCACATACATGTTTATTACAATATAATTTTTTAAATTGGTTATAAAAATTGTATCCGTTAACATGCATACATAGCATAACATTCTAATACTAACATTTTTTTAAAATTCCTATTGTTTTTTTTTTACTCAAGGAGTAAATATTATATAGTCGGATATTTTTCGCTTTAGAAAGGGTATAGTTGCAGTGGTCGCACCAACAGCGAAGAGAAAACAAAATACATCAACTAAAGGGGTGAGAAGAAGACTTGGCGCATTCTGTTTGAGTGATTGAAAGGGAAGCATTCATTTTACTTGTGCGCAGCAGAGTTACTTTAATCGTTTCTTTAAGTTAAGTCAGGTAAGTGCTACATTAAGTTTAAGATGCTGTGCATTAATCTTAGTTTAGAGTACGTAAATTTTGAAGGTATTCAATGGGTTCCGTTAGCCGAAAGTGGATGATGAAATGTTTTGCACTAAAAAAAATCCCGCAAAGGGATTATACACAGCTCTAAAAGGTAAATATACAAATAAACAAGTAAAACGCATTTTTTAATCATATGCCCATATATTTTTTCAGGAGCGTTGGCCAAAGACTTTGAGGACCCGGACAAATGTTTGAGAAAGGCGATGACGAACTTGAAAAATAAATTAAGAAAACAAAAAAACAGAAATACTAACAATAATTGTCTCTTAATTGAACATCTGAATAATACGATCTAATTAAATTGAATTGAAATGTAATTAAATATGTATGTATTTTAAATTCTATATTTTCATAAGTGAAAACGCATGGGTATAATTCGTAATTTCATAAGTGATTTCACGTGGGACGTGTCACCGGCATGTGACAGGCCATACGACAAATGAGTATAAGGAACAAGTAAAATCCCGTGGGACTTCGAAAAATTTTCACTTGTTTCACTGAGTTTTCACTCGTAAAAAGGCGGACATCCCATACAATTGTCTATATGGAGTGTCACTTGTTCTTCACTTGTGCAAGCTTATTTTTTGGAACTGAAGGGCGTTGATTAGGACTACGTTCTTTAAATCTACATGAAGGCGCCTTTGCTGCCGATACGTACGACGAAATGCACGCGCTGAATGGTTGATCGAAAATCCATGGTCAAGTCGAGGAAAATTCTCTCCCCCGCTCTGCAATCGTTTGACGATATTAGTGCCAGCATACACTGTGGGGCAGAAACTTCTCGCCGGGCGAAATATCGATTGTGTTCGGGTGAATTCTGAAACAAAAACATTTCAGATATTATCTGACCAGTTCTCAAGAAAAACTACTAACGAAATTCACTTCAGACTATGGTTTCACACTGTTCACTTTTGTTAACACTGTACAGGTTGTCGCTGGGCCTCGTCGCACTCTGGTACCGTTTGTCAATCAGCTTACACGCGGACTTGGTTAGAATTATGTCTTGGCTATGGGTTTGGCGCACGTCAGTTGGCCTCAGCGAGATAAATTCAAGTGAACGAGCTGTGCGCAGAAGATTGCCTACGTGGCTGACTTTGCTTCTAGGAATCTAAGTAGGGAGCGCAAAGACGGAAACTAACGGCGTTATGGCCTGATATTTTCCGTCGTCTCGTCGCTCACACTGATTTTCGACAGATGTTCAGTCGCCGCGGCGCAGATCGTGCGAGCGAGATGGCTGGCCAGTAAATCCGAGAATTCTGCCGCTATTTACGTTATAGACATGCGAACGAGAAACAACGTACAGCCAAAACCTTAACCCTTATGCGTGCGGGCGTGGATTATACCCTACTACTCCCAGGCCATTTGGATCCGGTTACTGTAGAAGATCACGGCACCCTCATAGTGAATGAGGCCAACATGACCATAACCGAAGACCAAGGACGGGACCAAATAATATCTGGAACCTACTTGGTAACATGTTCCGACAAAATAAGCCTCAACGGGACTTGGTTCGTAAATCAGCTGGGAAGCTCGATGAAAAAACCTGCGGTGTCACCCATGACCGCGGTCAACATCACGACTCACCAAAACCGACTAAGTCTTCTATTTCTTCACGAGCTGAGTCTGAGCAATCTCCACCACATTGGAACCCTTTGAGAAAAACTTACCATAGGTTCCTTCCTCAGCTACTCCTTCGCCCTACTCGCCTCCTTCCCATTGTGCTCTACAGCTTGGCTCGCCTACCACGTTGTAAGGACGAGAAGACACGGCAACCTAAGAAGTAACGGTGACGTAGAATTAGCCGGTCACCAGGACGGCAACCACTTAAAAGAGGGAGGAGTTAACTCGGTTCCCATGAGGAGAAATTTTCGAGTTCCAGGCCATATCCGGTGGCCAACACGTGCAGTAAGGAAACTGCCGACTCCACACTCTGGGGGCCATCGTCCGGAGTTCGGCCACAAGCACTCACGCAGCAAGTGATCGTCGCTGGCCAGGTACTAGGTTCTCACTCGGCGCTCTCTAGGATTCTATCCTATTGGAATTTTGCAGTCTTTCTGCGATGTGCAGTTTTTTGAGTACTATTGTGGCCATGTTGCATACCGCAGACCAATCTACATCTGATTCAAGCATAATTTCCACCAGGTTACAAGCGGCTGGCGTCCTCCCAACCCTTATGCTCAAATCTCTTCGTTCATTTTCGAATCTCGGAGAGACAAAAAACACGTGTTCTGCGTCTTCATTATCCGACTGGCAGAGTGGGCAGTGCGGATAACGATCAGGCTTAAACCTAGTAGTATTTAAAGCATCCATGTCCTGTCAGCAGTTGCGTTAAGTAAAAGTCCACATGTCCATGTTTCCGTCCCAGCCATCTCTGAAGTTCTGGGTTAAGCTTATACGTCCACCGTCCTTTGCTACTATTTACCCATCTCTCTTGCCACTTAGCAATGGTAAGTTCTCTGCACCTTTTCCGTAGAGATTCAGCAGTTGCGACCCCTGTGCTGCCTGCGCGGATATCAGCTGATTCCACTGCTAGCAGGTCAATGGGATACCGTGCGGAACGCACAGCATATCTGCACGGAGTCGCCGTCTTACATCTAACTTTCTTTTTTTGTGGCTCAAGCCCATATGGGAGCAGCGTACATCAGCGTCGATGTGACATCGCTAACCAGTAATCTACGTCCTGGTTGCCTCGGTCCCCGAGTGTTCGCCAGTATTCGCGAAATTGCAGCCGCAGTCCTGCTTGCCTTGCCACTAGCGTACGCTAGTTGTTCTTTGAAAGAAAGCCTGTGGTCGATCATGACACCCAAGTATTTTAGGCTTGGGCGAGATGTAATTGTGGCTTCTCCAATTTTGATAGTAGCAGCCTCCACTTTTTGCCTGCTACTTATCAGGACTTCTTCAGTCTTGTGCGCTGCAAAGGCGAGTCCCTTGGAGTCAAGCCATGCGCTTGCTCGTTTCCCCGCTTCGTTGCAGATTCTTTCCGCATCTGAGAGTTTCTTTGCCGTTACTATTATGGCCACGTCATCCGCGAAGCCAATGAGTCGTGCCCCTCGGGCATCGTGATCCTAAGGATCCCATCGTACATGACATTCCACAACAATGGGCCTAGGACTGATCCTTGTGGGACTCCTCGCTGACCCTGTGGGTCGATTGCCCGAATCAGTTTCGTACAGGAGCAGGCGGCCTTCGAAGTAGATCGCTATTACTCTCTGTATATACACTGGTACATTTAGGTTGCTCAGTGCATTTAGTGTGTGGTACCAGACAGCGGAGTTGAAAGCGCTTTTAACACCCAACGTTGCCGCTATGCAATACTGCTTATTGCCGTACAACCACCTTTTCCCCTCAATGGCTTTGTCTGCGATTTCGCACAGTTTACCGACAGCGTCGATGATAGATAGCCCCTTCCGAAAACCATACTGCATCTCTGAGAGGTCGTTGGTTTCGACAAGGGCACCTTCTAGCCGGGAGTGGATTATTCTTTCAAGAATTTTACCCACCGTATCCAGCATGTAGAGTGGCCTATACGAAGAAGGCTCCTCCGCCGGCTTTTCCCCCTTTGGTATGATTACCAGACGCTGTGTTTTCCAGCAAATAGGGAACACACCTTCTGTTAGGCATGCGTTATACATGTACTCTTTTGTATTTGCTCTTATGGAAATTTTAAGAACTTTATTCGGGATTCCATCTGGTCCCGGTGCCTTGTCGTCCAGTATTGTCTTCAATACCCGGAGGACTTCTTCGGCACTTGTGAGCTTTATGCTAGCCGTGTTCACGATCTGTGAGGTTCGCGCCATACTCTCTTGCTCTGGGAATAGTTTTTCCACTATTTTTTTTAGGCTGACTGGGCATGTCGGTGATGGCCTACTAAATGCCCGCAGCCGTTTTGTGACGAGTTTATATGCGAAGCCCCTTGGGTTGGAGTCTATTTCTTCGCATATATTATTAAAGCTCCTGCTTGCTCTCTTTAATAGTTTTTACCAGGGCTCGTCTTCTTTCCCTGAAACATATTTGAAGTGCCTCAAACTCGGGCCTTCCTCTTGAGCGTTGGTATGCGCGTCTTGCCCTGTGGCAGTCTTTCCTGGCTTCCGCAATGGATTGGTTCCACCAGTATGCAGGTCTTGGGGTTTTCTCCTTTCTCTGCAAAGATGCTACCTTGGTGTATTCTGCGATGTGGTGTACCATTTCTTCAGCTGAGCCGCTTATGGAGAGGTCCTCGAACAACATCTGTACCATCTCTACGTCTAGCGTTTCTATTTTGTACTGTGGCACGGTCTTAGGAACTCGTGGTGGGCAACTTCTAGATTTTATCGTGCAGATTATTGATGCATGGTCACTACCCGTGTAGGTGTCACTAACCTCCCAGCTGGTGCCCGTGGCTAATCCAGCGTTCACAAATGAGAGGACAATGATAGAACTGGTGCCGGCTCTTGAAAAAGTCGGTTTTGTTCCAGAGTTCAGCAGCACTAGGACAAGTGTGGCGGAGCTCTCAAGTAGCGCCTTTCCTTTCGCGTTGGTCCGCGGGGAGCCCCACTCCGTAGCCCAGGCATTAAAGTCCCCGGCAATTACGACAGGGCGATTTTCCCGGGTGTCCTCTGCAATCTCTTCGAGCGCAGATATTGCCTGGGGAAGGCTAAGGCTTGGCGGCAGGTAACAGCTATAAAAAGCTATACCATTCACATGGGACCTAGCGAAGCAATTTCCGTTTTTTTCCTGCTAATCTGTCGCCTTGAATTTCCGCAGCCACATATTTGCCTATTTTTTGCTATTATTTGCCACCCAATCTCCTGATTTTTTATACCCGTTACTCGTAGAGTAAAAGGGTATACTAGATTCGTCGGATAGTATGTAACAGGCAGAAGGAAGCGTTTCCGACCCCATATTCTTGATCAGGATCACTAGCCGAGTCGATTTAGCCATGTCCGTCTGTCCGTCTGTCCGTCTGTCCGTCTGTCCGTCTGTCCGTCTGTCCGTCTGACCGTCTGTCCGTCTGACCGTCTGTCCGTCTGTCCGTCTGTCCGTCTGTCTGTCTGTCCGGATGAACGCTGAGATCTCGGAAACTATAAGAGCTAGGCTATTAAGATTTGGCGTGCGGATTCCTGAGCTTCTTACGCAGCGCAAGTTTGTTTCAGCAGAGTGCCACGCCCACTCTAACGCCCACAAACCGGCCAAAACTGTGGCTCCTTCAGTTTTGATGCTGGAGTAAACATTTTAATTGAAATGTACTGCTCTCGGCAATACCTATCGATTGACCCAAAAAAAGTGTGCCACGCCCACTTTAACGCCCACAAACCGCCCACAAACTTCAAAAAATAGTAAATATGAACGAGAATATCTCGGAAACTATCAAAGATAGAGAATTGGGATCTCAGACTTAGATTCCGTAGCCTTGTACGCAGCTCAAGTTTGTTACGCGAATATGCCACGGCCACTCTAACGCCCACAAGCCGCCTAAACCTGTGGCGCCCACAATTTTCATGCTAGATACAAAATTTTAACTGAAATGTATTAGTCTCGTCAATACCTATCGATTGATCCAACGTCCATAACGCTTAAATCTGTCTACCGCCCACATAACCATATATTGCGATCAGGGGTAGGTGACACATTTCAGTCTCGCTTTGCCGCTTGCATATCTTCATTTCCCTTTTGTCCCTTTAGCTGAGTAACGGGTATCTGATAGTCGAGGTACTCGACTATAGCGTTCTTCCATGTTTTTGTTTGTAAACTATTCAAGACTAATTTTCTCTATCGCGTATATCTAGGCCCCGTTGTTGGCATACGTCACCTACAGGCCTTTCTGCTTTTTCTAGCCATCGTGGTGAATTACACAGCACGGCTCTGCGTTAGCGTGGGCATAGTGGCCATGACGGATGCAGCGACCGCCAATGAAAATTTTCCGGTAAGTTCGATTCGATAGACGCTCCGTCGGTCAGTAACCTCTGAAATTCACTTTGCAGGAGTACGATTGGACAGGAGCGCAGCAGTCGTACGTCCTGTCTTGCTTTTACTGGGGCTACATCGTCACCCAATTTCCCACCGGTTTCTTGGTTCGGCGCTTTGGGGCTAAGGCGGTTCTGCTCATCCCAACGCTGGGCACGGCCGTCCTAAGTGCTCTAACGCCTTTCTGCGTAGCCTGGGGCGGCTGGCAGGCCTTCTGCACCATACGCATCATGGAGGGCCTCTTTCAAGGTCTGATCTTTCCATGCATTCACGAGCACCTGGCCAAGTGGTCTCCGCCGGAGGATCGCAACCGGCTGGGCGCCTTTGCTTACTCAGGGGCCGACTGCGGGTCAGTTCTGGCTATGGCTAGCAGTGGTCTGATAGCAAACAGCTCCATGGGTTGGCCGGGAATTTTCTACGTGTCGGCAGGCACCTGTGGGCTTTGGTGTCTCCTTTGGGTGACACTCAGTGCAAATAACGCCCCTAGCCATCGGCTGATCGGGGCCCGGGAACAGGAGCACATCGAACGATCAACGAAGCGGAGCGATGGCTTCCACGGCCAGAAGATTCCCATCCCATGGCGAGCCATCTGGACTTCCGTTCCCTTCTATGCACTACTAATCGTGCGGGGCGCTCAGGGCTGGGCCAATTCCATAATGCAGCTGCAGACACCATTCTACTTGCACGGCGTCCTGAAAATGGACATCAAAAGCAATGCGCTTTACTCGGCCCTGCCCTTCCTGGCCATGTGGGTTATGTCCTATGTATACCTAGTCTTCGCTGACGTGGCCATGTCTCGGCATTGGATGTCCTTAACCACGCTACGTAAGGCAATTAACACCGTTTCGTACTGGGGGCCGGCGGCGATTCTTATCGGGATTGGCTTTCTGGACAACAGTCAGACCAGTCTGGCCATCGCTCTGATGACAATCAATGCTGGCTTAAACGCCGGGTCTGGAATAGGCAGCATCCTGACCATCATCGACATGTCGCCCAACCACTCAGGCATGCTGATGGCCATTGTTAACGGCATTGGAAATATATTTCCGCTCCTAACGCCGCTATTAGTAGGCGTTATTGTTACCGATCCTGTAAGTACTGACCATAAGTGAATTTGTCACTCGTAGCTGAGAACTATTTACTAAATACCGCCTCAAAACCTTTTTATTATCATATGGGACATCAATCCACATTTGAACGAAAGAGGTCGATACAGTCGATGGCCCCGACTATCTGATACCGTTACATAGCTAAAGGGAGTGCGAGCGAGATGTAGATATGCAAGCTGCCAAGCGACTGCTCCCGAGATTTCACACCAAGCCATCGAACCACCTGGCGTCGATTACTTTATTTGCACGCCTAAGATTGCCAAAATTTCACTTCTACATTGATTATTCAAACGACCTTCGATAAAGTTAATCCTGAAAGTTCACCAGTTCATTTACTGTTTTAACCAAGGCCCTACCTATCTTCTAAACAAAGTTATTTGGCTAATCGTCGTTACTATCTTTCGTCGTTATACTATCTTTAAATATAAACAAATATTTCCGTCTCTCTACCTTGCACCTCGATCTGCTCACACAAATACGCTGTGGGCCAAAAGTAAGAAAAATTTGCTTGTAACATGAAATATTTTTTTCATCATTTAAGTAATGAAGATTTAGCGTCGCTTGTGACCGGTTGTGTATATCTTGTGCTCTGTGATTTTGTGCATTTTTTTTATGAATGTCAGTCCTGTTTTTCAACCTAGCCTAACATAACAGCAGTGCTTTTGTTTTAAATCAGTTTTTTGTGTTCAGTTATCTATTTCTTTTCATTTAAGCTGTTGTCGTCAATTTGTTCGTGTTTCGCAGGCCACGCTCAGTCGAAGTTAATCTCTTGCGCTCTTTCGCTTTAGCAGTCTCTACGCGCTCTTAAAGTTTTGTGATTTTGTGAGGCAACATTTTTGACGTTTTTATTTACTGTCGTCTCTGCAATACAGTCATACATCCTAAATGTACTGAACTTATTGGCAGAGTAGAGGATTGAATGGAGGAAATTATGGCCAGAGGTTGTTAAAAGCTATGAAATAGAAGTGCCAAGACGTGGATTACAGGATTTATTGGACCTTGCTCACTTGATTGAAGGTGAAGGTTTTGACGACATGGCAATTGGTGATTTGCAAGTTTTTTTGAAGCTGGAGAAATTAATGACGAGTCCTTGCTTAAAATCAGATGACGAAGAAACCGATTCGATTAGTTTAACGATAGAAAAGCTCCAAGAAGGATTCGCATATGCTAGCAGCTTGGAATCGTGCCTTTTTGAATTCAGATCCGTTCATCGAACGACGACTTAAGTTTAAGAGAGAGTTGTAAAAAGTACTTTTGCCTTATAAGGAGTGTTATAAAGAAGCTAAACAATCGAAAATGACTGATTTTTTTGATAAAGAGCCACAAAAAAAGAAAACATGTTGATACAAACTGGCTTAAACTATCAGTGCCATCAAATGCATTTCATATTTGATATGAACAGAAACATATGATCTCCTTACTTTTTAACATTTTTAAGTTTCTATAAAGTTTAACCTGTTAATTAATTATATGAAGCAAATTTTTAATTTAATACCAACTTTTAATTTTCAAAATATGAATGTATACATAATAACTTTTGGTTAATTTTGAAAAATGTATGAAACTTGAATAAAAAGAGACCAAGTTTGAACAATACAAAATTTTTTTTGCTGCCATTTCTGAATTTTGAGAACGTAACCCCTTATTTTGTACTGAATCCATGTTTCGCTTAACAAGATTTCGCTTAACACAAGGATTTGTAGGAACGTAACCCCCGTGTAAAGCGAGGGCCAAGTGTGCAATATTTCCCAATATAATTGGATAAATTAATATAATTGCATGGATATTGAAAGAGCTACTGAACTATTTTATAGTGTCCTAAGCTCTTTTTTTAATGAATGCGTTCCTGATAGTCCTTCTCCAAAGCTAAACAGGCATCCTTAGCTTACCAATGCGCTGCAAAGACTTCGAAACCTTTAAACAAGCCCATATAAAAAGTACAAAATGTCGGGAAAGTCATTCGATTTTTTAAGATACGTGGGGGCTCGTACTAATTTTAATGTTCTCATTGCTATTCCAATTATTTTAACCGATGTAAATTTGAATTTTCCGAGGCAGTCTTATAACTTTGTTAATGCTAAGCGCTATGCTATCTGCACGTTTTAACTTAATTGATACATCTTCGGACTCCAAAATTGCGGATTTATTTGTGGAGTTCTTCAAAACTACTCATAGTTAGGCTTCTGAGTCTATTTCTAACTACCCTAATCACTTAAGTGAAATTGTACTTTTCCTCCTGTAATTACCGTAAGTTCTGTCTTAAGTATTTTAGAAACTACAACGCCTATCTATTCTCCTGGGCCAGATCGACTCCCTGGGTGTGTGCTTAAGATTTGTGCCCGAACCATTTGTAAACCGATTCGTAAACTTTTTCATTTGTCTATATCATCATCTGTTTTTCCTAGGATAAAAAAAAGATTATTTTATTATTTCACTCCACATAAAGGGATGTCCAGAACTATAAAGACGTTTCTAAATTGTCTGCAATTTCTAAAACATTTGAACACATTATTACATCTTATTTGCAGCATTTTTGCTTGTCTCTGATATCAACGTGTCAACATGGTTTTGTTAAGCCGCCACTAACCTGCTCGAACTGACATCTTTTGTAATATATGGATTTACCAAAAAATGGCTTACGTTATATATACATATTATAGCAAACCATTGACTCTCTTCTTTTATTCTAGTAAGATCTGCTCGGGCCTAAGAGTAATCTGTTTACTTGGATTTCAAGTTATTTGATTGGGAGATCTTAGAGGGTTATGTTTAAAAACGCTGTTCCAAGATGATCTATGTGACATGTGGAGTGCCTCAGGGTAGTCATTTAGGCCCCTTTTTGTTTACTTTGTTTTTAAATGATCTTTCCTCTATCGGTTTCTGGTTTTTGTTGCTGTCAGATATTAACAAATTCCAGGAATGGTGTCATTACAACCTTTTGAGTTTGACGCATAACGCTCAAATAATATTCTATATTCACAGTTTGGCCGGGTGTAAGGAATTCAAAGTGCACCACACTTCGAAAATTAAAAAAACTGTCATGATATTGATTTTTGAAGGACTTTGACGTGCTCTTTTCGGTCTGGCTTGGCTGGTCGGATGTTTCATGGTAGTAAGCATAAATCCAAGTTTCATCTCCCGTAATCATGCATTTGAGCTTGTCCTGATAGTCAGAAAGCATGTTTTACACACGTCAAAGCGACGACATTTTTTCAAGAAGTTGAGCGCTTTCACTCGAATAATCCAAAAATTTACTGATGACATTGACATGAAATTTGGCCCAGATGTCATTAACCGTCGTACCAACTAGAAAAAAACTAAACTAGCCCGAAATGTTAGGCCCGCGAGTATAAAATTGCTTACTTTACTTTTTAAGTTTCTTATGTATTCTGTGCAACCCTGCAGATTTTTTACATTTTTTCTTTGTAATACCTT
The DNA here is from genome assembly GCF_014743375.2 of Drosophila subpulchrella. Lineage (NCBI taxonomy): Eukaryota > Metazoa > Arthropoda > Insecta > Diptera > Drosophilidae > Drosophila > Drosophila subpulchrella. The sequence goes on from NW_023665550.1 coordinate 1,846,052, forward strand.
TGGAAGAACTAATTACTATATTGTTGCATACTTAGCCTTATGCTAAATATTAATTGCATTATGATACAAAAACAAGTAAGCACAAACAATTGAAATATAGGACGTTCCATATCAATCCGTTAACGGCCTTTAAGGCTCTATAGCCAATTTAATAATAGTACAGCTCTCGCAAAAGTCAATTTAATGGATCGATGCGCTCTTTATTAATATAAAAATCAAATTGAACTTTTAAGTCATACCCCAGCTAAGCGACCGCTTGTCAGAACAAAAAATGCTGACACTAGCAAGAAATGCATAACTCACCATGCCGCGGGCCAGGCATGTCCCCTAAAAGCGTCAGTGCTGAGTATGCACATCAAATCACTAAGGTGATCCAAGATTCACCCAAGATTTTTACCGATTTATAAGTTACCCCTTAATTCTGTTAACTTATATAACGCTTCCTTCTACCTGTTACATACTTTCCAACGAATTTAGTATACCCTTTTACTCTAGTAAGAGTAACGCATATAACCAAAACAACGGATATAATTCTTTGCGTTTTTAACACTTATTTTAAGACATCGTTTAAAATACTTGGACCCCGATGCAATATTATCGCAATTCTGAGTATTTAGCTAAATTTTCAACTTATGAATATCCAATTTTGCCATCCGATAAGTCAAGGGGCAGTTCATCTATAAATATATATAAAGCTAACTTCAAAAATCTAAGTATCAACGCACAGCCCTTAGATCTTAATAACTGGTAACTGATTTGCTTAGATATATTGGTGCTCCCCAGTTGGCCCCTATCGCTTCCAAATTTACCTATGTAAAGAAATGTCTCTCTCTCTTTCACTCCGGGTTTATCATAAAATTGTTGTCCGAGAAATACCTCTTGTTCTTGTCAGTTTGAAATGCAATACATTGTATTTAGTATTAATATACTTGCTCATAGGACAGTTACGACGGCTAACCTGCGAGTTTTACGTGATCTAAGACTCGTTTTTCCCTGTACAATTTTTTTGGCAAGAATGTTATATTTTACTTACACTTCTTTTTATTTACTCAGGGTTCGAGGAGTCAGTGGCAGATCGTATTTGCCATGACCGCCGTTGTTTTTTTCTTCGGCAACCTGGTATACCTTATTTGGGGCACCACTGACCTGCAGCTCTGGGATGCCGAAGACTACCTGAAGACCCCGGACGCAAATTGCAATCAAAATGGTCAGCAACTGGATCTCAGATTCAAGGCGGATTTAGAGGCAGACATAACCACATTAGCGGCTGGAAAATAAGTGATGGCTGGCCACGAAAGGAATGTGCGACGAGCGTAGATTAGAAACTTAATGTGGTCAGCACCGATAAAATGCGCATTGTTCTGAGTAATTGCCATTTTAATTAAAAAATCTTAAATAAGAAAGAACGCTATAATCGTGTACCTTGCATATCTCAATTTCCCTTTGGTCCCTTAAGCTGAGTAACGGGTATCTGTATTCGGTATTCTTCCTTGTTTTTAGTGAATTCATTTTCTCTTTTTGATCGCATTTGCATGCGAGCCGTACTGCAGGCCGAGAGCAGAGTAACAACTTTTTTAAAGTTGTATTGTTTAATAAAAATTACATTTTTAGCAAAAAAAATATAGAAAATATGTCAAGAATGTAAACTCTTTAAAAGTGTAATTACAACAAGAAAAAAAGGTATAGTGTTTCAAATTTAAAATAAAACAAAATTCCATGGAATTTATAATAGCATGGCGCACACCATTATCCATATCCTGAGAATATATACACTTTATAAGGTCAGAAACGCATCCGTCTACCTGTTACATACATCTGGACGAATACAATATAACCTTTTAAAATTTGATTTTTGAAGGGTATAATTACGTTTTATTAACATCGCTGTGGACGGGAGTCCACGTACCAGGAGAGTGTGCGAATACGGCTAACTACTGTATATGTATAGCCGCAGAATTTAAAATCTGCAGGAAGGGTCCGATCATAACGAGTGATACACCAATCGAAAGGTGTTGAGAAAACTAAGAAGATTGCCTAGGACTTTAATAATTTACCTCTGCTTAAATTCCCTAAATACAATAGATTTAAAGTTATAGCAAAAAGTTTTTTAAGCAAAAAATTGGTTCGAACGATTTATTTTTAAATTACAAACCATATAGCCCTTGAGCCGTTTCAGTTCAGCACGAAAAACATTTCATGCTTGCATTCAGTGCCCAAAACTAAGCAACATTAATGTTATGAGACAAAACTCGAATTAGATATTTTTTAAGGAAAAGAGAAACATTTATAAGTTCTTCACCGACTAAATGTTTTTGCAATAAATAAATAAAAGATAAAAATTAAAGATAAAGAAAAATAAAGACGGACAAATTTTGTCGGTTGAATTTCCGATGTCTAACTACACATACTTATTTAAGTTCATCGAAAAAGTGCCAATGGAAATTAATAAAATGATTTCAATGCTGGCTTCGTTTGGGGCGAAATGGCAAATGTGGCAATTTTTGCTTCAGTGCAGACGAGTCAAAAAGAATCCATTTCCGGCTTACCAACCGTCCCTGTTGGATCCGCCGACACCATTCCCATCTGCACGCTTATTCTTGTTCTCGTCGGGCAGTCACTCAACGCTGGCAAACACATGAAAAACACTTTTCACGCAAATCAGAAAAATGGACACTTGGGAGAATTTATGCACGAATGCGTGCGCACAGTACGTCGCACAGCCATGTTCGGCATGGGCTTGCGGTGGAATTGTTTGCCAGCAGGCGGCAGAAGGCAACTGACCGAAAGGCTCGATAGGGGTTGAGGGAAGGAAAGCCAAATGCGGCTTATGGCCCGCAAGCGGTTGCGGCACGTTTCTCTGGCTCAGACAAAAACCGAAACGAAAATGTTTTCCAATTAAAGGCGTTGCAGCGTGAGTGCAAAATTTCATTTGAATAGCCCCATCGCAGTCGTATTCCCTACGTTATTTTCTCTGCCTCAATGAAAAGTCATAAGCGACAATCGACGGGGTGTATGTACAAGCTAACACACCCGGTTCCCATGAGGAGAAGTTGTCGAGTTCCAGGCCATATCCGGTGGCCAACACGTGCAGTAAGGAAACTGCCGACTCCACCCTCTGGGGGCCATCTACCAGAGTCCGTCCACAAACACTCACGCAGCAAGATCATCACTGGACAGGTACTAGCCCTGCAAGCATTTTCTATCGCGGAAGGCACTATTAAGTGACTTCTAGAAGATGAAAACGATCGTCCGCGATATCGCATTCGGATCGCGGAAGTGACTCCCGTCGGGAAGAAATGTGCCACTTCGGCGACACTTCTGGAAGTGTCGCCGAAGTCACTTCTGGAAGTGACGCCGAAGTGACTCCGAGAAGTGTCGCCGAAGTGGCACATTTCTTCCCGACGGGAGTCACTTCCGCGATCCGAATGCGATATCGCCGAAGTCACTTCTGGAAGTGTCGCCGAAGTCACTCCTAGAAGTGTCGCCGAAGTGGCACATTTCTTCCCGAAGGGAGTCACTCCCGCGATCCGAATGCGATATCGCCGAAGTAACTTCTGGAAGTGTCGCCGAAGTCACTTATGGAAGTCACTCAAAAGTGACTTTACATATGCTTGTAGAAGATACCTAGAAGAGTCTTTCCCAATTGGAAAATCTTGAATAAAAACATATTTTTTTTTACTTTTAATATTTTGCATTTATTTTTTGTATACGTGCTTTGTCCGCTTGTATACACGGTCCATGGCATGTAGGAAAATTTGCTGAACAATGTTATTTAGGTCCAGCTCCGTCGACATAAGAAATTTACTTATAACCATTTCTAAAAGAAACAGAAACCAAAATTGTTTTTTGTTCACTCTAAGTAAAAATGAACTAGAAGACATTACCTCTTACAATGAAATATGTTGAGAATCGTTGGATGCTGGGTTTCTCCGCAGTTACACACCAAGTAATGTCCACAGCTAGCTTGTCCGAATAAAGGTTTACATATTCGTACATCTCACGATAAGCACGTAATTTCGCACGCAATTAAAAACAATTAAAAACATTTAGAAAAAAACAAAGCTATATTTTTAAAACGCACAAATTTGATACAAAACCGCACTGTCCACAGACAAATCACGCAACGAAATGACGCTCGGGCGAAAAATAACGGCGTGGGTCAAAAGGAAGACCCAAAAAATTTTCTGAAAAAAAGGGGTAACGGAAAATTACCGCGACCTCTTTTTATCGCGTGTTTTACTCACTACTATCGCCTTTCTATCGCGCAGAAGTGTCTCAGAAGTTACATCTTCGCGATCCCGACCCTTTTTGTTTTTGTAAAATGTGTACTATCGCCTTTCTATCGTCCAGAAGTGACTTGGAAGTTACTTCTTCGCGATACATGTATATTTTGTTTTTGTAAAATGTGTTCTATCGCGTTTCTATCGCGCAGAAGTTACTAAGAAGTGACTTCTGGACGACAGGCGATAGAAATATCGCCCTTTTGCTTGCAGGGAGGTTCTGATCCGGCGCTTTAGCGGCAGCGCTGGGAATACTCGCTCATTAAATGATCGTCGGATACCAAGTGCTGACCCTGCACTTTGGCGGCAGCGCTGCGACCAGGCTAAGGCCTCAAGCTGTGGCCGGATCAAGCCCTTGAGTTAGTAAAAAAGTGTACTTCGCAGCCATAGCTGTGCTTAAAGAAATATTTGTAATTTTTCCCTATATTACCCTTTGCTTTCACAGGCTTAGGAGAAATAAATAAATGCAACTGAAATTATAACTTACCTTCTTATTGAACTTTGCCTAAACAGGCTTGGATAAATACATAAATAATAATAAAATAGTCCAAATAAATAATTCAAAAAATAATCCAAATATGTAACTAATACAACACGGTCCGAAATAACTGGCGCTCAACGTAAACGACTCATGCGATATTCGGATATCGGATATTTGCAATTCGAAAATACTCGCGCGACGCAGTACAGCGCAGTTGAAAAAAAAAATTGCAAAGGAAAAAGATAAAAATTGCAACTGACTTTGCAGAGTGAAAATAAAGCAGAAGTACAGTGCATTTGAAAAATATATTGCAAAGAAAAAATATATAAATTGCAGCTAAGTCTGCAGGGTGAAAATAAAGCGGAAGTGCAGTACACCGCAAAAGGCCGTATAAAAACAGAGAAGCCAAGATAAAAATTCACAAACTTCGAACAAGTCAAAAGTCTTAAAGAAGAGATCAACAGCGGGAGCTGTAGGCAATCCCCTCGCACCTCCAAAGAGGCGAATCAACGTGAGGGGAGCTATAGGTCACCCTTCTCCCGCACCCCGAGAGAGCAGCAACGAGCAGCGGTAGCACCGACGGCAGCGGCAACAAGAACGAAAGCCAACGGTGACAGAATAAATATATGAAATGTGAGTAGTCTTTTTGTCTGAACTGTATGCCAATAAAAAAAGTATTCGGGAAATAAATTCGCAGGTGTTCAACACTGGGAACATTATTAATTCCCTCGCATGAAATTTTTACCTTTTAATTTATAAAATTAAATAATAATTTAAACCAGAAATATTTTCCTTGAAATATTAAAATGTATTTTAATAAAAATATTTTACTTTGGTATTTAATTGTCAAAGAAAACAATACATTTCAAAGACAGGCAGAAGAAATTGCGAGTATGGAGCCCGTCATAGCCGGTGCACTCCAAAAACAACAGGAGCTATTTGATAAAAAATTAGCCGCAGTTATAGGGGAGTTGAACTCACTTAAGGTTAAAGATAACATCCCACAAATTCAAACATTTCAAGAAATCGACTTGTAACCAGAGATACAGTGTAATGAGCCTCTTGACATGGTCAAGTCATTCGCAGAGTTTGACAGCAAGCAGGAAAATTACGTTTCCTGGAGGCAAGCCGCCACTGCAGCTTATAAAGTATTCGAACCTTATGAAAAAAATAAATAAATAAAATAAATAAAAAATAAAGTAAGGGGACCAGCAGCTGCTGTACCATCCTCTTTTAACACATTATTTTATTTTCATGCCATACTGGCACGCCTAAATTTTACGTACGCGGATAAAACTCGACGCATGTACTTTAAGAAGAACTAAGTCTGTCGAGACAGGGGGAACTACCCCTGCTCAATACTATGACGAAATAGAACGGAAGCTAACGCTTCTTACTAACAAATCAATGATGACGCATCCGCAGCGGCCATTTTAAATGAGCAACACAGAATAGACGCTCTTCATATCTGGTTAGAAACCACAAACCGGCACAGCCACAGGACTTGCCTTCCGTATTAGCGCTAGCGCAAGAAGCCGAATCAAGTTACGAAAAAAGTGTCTTTGCAGCCACTTTCGCCCGTCACAACTAGGAGAAAACGTATAGGCCGAACAACCAGCGACAAGCGCGTTAGAAAAATTCCCAGGCACACTACGAACAGAACCAACACTCAGGGGCAACAAAGAAAACTCCTCACTTCGTTAGGACTCTAAGGGGATCCAATAACCAAATTGGTTATTTTAGACATAGACCGCACAATAGCACTAGAGCCAATGGAGGTCGATACCTCCTCCAGGTTTAAGCAACCCACAGCATGGCAAAAAGGGCAGTCAGTGCGGTTTCAACAAAAATTAAACTTTATGCCGGAAGAAAAACCCGACGACGAAGATTATGACACCGTTGCTCAGGCCTGTGCTACCGAAATAGATAATGAGCTGGACACAGAAGACTCCTGTAATTTTTTAGGGTAAAATCCCTGCTCCCTTACATAACACGTACGGTAGCAGGTAAAGAAATAAAATTACTAATAGATACAGGCACTTCAAAAAATTATATTACTCCAATCCCGGGGCTGGAAGGCATCGTGGCAGCGGAGAAACCCTTCACAGTGAAGTCAATCCATGGCTTCACTAAAATAGACGTAGTGTTTAACGTAAAAACACCCTTTTTTATATTAAATAACCTTAGAGACTTTGACGGTATTATCGGGCTCGACTTGCTTAAGCAAGTGAGTGCGAAACTCGATTTTACCGGCAATGTTCTGCACACAAGCAACGGGAATGAAATGATCCAGTTCACTAAGGCAGAAAACGTCAACTTTATTAAAATTGAGGATGAGGACGTTCCCTTGGCAATTAAAGCCACTTTTGCTAAACATTATTGTAAAAAATCATAAAGCCTTCGCCGATTCAGACGAAGCACTGCCATTTAACATAAATACAATCGCACAATAAGAACTGATGTGGAGCCGGTATACTCCAAGTCATACCCGCACCCCATGGGTGTAACCGAATTCGTCAATGCAGAAGTTAAACAACTTCTTGCGGACGGCGTGATAAGGCTTTCCAGGTCCCCATATAACAACCCTACCTGGGTTGTGGATAAAAAAGGGACAGACCAAAATGGGTTAAAGAAGAAGCGATTAGTTATTGACTTCAGGAAGTTAAATCAAAGAACCGTAGATGATAGATATCCTATCCCTACAATATCGACAATACTGTCAAACATGGGCGAGTCAAAATTTTTTACGACGCTCGACCTCAAATCGCGTTTTTACCAGATAGAGCTGGCAAAAAAAGACAGTCAAAAGACATTATTTTCTATAAGCAACGGCAAATCGAAATTTTGTAGACTGCCATTTGGACTTAAAAATTCCCCAAGCATCTTCCAAAGGGCCATTGACGACGTCCTAAAAGAAGGAATCTCTAAGTTATGCTACGTGTACGTACGTAAATGACGTTATAATTTTCTCAAAAACAAAGGAGGACCACGTTAGGGACGTGGAAAACCAGAAAAATTTCAGTCAAGAAAAATTGACATTAACAACGGATGAGTCAGGATTTGGTCTAGGGGCGGTACTATCTCAAGATGGCCGCCCAATCACAATGATATCACGTGCCCTGCGTGACAGCGAAAAGAATGACGCAACCAACGAACGAGAGCTCCTCGCCATTGTTTGGGCACTGAAAAACCTCCGGAATTATTTATACGGAGTAAAGGGCTTGCAGATCTTTACCGATCACCAGCAACTTACCTTTGCCATCTCGGACAAAAATCCTAACACAAAGCTGAAGCGCTGGAAGGGGATTATTGACGATCATGGCTCAAAACTGGTTTATAAACCAGGGATTACTTTTCCCAAAAATGCTTCGGCTAGCAACGGAAATAACGTCGAACTGCAAAAGCTGTTCCTTGGCAAAATACAAACGCCATCCATCGAGGCAGGCGGTAGTAGAAACACCTATACCATCTTTTGTGGGAGAAATTCTACACGTTGATAATATCTCAACAGACCCTTTTCCTTACATGCGTTGATAAATTCTCGAAATTTGCCACAGTGCAAGCCATCGCATAGAGGGCTATTGTGCATATAAAGGCCCCTTCACTACACATAATACATTTTTTCCCAAAAACCAAACCAATCTATCTATACAATATCAATAAACTCCGAGGCCATTAAATAAATTCTGCTAAATCATTTCAATATCATCATCTCCAACGCCTTTACATAGCACCTCAAATGGTCATGTAAAGAGGTTTCATGGCACTCTGGCAGAAACAGCCAGATGCCAGAAAGTAGAAAGCAAACTAAACGATACCGTTGAGTTAATTCTTTTGGAAACTAACAAATATAATAATTCAATTCACTCGGTGAATAATAAAAAACCCATGGAAATAGTTCACTTAAACCTCGACCATGTAAACAAAGATAAGACTTATAATGACTATCGGGTCGGCGAAAGAGTTTTCCTAAAAGCAAATAAACGATTTGGAAACAAGCTCTCACCAATATGTTCGGAAGAAGTTATTGAAGCAGAGCTGGGTTCCACGGTCCTAATTAAGGGGAGGGTGGTCTATAAGGACAATCTACGCTAACCATCTTCGCTAGACTTCTGACCTTTTTTAATACATTTTATACTTTCAATATTTAAAAAATAAAACTTTCTTCCTTTATATTCTTTTATATTTTCTAGGCAAGGAAAATACATTTTAATTTGAGATCTAACGGATGTCAGAACGGACGCCACAGTAAAACTGAATGACAACACGAACGCCGACTACATCCCAATAGAGGGCGGTGAAATTGTAGTCTTGGAATCTTACGGATACCTACAACATGACGACCTACGAGGACAACCCTGATCAGACTGAAACGTTGATAAGGACGTTCATCGACGACAACAGGATACCGGTTATAAAAACGGATACATTCGCAAGTTGGTAGCTACCTTAAAAATCCACCATAGGGCCGCTGGAGTGTTAACCTAATTAGGACAGCTTTACAGGTTATTGCGGGCACACCCGATTTTAATGAAGCAAATAAAATTCAATCAAGAGCAACTAATGAGAGCAGATGAAGGACAAACAGAACTAAATATTAAATTTCAGGAGCGTTTGAACAAACTCGCGAACGCGATGAATCAAATACAAAAATTTGAAACAAATAAAGAAAAATAAAAATAGAATCGTCATCACAGATTTGGAAAATATTCTAATGGGCTTAGCCCTAGCTAAATTAAATATTGTAAGTCCGGCAATTCTAGATGGCTACGACATTGGCGAATTTAAGGACAGGAAGCCCACTAACATAAGTTTGATAGAAATATTAGAAGTATCTAGTATAAGTAAGTATATAACATCGGGCATTGCAAGACGACGGTTGGCGCCACCTTCTGCAGGGAACTTCAAGATGGCATTTCCGCACAGCAATAAGTTTCCGGAGCTATTGCGCACTGCTCCACACTCTGTAGCGTTCAACTCGAATCCTGCTGGTTCTCAAGTCGCTACCCGGTATGCTGGTCGTAGAGGTCGTGCTCTTCTAGCGATGCTCTGCGCTATGCTCGTCGGACTGGCGTGGGTTCTTTCTACTTCAGCTATACCACAACATAAAACAAGAAAATAAGTGCACTATCTGAAACTATTAAGATGTACCTAAATATACTCACTGCTAAGTTACACTAAGAGGTACAGATCTTCAACCGATCAAGGGTTAGGGAGACTTGGACATTGTTTGCCCACTATTCCTTACCACCCTTCCATGGTAACCTTTACATTTTATAGATAACCCCTTAACTGACATCAGATTATTGTTGAATACCCCTCAAACATTATGTAGTTCCCGTGACGATCTATTCAAAAAAAAAAGAAATTACACGATCATTTCTTTTTTTGTAGCTAAAACGCTGTGCCGCTGTTGACGTCAGCAGAGAAGTCGGCGCAGCGTAGAGACTGCCTACGAAAACGATCGTGCAACAAAGGCAAATACTCGGAGGTTCCCTCTCTCTCTCTGAGGAACAAGAGAAATCCCGTGGGACTTCGAAAAATTTTCCTTTGGATTTTCACTTGTGAAAAAGCGGACATCCCAGACAATTGTCTATATGGAGTGTCACATGTTCTTCACTCGTGCAAGAGGACATGTCTCACGGTATTCACAAGGTGATTCACAAGTAAAACTTATTTTTTGGAACTGAAGGATTAGGACTACGTTCTTTAAATCTCCATGAAGATCACGGCACCTTCATAGTGAATGAGGCCAACATGACCATAACCGAAGACCAAGGACGGGACCAAATAATATCTGGAACCTACCTGGTAACATGTTCCGAAAAAATAAGCCTCAACGGGACTTGGTTCGTAAATCAGCTGGGAAGCTCGATGAAAAAACCTGCGGTGTCATCCATGACCGTGGTCAACATCACGACTCAGCAAAACCGATTAAGTCTTCTTTTTCTTCACGAGCTGAGTCTGAGCAATCTCCACCACATTGGAACCCTTAGAGAAAAACTTACCATAGGTTCCTCAGCTACTCCTTCGCCCTACTCGCCTCCTTCCCATTGTGCTCTAAGGTCGAGAAGACTCGGCAACCCAAGAAGTAACGGTGACGTAGAATTAGCAGGTCACCAGGACGGCAACCACTTAAAAGAGGGAGGAGTTAACACACTCGGTTCCCATGAGTCGGTCGAGTTCCAGGCCATTTCCGGTGGCCAACACGTGCAGTAAGGAAACTGCCGACTCCACACTCTGGGGGCCATCGTCCGGAGTCCGGCCACAAGCACTCACGCAGCAAGTGATCATCGCTGGCCAGGTACTAGGTTCTGACCCGGCGCTTTAGCGGCAGCGCTGGGAATACTCGCTCATTAAATGATCGTCGGATACCAAGTGCTGACCCTGCACTTTGACGGCAGCGCTGCGACCAGGCAAAGGCCTCAAGCTGTGGCCGGATCAGACCCTTGAGTTAGTAAAAAATTGCACTCCGCAGCCATATCTCTGCTTAAAGAAATATTTGTAATGCCCTTAGGGCTCTCTAGGATTCTATCCTATTGGAATTTCGCAGTCTTTCTGCGATGCGCAGTTTTTTGAGTACTATTGTGGCCATGTTGCATACCGCAGAACAATTTACATCTGATTCAAGCATAATTTCCACCAGGTTACAAGCGGCTGGCGTCCTCCCAACCCTTATGCTCAAATCTCTTCGTTCATTTTCGAATCTCGGAGATACAAAAAACACGTGTTTTGCGTCTTCATTATCCGACTCGCAGAGTGGGCAGTGCGGATAACGATCAGGCTTAAACCTAGTAGTATTTAAAGCATCCATGTCCTGTCAGCAGTTGTGTTAAGTAAAAGTCCACATGTCCATGTTTCCGTCCCAGCCATCTCTGAAGTTCTGGGATAAGCTTAAACGTCCACCGTCCTTTGCTACTATTTACCCATCTCCTTGCCACTTAGCATTGGTAAGTTCTCTGCACCTTTTCCGTAGAGATTCAGCAGTCGCAACCCCTGTGCTGCCTGCGCGGATATCAGCTGATTCCACTGCTAGCAGGTCAATCGGTTTGACTCCCGATATTACCAGCGCCGCGTCATGGGATACCGTGCGAAACGCACAGCATATCTGCACGGAGTCGCCGTCTTACATCTAACTTCCTTTTTTTGTGGCTCAAGCCCATATGGGAGCAGCGTACATCAGCGTCGATGTGACATCGCTAACCAGTAATCTACGTCCTGGTTGCCTCGGTCCCCGAGTGTTCGCCAGTATTCGCGAAATTGCAGCCGCAGTCCTGCTTGCCTTGCCACTAGCGTACGCTAGATGTTCTTTGAAAGAAAGCCGGTGGTCGATTATGACACCCAAGTATTTTAGGCTTGGGCGAGATGTAATTGTGGCTTCTCCAATTTTGATAGTAGCAGCCTCCACTTTTTGCCTGCTACTTATCAGGACTGCTTCATTCTTGTGCACTGCAAAGGCGAGTCCCTTGGAGTCAAGCCATGCGCTTGCTCGTTTCCCCGCTTCGTTGCAGATTCTTTCCGCATCTGAGAGTTACTTTGCCGTAACTATTATGGCCACGTCATCCGCGAAGCCAATGAGTCGTGCCCCTTCGGGCATCGTGATCCTAAGGATCCCATTGTACATGACATTCCACAACAATGGGCCTAGGACTGATCCTTGGGGGACTCCTCGCTGACCCTGTGGGTCGATTGCCCGAATCAGTTTCGTACAGGAGCAGGCGGCCTTCGAAGTAGCTCGCTATTACTCTCTGTATATACACTGGTACATTTAGGTTGCTCAGTGCATTTAGTGTGTGGTACCAGCTAGCGGAGTTGAAAGCGCTTTTAACACCCAACGTTGCCGCTATGCAATACTGCTTAGTGCCGTACAACCACCTTTTCCCCTTAAATGGCTTTGTCTGCGATTTCGCACAGTTTACCGACAGCGTCGATGATAGATAGCCCCTTCTGAAAACCATACTGCATATCTGAGAGGCCGTTGGTTTCGACAAGGGCACCTTCTAGCCGGGAGTGGATTATTCTTTCAAGAATTTTACCCACCGTATCCAGCATGTAGAGTGGCCTATACTAAGAAGGCTCCTCCGCCGGCTTTTCCCCCTTTGGTATGATTACCAGACGCTGTTTTTTCCAGCAAATACGGAACACACCATCTGTTATGCATTCGTTATACATGTCAACATACTCTTTTGTATTTCTTCTTATGGAAATTTTAAGAACTTTATTCGGGATTCCATCTGGTCCCTGTGCCTTGTCGTCCAGTATTGTCTTCAATACCCGGAGGACTTCTTCGGCACTTGTGAGCTTTATGCTAGCCGTGTTCACGATCTGTGAGGTTCGCGCCATACTCTCTTGCTCTGGGAATAGTGTTTCCACTATTTTTTTTAGGCTGACTGGGCACGTCGGTGATGGCCTACTAAATGCCCGCAGCCGTTTTGTGACGAGTTTATATGCGAAGCCCCATGGGTTGGAGTCTATTTCTTCGCATATATTATTAAAGCACCTGCGCTTGCTCTCTCTTATAGTTTTTTCCAGGGCTCGTCTTCTTTCCCTGAAACATATTTGAAGTGCCTCAAACTCGGGCCTTCCTCTTGAGCGTTGGTATGCGCGTCTTGCCCTGTGGCAGTCTTTCCTGGCTTCCGCAATGGATTGGTTCCACCAGTATGCAGGTCTTCTTCTTGATGGGGTTTTCTCCTTTCTCTGCAAAGATGCATCACAGGCTACCTTGGTGTATTCTGCGATGTGGTTTGCCCTTTCTTCAGCTGAGCCGCTTATGGAGAGGTCCTCGAACAACATCTGTACCATCTCTACGTCTAGCGTTTCAATTTTGTACCGTGGCACGGTCTTAGGAACTCGTGGTGGGCCATTTCTAGATTTTATCGTGCAGATTATTGATGCATGGTCACTAACCTCCCAGCTGGAGCCCGTGGCTAATCCAGGGTTCACAAATGAGAGGTCAATGAAAGAACTGGTGCCGGCTCTTGAAAAAGTCGGTTTTGTTCCAGAGTTCAGCAGCACTAGGTCAAGTGCGGCGAAGCTCTCAAGTAGCGCCTTTCCACTCGCGTTGGTCCGGGAGCCCCACTCCGTAGCCCAGGCATTAAAGTCCCCGGCAATTACGGCAGGGCGATTTTCCCAGGCGTCTTCTGCAATCTCTTCGAGCGCAGATATTGCCTGGGTAAGGCTAAGGCTTAGCGGCAGGTAACAGCTATAAAAAGCTATACCATTCAAATGGGCCCTAGCGAAGCAATTTCCGCTTTTTTTCCTGCTAATCTGTCGCCTTGGATTTCCGCAGCTCCATATTTGCCGATTTTTTGCTATTATTTGCCACCCAATCTCCTGAATTTTTATTCCTACATTGCTCGCTTATAAGTGCCATGTCTACGTTTTTCTTGATGACATTTTGCTCCAGTGTTACGTACGCCCTCCACATAGAAAGATTCACATAGAGAAACAACGACGAATCTTTAGACAGGAGGAGGGGTGCATGTGACTAACCAGACTCATACTGGTAAAGGCAGAAGAAAATGCAATTCGGCCATTCTCGGGTGTCGCGTGGCCAGAACAACGGCCACGATCAACCTACTGGTAACCATACTCCGGTAGCTAGCAAAGGGCAACAGCCGGCCGTTGACTCCCAAGATAACAGATATCAAGAAACAGTAATCCTAGGTGGGAACACCTAGTTTATCCAATCCATACCGGCAGCCAAGTAAAAGCTCTAGTCTGGTATAAAAGACCTTAGACAAATAGAGCTTAGGAGAGAATCCATTTGTGTGTCTTGCTGACGGAAGCCGGCAGCTCCGAGGGAAGACGAGTTTCCCTGGGGTAGTCGTCCACGGAGTCTTCTGCCACCAGGACCAGCCAACATATCCAACAGTCCTTGAGGAGGACACAAATCGCTGCTCGAAAGATCCTTATGTGTTGGACCAGCGCCGCCATTGTCAACAAAGAACGTGGAGGGGATCAACAATAAGGACGACATCTGTCATACTGTGATGTTTTGTAGCCGCAGTACCCGTGATCCCCCATGCTCCTGAAAATTGTTCAGCTGTAGGAGCCATCCGTTCAGAGGCGCAGCGTACGTCGGAGAAAGTTGTGATGCAACATAAATGTGTTAATCGAGCCAACCAAAGTGAACTCATGCATAACCAAAGACCAATATCCTCTAATAATACAATTGGAGAACAAGTGAAAATCAACAAAAAAACATTGGAAGCATTCAAACATGCACTGAAATACATTTAAGCCAACCGAATCGAAAGACAAAGTGCGAATCATGATGAACAGCCTTTGAAGAAGTCGCATGCCTCGGGCATAATAGAAATATATATTTTGTGTTTAAGTGAATTGGTATACTTAAGAACAGCCGTATTTGGGTGCACGTATATTTATATATATATATATATTCAATATAATATTTTCCAAAGCCCAGGATCCGGAGCGTCGAGATCTCATCGCCCAGGATTTAAAGAGGGGGTAAGTTTGTCGGAACACGGTTCCTTTCTTATAAACATACATATATAAATATCCGTGCAGTATCCTATAGTTTTATAGACTACTATAAACTTTTCCAGCGGCGAGTATCTGCCTTATTGTTGTATGGACAATTGCAAGAGCGCTCTGAGCGACGTTTGTAGTCGTGAATAGTCAGCATTTTGCTGATGTGTGCACCTTCACAGGTGGTCAAATCGATACTCTCCGCCAAAACAATAATTGTCAATTAATTTAACCCCCATATGAATTAGCAAAAATTATGTTACTCAACACCGGCACATGCCGACCTAAATATTATCCAATAAATTTGTAATGTGAAAAATATTCGAAATCATGGTGTGGTAAAGCTTTATTAAAGGGGTGTGCTGACGCGAGAAGTGGAGTAGGTCAAGAACAATGACATAACTTTTGACGGACAACCTTGACAATAGGGGATCGTATTGCGCGGCCTGCGACGATCCATTGGCACACGAATGTGTGAAGGGGAGGGAATATGGCCAAAACACAGCCCGATCGTATTGCGATCAAGCTACATCTAAGCTTGTGGGGCAGTGTGGACTGACGACTGACGAACTTTATGAACTGATATTATTTTCCAGGCACTTTTAATATTTATTCTCGTTATGTTGGAGAGGAGAGAGGCTTACCAAGATCCCACGACCCGAATACGACGTAGCTTATGCCGGCAAATGGTGCCAGAATATCGGACGCCTCTCCCTCGGCCCAAGTCCTTGTAAGGACTCGGGCTCTAATATGCCCACGTAACACCAGCTACGATTGGGCAACCTCGTAATGGTTTAGGTTTATCTGAAGGAACTTCATTTACCCCTAAGCCCTTGCATAGCCCTCCTGAAGTACGGACATCCTTTTGCGCTTGCATAGAATGCAGCTGGCCTTTCCTTTGCAGCCTCTGGCTTGGTGCTCCTTTGCGCCGCAGTTGTAGGAGTATTTTGAGCAGTCCTTTTAGACCCTGCAATTCCCTGCTATATCGCAAGACTCCATACTCTTAAAACACCTTTATGGTGTTGTCCTTGGGCGGACTCTACACCAGGTCCATCCCAGCCTAATTTTGCCCTTCTCCATGAGTCGTCTCCCTATGTCGGGCATGACTCTTAGTGTGGCGGTTTGGGTGCCTCCCTATGCCGCCCTTAGACTTATCACCGCGGATTCTGGCAGTTCCACATCGAACTGTGATTGAATCGCACATAGAATGTCCGTTTTATATGTGGTCTCGTCGATGTCTTTTACCTCGATCAGCATTTTCTCAGTCAGCGCTCTGACGTTAACATTGTTGCCCAGGACAGCCTTCATTATGGTCTGAAGCTTTGCAGTTTTAGGGTCAGAGACCTTGTTTAGAAGGATTAAGAGTTCCACCTTAGCTGTGCGCCTAACAGCCTGTACTGCTTGACCTAGCTCCTTAAGCTGCGGTTCAGCCTTTACCTTTTTAAGGATATCGGCATAGGACCTACCAGTGGAGGTTGCGATGACTATCGCATCGTTCCGTGGCGGTCGTGTGTCCACTCCTCTGGCTTCTTCCCAGGTTTTTGGGACTTGCTGGTGCTCACTGTCCCAGCATGTTTACCCTTATTTCCACCTTGGCTGGCATCACTTGCCGGTGCCTTATGCATCGCCTTATTTGCTGGTACCGCTACCGTTTTCCCAGTTTCTTGGCCCCTGGGTCGCTTGCTGTAGCCGCTCGCTAGCACTTCTGCGCAGGTTTTTATACCCGTTACTCGTAGAGTAAAAGGGTATACTAGTTTCGTCGGAAAGTATGCAACAGGCAGAAGGAAGCGTTTCCGACCTTAAAGTATATATATTCTTGATCAGGATCACTAGCCGAGTCGATCTAGCCATGTCCGTCTGCCCGTCTATCTGTCCGGATGAACGCTGAGATCTCGGAAACTATAAGATCTAGGCTATTGAGATTTGGCGTGCAGATTCTTGCGGCAGGGTTCTACGCCCACTTTGACGCCCACATACCGCCCAAAACTGTGGCTCCTACAGTTATGATGCTAGAATAAAAATTTTAACTGAAATGTATTGTTCTCATCAATACCTATCGATTGACCTATAAAAAGTTTGCCACGCCCACTTTAACGCCTACAAACCGCCCACAAACTTCAAAAAATCGTAGATATGAACGTGGATATCTCAAAACTATCAAAGATAGAGAATTGGGATACTTTGTTACGCAAATATAACACGCCCACTCTAACTTCCACAAACCGCCTAAACCTGTGGCGCCCAGAATTTTCATGCTAGATAAAAAATTTTAACTGATATGTATTGGTCTCGTCAATACCTATCGATTGATCCAACAAAAAAATTTGCCACTCTAACGCCCATAACGCTTAAATCTGTCTACCGTCTGTAGGTGGCGCATTTCAATCTCGCCTTGCTGCTTGTATATCTCCATTTCCCTTTGGTCCCGCATTTCCCTCATGCGGTTTGTAATGGAACGCTTTCCGTCCATTAGCTTCTTCAGCTCCCTGGCCTTCGATCCAAGGCCAGTCAGCTGTTTCAGCACATCCCCCTGCTCTTCATCAGCAGCTTTGGGCTGTAGGAGCCGCTGTGCCATGCAGTGACTGCATATGAAGAACAGCTATTTAAAATCGTGGAAACCGATGCAATCATGTAGCAACCCTTCAGTTCCTAAAATCAAGTTTCGCCAGTGAGTCACCTGGTGAATCCCCGGTAACGTGTCACCTGTCAAGCGTGACGAACGTGTGACACTCCATACAGTCATTTGTATGGAACGTCCGCTTTTCAGCTCATATGAATATTTTTCGAAATCAGGCTTGATTTCAAGCGTGCCTTATAAGTATTTGTCATATGGGCCGTCACCACTTAACACGCCACACGGGAAATCACTATCATCAAAAATCAAAATTTGTCGGATGAGATTTCACATATGAGAATGAATCCTTGGCCAACGCCTAAAAAATATAAGAATATTTTTAAAAGTTATGTTGTACTTGTATAGTTGTATATTTACCTTTCAGAGCTATGTATAACACTTTGCGGGACACAGAACATTTCATCATGCCACTTTTGGCTAACGGAACCATAAAATCTTAGAGAAAGATCAATGCACAATTTCTTAAACGTAGTGTAACACTTACCTGACGTATTATGTTCAAAAGATATCATTCTTAATAACAAAATAAATGTGTGCTTCTCCTTTAATGCCTCAAACAGAATGCACCAATTCTTCTTCTCACCCCTTTACATGATTTCTTACGTTTTATCTTCGCTATTGGCACGTGCAACTGCACTATGGGGTAAATAACCACTTTATCTGGCATTAAGGCATTTTTGAAAAATGTTCCAATTGGAATAAAATTACTGTGAACGTATTAACAAAACAAAGCACTATTATGCCTCAAACTCAAAATGTTAAATCTAATCAGTTTTATGCAGAGCTCGCAAATAACTGTTGACCGTTTTTCTTCTCGTGCTCTCGTTGCGAGCAAAACCGAAAAAGGTCCTACTGTCTCGCTCTAGCTCTGAGCAAGAGACACTTGCTGTCATCATTTATGTTTTCTGTTGAGCGCTTTTCGTTGAGCTCGTTGTATGTTGCTCCTTAATGAGCAGTGCGTAAAGAGCGGAACGAGAAACGCTCGCACAATGACAGTCAACAAAAGACCGATTGACCGAAAAACTCAAGGCAAACGGTCTTTACATTTACTTTCGTTGTTGTGAAAAAGAAATAATATAATTTGATTAATACAACATTTTAAATTTATTTTCAAATGTTTTGGTTAACAAGTTCCATTTCGATTCCATATTCCATATAACAAATTGATATCAAAAAGCAATAAAAAGTTTCAGAATATGTTGTTTTTACATTTTATTTTAACATTTAACATTTTTTATATATTATGTGTTAAGCTTTATAACTAATAAGGCGTTCAGATTCTCTGCACTAATCGAACTTCTTCGTTCACTTAATATAAAGTGTAAGGCTGAGAATGCCCGTTCGGCTGCAAAACCGACGATTAACGATTTGCTTGCCTATGCATGTGAGTGTATACCAACACATACGCAAAAGACCGTTTGCCTTACCTGAACAGGACAAAACGGTCCTGGAACAACCATAACAAAACAGAATAGAAAAAAAAGGTTTTGCTCTGAGCGCGAGCGAGCTCATTCAAGAACCCATAAATCGGTTGCTCTCTGAGTCTTTTCGTAAAGAGTCAGGAAAAGACACATATTTCCAGACAACGAGAAACGGTCAACAGTTACTTGCGAGCTCTGGTTTTATGTTAGAACAAAATCTCTAAAGTCAGCTGTTGCATCCGAAACAACGCACGCCAGGCTTGAATTTTTTTGCAGTGGTCTTTTTTTTATCATTTATTTGCATACTAATCAACAAATAAACGCATAAATTCTGGTATATGGATTTACCAGGCCTGGAATATATGTTAAGTGTTTTTAATTGTTTAAATTTTGCGCTTTTATACTAATAGTTAAGTTAATATTATAAATGCATCTTAAGATGGATTTAGAGAAACAAATTTAAACATTGCATAGGATTTTGGAAAAGAGTTTTCCACTATTTTCCACTATCAGATACCCGTAACTCAGCTTAAGGGACCAAAGGGAAATGGAGATATGCAAGCAGCAAAGCGAGATTGAATTGCGCCACCTACCCGTGAACTCAATATATGGTTATGTGGGCGGTAGACAGATTTAAGCGTTATGCGCGTTAGAGTGGGCGTGACAATCTTTTTTTGGGACAATCGATAGGTATTGACGAGACTAATACATTTCAGTTAAAATTTTTTATCTAGCATGAAAATTGTGGGCGCCACACGATTGGGCGGCTTGTGGGCGTCAGAGTGGGCGTGGCATATTCGCGTAACTAACTTACGATGCTTACAAGGCTAGGGAATCTAAATCTGAAATCCCAATTCCCTATCTTCGATAGATTCCGAGATAGACGCGTTCATATTTACGATTTTTTAAAGTTTGTGGGCGTTTAAGTGGGCGTGGCAAACTTTTTTTTGGGTCAATCGAATTTAATTCGGCCTTAATTTTGGACCATGATCTTACCAAGGAGCAGTATTGTGCTTTCCGGGATGACGTACGAAAAAGGAAAGTGGATACTTACCCCCTATACGAAGATGTAGCACAGCATAAGCAAAAGTGCCGACCAGACCACGTTGATGTTTCGCAGACTGCAGCTTAAGTCTCTCTGCAAGACCTTTTAGTGCATACGGCTTTTCGCATTGTATACAAGAGAATGTAATCCAGAATGTATTTGTCAATCAACACACCGACTCCTTATCTGCTGAGCTCAACGTAAGCTATGGATTCGATGGAAGTACTGGACAGGGTAGTTATAATCAGGCTTACGCCGATAAAAGATCGTCTGATGCATACTCATGTCTTTTGCCACTACTACTTGTATAATGCCTCTTCGACTGATTGACTTATCCAGAAATTTGTTGTGGAACAATCACACCCCACAGTCTATAATTTTCTGTCGCCCACGTGATATTAAAATAAAGAAGGGATAGAGAAAGTGAAAATAAAGAGCTACTGCCATGCAAGATACCACTTAAAAATGAAAAGTCAATATATAAATTATAACAAAAGTGATTTCATTATATTTTAATTTATTTATTGGTAACCCGTTAGGGCAGCTTGAGCTCTATTAAGAAACTAAAATACAATTCAAAATGACGGCCAAGATGCTGATGCCGCACTTTGCCGCTGCTTTGTTGACGCTGCGCCTCGTGACCACTCAGCGCTTGCATGGGCCGGATCGGATTTCACCGGCCGGATTCCCGCTAACGCGTGCATGCCCCAGATCGTTGATCGTAGTCGGGTTAGCTCCTCCCAGTTTTAAGTTAAGGCCGCCCTCGGTCTTTCCAAGTATTTCTGCCAGCAGCTTGCTCCGGGTGTTCTTGTCATTTCGGCGTCGGATCAGGAAGAAGAGCATCCTAATATTAGGACGGTGGTAGCCCCACAGCTGAAGACGGAGCCATAGGTGATTTGGCCCCCAAGATCGCTGGCTTAATTCGTGCAGAAACGGTAGACTGACGAGTTGGTGATGCTCAGTAATTTTGATTTTGGCCATGGCTGGAACAGCTGGTGTTTTCTTCAGAACCCCTTGATGATTTACTTATGGGATACCACTCAGGCTTATTTGGTCGTCAAAGGTTATAAGGAACGTGCTGGCAATGTTTTGATGAGTATTGCCGCCCGTTATGTTTGCAGCAGCGTCGTTGATGATAAGCATGCCTTTGTCTACCATAACTACGGGCTGAAGATGGCTGGATTTTGTGTCGCAGTGAGCAAAAACGCCGGTCTTCAGCTGTTGAGCGCATTTTGAAGTCTCCAAGGATTTGCAGAAGGTTGTTCCTACGGCTATGTCGCAGTTAGAGACGGTCAAAATTCGCTCCCCACAGTCGGCTATAGTGTTGTGTTAATCTAAATTAAATATTACGAAACTACTTTCGGTTTTGGGAACTTAACTAGAAAATACGAAAGGTTATTATTTTGAAATATCTTTACTTTAGACACCGCCAGCACGTTAGCCACACTGACATTTGTAAGGTGCTCATTCGTTATCTCTCTCACATCAATGTTAACTAAAAAAACCGGACTCAACAAATTTACTTTTGCTAAAGTTTCCAATTCAGGAACTGTCTCATACAGGTGGTCGGAGTCTATCTTGATTGACTTGCTAATGGAGTTTACTTGCTGGGACAGAAGATTAAATTGAATTTGAATTTTGCTATTAATGTCAATCTGATTATTTTCAGCCTGTATTAACTGCAATTGTCTTAATTTTATTTGTTCCCAGTCTTCAAAGTCTGGCAGGGACTCTATTACTTTTAGTGCGTATCCTAACATGTTAATACGACCCTGTCTATGGTGTATTTTAATTGTGTCTACTAATGTACGAATTTTTTCGACGTCGGAGAGTACTACTAGTTCCATATGTTTCCTTGGGAACATTTTCGTTAATGATGACATTTCGTCCGCATAAGTCTCGAAAAATGTTATATTAGCTGTGTGTCTAAGGTATCCGTACTCGACCCAGATAGTAACGTCCCCGTCGGTCACCGGTATGTAATCAGCGTGTGAGTAGTCACTAAGTCGGAAAGTTGCGTTCGTGGTCAGTCCTGTCAGGAGGAATTGGGCGTCGAGGTTTAGCCTAAAAGGAACAAAAGGAAAATGGTTAATACTAATTTTTCTTCTCTCTTTTTTTCTATCTTAGGTTGTCCTTATGGACCACTCTCCCCTTTATTAAAACCGTAGTCTCCAGGTCCGCCTCAACGGTTTCCTCGGAACAAAGTGGTAAAAATTTGTTTACTATCCATTTATTTCTTTTTAACCAAACTCTGTTCCCTACCTAAAAACTTTTGTAAGCCCTGTCTTTGCTTACGTGGTCTAGGGATTTTTCCTGAGCTTTTTATATTTTTTCTTTAATTTCTATTTAAAGTTCATTGGAGGTTGAATGGATAATTACGACAGGATTTTTACCTGTTACGAAGTGAATTGTTTTGATATATTCTATAGTTGTTAATAGCACAATGTCAATGGTATCGTCAAGTTTTCTGACTATTTTAGGCAACGAGCTATCTCGGCTAACGTACTACGAAAACGCTCTACCGTTCCGTTTGATGTGCTATGCAGAGGTGGGGAATTTCCAATACTTATTCCAAAGTTTCCTGTTAAGATTGATTTTAAAATTTCCAAGACTTTATGTACTTCACGTTGAAGCGTTAAACTGGGATTATTTTATTTTTTATTTTGGGTTTAACTCTTCCTAACGCTAAAAGTACAGGAATACTTATAAATTAGAGCACTAGTCACAATTCAATTAACTTCATGAACTTAATAAAAATTTCTTAACTATATAGTTCTAATGCAAGACATTAAAGCTATGACATTTGACCCATGAAACATAAAATTCTTAAGGACTAAGTTTTGTTTTAAATTATATATTGCTTTGAAAATGTGTGTGTAATTTCGTTTTTAATGGATGTGGTAGTTTATTCCATGAACGTACAACACAGATAAAAAAGTGTTTCTCAGCATAGGCATTTTTTACTTTTTGACAAATTAAATTGTTTGTTCTGTTGGAACCGCTGAATTTTAGTTTACTAAAGAGATATTTTGGCTCGTAAGTTGTTATTACTTTGTGCAACAGTACTATTGTTTTGTACTCGATCCAGACTTTTAGCAGCATATCAAAAATTTTAAAAGTTGCATCAGAGATTCGATCTGTGCCCTTGCTATTAAATATATATCTCGCTACATTGTTGAAGGCTACAAGGAGTTTGTGCTGGCTAGTAGCATCACAATTTCCAAAGACTTCGACTCGATAGAATAGTAGTGGTGTCAGCTTAGTTTTCGCAATAAGCATTTTTAAATTTATTGATAAAAAGGTTTTCGCTTCGTTAAGTTGTCTAAGTATCCCATACATTTTCCCAATCGTACAATTTACGTGATTACTCCAGGATAAAGTGGAATTTATTGTAAACCCCAAGTTGCTCGCTCTGTCTACATAGTTTAATTGTTGACCATTTAAGGAAAGTTTTTCCAGATGATCTGTGTCTAAACATCGGATATGTACAACTATGCATTTTGATTTGAGGGGGTTCAGGGATAGTCTATTTCGCTCTGCCCATTTGCAAACCATGTCTAATTCACTGTTACAGACACGAACACATTCATTAATTTGGCTAACAAGACAGCTTACATAAAGCTGGACGTCGTCGACATACATGTGCAAATTAAGTTTCTCATTTGTGATTTAATTAAAAAAATTTATTTTTATTTTTTAATTACTTATTCACTATTACAATTTTATAAAAGGTCGAACTTTTTTATTCACTGCTCGTTCACTTTTTCTCTATTTGTTCTACTGCTCGATTCGGATCTCAAAAACGGACTGCCTGCTCTCTAGTTCAATGATCAATAATCAACCCTCGGCTTAAGAGATTTTATCCCCAAAAATTGATAAAGAGAATCACTCAAGAGAGACGGAAAATAGGATGATGCAATTTGCCAATTAAATTTGAAGTCCAATCTTGGCCGGAAATTGGTGTTTACATTAGAGGAGTTTAGGGACCGCTTTGGGGATCATTTTGTTTACGTTAGCGGACTCGGGGCTCGCTTTGGGATCTTTTGTTTACGTTAGCGGACTCAGGGCTCGCTTGGGACTCCGATGTTTACAATATCGGCTTGGATGTTTACAGCATCCGTTTGATTCGTGCTGCGTGAAATTGATCTGGGTGGGAATGATTTGGAGGCCTGGTTGACAGAAATAGCTGACCACGGATTTATCTCGGGTCTGTCAGAGTTATTTGGAAATTAGCTCTCGCCTCCCAGTTGTTTATAAATTGGGTAAGAGCCCCTAAATAATGTGTCATATAACTTGCATGTCACATATTTTTAGAATATTTGGCAAATCATTAACATAAGGACTGAACAAAAGAGGTCCAAGAATGAACCCCTGCGGTACACCACGTTTTACGGACAGAATAGATGATTTAGATAAGTAGGATTTCATAAATCTTGTTGCAGAGGTTGAAAACATATACAGACGACTTAGTTTAGTTAAAAGAATTTCGTGATTTACCGTGTCAAAAGCCTTACTAAAATCTAAAAGCGCCAATAAAGTAATATTGCATCTATCCATTATAATATCTTCAGTGATTTTTAAAACAGCTGTTGTTCAACTTCTGTTCTTCCAAAAACCGGACTGTTTCTCTAATAAAATATTGTGTGCATCCATAAAACTCACAATTTTGTTAGCAATTAACCGCTCAAGAACTATTGACAAAAAAGGCAGGATGGCAAAAGGTCAATATTATGTACTTGATTTGGGAATTGGTAATATTTTTTGCTATTTTCCAGGATTTGCGAAACGTAGAGGTGGTGATGGAGCAGTTTAAAATGTGTGTTATTACAGGAAGAATTTTGGGAAGGATTAGTTTTAAAAATTTTGGATTTATCTCATCTAAACCCGTTGCGTTGGACTTAATGCTTAAAATTGATTTAAGGAAATCGCACTGGCTATCACAAGATTCAAGGGATGTCAGATAGGTGTTATTAGTGACTTCAGGTACGGTCGATTGCAAGAACTTATGATTTAGATCACCAAGATCAGTATCACAGCTTAAAGTTGGTTTAATATTGCCGATCCCCAATTCCCTTAAAATTGACCATGTATTTTTATGTATGTATTTTGTATTTTCGTTTCGCCTCTGCAATGGTTTCATTTACCAATTTTCTATTTGATTTAAATTCGTTGTAAAAATTCTCTGTCTTGTAGCGTTTTCATTTCGCATACGATTTTTCGCGCTTTTGTATTAGGTTTTTTGTTATAATTAAACAACGATTTGGCCCTGTGTTTACACATTTTGCCCTTGAAAGGAACCATTCTGTCGTAGAGGATTTTCGCTTTCCGTTGTAAAATTTTTAGCTGGGTGTTAACCTCAGCAGTGCAATATAAGGAATTCCAGTCGCAAGAGTCTAAATTAGCACTAAGTTAAGCATAGTCAATGTTGAATAAGTCCCTATACTCTATGTAATAGTCATTGTAGTCAATATAAATGTTGTATGTGAAAAAGATCAGATCATGTTTGGAAAAGACAGGCAACGATATTTGGTCATAATTCTGAACTTTTTACAGTCCCTAACATAGAATACATCAAGTAGGGTGTTGCAGGTAGTGGAAAAATGTGTAGGATACTTAAAGTTTACAGGAAATAAACCAAGTGATTCCATATCGTTTGACAAGTGCTTTTCAATTAAAATATTACTGTTGAAATCGCCAGCAAGAATTACATCGGAGTATTTCAATGAGAGGGTGGATAACAAATCAATCCGCTCAGAGTATTCTGTTGTTTTGTGTGGTCTGTAGATACAGCCAATTAAAATTGATGTGCTTTCTCTTTTCTTGAAGATACATAGAAATATATATTTAATCGCAGTCATCTCTGGTTGAACACATACTTTCTTTGTGTTAAGTTTCTTGTTTATATAAATAGCAACTCCTGCACCTCGACCACTACGATCGGAGCGAAAAAGATTATACTTTCACACATAATTGACATATTACTAACATCGGAGACAAACCACGTTTCGTATACACAGATAACATCAATATTAGAGTTTATCACTGTGGACGGCAGTACACGTAGTGGCGAAGCGCGCAAGAGAGCGTGCGAAGACAACTACTATATATAGCCGCAGAATTGAAAATCTGCCATTATGGTCCGATCGTAACGAGTGATACACCAATCGAAAGGTATCGCAAAAACTAAGAAGATTGCGTACCAAGACTTTCAAAATATAGATTTGTTTGGGAGAAAAAGCGGTGAAAGTGTAAAAGTAAAAAAGCCCCCCGGTGGGGATAAAAGCCACCGGCTGTGTAGGTAAATTTATTCTTACTGAGAATACGCTTCGAATGACACCTCATTTGTTGAAATCCGATGTCCCGTTCAAAAGTAATTCAAAAAACAAGATTTTCTGAAAATGTTTGTCCCTTTGTTTGTGGGTTTGTATGCATCCCATCTTAGTTTTAGGGTTTTGGAAACTTCATGGGTGTATAAAGTAGCTTGAAATAGAAAACGTTTGTTCTACGACTTTTGGAAAAACCCACTAGTTTAGCGGAAAATCAAAAAAAGGCCAGATTTAAAATGCTTATAGTATCTAAACAACTAATGCTACAGAAACGTGCTATATATCTCTGAAAAGATAATTTAATTTACTAAATACAATTTATATAGTAAAGTTGTCTGAATATAATAGATTTAGAGTTATGACAAAAAGTTATTTTTTAAAACCACATTTTGACTATTTTCTTAAAATTGAGTCGAACGATTTCTTTTTAAATTTCAAATCATATAGCCCTTAAGATTCCCCAACTTTTAATGTGTAACACTTTTTGCCTTAAAAATTACCGTTTGGAAGATATTAAGCGATAAAAAGTGCAACTCGTTTCAGCTCTGTATACGAAATATTTCATACTTATTGGAACAAACAAGAAAAAAACCAATTTGATGAAAAATATTCTTATTAGATTTTTCAATCGGAAAATCTGTTATGGTTTTAGGGTCCTTTACTTGCATGAAGCTAATCGAAACTTGCAACTTGATCTAATTGTTCTACCACTTTTAAAAAAAACGGGTAGTTCGGTTGGAAATGTAAAAAACGACAGATTTCTCCTAAAATCTAAAACGATTCAGCCCTTGAGATTTCAAACTTGTGCTATTAAAATAGGTAATTGAAGCGATAAAACTTGTTGTGCCTAATTCAAGGTGGCGTTCAGCTAAGATTTGGGGTCGAATCTGCGTGTTTGGTTTTTCAATAGCCAAGCCATATGGGGACGACTCCTAGTCATGATATTGGGGTACTTTAACTCTTGAGCAAAAAAAAACGTCTGATATCAAACAAAAACACCTCTTAACGAGGTTAAAAGTAGTGGCGAACGCGCCTTTAACAAAAATTTCTGATGTCAACAATTGTGACGAAAAATGATATTATATTCGATAAAATAAATAAACTATATTAAATTTATGTATTCGGCACGCTACAACAGAAAAATTACTTGTAGGTAAATAAATAATTACTGTTGCGGGCCGAAATCATAAATTTAATATAGTTTATTTATTTTATCGAATGTAATATCATTTTTCGTCACAATTGTTGATATCAGAAATTTTTGTTAAAGGCGCGTTCGCCACCACTTTTTACCTCGTTAAGAGGTGTTTTTGTTTGATAAATAAAAACGGATTTCCTCAATCTTTTTAGCTAAGCTTTGCGCGTTCAAGTGTATTATTTTTAAGCCTGGTTTTTGTTTGGCTAGAATTCTGATTATTGCCTGGCTGCTTGCTCTGGAGATGAGTGGACTATCCACACTTAATACATAAAAATAGCTCACGCAATTCAAAGTTAAGTACACACACAATTAATTTTCTAAAGATATAATAGTAAATACTAGGAAAGATAAAAAGACAAAAATCTAAGCATAATCTTAGGATAATTTTATGTGCGAAACGAACTAGACGCAGACAGCTGTCTTGGAGACTATTCGAACTGCAGCTGATAAAGCTTATCCATGGTCTCCAGACACATACCATCTTCTCTCCTATGCACTCTAACGTGAACAAAATCACGACGAGAGAAAACAGCTGATAGAAGCTTTTGTTTTTTCATAGTCATTGCTTTTTTAAAAATGTTATAGTTTTCCTTCGTTAATTGCTTTTTTAAATAAATTGCCGCATTCGAATTCAAACCTAACAGCCCCAGAACCAGCGCTTTCTTGTGAGTACGCCTGTATTCGGCTGCGTGCCGCAACATCGTTATTTTGTCCCTCAAGTGCTCGAAATTAAGTTTTATTATTGGGTCAGCAATAGTACTCGTCGCGTTGCGTGTTTTGACCCTAAAAATCTCCACAAGTTTTGGTGCCGGTGTGATTCCAAGTGAGAAGGAGAGTGTATTAAAAAAAGTTTTTAGTGAATCGCCCTCTTTGTAGGGCACACCGTGCAATCTGACTTCGCACTGGACATCAGCATTTTCTTGAGCAGATATTTTTGCGGATAGCTCACCCTTTTGCTTCTCCAGACTTCGCATATCTGCAATTTCAAACTCCAGATGTTGTATGTCGTCACCACGCGAGTGCACCTTCTCTACTTTGGCCTCCAACTGGTCGAAGTTCATCTTTAGAGCCTGCTACTCTTTCAATTCCTCCACCAGTTGTGTTACCCGTCCTGCGAGTTGAACCACTTGGTCGCATACGTCGCGCAGCTTCCCTTCCAGTGAAGTAACAATACGCTCCTCGCAAGAACGCATTACAGACGTTAGTTTTTCGGTCTGCTGCTCCGCATGGGCCTTCAATTTGTCCCCAATAAGCCGATCGAGAAGCTGGATAAGATGTGGTGAAGGGGCATCTCAGTCCCGACCAGGCTTCAGATCGGTGGCCGTGGCTTCTCGTGCTCGTTTGGGGGCAGGCATGGCTGAGTGTTTTGTTTCTGAGTGAACTTTGTTAATTGGGTGTCTTCTGTTGTTTTGTTATACACATCTTTAGCTAGTGCAAGACAATTTTAAGTTTTGCTTTTGGTTTTCGAGTGTTTCGTGCTTGTTTTGATGAGTGATTTTCGGCTTGTGCCTGCGAGTTAAAATTTGGAATATTTATTCATAATTTTCAGGTTTTGCACAATATAAAACCGCAATTTTCGATGATATCATTGCTCGGAAACCATAAAACATTCGTTTTCTTCGTTTATTAAAATTATTCGTCTGCTTTAATTCAATGTAAATCCATAATTTGTATGGACCCGACGCTTTGATTGTTCGACAGTTTTGCGGTTACAATTTCTTTTACGGTTTCTGAATTAAGAAAAAGTTCGTTGTCGCAGTATTGGATTTTTGTTTTTGGAAACAGATTGACAAGTTGAGGTAAAGGTGTTTTAATGTCTATAATTGGTCGCGAGCTGATGGGTTGGACGGAGCCAAACGTAGAGAACTTATCCACGGCGGTTAAAAAATATTTTCCGTCCGTAGAAAAAATATCGACGTGTAGAATTTCTCCTACGTAGGTTGGGACGGGTGTTTTAGCGATAGGCTGCTTTTCAGGATGACGATTGTATATCTCTTTCGGGCATACTCTACAATTTGTTACTACTTCGGTAACAATTCTTGTCATTTTGGGAAAGAAGTAGTCTAAAAGTATTTGTTTAACGTTTTCTTGAGCCGCGCGATGTGATCTGTTGTGACAGTCAGTCACAGCTATTTCGAGTTGCTCTGATTTGTCAGTTACGTCAATTACAAGAGATTTCGAATATCTAAAGACTGTTGAGGGGAATTCCTGAATCAAAGGGTGTTGAATAAATGCGAGAACAGGCAGTTCGCAATGTATTGCGTTGACGACATCTGGCTTCACGACATCTCTTAA
This sequence comes from Drosophila subpulchrella, assembly GCF_014743375.2. Lineage (NCBI taxonomy): Eukaryota > Metazoa > Arthropoda > Insecta > Diptera > Drosophilidae > Drosophila > Drosophila subpulchrella. Next base: position 1,876,227 of record NW_023665550.1, read on the forward strand.
AATATGTAGTAGAGAGTCCTTGTCCCTGAACTGAATAATATGTCTCATTGTATTTTGGAATAGAACATAGTTTTTGGTTGCTGGATGCAGTGATTCTTCAATCACAATTTGATTTGCAATGCAATTTTTCGGTCTGTCCGTTGTTTCAATGGTGTATGTCAGGGACTCTTCACTGTGAATAGTGGCGCCGTCCGAGTCACCACTTTCTTCTAGCGTGCTTAAATTTTGGCGGGAAAGAGCATCAGCCACTTGATTCTGTTTGCCAGCTGTATAAACGACCGTGACATTGTGCATGTCGACAAACGCTTTCCAGCGTATTATTTTGTCGTTCGTGTTCTTTGGTGATACAGCTAAAGTCAGGGGCTTGTGAATGTGTAGATCGTCAAATTCTTTACCCCATATAGATAGTTTCTTAAACTCTTTAGCGCCCATACTATGGCTAAGAGTTCCTTTACATTTGCCGCCAGGTGTTCCTCGTCATTGCGAATTGCTCGCGAAATCATGGTAATAGGTCGCTTACCTTGAGATAATAAGGCACCTATGCCATGTTGTGAGGCGTCTGTAGTTAGCTCAAAGGGTTTACTAAAATCGGGATACATGAGGGTTACTTCCTCCCATGCTAAAATATTTTTCAGTCGTTCGAATGCCTCTTTTTGGGCTTGATTTAAATGTATCTCGATTTCCCTAGACTGATTCGCACCTACCTTACCATTGTCGCCCTTTAGAATATTTGTAAGCGGACGAGCGACGGTAGCAAGCCTTTTTATAAAACATCTGTAATAATTAGCTAGCCCCAGAAAGGATCTAAGATTAAATAATGTTTTGGTGACAGAAAGTTTTTAATAGCTTGCACCTTTTCTGGGGAAGCTTTGATCCCCCCTCGCGATACTACAAATACCAGGTATTCGACGCTATCTTTAAAAAATTTTGATTTTTCCTGGGACAAGCGCATACCGGCGGTGCATAAACGACATAGGATAGGATCTCATCAACATGTTTGATGTGATCCTCCATTGTTTCGGAAAAAATTATCACGTCATCTATGTAGACGTAACAAATTTTTTTTTTCCCTTTTTTTTTAGCCCAAAAGAGAGTCTGCAGAATTCGTACAATCCATTGTTTACTGAATTAGTATGAAAACGCGGATTCTGCGACAAGTAGCATATTAATAGTCCCCCGGCCACCTCCCCCCTCACTATCATATGCGGGTTCTAGGACAATTAGCATAATTCAATAAATTAACTGATTTTAATGGGCTTTGAAGTCATAAAAATGTCAGGATCATGTCCATAAAGAGTTTACTTAATTGCCCCCATCGTCCCCATGTGACAATTTTGATCAATTATGCAATTAATAGTCACGTGAGAAAGGTGCACGTGAGAAAGGTCGCACAACTATAGTATACAAAGGTTGTTATATTAGAGGAACATATCCGATCATGTTGGGGAAAGGTGTGATCACGTACCCTGTTGCCTCATTATCACAGGTGTTGTTGTGCACGTGAGAAAGGTCACACACCCAAAGTATTCAAATATGGTTATCTTAGAGGAACATTTCCGATCATGTTGGGGAATAATGTTTTCTATGATTGTAAAACTAATTAAGAAATCAAAAGAACCCCAATAAAATAAATCTCACAAGTTGATGATTCTCAGATGTGGAATGTTTTAAACACCCTTTTTTGTTTCCACCCCAAAACGTTTAACTGGTAAATTGTCTAGGATGCTCTTCTTTCCACAAATGGGTCATAAACATATCATAAAAGGGATTCAAGCAAGAGCTACCCGAACATGCGCACCTATCCATTACCTGACCGCAATAAGGGGGACACAAGCACAAGCCTGAAGGCGCACGCTCATTGACAATATCATGGGCCTCACGCCAACGACCTCACGGCTGACTGCTAGCTCTAGTACGTCCCATAATAGGGGTTGAAATCACGACCGCGCAACAACTCGCAAGTAGCCGACAAGTCTCAGTCAAGGAAATATTTTCCATTCTCCGTACCTGCATTTTTAGCTCGAAATAAAAAGTCACACGTTTATTTTGTAGCATAATAATACATTTATTCATTTATTTTGGTAATGCGAACAAGTTTTATTATTTTTTAAAATTATTTTCTGACTTCGTTCCGGCGATTTGCATAAAAGAGGCGCACGTTTCCGACGTCATTTCTGGATTACAAAATGTAAAGTGTTCACCATAACTCGTAGTTTTGAGATCATGTCCACCTCGATTCATGAACACAGTTTTTGTGTTTAGAAGGTATTGAAAATGCTGACCAATTATCTGTCCTTTAAATTGTTCAATAAAATGGTCAATTTCCTCATGAATTTTCATTTTGTTAATTTTGTTTTCCTGTAGGTCTTTACACATCTAGTCTCAACTTTAAGATGATGTATAAAAAATATTTTATTGTTTTGGAGCTGCTTTTAAAAAATGTCAAAATAATGTATGCATTGTTAAGAGCACAAACCCCGCCCTTAAGGTGTGTTTCACAACAGGGAAACCGGTTTCTTTTAAGACTATTTAATGACGGACAGCCAATTTCCTCGATATTAATGAGCTGACGACTCCCAAATAACGTCTGTAGAAATCGTTTCTTTTCCATACCTTTACAAATAATTTGTTTTCCGCTTGTAATTGTCCTTAGATACTTTCGAGTTTATGGAAAACTGTTTTATCTAAAGTTCCAAAAAATTTTGTGATTTGTATTGGTTAACCAAATTGCAGTCTTTCGAGATTTTGTGTTTAGCAAAGTAAAATCATATGGTGGTTCAAATACAATTCCAATTTCCTTTGGAATAAAATTATTATTATTATCAAAGAAACCTTGAACATCAATCGAAACAGTATCTTTCTACATTTTTCTAATGTTAAACAACTCGTTGTACTATTCCGTTTAATGGGTTATATTCAACTAAACGGTCATGTATGAGGAGACAGTAAGCTTGGGTATTTTCATGACTTGGTGTCTTCAGTTCTATTGAAATTCTGACATCAATAGGACCAGTTTTCACTGATTCGTTTTAATATGAACGATCAATTACAATAATAGGGGCCTTCAATTTAAATTCATTTGGGGTCAAAAATGGTTGTGAGTTACGATTATAGTAACTAGATTGAAATCTTTTATACATATCATATAGGTGAGCATACTGATTCTTACTAAAATCAACATTCAGATTAAATTTTATGACTTGGTGTCTTTAGTTCTATTGAAATTCTCACATCAATAGGACCAATTTTTACTGATTCGTTTTGATATGAAAGATCAACCACAATAATAGGGGTCTTCAATTTAAATTCATTTGGGGTCAAAAATAGTAACTAGATTGAAATCTTGTATACATTTCATATAGGTGAGCATACTAATTCTTACTAAAATCTACATTCAGATTATTATGGAAATGACTCAGAATTCAAGTGAACTTTCAAGCTTGATAATTTATTTGTGATACGTTATCCATTTAGTGTAAATCCAATTATGGCAAATCTTGGTTATTCGCGGTTGGCCGACAATTTCACATTTCAGCTGTGTTGACTTCCATACCCCAATTTGGGGTTAACATATGAATCCCAACTCCGGAATGCGATTGGTAGATTTACACCACTTATAATAATATCGTACATCTTAATTTTTGCAAAATCGCTCGGAGTTACATGGGGAATTTTCCAGGTTATATTCGTCATTTCCAACTTAAAAGTTTATTCATTTCTTGTTTGTCCAAACACATCACCAAGATTCTTAGTTAGCATAAACACTAGTTCGTGTTTACAATTTAACAAAACTTTTTTATAATCCTCAGCAAATCCCAACAAATTTTTTAATGGTAGAGAAATGTTAAAGTGGGGTCCCGTAGAAATTTCGTCTCCACTGCTCCATCCGGAATTTAATAGATTTTGACTTTGAAGATTATCCAGAGATATATAATTTTTTAGGGTTGTAGTCATACCGACAAATCGTGTTTTATCAATCTCACATCCATTTATTTCGTACTTAATTTCATCCAAAAAGTAAGCCATAAAATTATTTAAAAAAAAAAGTGGTAACATTATCAGTTGTAGGTCTATTCGGTGAATCTTTTCTAATAATTCCTTGAAAATTAAGGTAACTTTCGTGAGGTAGCACGAACAAGTCTTGATTTTGAATAGTAATTCGAATTTCATCGTTTGGTTTAATTGTTTGTTTATACGATGAATAAGTATGAAACTCTTTCTTCGAAATACTCTCATCTGAGTAAACCTTTTCTCAAACATTTAAAATTTCGTTCATTGTTTTCCTTTCCACCTTTTATAAATAGTTTATTTTTCAAAGTAAGTGAGCTTCTTTTTACTGTTGATCCTCTTTCTATAGCTTCACAATTAGTAATGCTTGGCTGAGGACTTAAGCTACGTCTTTTATTATAAATAATCATTCTATTAACCGAATGTGCGTGCGAATCGAAACGTTTTCACTACGTAAATTCACCAAATCACCGTTTTGATCAACTATGCGTATAGATAGTCTGCTTATTTCGTCACAGTTGATTGGTAAATAAATTAGGTTATGTGGTGTCACTGTCATTTTATACCCAGGCGGAACATTAATGCCAAACTCATGTAACGTATGATTCGGTGTATTATCTACATATGATCCGCTGATTATATTACATTAAAAACGAATTGTATTAATTTTTAATATGTTCACAGTCTGATTTGGTTGATAGGTTTTTGTAGGATGTGGTTCTAGTACTTTTTGATGGAAACCAAACAGTTGTCCAACCGATTGGCAGCTATTTCAAATTGAAGTGTATTATTATTACTTTGAATTTTAAATTTATTTTCAAGGTTATAGTCTTTTAAAGTATTGTAAATGAAATCGGTGATATTATTCAATTCAAATGATCCAGTAGGAATCAGTAGGAATGTGGAAGAGATTATTTTTTCATCAATATTTGGAATAGAATTATACATATTAAAATCGATAAGAGCGCACACATATTGACCATTCATTTCGATAGGTGGAAAAAAGTTTGTATTTGTAATGGAACTATTTCCATTCAAGGATAATGCAAGTGATCTAGACATATTGAAATCTCTTGATAAACTGTGGGACTGTAAGTATCTAAACCAGCTTTATATTGAAATTACTCCTTAAACCATAATAAATTGATCAAATCCTTTTTTGTATCTTCCGTTATCCATTTTGTTATCCTTGCTAATTAATAAGAATCCGTTGATGTCCTCCCAACATTTTTGACAAATTTTCACAAATGTTTCATAATTCATATCAGTGTTAATATGGTCCTGATATTTAAATCATCTTGTTTAAACATTATAATAAAGTCGGCATTGTCACGAATCAGATGTTTCGGTATATGACTATATGTTTGACATAAATAACAAGAAAGGAAGTTAGCTTCGGCAAGCCGAAGTTTGTATACCCATGCAGTTATAATTATTAAATTGAAAAAATACAAAAAATGATATTCCCAATAGTCCCATAAGATAATATGTCAAAAAACATCGAAGCTATAATTTGTTTCATACTTTATGGGGTCGGAAACGTCTCCTTCACTGCGTTGCAAACTTCTGACTGAAATCATTATACCCTCTGCAAGGGTATAAAAAGCTCTAAAGCTCAATACCGAGGTATGATTGTCGAAGAAGTTTATGTTAAGAAGCGAGTTCAGTTTGAGATTTGTCAATAGGAAGTCGGTTTTCTTTCAACATAAAAATAAGATGTAACCAGTTTAAGATTAAATTACATAAAGTTTTTATACCCGTTACTCGTAGAGTAAAAGGGTATACTAGATTCGTCGGAAAGTATGTAACAGGCAGAAGGAAGCGTTTCCGACCCCATAAAGTATATATATTCTTGATCAGGATCACTAGCCGAGTCGATCTAGCCATGTCCGTCTGTCCGTCTGTCTGCCTGTCCGTCTGTCCCTCTGACCGTCTGTCCGGATGAACGCTGAGATCTCGGAAACTATGAGAGCTAGGCTATTGAGATTTGGCAAGCAGATTCCTGAGCTTCTTATGCAGCGCAAGTTTGTTTTAGTAGAGTTCCACGCCCACTCTAACGCCCACAAACCGCCCAAAACGTTGGCTCCTACAGTTTTGATGCTAGAATAAAAATTTTAACTGAAATGTATTGTTCTCATCAATACCTATCGATTAATAAAAAAAAAGTTTGCCACGCCCACTTTTACGTCCACAAACCGCCCACAAACTTCAAAAAATCGTAAGTATGAACGTGGATATCTCGGAAACTATCAAAGATTGAGAATTGGGATCTCAGATTTAGATTCCGTAGCCTTGTGCGCAGCGCAAGTTTGTTACCCGAATATGCCACGCCCACTCTAACGCCCACAAACCGCCCAAGCCTGTGGCGTCCACAATTTTCATGATAGTACAAAATTTTAACTGAACTGTATTGGTCTCGTCAATACCTATCGATGGACCCAAAAAAAAATTTTCCACGCCCACAACGCTTAAATCTGTCTACCGCCGGTAGGTGGCGCATTTCAATCTCGCTTTGCTGCTTGCTTATCTCCATTTCCCTTTGGTCCCTTTAGGTGAGTAGGTTAGGTTAGGTTAGAGCGGCTGCCAAATTATATACACACTTAGTCCTTAAAAGGTCCATTGTGGTACCGCGTGGATCTGTATCCCCTTTCTTAAAAATCTGCTGCCATTATTGCAGCTGGCTTAGCATAATTCCCATCCGGTTGCTTTAATGAATTTTATTATTCGTTTTAGGCTTATGTTCGCCAGTTCGGATAGACTGTTCATGAAGGGATTCCCTAAGTGGTACAGTCTAGATCTGCACAGGGCCGGGCAGGAACAGAACAGGTGTTCCACCGTTTCCTCTTCCTCCTCGTCCCTGCAGCTTCTGCAGAAATCGTTTCGGGGCGCGCCCAATCTGCTTGCGTGTGTGCCAACCAACCAGTGGCCTGTTAACACTCGTATTACCATTCCGCACTCGGTACGGTTTAGTCTTAATAGTTCCGAAGTTCTCTTCGCGTCGATGATTGGCCATGTCTGGCGGGAGATGCGACAGTGCTTAACATGTGTCCATGCTAGGCTCGCAAGTTTCTTGTATTGATTTCTAATGTTAAGCTTGCAGGTGGCCATCGGCATACCAATGTTCTCCTTGTCCGGAAGGAGAGGAACGGTAGTGCCATGCCTGGCCAGCTCATCTGCAATACAGTTGCCTGTAATGTTCCGGTGACCCGGGACCCAAATCAGGTAAATTTTAAACTGCAGAGCCATCTCGTGCAGAGATTTGCGGCAGTTTGATATGGTGTGGGAGTTTGTATTGGTCGAGATAATCGACCTGATAGCCGCTTGACTATCACTATAGATGTTAATCAGTTTATTCTGACAGTTTGCATCGTTCAGAAGCATCAAAGCTTCAATTATGGCAAATACTTCCGCCTGGAAGACGCTACTGTGATCCGGAAGTCTGAAGGATTTCCTGATATTAAGTTGTTCGGAGTATATACCTCCTCCGACTTGATTATTTAATTTTGAGCCGTCAGTGTAGAAATTGACTGCCTCTGTAGGGCCCGGCTGGCCTTGTTCCCAGTCTTCTCTGGTTGGGAGCAAGGCTTCAAAGGGGGTGTGGATGTATTCAATAGGTTTACATAGATCTGTACTGGGTGGGATCATTGTGTCCTGCTGGAGTATCCTGGCATGACCGTATATTTGGGGCTTCCACTGCCCTATGTCCCTCATCCGAACCGCAGCTATCTTAGCTCGTTCCATGCCTGCTAAGTCCAGACTTGGAAGGTTCAGAATAGCATTTAGCGCCCCGTTGGGGGTGGTGCGAAGGGCTCCGCTTATGCATAAGGATGCCATTCGTTGTACCTTGTTTAGGTTTGTTGTGGTTGTCTGCTTCATTAGCGCGGGCCACCATATTGACACTCCGTAGAGCAGAATAGGCTTAACTATCGCTGTGTGTATCCAGTTGACGATTTTTGGGGACATGCCCCATTTCGGTCCGATGGCCTTTTTGCAGGAGTAGAGGGCAATTGTTGCCTTCCTCGTTCTCTCTTGGCTGTTTAGTCTCCATGTCAGACGCTTATCTAATATTAACCCCAAATACCTGGCGTTGTTACTGAAGGAGAGAGAGCAGTTATTTAATATTGGTGGGTTTAGTTGAGGAATCTTGTATCTGTTTGTAAACAGCACCAGTTCCGTTTTCGAGGGGTTTACCCCTAGACCTCTTTCTGTTGTCCAGTCAGAGAGTATTTTAAGTTTGGCGGTCATTAGATCGCATAGTGTTTGAGGAAATTTTCCTGAGAAAATAATGGCTACATCGTCTGCATATGCCACAACCTTGCATCCACCCCCTTCCATGTAGCACAACAGCTTATTTACTGCGATGTTCCATAGCAGGGGGGAGAGTACACCACCCTGAGGGGTTCCCCTGTTCACGAACCTTGTTTGTGTTGAGATTCCTAGCGTGGAGGTTACCATTCTGCTCATCAGCAATTTATGGATTAACTCCACGATTTGGATCTCAACACCCAGGTCGGTGAGGGATTCGGTTATGGCTGTAGGGAGAACATTGTTGAAAGCGCCCTCTATGTCCAGGAATGCAGCAAGTGCGTATTCCTTGTGATTGAGTGACTTTTCGATTTGGCTGACTACCGCGTGTAGAGCTGATTCGGTGGACTTGCCTTTTGAATATGCATGCTGCGCTGCTGATAACTGTTTCGAGTCCATGACTGACCTGATGTGCAGTCCAATCAGTCGCTCGAAGCTCTTAAGGAGAAAGGATGTCAGACTTATGGGCCTAAAATCTTTCGTCGTCGTGTGCGAGGCTTTGCCCGCTATGGGTATAAGGACTACCTTTGTTTCCCTCCGTGTTGATGGCAACGTTCCTATCCTAAGAATGGTACGGAAAATTGTCTTTAGCCAGTTGATGGCAAGTTGACCTGCGTGTTGGATGTGCGCAGGTGAGAGATGATCGGGTCCTGGTGATTTGAAGGGTTTGAAGCTGTTTATGGCCCAACTTATGTTGCGTTCGGAAAGAAGCGTTTCCAAGTCAATGCTTAGACCTGCATGATTTTCTGGGAGACGTTCTACCGGGAGACTACCCGGAAAGTGGGTGTCTAGTAGTAGGCTTAGGGACTCCTCACTAGAGTCTGTCCACGAGCCATCTGGTTTTTGAAGGTACCCCAGGGAGGGGGTTGTTTTGGAGAGGATCTTCCTAAGCCGAGCTGCATCGGCTGTTTCCTCTATGTTTGAGCAGAAGGTCTGCCAAGCTGATCTTTTTTCTTTCCTTATGGCCTTCTTGTAGGAGGCTAGTTCTAACTTGTACTGTTGCCATTTTAGATCCTCATTTCCTGCTTATGCCCTGTTAAAAAGGGTTCTGCAACTGGATCTGAGTTCTGAAAGTTTCTGTGTCCACCAAGGAGGCTTTCTGGTTCCTCTCGGTTTGCGTTTAGGGTGGGCTGCTTCGAAAGCCGAGTTGCAGGCATTCGTGAACATCCCTACTATGTTATCAAGACTGAGTATATCACTGTTGTCACTTGGGGGTTCTATTGGAAGAATGTTTAGTAGGGCTTCCCTATAAGCGCGCCAGTTGGTACGTCTAAGGTTGACGAATTCAGCTGGAGTAGGAGGGTCTAGTGATAAAGTGGTTTCTATAAATCTATGGTCAGAGAAAGAGTGTTCGTTTAAGACTTCCCAGTTTCTGACTGCTTCTAGCAGATTACCTGACACCATGGTAAGGTCAATGACTGTTTGGCTATTTTTTGTGATAAAGGTGGGGGTATTACCCCTGTTGCATAGAAATAGATTTGAGCCAAGGATGAAGTTAAAAAGAGACTCACCCCTGTTGTTGCTTGTTGGGTTTCCCCACTGAGTGTGGTGAGCGTTTGCGTCGCAGCCGATTACCAGTCCTATTTTGAGCGCCTCGCTATCTTTGACCAGTGTCCGGACAAGCTCGTCTGGGGGGTCTTCCTTCTCGAAGGCCATGTAAGCTGAAGCCACCCTGATTGTAGCCGCTGGAAGTTCCAGACTTGCTACGGTGTTGTCTCCGTTGCTGTAATTATGAATCAGAAATATGCTAAGGTGCCTTTTGGCTAAAATGCAGGTTCGAATTTTACCTTCTTTTGGATCAAGCAGCAGCTTGAAATCTTTGGTACCCAGTCCAGCAACCTTGCCTCCTACCACCCAAGGCTCCTGTATGAGTACTAGGTCTGCCCCGCCGTCAGCCAGGCGGAGCAGGAGGGCAGCCGACGCTGCTTTACTGTGATGGAGGTTCACTTGCAGTAGTCTTAGCGACATCTGCCGAGTTCCCCTCCACCACCGTGACGTCCGCTTCCTCGCTGCCGCTGAGGTCGCCGTCGTCTTCGTCCGCCGGGTTCATCGCCTGCATCCCTCTGCTTAGCGACGCGTCGGTTGAGTAGCCATCTTCCGGCTCGTCATCTCCAGGAGCCTCTATCTCCTCGGGAAAGACCTGCTCGGCTGGGTTGCCGGTCGGGTCCTTCTTCGAGTTAGAGTCTCCCTTGTAGACTTTGATGCGGATGGCACTGAATCCGAAGTTCAGCTCCCCGTGAGCGGCCTCTATTGGGGATACTGACTCCTTTAGGTGAGTAACGGGTATCTGATAGTCGAGGCACTCGACTATAGCGTTCTTCCTTGGTTCTCCTACACTCGTGGCGTCCCAATGACCTAAAACCATTGCTGCTTCCTTTAAGTTGGCAAGTGTTGTTATATTTTCTTCCTTGTTCAGAGAGTTATACAGTCTATCAGGAAGTGTTCTTTCGATACAACCTAATTGTTTTGTTTAAAGAGCTTGTATAAATTAATCTGTCTGTTTGATCTGAATCTAGCTCTAACTTATTATGCACACTTGATGATCTGAATTTTAGTTCGCTGACGAACTTACTGATGCTTCCTTGGTATGCAGTGTCACGAACGGGTTGTATGATGTCTTCGTATGGCCTGTGATCTCTAAAAGTTTTGATTATTGCCATTATTGCAGCTGGCTTAGCATAATTCCCATCCGGTTGCTTTAATGAATTTTATTATTCGTTTTAGGCTTATGTTCGCCAGTTCGGATAGACTGTTCATGAAGGGATTCCCTAAGTGGTACAGTCTAGATCTGCACAGGGCCGGGCAGGAACAGAACAGGTGTTCCACCGTTTCCTCTTCCTCCTCGTCCCTGCAGCTTCTGCAGAAATCGTTTCGGGGCGCGCCCAATCTGCTTGCGTGTGTGCCAACCAACCAGTGGCCTGTTAACACTCGTATTACCATTCCGCACTCGGTACGGTTTAGTCTTAATAGTTCCGAAGTTCTCTTCGCGTCGATGATTGGCCATGTCTGGCGGGAGATGCGACAGTGCTTAACATGTGTCCATGCTAGGCTCGCAAGTTTCTTGTATTGATTTCTAATGTTAAGCTTGCAGGTGGCCATCGGCATACCAATGTTCTCCTTGTCCGGAAGGAGAGGAACGATTGTGCCATGCCTGGCCAGCTCATCTGCAATACAGTTGCCTGTAATGTTCCGGTGACCCGGGACCCAAATCAGGTAAATTTTAAACTGCAGAGCCATCTCGTGCAGAGATTTGCGGCAGTTTGATATGGTGTGGGAGTTTGTATTGGTCGAGATAATCGACCTGATAGCCGCTTGACTATCACTATAGATGTTAATCAGTTTATTCTGACAGTTTGCATCGTTCAGAAGCATCAAAGCTTCAATTATGGCAAATACTTCCGCCTGGAAGACGCTACTGTGATCCGGAAGTCTGAAGGATTTCCTGATATTAAGTTGTTCGGAGTATATACCTCCTCCGACTTGATTATTTAATTTTGAGCCGTCAGTGTAGAAATTGACTGCCTCTGTAGGGCCCGGCTGGCCTTGTTCCCAGTCTTCTCTGGTTGGGAGCAAGGCTTCAAAGGGGGTGTGGATGTATTCAATAGGTTTACATAGATCTGTACTGGGTGGGATCATTGTGTCCTGCTGGAGTATCCTGGCATGACCGTATATTTGGGGCTTCCACTGCCCTATGTCCCTCATCCGAACCGCAGCTATCTTAGCTCGTTCCATGCCTGCTAAGTCCAGACTTGGAAGGTTCAGAATAGCATTTAGCGCCCCGTTGGGGGTGGTGCGAAGGGCTCCGCTTATGCATAAGGATGCCATTCGTTGTACCTTGTTTAGGTTTGTTGTGGTTGTCTGCTTCATTAGCGCGGGCCACCATATTGACACTCCGTAGAGCAGAATAGGCTTAACTATCGCTGTGTGTATCCAGTTGACGATTTTTGGGGACATGCCCCATTTCGGTCCGATGGCCTTTTTGCAGGAGTAGAGGGCAATTGTTGCCTTCCTCGTTCTCTCTTGGCTGTTTAGTCTCCATGTCAGACGCTTATCTAATATTAACCCCAAATACCTGGCGTTGTTACTGAAGGAGAGAGAGCAGTTATTTAATATTGGTGGGTTTAGTTGAGGAATCTTGTATCTGTTTGTAAACAGCACCAGTTCCGTTTTCGAGGGGTTTACCCCTAGACCTCTTTCTGTTGTCCAGTCAGAGAGTATTTTAAGTTTGGCGGTCATTAGATCGCATAGTGTTTGAGGAAATTTTCCTGAGAAAATAATGGCTACATCGTCTGCATATGCCACAACCTTGCATCCACCCCCTTCCATGTAGCACAACAGCTTATTTACTGCGATGTTCCATAGCAGGGGGGAGAGTACACCACCCTGAGGGGTTCCCCTGTTCACGAACCTTGTTTGTGTTGAGATTCCTAGCGTGGAGGTTACCATTCTGCTCATCAGCAATTTATGGATTAACTCCACGATTTGGATCTCAACACCCAGGTCGGTGAGGGATTCGGTTATGGCTGTAGGGAGAACATTGTTGAAAGCGCCCTCTATGTCCAGGAATGCAGCAAGTGCGTATTCCTTGTGATTGAGTGACTTTTCGATTTGGCTGACTACCGCGTGTAGAGCTGATTCGGTGGACTTGCCTTTTGAATATGCATGCTGCGCTGCTGATAACTGTTTCGAGTCCATGACTGACCTGATGTGCAGTCCAATCAGTCGCTCGAAGCTCTTAAGGAGAAAGGATGTCAGACTTATGGGCCTAAAATCTTTCGTCGTCGTGTGCGAGGCTTTGCCCGCTATGGGTATAAGGACTACCTTTGTTTCCCTCCGTGTTGATGGCAACGTTCCTATCCTAAGAATGGTACGGAAAATTGTCTTTAGCCAGTTGATGGCAAGTTGACCTGCGTGTTGGATGTGCGCAGGTGAGAGATGATCGGGTCCTGGTGATTTGAAGGGTTTGAAGCTGTTTATGGCCCAACTTATGTTGCGTTCGGAAAGAAGCGTTTCCAAGTCAATGCTTAGACCTGCATGATTTTCTGGGAGACGTTCTACCGGGAGACTACCCGGAAAGTGGGTGTCTAGTAGTAGGCTTAGGGACTCCTCACTAGAGTCTGTCCACGAGCCATCTGGTTTTTGAAGGTACCCCAGGGAGGGGGTTGTTTTGGAGAGGATCTTCCTAAGCCGAGCTGCATCGGCTGTTTCCTCTATGTTTGAGCAGAAGGTCTGCCAAGCTGATCTTTTTTCTTTCCTTATGGCCTTCTTGTAGGAGGCTAGTTCTAACTTGTACTGTTGCCATTTTATATCCTCATTTCCTGCTTTTGTCCTGTTAAAAAGGGTTCTGCAACTGGATCTGAGTTCTGAAAGTTTCTGTGTCCACCAAGGAGGCTTTCTGGTTCCTCTCGGTTTGCGTTTAGGGTGGGCTGCTTCGAAAGCCGAGTTGCAGGCATTCGTGAACATCCCTACTATGTTATCAAGACTGAGTATATCACTGTTGTCACTTGGGGGTTCTATTGGAAGAATGTTTAGTAGGGCTTCCCTATAAGCGCGCCAGTTGGTACGTCTAAGGTTGACGAATTCAGCTGGAGTAGGAGGGTCTAGTGATAAAGTGGTTTCTATAAATCTATGGTCAGAGAAAGAGTGTTCGTTTAAGATTTCCCAGTTTCTGACTGCTTCTAGCAGATTACCTGACACCATGGTAAGGTCAATGACTGTTTGGCTATTTTTTGTGATAAAGGTGGGGGTATTACCCCTGTTGCATAGAAATAGATTTGAGCCAAGGATGAAGTTAAAAAGAGACTCACCCCTGTTGTTGCTTGTTGGGCTTCCCCACTGAGTGTGGTGAGCGTTTGCGTCGCAGCCGATTACCAGTCCTATTTTGAGCGCCTCGCTATCTTTGACCAGTGTCCGGACAAGCTCGTCTGGGGGGTCTTCCTTCTCGAAGGCCATGTAAGCTGAAGCCACCCTGATTGTAGCCGCTGGAAGTTCCAGACTTGCTACGGTGTTGTCTCCGTTGCTGTAATTATGAATCAGAAATATGCTAAGGTGCCTTTTGGCTAAAATGCAGGTTCGAATTTTACCTTCTTTTGGATCAAGCAGCAGCTTGAAATCTTTGGTACCCAGTCCAGCAACCTTGCCTCCTACCACCCAAGGCTCCTGTATGAGTACTAGGTCTGCCCCGCCGTCAGCCAGGCGGAGCAGGAGGGCAGCCGACGCTGCTTTACTGTGATGGAGGTTCACTTGCAGTAGTCTTAGCGACATCTGCCGAGTTCCCCTCCACCACCGTGACGTCCGCTTCCTCGCTGCCGCTGAGGTCGCCGTCGTCTTCGTCCGCCGGGTTCATCGCCTGCATCCCTCTGCTTAGCGACGCGTCGGTTGAGTAGCCATCTTCCGGCTCGTCATCTCCAGGAGCCTCTATCTCCTCGGGAAAGACCTGCTCGGCTGGGTTGCCGGTCGGGTCCTTCTTCGAGTTAGAGTCTCCCTTGTAGACTTTGATGCGGATGGCACTGAATCCGAAGTTCAGCTCCCCGTGAGCGGCCTCTATTGGGGATACTGACTCCTTTAGGTGAGTAACGGGTATCTAATAGTCGAGGCACTCGACTATAGCGTTCTTCCTTGGTTCTCCTACACTCGTGGCGTCCCAATGACCTAAAACCATTGCTGCTTCCTTTAAGTTGGCAAGTGTTGTTATATTTTCTTCCTTGTTCAGAGAGTTATACAGTCTATCAGGAAGTGTTCTTTCGATACAACCTAATTGTTTTGTTTAAAGAGCTTGTATAAATTAATCTGTCTGTTTGATCTAAATCTAGCTCTAACTTATTATGCACACTTATGATCTGAATTTTAGTTCGCTGACGAACTTACTGATGCTTCCTTGGTATGCAGTGTCACGAACGGGTTGTATGATGTCTTCGTATGGCCTGTGATCTCTAAAAGTTTTGATTAAGGCCACTTTTGTTGTTCCCCATGTGTTGCGTTTCTCCGTCTCGATGACTGCTTGAGCTGAATCGACGATGGTCCTCTCAATAGCTCCATAGATTATGTGGACTTGCCGAACATTTTTGGTAGGGTATAGTTGGAGTAAATACTCTACTCTGGCAATATAGCGACTTAATTCTGATGGATTTCCATCGAAGTAACGTAACTCCTTGATTTGTCTGATTAGTTGATTCAGATGAATCTCAGGCAACAGCGGTAATGCTGGTGAATTTGCCACGTATAATGTTCTTTGCTTCGACCGAATTGGATTTTATTTTAGTTCCTGCGTGTGAAAATTACACATAGATTCTTGGGCGGAACTCAATATTTGTCGTTTTGTGAATTCACGGAATTTTCGCTGATCAGGATAAACTAGTCGATTAGTATTATCCCTTAGTTGATCAGTACCGATAACTTTTTAAAGGACTTTGAGATACCAGCGACTGAGCCAGTTACAAGTTTGCACCATAGGTTTAATATAAAAAAAAACTTTATGTAATTTAATCTTAAACTGGTTACAATCTTATTTTTATGTTGAAAGGAAACCGACTTCCTATTGACAAATCTCAAACTGAACTCGCTCCTTAACATAAACATCTTCGACAATCATACCTCGGTATTGAGCTTTAGAGCTTTTTATACCCTTGCAGATGGTATAATGATTTCAGTCAGAAGTTTACAACGCAGTGAAGGAGACGTTTCCGACCCCATTAAGTATATATATTCTTGATCAGCATCACTAGACGAGTCGATCTAGCCATGTCCGTCTGTCCATCTGTCCGTCCGTTTCTACGCAAACTAGTCTCTCAGTTTTAAAGCTATCGAGCTGAAACTTTCCCAAAAGTCTTTTTTCTTTTGCAGGTAGTATATAAGTCGGAGCCAGCCCGATCGGACAACTATATCTTATAGCTCCCATAGGAATAATCCAAAAAAAATCTGTAAGAAAATAATTCTTTGGTGTTTTTTAACAAAGAACCTCCTACGCTTGGAAATAACATTTTGTAATTAGTTCTGAAATTGGTGGGAATATAATATGAAACAAATTATAGCTTCGATGTTTTTTGACATATTATCTTATGGGACTATTGGGAATATCATTTTTTGTATTTTTTCAATTTAATAATTATAACTGCATGGGTATACAAACTTCGGCTTGCCGAAGCTAACTTCCTTTCTTGTTATTTATGTCAAACATATAGTCATATACCGAAACATCTGATTCGTGACAATGCCGACTTTATTATAATGTTTAAACAAGATGATTTAAATGTGCGGCATATATAAGTTAACACCGGCCAAACGCCCCCTTCCCTTCACCCCCTCTCGACACCGATACCGGACACCGCATTTCTCTTATCACCCCTCTCGGCCACCCGCAAACTAGGACCCATTGCCCTCACCCCTCTCGGCCCAGCAACACCAAAACATTCGAGTGGCTACAATTTCAAGTGGCTACAATAATGCAGCCGCTAAGTTATGGAACCAGCAGCGATGGAGCAGCAGCGATGCAGCAGCAGAGACGACGTCAGCGACGCAGCGACAGCGACGTCAGAACGACAGCGACGCAGCGGCGTCAGAGCGACAGCACAGCGACAGAACGTCAGAGGAAGAAGTGCAACGGCAGCAGCGCGACAATGCAAGAGCGCTGACCGCCCGCTAGCTGCCTCAGCTATAGCCGCCGCTACCCCTACCCATCGCTGCGCCCTAACGGAAATGCAGCGTTAGCATATGGGACTTAGCAACACATTGGGCAAAATACCCAAAACCGCTGCCATCGGCATCGGGTATCCGGAGCCGCTCTGCCAACGTTATGCTGACGGGCGGTACCGTCTAAGCCAACCAGCGACTCGAGGAATGACTTTAGTTTTACTTGCATTTGTACCCCTGACCAGCCAAGACATACCAACTTAAGTAATAAAACCAATTGTAACGTTTAAAAACGTCTACTGTTTTATTTTAAAGTAAAATCGTAAAATCAAATACAAAGGCTTAGAAGGAAGTCAAGACGAAGAAGTCAACTAAAGGGAAGGAACCGCAATGAGACAGATCTTAACTAGGTAATATCGGGGAGAATCCTCCCCCCTCTGGTCATGTCTGGCCATAACTGGCGCCCGAATAGTGTTCACTTTCTCGCGAAAGTGGGACAAAAAGAACACCCCGAAATTCAAAAAATTAAAAAGAAAAAAATATTAAAAATGTTAGCTTTAAAATCTTAACAAAAATTTAAAGGAAAATGTCTTTTTTAATATTACAAAAAATGTGGTGTTGTGCGTGTGTTTGAAAAGTAAAAAATTTATACAAAAAACGAAAATATGAGAAGAAGAATATGTGGGAAACACAGCTACCCGCCGCGGTGGGGGTGCTGCCGTCCAGAGCTGGCACTCCCCACGGGCGCAAAAAAAAAACTGTGATTAATTTAATGTGATGGTAAACCTGCCGCGGCGATTTGTCCACGCACCTTGTGGCGCGGCATATTCGCGGGCACAAAATACCTACATAACAAAAACGAGCAATAATCCGCTGCGGCGATAAGTCCATATCAATGGGTAACTTATTCGCGAGCGTAAAAAAAATTGCAAATCTAAAAAAATAAATACAGATAACCGCTGCGGCAATTAATTTGCGAGCGGAAAACTATTAAAAATGTCTTCGAGACCAATAAAGTAAAAAAAAATAAAATATACAAAAAGTTCTCGCGTGTGTGTGTGGCAATCTGCTGGAAACGCTAATGGGTGTGGAATGCATTCAAGAAAGCTGCCCAGTGGATTGTGTGGCAACCGTACCTTAGTAGGCGAAACGCCAAAAAGGACAAATACGGTCCGATAAACACAATACACAAAAAGTAAAAACAAAGAAAATATTTAAAATAAAAAAAAAACGCACAACCCACAAAACGATGAGTCCCATACAATTTGTTTAATAAACCGAAAAAAAGAAACAAATTCTAATTAAAATTTAATTTCAGACTAATAACCCTGTAAGCAGCGAATACAATCAAAACACAAACAAGACAAGGAAGAAAATAATAAGGGTGAGTGAAACGTTTTCGCATAAATTTCCCTTATTATATTATTATACCCAAAAAGAGAACAAAAAAAAATTTTCAAAAAACTGTTGCTTATTTCCCCACGTCGACCCAAAATAAAAATAAACTCTTGAAATCCCAATAAATTAAGCACTTGAAACTATCGATATTAAAAATGGAGGAAATGAAGGAGGTACTAAACCGACTTGACTCCACCATTGCGGCCCTAACCACTCAGATGGTGGGCATGGTGGGTGAGAACTTTAGAAACCGACTTCGAACAGCGCAACCCGATACCGGACATACCGCTACCATTAACGCGTCCGCGTACGGAGTATGAATTAAAGGAACCTTCGACCGTACCGGATTGCGTAAGGGAGTTAGTAACTTTCGAGGGTGATTCCGAGAAGTACATTTCTTGGATCAATAGGGCAGAGTCCATAATTATCGACTATGAGGTCATTCGGGAGAAACCCCTATATCCCCCTTATCCAGATTAGGCAAAAAATTAGGGGCAACGCCGACATGGCGCTCAATGCCTACAATGTACGGGATGACAACTGGACTGAAATCAAACGAGTATTGGCACTACAATTCGCCGATAAAAGAGATGGCGGTACGCTAGAGTACGAGCTGACACAAATGACCCAGGGAAACCAAAAGGTGGAAGATTTTTACCTTAGAATTAATAATCACGTCTCGCTAATAATGAATAAAATTAAAAGCATGAATTACTCTACGGAGATAGCGAATGCTTTTCTTGCCGGACAAAGGGACAAGGTTCTTAATGCCTTTATTAGGGGGTTAAACGGTGACGCTTCCAGGCTTCTAATAATCCGTAAACCTGCGGACGTCCACGAAGCTTATTATATTTGCCTAGAGCTACAAAAAATGGAGCCGAGGATCCCTACGTCAAGGGCGCCTCTATTTAAACAGACCTTCAACCAAACATATCAGAACTATAGACCACCTAATCCACCGAGGTTCCCCCAGACCTATCAGTTTAACAATAGGGCCCAAACTAGTTCAGGGCACAACTTTGCCCCAAGTGGAAGCGTGCAGGGCTCTCCAAGATTCCAGGGGGCCAGCCCAGCGATTAAAAAAGAATCAAACCAGTTAGGTCAAAGCTATAGGACAAATTTTAAATCGCGTCAAGGAGAGGCCGGCGGCATCAAGAGAAGCCCGAGCGTTAACTCTAATTTAAATCCCTTCCGTAAAGCCCAAAGGCTTTACCATATTCAATCCACCCCATCATCAAACCCCACTCCCAATGAATACTATGAACGACATCCCAATAACGAGGTAGAGAAACTGGAGGTCTCATCCCAAGGGTTAGAGCACTGTTTTCCCTTAGAGGAGGTAGGGTGTATTAGCGATGGCGAACCAAATTTTATGACCTACGCCTCTTTAGCATACCATACATAGAATATGAAACTAAAACAGGGGCTAAATTACAATTTCTTATAGACACCGGCGCTAACAATAATTTTATTAGCCTCAAGAATTCCGCCGGCTCTCATCCACGCCATTTGTCGTTCAATCCGCGGGGGTAGTATTAAAATAACACATCGTATTACTGGACAATTTTTTTTCTGTTATTGGATGCAAAACATCCCGAATCTGCAAAAGAAGCTTTAAACGCGCTTATCAGCGAATATTTCAAAATCTTTGAACCACTCTCGCCCGGAGAGGCCGTAGACACGAGCGTTAGGGCCGAGATTCGCACCAGCACCTCAGACCCCATATACACAAAGAGCTATCCCTACCCTACCAATATGAGACGGGAAGTGGATAGACAGATAGAGGAACTTTTGCGGGATGGAATCATCAAACCATCAAAAAGTCCCTATAACTCCCCGGTCTGGGTAGTTCCAAAGAAACCCAAACCAAATGGAGAGAAACAATACCGCATGGTCATCGACTTTAAGCGCTTAAACGCTGTCACGATTGCAGACACTTATGCAATACCGGACATTAATTCTATTTTGGCCAGCCTAGGGAAGGCCAAATATTTTACCACTCTCGATTTAACTTCGGGACTCCATCAAATTTACATGTTGGAATTCGATACCCCAAAGACAGCATTTTCTACACTGAATGGGAAGTACGAATTTCTTCGTCTTCCGTTTGGGTTGAAAAATGCCCCAGCAGTATTTCAAAGAATGTACGACGATGTATTAAGGGAACACATTGGCAAGATTTGCTATGTGTACATCGACGACATAATAGTCTTTAGTGAGGACTATGATAGCCACTGGCAAAACCTCCGCGCTGTCTTTAACAACCTGGAGAAAGCCAAACTGCAGGTCAACTTAGAAAAAACTAATTTCCTATCAACGCATGTTGAATTTTTAGGATACGTAGTAACTGCAGATGGCATCAAAGCAGACGACAAAAAAGTAGAGGGTGTCACAAAAATGAAACCACCTACCAATGTAAAGGAACTAAAGAGTTTTCTCGGCATGACATCCTATTATAGAAAATTTATTAAGGACTATGCAAAAGTCGCAAAACCACTGACTAACTTAACTCGAGGAGAGTTCGCTAGAGTTAAGTCTTCACAATCAAAAAAAGACCCTATTGAACTCGACGAGGCCGCGATGAAAGCCTTTAATGATTTGAAAACTATCCTTTCATCCTCAGAGGTATTGGCATTTCCAAATTTTTCCAAACCCTTCCACTTAACCACCGACGCGTCAAATTACGCTATCGGAGCAGTTCTTTCTCAAGTCGACTCTGGCAAAGATCGGCCAATAGCGTATATCTCCCGATCTTTGAGTCAGACAGAAGAGAACTACGCCACCAACGAAAAAGAAATGCTTGCGATAGTGTGGGCCTTAGATAACCTTCGTTCTTATTTGTATGGCGCTGGATCTATTAAGATTTACACTGATCACCAGCCTTTAACGTTTGCACTGGGCAATAGATTTAATTTTAACGCCAAGTTAAAACGCTGGAAGTCCCGTGTTGAGGAGTACAATTGCGAATTAATATACAAACCAGGGAAGTCAAATATAGTGGCCGATGCCCTTTCAAGAGTTACAACGTATGTTAATCACCTGGGTCCTGACAATGGTACCGCCTCCGAATCGGATTCCATAGCTACGGTTCATAGCGCTCTTCAAGACGCCTCTTCTTTATTTCCTCACGTTGAAACCCCGATTAACGCCTACCGGAATCAATTGATTTTTTATTCAGATCTGTCCGATTATTCGTGTGGGCACCCACATACTGGATATGTGCGCCACTCAATTCCAATTAGTGGTCACGCCCCTTCAACTCTTCTAAACTCATTAAAGAAATACTTGAAACCTTCGGTAATCAATGGAATTAAAATCCCGGATGATTACCTACAACTTCTTCAAACCTGTTGCTTCCAGAATTTTAAATTGTATAAAATCCGTATAACACAGCGCTTAGTAGAGGATATTACGGACGAAAAGCAAATTTGCGAAGTCATCGAGAAAGAGCATCGCAGAGCTCACAGGAGTTCAAAAGAGGTCCGTATTCAAATCCTAGAAAAGTACTACTTCCCCAGGATGGCTAGTATTATTCGCACACAATTGTCAACCTGCACCACTTGCAAATTGCATAAGTACGACAGGCACCCAAATAAACAACCATTACAACCAACCCCTATTCCAAACTACCCATGTGAAATACTTCATATCGACGTTTTCACATTGGAGAAAAAAATATACCTGAGTTGCATCGACAAATTCTCAAAATTTGCTAAACTTTTCCCTTGCAATCAAAATCAGCAATACATCTCCGTGAGGCACTACTAGACGCACTTCATTATTTCACAGCGCCTAAAATGATAGTGTCTGATAACGAAAGGGGCCTTCTATGCCCAACTGTCTTAAACTACTTGCGAACGCTGGGGATTGAACTTAATCACACCCCAACTCAGAAAAGCGAAGTAAACGGTCAGGTAGAAAGATTCCATTCTACCTTCATGGAAATATATCGATATATCGATATATCGCAATTGTCGTAGACAGGTACAATAACAATGTCCACTCGGTAACGAATAGAAAGCCCGTGGATATTTTTTTCAACCGTACTTCTAGAATACATTACCAGGGATTATCCGATTTTAAACATCAAACTCTTGAGGACATTAGAGGGCTCATTAAGCACAAACAAACTTTAACCAACAATGGGCGCAATAAAAATAGAAGCGACCCAATTTCCTACGAACCAGGTGACACAGTGTATGTCGCCAATAAACAAATAAAAACAAAGGAAAAACATCGATTCAAGGCAGAAGAAGTTCAGGATGACCGAAGGGTCACTATTAAAACAAGGTCGGGAAAAATCTTCCACAAATCACTTTTAAGGAATTAAAAAAATTTTTTAAACGAACCTACAACTAGAAGGAAATCTAACTATTCGACATATGTGGTAGGGGAGACTAGCAACAGAATACCTTAGCACTTTACAAAAATTCATCCAAAAACCATAATGGGAAATTCGTACTGAACGTTTCACTAACTCTTAACCTTCCCCAAACACAAACAAATAAAACCATTTAATATCTTCACAAATATAATTAAGAAAAACCTAGTCTAAGATACACACTTATTGTTATGAAAAATATAAACCCCTCAGAAAAGGGGAACAATAAATTCCTTTAGTAATAGCTATACACAAATAAGAATAAATACGCAAATAATAACAATACAAAAATAATAATAATACACACACAGAAAAACACCAACACGAACATTAAGATTAAGACAAATAGACAATTTAATTATAAGAATCTACAATTTCATGTACATTTAATCCTCTTCTGAAGCTACAAGCGCGTCTACAATCTACGTGGCGACAACCCTCCATATTTTCAAATATGATGCACCGGTTGTCTCCTTACAACAAGGTACCGTCTGGAGGACCAATGGCGTCTTCAAATTGGCTCACGTCATCAATCTAGGCCGCATGCTGCAACTCATCGACCAGGTAGCAAACGAGGCTATGATAATCACCGATCAACATATTGGCGCTTTGGTTAGCCACTATCTGCAGCACGCTTCGGAAGGAATCTCGCGCATGGATACCGCACCAACACGGAGACAACGCTCAATCTATTTGCTAGGATCAGCCTGGAAGTGGGTCGCGGGATCACCGGACAAATCGGATTGGAATGCCATCTTGAAAGAGGAGGACAGCTTGGCAAGGAACAACAATCAGCAGATTCGAATCAACACAAAGTTGTTTGACTCAACGCACGAATCGCTCCAGAAGCTGAACGATGTTATCGGGAGAGTCAACGCAATAGACGGGGACTTCCACGTGACGACGGCCGTTCTCCACCAGGCAATTATAATAGCGGACCAGGTCAACGAGATACTGAGAGCCTGCCAACTAGGAAAGACTGGAGTGGTCAACACGAATCTCTTGGATCACGACGAAATCAACATGATATTGGCAGAGGTGGACAGCCTTCCTTATCAAAACGTCGTGGAGGCAGTCGAATTTTCCAGACCTACAATCCTTACAAACGGGACTACTCTTTTGTACATCCTAGCGATGCCCAAGGTAGTGGGCAGTGATGAGGATCTACCCATCGACATCCGACAGTAAACAAGTTGTGCTAAAATATACCACACTGGCGATGGACTGCCTGGAAACATACGCCCTTCTCGGAAATTGTGTATCCATTGGTAACACAACAGTCTGCCGAGAAAAGGACCTGCTTAAATTGGAGGAGGACAGTTGCTTACCCAGACTGTTCAAAGGAGGCCAAGCCGAATGTGACTACCTGAGGACCAACCAGGAAACAGTGGAGCTTATCGATGACGGCACAATTTTTTTGACAAACTTCAATGGAACAGTATCCACTCCGGTCAAGAAGCACCACTTAGAAGGCTCATACGTCGTGCAGTTTGACAACGAAACGATCACAATCGGCGACCGGAACTACAGCAGCTATTCGTCAACACACCTGATGGCAATGCCATCCGTGCTAACCCAGATAAAAACTACGGGTTATGAGCTATCACTAAAATATGTCCACGAATTCAGCATGGAGAACCTGAAAAAATTATCAGTCATGTCCAATGAGATTTTGATATCCTTCTCAGTGGAACTAGTCATAGCTCTCTCCATCATGACAGCGGTGTACCTCGTGTGGAAAAAGATAACGTCGACCAAAGGAATCCCTAAGATGCGGGACCCGCTTGCGAACCTGGAAACGCAGGGCACCCTGGAGCCCGCAACCAAGGCCTAGTAATCTGTGGGACACAGATCTTGTGGTGGGAGGAGTTAACACCGGCCAAACGCCCCCTTCCCTGCACCCCCTCTCGACCCCGATACCGGACACCGCATCTCTCTCATCACCCCTCTCGGCCACCCGCAAACTAGGACCCATTGCCCTCACCCCTCTCGGCCACCCAGCAACACCAAAACATTCGAGTGGCTACACTTTCAAGTGGCTACAATAATGCAGCCGCTAAGTTATGGAACCAGCAGCCATGGAGCAGCAGCGATGCAGCAGCAGAGACGACGTCAGCGACGCAGCGACAGCGACGTCAGAACGACAGCACAGCGACAGAACGTCAGCGGGAGAAGTGCAACGGCAGCAGCGCGACAATGCAAGAGCGCTGACCGCCCGCTAGCTGCCTCAGCTATAGCCGCCGCTACCCCTACCCATCGCTGCGCCCTAACGGAAATGCAGCGTTAGCATATGGGACTTAGCAACACATTGGGCAAAATACCCAAAACCGCTGCCATCGGCATCGGGTATCCGGAGCCGCTCTGCCAACGTTATGCTGACGGGCGGTACCGTCTAAGCCAACCAGCGACTCGAGGAATGACTTTAGTTTTACTTGCATTTGTACCCCTGAACAGCAAAGACATACCAACTTAAGTAATAAAACCAATTGTAACGTTTAAAAACGTCTACTGTTTTATTTTAAAGTAAAATCGTAAAATCAAATACAAAGGCTTAGAAGGAAGTCAAGACGAAGAAGTCAACCAAAGGGAAGGAACCGCAATGAGACAGATCTTAACTAGGTAATATCGGGGAGAATCCTCCCCCCTCTGGCCATGTCTGGCCATAACTTATATCAGGACCATATTAACAGTGATATGAATTATGAAACATTTGTGAAAATTTGTCAAAAATGTTGGGAGGACATCAACGGATTCTTATGAATTAGCAAGGATAACAAAATGGATAACGGAAGATACAAAAAAGGATTTGATCAATTTATTATGGTTTAAGGAGTAATCTCAATATAAAGCTGGGTTAGATACTTACAATCCCACAGTTTATCAAGAGATTTCAATATGTCTAAATCACTTGCATTATCCTTGAATGGAAATAGTTCCATTACAAATACAAACTTTTTTCCACCTATCGAATTGAATGGTCAATATGAATTCGCTCCTATCGATTTTAATATGTATAATTCGATTCCAAATATTAATGAAAAAATAATCACTTCCACATTCCTACTGATTCCTACTGGATCATATGAATTGAATAATATCACCGATATTATTTACAATACTTTAAAAGACTATACCCTTGAAAATAAATTTAAAATTCAAAGTAATAATAATACACTTTAATTTGAAATAACTGCCATGCGGGAGTCAGTTTACTTTAATAAGGAAAAATTGGTAGGACAACTGTTTGGTTTCCATCAAAAAGTACTAGAACCACATCCTACAAAAACCTATCAACCAGATCAGACTGTGAACATATTAAAAATTAATACAATTCGTTTGGAATGTAATATAATCAGCGGATCATATGTAGATAATACACCGACTCATACGTTACATGAGTTTGGCATTAATGTTCCGCCTGGGTATAAAATGACAGTGACACCACATAACCTAATTTATTTACCAATCAACTGTGACGAAATAAGCACACTATCTATACGCATAGTTGATCAAAATGGTGATTTGGTGAATTTACGTAGTGAAAACGTTTCGGTTAATAGAATGATTATTTATAATAAAAGACGTAGCTTAAGTCCTCAGCCAAGCATTACTAATTGTGAAGCTATAGAAAGAGGATCAACAGTAAAAAGAAGCTCACTTACTTTGAAAAATAAACTATTTTTAAAGCCGTTAGGCTTGAAGCTTCGAGTATAATATAAAAGGTGGAAAGGAAAACAATGAACGAAATTTTAAATGTTCGAGAAAAGGTTTACTCAGATGAGATTATTTCGAAGAATGAGTTTCATACTTATTCATCGTTTAATCAATCAATTAAACCAAACGATGAAATTCGAATTACTATTCAAAACAAGACTTGTACGTGCTACCTCACGAAAGTTACCTTAGTTTTCAAGGAATTATTAGAAAAGATTCACCGAATAGACCTACAACTGATAATGTTACCACTTTTTTTTTCAAATAATTTTATGGCTTACTTTTTGGATGAAATTAAGTACGAAATAAATGGATGTGAGATTGATAAAACACGATTTGTCGTATGACTACAACCCTAAAAAATTATATATCTCTGGATAATCTTCAAAGTCAAAATCTATTAAATTCCGGATGGAGCAGTGGAGACGAAATTTCTACGGGACCCCACTTTAACATTTCTGTACCATTAAAAAATTTGTTGGGATTTGCTGAGGATTATAAAAAAGTTTTCTTAAATTGTAAACACGAACTAGTGTTGATACTATTATTAAATTATTTAATCATCTTAAAGTTGAGACTAGATGTGTAAGGACCTACAGGAAAACAAAATTAACAAAATGAAAATTCATAAGGAAATTGACCATTTTATTGAACAATTTAAAGGACAGATAATTGGTCAGCATTTTCAATACCTTCTAAAGACAAAAACTGTGTTCATGAATCGAGGTGGACATGATCTCAAAGCTACGAGTTATGGTGAACACTTTACATTATGTAATCCAGAAATGACGTCGGAAACGTACGCCTCTTTTATGCAAATCGCCGGAACGAAGTCAGAAAATAATTTTAAAAAATAATACAACTTATTCGCAATACCAAAATAAATGAATAAATGTATTATTATGCTACAAAATAAACCTCTGACTTTTAATTTCGAGTTAAAATGGCAGGTACGGAGAATAAAAAATATTTCCTTGACTGAGATATGTCGGCTACTTGCGAGTTGTTGCGCGGTCGTGATTTCAACCCCTATTATGGGACGTATTAGAGCTAGCAGTCAGCCGTGAGGTCGTTGGCGTGAGGCCCATGATATTGTCAATGAGCGTGCGCCTTCAGGCTTGTGCTTGTGTCCCCCTTATTGCGGTCAGGTAATGGATAGGTGCGCATGTTCGGGTAGCTCTTGCTTGAATCCCTTTTATGATATGTTTATGCCCCATTTGTGGAAAGGAGAGCATCTTAGACAATTTACCAGTTAAACGTTCTGGGGTGGAAACAAAAAAGGGTGTTTGAAAATATTCCACATCTGAGAATCATCAACATGTGAGATGTATTTTATTGGGGTTCTTTTGATTTCTAATTTAGTTTTACAATCATAGAAAACATTATTCCCCAACATGATCGGAAATGTTCCTCTAAGATAACCATATTTGAATACTTTGGGTGTGTGACCTTTCTCACGTGCACAACAACACCTGTGATAATGAGGCAACAGGGTACGTGATCACACCTTTCCCCAACATGATCGGATATGTTCCTCTAATATAACAACCTTTGTATACTATAGTTGTGCGACCTTTCTCACGTGCACCTTTCTCACGTGACTATTAATTGCATAATTGATCAAAATTGTCACATGGGGACGATGGGGGCAATTAAGTAAACTCTTTATGGACATGATCCTGACATTTTTATGACTTCAAAGCCCATTAAAATCAGTTAATTTATTGAATTATGCTAATTGTCCTAGAACCCGCATATGATAGTGAGGGGGGAGGTGGCCGGGGGACTATTAATATGCTACTTGTCGCAGAATCCGCGTTTTCATACTAATTCAGTAAACAATGGATTGTACGAATTCTGCAGACTCTCTTTTGGGCTAAAAAAAAAGGAAAAAAAAAATTTGTTACGTCTACATAGATGACGTGATAATTTTTTCCGAAACAATGGAGGATCACATCAAACATGTTGATGAGATCCTATCCTATGTCGTTTATGCACCGCCGGTATGCGCTTGTCCCAGGAAAAATCAAAATTTTTTAAAGATAGCGTCGAATACCTGGTATTTGTAGTATCGCGAGGGGGGATCAAAGCTTCCCCAGAAAAGGTGCAAGCTATTAAAAACTTTCTGTCACCAAAACATTATTTAATCTTAGATCCTTTCTGGGGCTAGCTAATTATTACAGATGTTTTATAAAAAGGCTTGCTACCGTCGCTCGTCCGCTTACAAATATTCTAAAGGGCGACAATGGTAAGGTAGGTGCGAATCAGTCTAGGGAAATCGAGATACATTTAAATCAAGCCCAAAAAGAGGCATTCGAACGACTGAAAAATATTTTAGCATGGGAGGAAGTAACCCTCATGTATCCCGATTTTAGTAAACCCTTTGAGCTAACTACAGACGCCTCACAACATGGCATAGGTGCCTTATTATCTCAAGGTAAGCGACCTATTACCATGATTTCGCGAGCAATTCGCAATGACGAGGAACACCTGGCGGCAAATGTAAAGGAACTCTTAGCCATAGTATGGGCGCTAAAGAGTTTAAGAAACTATCTATATGGGGTAAAGAATTTGACGATCTACACATTCACAAGCCCCTGACTTTAGCTGTATCACCAAAGAACACGAACGACAAAATAATACGCTGGAAAGCGTTTGTCGACATGCACAATGTCACGGTCGTTTATACAGCTGGCAAACAGAATCAAGTGGCTGATGCTCTTTCCCGCCAAAATTTAAGCACGCTAGAAGAAAGTGGTGACTCGGACGGCGCCACTATTCACAGTGAAGAGTCCCTGACATACACCATTGAAACAACGGACAGACCGAAAAATTGCATTGCAAATCAAATTGTGATTGAAGAATCACTGCATCCAGCAACCAAAAACTATGTTCTATTCCAAAATACAATGAGACATATTATTCAGTTCAGGGACAAGGACTCTCTACTACATATTTTAAGAGATGTCGTGAAGCCAGATGTCGTCAACGCAATACATTGCGAACTGCCTGTTCTCGCATTTATTCAACACCCTTTGATTCAGGAATTCCCCTCAACAGTCTTTAGATATTCGAAATCTCTTGTAATTGACGTAACTGACAAATCAGAGCAACTCGAAATAGCTGTGACTGACTGTCACAACAGATCACATCGCGCGGCTCAAGAAAACGTTAAACAAATACTTTTAGACTACTTCTTTCCCAAAATGACAAGAATTGTTACCGAAGTAGTAACAAATTGTAGAGTATGCCCGAAAGAGATATACAATCGTCATCCTGAAAAGCAGCCTATCGCTAAAACACCCGTCCCAACCTACGTAGGAGAAATTCTACACGTCGATATTTTTTCTACGGACGGAAAATATTTTTTAACCGCCGTGGATAAGTTCTCTACGTTTGGCTCCGTCCAACCCATCAGCTCGCGACCAATTATAGACATTAAAACACCTTTACCTCAACTTGTCAATCTGTTTCCAAAAACAAAAATCCAATACTGCGACAACGAACTTTTTCTTAATTCAGAAACCGTAAAAGAAATTGTAACCGCAAAACTGTCGAACAATCAAAGCGTCGGGTCCATACAAATTATGGATTTACATTGAATTAAAGCAGACGAATAATTTTAATAAACGAAGAAAACGAATGTTTTATGGTTTCCGAGCAATGATATCATCGAAAATTGCGGTTTTATATTGTGCAAAACCTGAAAATTATGAATAAATATTCCAAATTTTAACTCGCAGGCACAAGCCGAAAATCACTCATCAAAACAAGCACGAAACACTCGAAAACCAAAAGCAAAACTTAAAATTGTCTTGCACTAGCTAAAGATGTGTATAACAAAACAACAGAAGACACGCAATTAACAAAGTTCACTCAGAAACAAAACACTCAGCCATGCCTGCCCCCAAACGAGCACGAGAAGCCACGGCCACCGATCTGAAGCCTGGTCGGGACTGAGATGCCCCTTCACCACATCTTATCCAGCTTCTCGATCGGCTTATTGGGGACAAATTGAAGGCCCATGCGGAGCAGCAGACCGAAAAACTAACGTCTGTAATGCGTTCTTGCGAGGAGCGTATTGTTACTTCACTGGAAGGGAAGCTGCGCGACGTATGCGACCAAGTGGTTCAACTCGCAGGACGGGTAACACAACTGGTGGAGGAATTGAAAGAGTAGCAGGCTCTAAAGATGAACTTCGACCAGTTGGAGACCAAAGTAGAGAAGGTGCACTCGCGTGGTGACGACATACAACATCTGGAGTTTGAAATTGCAGATATGCGAAGTCTGGAGAAGCAAAAGGGTGAGCTATCCGCAAAAATATCTGCTCAAGAAAATGCTGATGTCCAGTGCGAAGTCAGATTGCACGGTGTGCCCTACAAAGAGGGCGATTCACTAAAAACTTTTTTTAATACACTCTCCTTCTCACTTGGAATCACACCGGCACCAAAACTTGTGGAGATTTTTAGGGTCAAAACACGCAACGCGACGAGTACTATTGCTGACCCAATAATAAAACTTAATTTCGAGCACTTGAGGGACAAAATAACGATGTTGCGGCACGCAGCCGAATACAGGCGTACTCACAAGAAAGCGCTGGTTCTGGGGCTGTTAGGTTTGAATTCGAATGCGGCAATTTATTTAAAAAAGCAATTAACGAAGGAAAACTATAACATTTTTAAAAAAGCAATGACTATGAAAAAACAAAAGCTTCTATCAGCTGTTTTCTCTCGTCGTGATTTTGTTCACGT
Organism: Drosophila subpulchrella; assembly: GCF_014743375.2. Taxonomy (NCBI): domain Eukaryota; kingdom Metazoa; phylum Arthropoda; class Insecta; order Diptera; family Drosophilidae; genus Drosophila; species Drosophila subpulchrella. The sequence goes on from NW_023665550.1 coordinate 1,907,412, forward strand.
TAGAGTGCATAGGAGAGAAGATGGTATGTGTCTGGAGACCATGGATAAGCTTTATCAGCTGCAGTTCGAATAGTCTCCAAGACAGCTGTCTGCGTCTAGTTCGTTTCGCACATAAAATTATCCTAAGATTATGCTTAGATTTTTGTCTTTTTATCTTTCCTAGTACTTACTATTATATCTTTAGAAAATTAATTGTGTGTGTACTTAACTTTGAATTGCGTGAGCTATTTTTATGTATTAAGTGTGGATAGTCCACTCATCTCCAGGGCAAGCAGCCAGGCAATAATCAGAATTCTAGCCAAACAAAAACCAGGCTTAAAAATAATACACTTGAACGCGCAAAGCTTAGCTAAAAAGATTGAGGAAATCCGTTTTTATTTATCAAACAAAAACACCTCTTAACGAGGTAAAAAGTGGTGGCGAACGCGCCTTTAACAAAAATTTCTGATATCAACAATTGTGATGAAAAATGATATTACATTCGATAAAATAAATAAACTATATTAAATTTATGATTTCGGCCCGCAACAGTAATTATTTATTTACCTACAAGTAATTTTTCTGTTGTAGCGTGCCGAATACATAAATTTAATATAGTTTATTTATTTTATCGAATATAATATCATTTTTCGTCACAATTGTTGACATCAGAAATTTTTGTTAAAGGCGCGTTCGCCACTACTTTTAACCTCGTTAAGAGGTGTTTTTGTTTGATATCAGACGTTTTTTTTTGCTCAAGAGTTAAAGTACCCCAATATCATGACTAGGAGTCGTCCCCATATGGCTTGGCTATTGAAAAACCAAACACGCAGATTCGACCCCAAATCTTAGCTGAACGCCACCTTGAATTAGGCACAACAAGTTTTATCGCTTCAATTACCTATTTTAATAGCACAAGTTTGAAATCTCAAGGGCTGAATCGTTTTAGATTTTAGGAGAAATCTGTCGTTTTTTACATTTCCAACCGAACTACCCGTTTTTTTTAAAAGTGGTAGAACAATTAGATCAAGTTGCAAGTTTCGATTAGCTTCATGCAAGTAAAGGACCCTAAAACCATAACAGATTTTCCGTTCGAAAAATCTAATAAGAATATTTTTCATCAAATTGGTTTTTTTCTTGTTTGTTCCAATAAGTATGAAATATTTCGTATACGGAGCTGAAACGAGTTGCACTTTTTATCGCTTAATATCTTCCAAACGGTAATTTTTAGGGCAAAAAGTGTTATAGATTAAAAGTTGAGGAATCTTAAGGGCTATATGATTTGAAATTTAAAAAGAAATCGTTAGACTCAATTTTGAGAAAATAGTCAAAATGTGGTTTTAAAAAATAACTTTTTGTCATAACTCTAAATCTATTATATTCAGACAACTTTACTATATGAATTGTATTTAGCAAATTAAATTATCTTTTCAGAGATATATAGCACGTTTCTGTAGCATTAGTTTTTTAGATACTATAAGCATTTTATATCTGGCCTTTTTTTGATTTTCCGCTAAACTAATGTGTTTTTCCAAAAGTCGTAGAACAAACGTTTTCTATTTCAAGCTACTTTATACACCCATAGGGTTTCCAAAACCCTAAAACTAAGATGGGATGCATACAAACCCACAAACAAAGGGACAAACATTTTCATTTTGGGAAGAAGAAGAAAATCTTGTTTTTTGAATTACTTTTGAAAATGAGCTAAACAGCCGGGGGCTTTTATCCCCACCGTATCCAGCAGCTCCAATTTTCTACATTTTTACTTTTACACTTTCACCGCTTTTCTCCCAAACAAATCTATATTTTGAAAGTCTTGGTATGCAATCTTCTTAGTTTTTGCGATACCTTTCGATTGGTGTATCACTCGTTACGATCGGACCATAATGGCAGATTTTCAATTCTGCGGCTATATATAGTAGTTGTCGCCACTACGTGTACTGCCGTCCACAGTGATAAACTCTAATATTGATGTTATCTGTGTATACGAAACGTGGTTTGTCTCCGATGTTAGTAATATGTCAATTATGTGTGAAAGTATAATCTTTTCGCTCCGATCGTAGTGGTCGAGGTGCAGGAGTTGCTATTTATATAAACAAGAAACTTAACACAAAGAAAGTATGTGTTCAACCAGAGATGACTGCGATTAAATATATATTTCTATGTATCTTCAAGAAAAGAGAAAGCACATCAATTTTAATTGACTGTATCTACAGACCACACAAAACAACAGAATACTCTGAGCGGATTGATTTGTTATCCACCCTCTCATTGAAATACTCCGATGTAATTCTTGCTGGCGATTTCAACAGTAATATTTTAATTGAAAAGCACTTGTCAAACGATATGGAATCACTTGGTTTATTTCCTGTAAACTTTAAGTATCCTACACATTTTTCCACTACCTGCAACACCCTACTTGATGTATTCTATGTTAGGGACTGTAAAAAGTTCAGAATTATGACCAAATATCGTTGCCTGTCTTTTCCAAACATGATCTGATCTTTTTCACATACAACATTTATATTGACTACAATGACTATTACATAGAGTATAGGGACTTATTCAACATTGACTATGCTTTACTTAGTGCTAATTTAGACTCTTGCGAGTGGAATTCCTTATATTGCACTGCTGAGGTTAACACCCAGCTAAAAATTTTACAACGGAAAGCGAAAATCCTCTACGACAGAATGGTTCCTTTCAAGCGCAAAATGTGTAAACACAGGGCCAAATCGTGGTTTAATTATAACAAAAAACCTAATATGTACAAAAGCGCGACAAATCGTATGCAAAATGAAAGCGCTACAAGACAGAGAATTTTTACAACGAATTTAAATCAAATAGAAAATTGGTGAATGAAACCATTGCAGAGGCGAAACGAAAATACAAAATACATACATAAAAATACATGGTCAATTTTAAGGGAATTGGGGATCGGCAATATTAAACCAACTTTAAGCTGTGATGCTGATCTTGGTGATCTAAATCATAAGTTCTTGCAATCGACCGTACCTGAAGTCACTAATAACACCTATCTGACATCCCTTGAATCTTGTGATAGCCAGTGCGATTTCCTTAAATCAATTTTAAGCATTAAGTCCAACGCAACGGGTTTAGATGAGATAAATCCAAAATTTTTAAAACTAATCCTTCCCAAAATTCTTCCTGTAATAACACACATTTTAAACTGCTCCATCACCACCTCTACGTTTCGCAAATCCTGGAAAATAGCAAAAAATATTACCTTTTCCCAAATCAAGTACATAATATCGACCTTTTGCCATCCTGCCTTTTTTGTCAATAGTTCTTGAGCGGTTAATTGCTAACCAAATTGTGAGTTTTATGGATGCACACAATATTTTATTAGAGAAACAGTCCGGTTTTTGGAAGAACAGAAGTTGAACAACAGCTGTTTTAAAAATCACTGAAGATATTATAATGGATAGATGCAATATTACTTTATTGGCGCTTTTAGATTTTAGTAAGGCTTTTGACACGGTAAATCACGAAATTCTTTTAACTAAACTAAGTCGTCTGTATATGTTTTCAACCTCTGCAACAAGATTTATGAAATCCTACTTATCTAAATCATCTATTCTGTCCGTAAAACGTGGTGTACCGCAGGGGTTCATTCTTGGACCTCTTTTGTTCAGTCCTTATGTTAATGATTTGCCAAATATTCTAAAAATATGTGACATGCAAGTTATATGACACATTATTTAGGGGCTCTTACCCAATTTATAAACAACTGGGAGGCGAGAGCTAATTTCCAAATAACTCTGACAGACCCGAGATAAATCCGTGGTCAGCTATTTCTGTCAACCAGGCCTCCAAATCATTCCCACCCAGATCAATTTCACGCAGCACGAATCAAACGGATGCTGTAAACATCCAAGCCGATATTGTAAACATCGGAGTCCCAAGCGAGCCCTGAGTCCGCTAACGTAAACAAAAGATCCCAAAGCGAGCCCCGAGTCCGCTAACGTAAACAAAATGATCCCCAAAGCGGTCCCTAAACTCCTCTAATGTAAACACCAATTTCCGGCCAAGATTGGACTTCAAATTTAATTGGCAAATTGCATCATCCTATTTTCCGTCTCTCTTGAGTGATTCTCTTTATCAATTTTTGGGGATAAAATCTCTTAAGCCGAGGGTTGATTATTGATCATTGAACTAGAGAGCAGGCAGTCCGTTTTTGAGATCCGAATCGAGCAGTAGAACAAATAGAGAAAAAGTGAACGAGCAGTGAATAAAAAAGTTCGACCTTTTATAAAATTGTAATAGTGAATAAGTAATTAAAAAATAAAAATAAATTTTTTTAATTAAATCACAAATGAGAAACTTAATTTGCACATGTATGTCGACGACGTCCAGCTTTATGTAAGCTGTCTTGTTAGCCAAATTAATGAATGTGTTCGTGTCTGTAACAGTGAATTAGACATGGTTTGCAAATGGGCAGAGCGAAATAGACTATCCCTGAACCCCCTCAAATCAAAATGCATAGTTGTACATATCCGATGTTTAGACACAGATCATCTGGAAAAACTTTCCTTAAATGGTCAACAATTAAACTATGTAGACAGAGCGAGCAACTTGGGGTTTACAATGAATTCCACTTTATCCTGGAGTAATCACGTAAATTGTACGATTGGGAAAATGTATGGGATACTTAGACAACTTAACGAAGCGAAAACCTTTTTATCAATAAATTTAAAAATGCTTATTGCGAAAACTAAGCTGACACCACTACTATTCTATCGAGTCGAAGTCTTTGGAAATTGTGATGCTACTAGCCAGCACAAACTCCTTGTAGCCTTCAACAATGTAGCGAGATATATATTTAATAGCAAGGGCACAGATCGAATCTCTGATGCAACTTTTAAAATTTTTGATATGCTGCTAAAAGTCTGGATCGAGTACAAAACAATAGTACTGTTGCACAAAGTAATAACAACTTACGAGCCAAAATATCTCTTTAGTAAACTAAAATTCAGCGGTTCCAACAGAACAAACAATTTAATTTGTCAAAAAGTAAAAAATGCCTATGCTGAGAAACACTTTTTTATCTGTGTTGTACGTTCATGGAATAAACTACCACATCCATTAAAAACGAAATTACACACACATTTTCAAAGCAATATATAATTTAAAACAAAACTTAGTCCTTAAGAATTTTATGTTTCATAGGTCAAATGTCATAGCTTTAATGTCTTGCATTAGAACTATATAGTTAAGAAATTTTTATTAAGTTCATGAAGTTAATTGAATTGTGACTAGTGCTCTAATTTATAAGTATTCCTGTACTTTTAGCGTTAGGAAGAGTTAAACCCAAAATAAAAAATAAAATAATCCCAGTTTAACGCTTCAACGTGAAGTACATAAAGTCTTGGAAATTTTAAAATCAATCTTAACAGGAAACTTTGGAATAAGTATTGGAAATTCCCCACCTCTGCATAGCACATCAAACGGAACGGTAGAGCGTTTTCGTAGTACGTTAGCCGAGATAGCTCGTTGCCTAAAATAGTCAGAAAACTTGACGATACCATTGACATTGTGCTATTAACAACTATAGAATATATCAAAACAATTCACTTCGTAACAGGTAAAAATCCTGTCGTAATTATCCATTCAACCTCCAATGAACTTGAAATAGAAATTAAAGAAAAAATATAAAAAGCTCAGGAAAAATCCCTAGACCACGTAAGCAAAGACAGGGCTTACAAAAGTTTTTAGGTAGGGAACAGAGTTTGGTTAAAAAGAAATAAATGGATAGTAAACAAATTTTTACCACTTTGTTCCGAGGAAACCGTTGAGGCGGACCTGGAGACTACGGTTTTAATAAAGGGGAGAGTGGTCCATAAGGACAACCTAAGATAGAAAAAAAGAGAGAAGAAAAATTAGTATTAACCATTTTCCTTTTGTTCCTTTTAGGCTAAACCTCGACGCCAAATTCCTCCTGACAGGACTGACCACGAACGCAACTTTCCGACTTAGTGACTACTCACACGCTGATTACATACCGGTGACCGACGGGGACGTTACTATCTGGGTCGAGTACGGATACCTTAGACACACAGCTAATATAACATTTTTCGAGACTTATGCGGACGAAATGTCATCATTAACGAAAATGTTCCCAAGGAAACATATGGAACTAGTAGTACTCTCCGACGTCGAAAAAATTCGTACATTAGTAGACACAATTAAAATACACCATAGACAGGGTCGTATTAACATGTTAGGATACGCACTAAAAGTAATAGAGTCCCTGCCAGACTTTGAAGACTGGGAACAAATAAAATTAAGACAATTGCAGTTAATACAGGCTGAAAATAATCAGATTGACATTAATAGCAAAATTCAAATTCAATTTAATCTTCTGTCCCAGCAAGTAAACTCCATTAGCAAGTCAATCAAGATAGACTCCGACCACCTGTATGAGACAGTTCCTGAATTGGAAACTTTAGCAAAAGTAAATTTGTTGATCCGGTTTTTTTAGTTAACATTGATGTGAGAGAGATAACGAATGAGCACCTTACAAATGTCAGTGTGGCTAACGTGCTGGCGGTGTCTAAAGTAAAGATATTTCAAAATAATAACCTTTCGTATTTTCTAGTTAAGTTCCCAAAACCGAAAGTAGTTTCGTAATATTTAATTTAGATTAACACAACACTATAGCCGACTGTGGGGAGCGAATTTTGACCGTCTCTAACTGCGACATAGCCGTAGGAACAACCTTCTGCAAATCCTTGGAGACTTCAAAATGCGCTCAACAGCTGAAGACCGGCGTTTTTGCTCACTGCGACACAAAATCCAGCCATCTTCAGCCCGTAGTTATGGTAGACAAAGGCATGCTTATCATCAACGACGCTGCTGCAAACATAACGGGCGGCAATACTCATCAAAACATTGCCAGCACGTTCCTTATAACCTTTGACGACCAAATAAGCCTGAGTGGTATCCCATAAGTAAATCATCAAGGGGTTCTGAAGAAAACACCAGCTGTTCCAGCCATGGCCAAAATCAACATTACTGAGCATCACCAACTCGTCAGTCTACCGTTTCTGCACGAATTAAGCCAGCGATCTTGGGGGCCAAATCACCTATGGCTCCGTCTTCAGCTGTGGGGCTACCACCGTCCTAATATTAGGATGCTCTTCTTCCTGATCCGACGCCGAAATGACAAGAACACCCGGAGCAAGCTGCTGGCAGAAATACTTGGAAAGACCGAGGGCGGCCTTAACTTAAAACTGGGAGGAGCTAACCCGACTACGGTCAACGATCTGGGGCATGCACGCGTTAGCGGGAATCCGGCCGGTGAAATCCGATCCGGCCCATGCAAGCGCTGAGTGGTCACGAGGCGCAGCGTCAACAAAGCAGCGGCAAAGTGCGGCATCAGCATCTTGGCCGTCATTTTGAATTGTATTTTAGTTTCTAAATAGAGCTCAAGCTGCCCTAACGGGTTACCAATAAATAAATTAAAATATAATGAAATCACTTTTGTTATAATTTATATATTGACTTTTCATTTTTAAGTGGTATCTTGCATGGCAGTAGCTCTTTATTTTCACTTTCTATATCCCTTCTATCTTTTAATATCACGTCATTTGTTTCTTTAAGAAACTATAACTTAAGTGGGCGACAGATCCTTATAGACTGTGGGGTGTGATTGTTCCACAACAAATTTCTGGATAACTCAATCAGTCGAAGAGGCATTATACAAGTAGTAGTGGCAAAAAGACATGAGTATGCATCAGACGATCTTTTATCGGCGTAAGCCTGATTATAACTCCCCTGTCCAGTACTTCCATCGAATCCATAGCTTACGTTGAGCTCAGCAGATAAGGAGTCGGTTGATTGACCAATACATTCTGGATTACATCCTCTTGTATAGCTAGATACAATGCGAAAAGCCGTATGCACTAAAAGGTCTTGCAGAGAGACTTAAGCTGCAGTCTGCGAAACATCAATGTTTTCTGGTCGGCACTTTTGCTTATGCTGTGCTACATCTTCGTATAGGGGGTAAGTATCCACATTCCTTTTTCGTACGTCATCCCGGAAAGCACAACACTGCTCCTTGGTAAGACCATGATCTAAAATTATGGCCGAATTTAATTCGATTGACCCAAAAAAAAATTTGCCACGCCCACTATAACGCCCACAAACTTTAAAAAATCGTAAATATGAACGCGTCTATCTCGGAAACTATCAAAGATAGGAAATTGGGATTTCAAACTTAGATTCGGTAGCCTTGTACGCATCGCTAGTTAGTTACGCGAATATGCCACGCCCACTCTAACGCCCACAAGCCGCCCAAACGTGTGGCGCCTACAATTTTCATGCTAGATAAAATTTTTTTACTGAAATGTATTAGTCTCGTCAATACCTATCGATTGTCCCAAAAAAAGATTGTCACGCCCACTCTAACGCGCATAACGCTTAAATCTGTCTACCGCCCACATAACCATATATTGAGATCAAGGGTAGGTGTCGCAATTCAATCTCGCCTTGCTGCTTGCATATCTCCATTTCCCTTTGGTCCCTTAAGCTGAGTTACGGGTATCTGATAGTCGAGGTACTCGACTATAGCGTTCTTCCTTGTTTTTATATTAAACATATGGGGCAAACTTGTAACTGGCGCAGTCGCTGGTATCTCAAAGTCCTTTTAAAAGTTATCGGTACTGATAAACTAAGGGATAATACTAATCGACTAGTTTATCCTGATCAGCGAAAATTCCGTGAATTCACAAAACGACAAATATTGAGTTCCGCCCAAGAATCTATGTGTAATTTTCACACGCAGGAACTAAAATAAAATCCAATTCGGTCGAAGCAAAGAACATTATACGTGGCAAATTCACCAGCATTACCGCTGTTGCCTGAGATTCATCTGAATCAACTAATCAGACAAATCAAGGAGTTACGTTACTTCGATGGAAATCCATCAGAATTAAGTCGCTATATTGCCAGAGTAGAGTATTTACTCCAACTATACCCTACCAAAAATGTTCGGCAAGTCCACATAATCTATGGAGCTATTGAGAGGACCATCGTCGATTCAGCTCAAGCAGTCATCGAGGAGGAGAAACGCAACACATGGGGAACAACAAAAGTGGCCTTAATCAAAACTTTTAAAGATCACAGGCCATACGAAGACATCATACAACCCGTTCGTGACACTGCATACCAAGGAAGCATCAGTAAGTTCGTCAGCGAACTAAAAATCAGATCATCAAGTGTGCATAATAAGTTAGAGCTAGATTCAGATCAAACAGACAGATTAATTTATACAAGCTCTTTAAACAAAACAATAAGGTTGTATCGAAAGAACACTTCCTGATAGACTGTATAACTCTCTGAACAAGGAAGAAAATATAACAACACTTGTCAACTTAAAGAAAGCAGCAATGATTTTAGGTCATTGGGACGCCACGAGTGTAGGAGAATCCAAGGAAGAACGCTATAGTCGAGTGCCTCGACTATCAGATACCCGTTACTCACCTAAAGGGACCAAAGGGAAATGGAGATAAGCAAGCAGCAAAGCGAGATTGAAATGCGCCACCTACCGGCGGTAGACAGATTTAGGCGTTGTGGGCGTTAGGGTGGGCGTGGCAAATTTTTTTTTGGGTCCATCGATGGGTATTGACGAGACCAATACAGTTCAGTTAAAATTTTGTATCTAGCATGAAAATTGTGGGCGCCACAGGCTTGTGCGGTTTGTGGGCGTTACAGTGGGTGTGGCATATTCGCGTAACAAACTTGCGCTGCGCACAAGGCTACGGAATCTAAATCTGAGATCCCAATTCTCAATTTTTGATAGTTTCCGAGATATCCACGTTCATATTTAAAACGTTAAAAGTGGGCGTGGTAAACTTTTTTTTTTATTATTCGATAGGTATTGATGAGAACAATACATTTCAGTTAAAATTTTTATTCTAGCATCAAAACTGTAGGAGCCAACGTTTTGGGCGGCTTGTGGGCGTTAGAGTGGGCGTGGGACTCTACTGAAACAAATTTGCGCTGCGTAAGAAGCTCAGGAATCTGCTTGCCAAATCTCAATAGCCTAACTCTCATAATTTCCGAGATCTCAGCGTTCATCCGGACAGACGGACAGACGGTCAGACGGACAGACGGACAGACGGACAGACGGACAGACGGACATGGCTAGATCGACTCGGCTAGTGATCCTGATCAAGAATATATATACTTTATGGGGTCGGAAACGCTTCCTTCTGCCTGTTACATACTTTCCGACGAATCTAGTATACCCTTTTACTCTACGAGAAACGGGAATAACAAGGAAGAACACTATAGTCGAGTACCTCGACTATCAGATACCCGTTACTCAGCTAAAGGGACCAAAGGAAAATGGAGATATGCAAGCAGCAAAGCGAGATTGAAATGCACCACCTACCGGCGGTAGACATATTTAACCGTTGTGGGCGTTAGAGTGGGCGTGGCAAAGTTTTTTTTGATCAATCGATAGATATTGACGAGACCAATACATTTCAGTTAAAATTTTGTATCTAGCATGAAAATTGTGGGCGCCACAGGCTTGGGCGACTTGCGGGCGTTAGAGTGGGCTTGGCATATTCGCGTAGCAACCTTGCGCTGTTCTCAAGCCTACGGAGTCTAAATCTGAAATCCCATTTCTCTATCTTTGATATTTTCCGAGAAATCCGCGTTCATATTTACGATTTTTTGAAGATTGTGGCCGGTTTGTGGGCGTTAAAGTGGGCGTGGCAAACTTTTTTTTGGGTTAATCGATAGGTATGGATGAGAACAATACATGTGGGATGCGGTAGTGGAGAGACAAGGACAACTAGAAGCAGTCTCATCTACTGATCCAATATCTTTCCCTTTCTGTACTCGATATTTCAAGTAATACTCGATATTCCTAAGTAATACTCGATACCCAGTTGCAACGTGAGTGAAAAGTGGCAGCGCACTGCCATACTCACTCACACACGTATATTTTGTAAAACCTAAGTTAACCCGTCGAATGTGAATACAGCATATCATCATACTATTTAATTCAGCGTTATCTTTTCTAAAAAGAGGACCCTGCATACATTTCAGTTAAAATTTTTAATCTAGCATTAAAACTGTAGGAGCCACAGTTTTGGGCGGTTTGTGGGCGTTAGAGTGGGCGTGGCACTCTACTGAAACAAACTTGCGCTGCGTAAGAAGCTCAGGAGTCTGCACGCCACATCTCAATAGCCTAGCTCTTATAGTTTCCGAGATCTCAGCGTTCATCCGGACGGACAGACAGACGGACCGACGGACAGACGGACAGACGGACATGGCTAGATCGAGTCGGCTAGTGATCCTGATCAAGAATATATGTACTTTATAGGGTCGGAAACGCTTCCTTCTGCCTGTTACATACTTTCCGACGAATCTAGTATATCCTTTTACTCTACGAGTAACGGGTATAACAAGCAAGAACACTATAGTCGAGTACTTCGATCAGGTACCCGTTACTCAGCTAAAGGGACCAAAGGGAAATGGAGATATGAATGAGATTGAAATGCGCCACCTACCGGCGGTAGACAGATTTAAGCGTTAAGGGCGTTAGAGTGGGCGTGGCAAATTTTTATTTGGATCAATCGATAGGTATTGACAAGACCAATACATTTCAGTTAAAATTTTTTATCTAGCATAAACTTCAAAAATCGTACATATGAACGTTGATATCTCAGAAACTTTCAAAGATAGAGAATTGGGATCTCAGATTTGTATTCCGTAGCCTTGTTCGCAGTCCAAGTTTTTCACGCGAATATGCCACGCCCACTCTAACGCCCACAAACCGACCAAGCCTTTGGCAACCACAATTTAAATGCTAGATAAAAAATTGTAACTGAAATGTATTGGTCTCGTCAATACCTTCAGATTGATCCAAAAAAAAATTTGCCACGCCCACTCTAAAGACTAAAGCGTTCTTCCTTGTTTCATATTATTTTCCCACCAATTTTCCGATCGTTCCTATGGCAGCTATATGATATAGTCGTACGATTTTGAAAAAAATTAATTCGAAATTCAGAACTAATTGAAAAATGTTATTTCTAAGCGTAGGAGGTTATATGTTAAAAAACACCGAAGCTATAATTTGTTTCATGTTATTTTCCCACGAATTTTCCGATCGCTCCTATGACAGCTATATGATAAAGTCGTCCGATTTTGATAAAAATAAATTCGAAATTCAGAACTTATTGAAAAATGTTTTTGCCGCGGGATCCTACGGCCACACCTCCCGTTCAACCGATCGAGGGGCGCTGCCGTGTGCCGTATGTCAAGAAATCGCAAGATGATAGACGCATAGAAGAATACGGATGTAGTTCGAGGAAAAAAAGCAGGGTCTAATTCTGGGCTGGAAAATTTAAAATTAGTCTTTTTAAGAGAGGCAGATATTCGATAATAGGATAAAGTACATTATAGTCAGAACATAATACTTTGAAGGGTTCATGCAAGACATAGTTGGATTTTCAATGATTTAAAATTAGGGGAACAGAAAAGTTTAGCTGGCTAACCAAGTCGGGGCTATCAATTTTGCCTCGAATATGGTTATCAATAAAGACTGTTTGACGCGTTTCCAATAAGGGTGTAAAATGAGGTTTGCATGCCAGTTTAGGCGCCTTCAAGCAAAAAACATGAAAGGAAGTTAACTTCGGCAAGCCGAAGTTTATATACCCTTGCAGTTATAATTATTAAATTTAATTCGAAATTCTTAAAAATACAAAAAATGATATTCCCAATAGTTTAAGATAATCAGGGGTGTCACAGAAACCGGCGACGGATTTGGGGACGGTTGGTTTGCAAACCAACCCATCAAAACCGTAAGTGTCACAGAAATTCGAGCGATTTACTTCTTTCGGAAAAATTACCAGAAAATGATCAGGGCTTGATACATACACTAAATATCGAATTGACCATTTTCCAATAAGTTTTAAGCTTCATTTATGCTTTTTTTGAAAAATTACAAAAAAAATATTATTTTTTAAGCGCATACTATACAAAATAAAAGAAAAAATTTAATTACTGCAGCCCTGAACAGCTGCTTGCGGCTGCTGAATTGGTTTATTTACATTTGTAAATTGTCAAGAATCTTAAAAGTTACCAAAATGTCATCTGCGCAAATGAATCGTAAGAATATGGCGTCTTGTGCTGCTGACCTATGTTTACCCCTGAAAATTTGCAAAGTTTATTAGTTTAAATAATTAATAAACAAAAATTGTTTACTTTTATTTACATGTTTTCTTCTTCGTAGCCGGCTTCTTATCCGGCAAAAAAAAGGAAATTTTTCACGGCAGCGCGGCATGTTTTTATAATTTTTCTCAATAGCTATAACTTCATTTAACATGATATTCTTACTAAAAATAGATTTTATTTTTTACTACAATGCTGAGTACCGTACTATAAATAATTCGTTAACACAACATTTCGATAACTACTCCGAAGTTTGGTATTTTAAAGTCCGAGCAAATTGGCACCACTGTCAGGCTGGACGGTTTGCAGACGGTTTCTTATACCCTTCCAGAGGGTATTGTTTGTGCCTAACCGAGCATTTGTCGCTGGCACGGGGACGCCTTGCTGGCAGGACGATCGCGTCACGGGAATGGTAACGATGGTTACTGCGATGCCGGACCACAGGCGAAGCTGAGCTGCGCTGAGGTTGAGCTAACGTGGTTAGATGCTAGTTGAGATAGTGCATTACGAGCCCTATTCCCAGAGGTAGGAAGTAGAACCGCGGAGTTATGAGCGTTGATAACTGATTTATTCTTCATTTGATACGTGCTTATATACTACTTGGAACACGAAAGTTTGGTGTAATGATTATTGAAATAAGCTATATTCTTAAGTAGGTAGGTAGGTAGGTAAGGGAGTTTCGATTATGGTAGCAGTTTACGTAGTTGGCTCGGCTGACACTGCAAAATGTGCTGACTTCATTGGCGGGTCAGTGTACCGCTGAGACGGTTAGTGAGTGAGACATTTAATATGCTGATAAGCAATTTTCATCTGCAGTGAGTTCTACTGAGCGCCTGGTACTGTTCCCAACTTGGCTACTGCTTGATTTGTTGGGTGTGGTCATGTTGAGTACCCTTGGGTACGAACATTCTCCCCCCCATTGAGGGGTACCCTCAATTAAGGCGTGATGTCGGTCAGCCCTTGGCCGAATTGTATAGAAAGCACCTAACAAATCATTGACTGAGGGGGATCTTTCCTTCAACTGCGGCGGTTCCTGTTTGTGATTAAGGTCCTTCACATCTTCTTGATGCCATTACCGTGGGGACTGAAATTGTGCCCTCGTAAAACTTGATCATTTGGCACGTCTATGGTATGTGGACCTCCTGCAACAAAACTAAGATATTTCTTGGTTAAGTTTAGAAATGTTGAACAAAAGTCAGATTTCTTGTAGGTTTTAAATTGATGAGAAGTCGGTTCTATATAACTTGGTTTTTCTCTTGCAGTATATAGTTCTATAGACTAGTCAGTGTCGCTAGTTTTTGATTGGCTACATATATCTTCAGGCTCTTTTATTTTATGATCCATCAATGCTACGTTCGTTGAATGAATCCCTTCTCCATCGAGTGAAATCAAATTTTGCCATTTGCTTTCTTCTATATCAAATTGATTATTATTCATCGGATTTTTATCTCTCGTTGGCTTATAAGCAGCGTTCGGTCCTGCAAGATCATCTCTGTCTTCTACCAGAATAGGGTTGATTTCCGTATCAGATGAGGTTTCTTTATTGAGATAACCTGTGATTGCATAACCGAGCCTTGTGCCAAAGGTTTATTAGGTCCTAGTTCAAGAAGTTCACCGGTTATTACACGAGAATATACCTCAACCCCTAAAGTTAGGTCAATGGGTCCAGGTTGCCGAAAGTCACGATCTGCTAACGGCAGTCCCTCGGGTATATTAAGATCGGTAAAAATCGGTACTGACGGTTGTTCTGTAATGACTGTGGGAATAATAAATACGTCTACTAGTGTTTCAAAACCTGACATACATGATGCGAGCCTTCGATTCAAGATATTTCAATCGATGACGACATTTCCTTAAAAGATAGCAGATCTGCCACCCTCCTTGGGATATGATTCACCTGTGATCCACCATCTATTACTACATGTTTGTAATTGACCGTTTGGCCCTTGTAATGAGACCTTGGCGGTCGCGAGCAAAGTATATCCTCCTACGTGGTCGTAGCCTGCAACGGTTGCTGCGCCGGCTACTGGATTGCTAATCGGTGCTTTGTGTAATATTGATTGATGCCGTTGCTGGCAGACTCGACAAGTGGCCGGTGATCCACAGTTTTCCACCTTATGAGCTGTAGACAAGCAACTTGTGCATGCTCCTACTTGAGTAATGGCTTGGCGCAGTGTTTTGGGGTCTATTTCCTGGAAACGGCTACATGCTCTAAGATTATGTGGTCCTAGGTGACAAATCTTACAGCTCTCTTCGTTGTGAACTGACTGATGGCGGAATGTTGCTGTAGGTTGAGCGCTTATCGTCTCCAGCATGCAAGCGCGCCGCTCAATAAACGTTAGTACACTCGTTAACGTTGGGATTTCCGTTGGTGCATCCGCTGAATTCTCCAGAGCAGCTAGAGACTGGTGGTCTAGTTTTCTTCTGATAATAAAACCTAGGAGTGGATCCCAGGACTTCGTGTTGACATCGAGGTTTTTAAGAGTACTCATTGAGTTTTTGATAGTGTCATGTAAGACACTTAGTTGGCGCGAGGAGCCGTCTATAGGCTTATAGTCAACCATTTTTGCTATAGCGGCGAATACTATTATCTTTCCGTTCTGGTACCTGGCCTTCAATCGCAACCAGGTGTCGTCATAGCCACCCTGTGAGAAGGCTGTGTCTGTCAAGACGTTCCTCGCTTCACCACGAAGCGAGCTCTGTAGAATATGTAGTTTTTGACTGGCCGAATATGGTTTGTTATGTACCAACTCCACAATGAGATCATGGAACCGTGGCCAGTCTAGATACTCGCCGTCGAACTCCGGAATGCTAATTGGCGGAAGTGCCAAGTTTAGGCTCATTGGCGCATCGTTTTCTCGAAGTAAATTCATTTCGTATTCCTCATATAACGTGTGGAATTGGGCTAGCTCTGCTTCTGCCCGAGCTGCGGCTCCAGGTGTGCTATCCAATTCATTGTGGGCTTGCCTCAGTAATGCCCAATGGTGATCCAAGTGTCTTTGTAGAGCTGGGGTGACGGTTGGGGCGTCCGAGGCTAATGTAAGTGATGACTCCAATTCGTTGCATCTTCTCTGCAACTGTCGGATCACCGTGTCAATTGGGGAATCTCCTTTGACTTGATCTCTTGTTGTGATCTTGATGTTGGCCGAAGTTCGTCTGGGGCCCTTCGGAAGCCCGCTTCCAGTCGGCATGTTGTCCAGAAAGATATTCTGATATTTTTCGACCAGCTCCTTAAGTGCTACTAGTCGTGAAGAGTACTCACTTCCCGTGGGTAATGCCGCTTGTTGGACTTCTTCATCTAGGTCGCAAAACTGCTGCCAGAGATCGTTTAACTGAGTTAGCTTACCGGAATAATAGCCGTCTCGTTGGCGCCGGTCGACAGAATCCTTGCCATAATTCTTAATGAGCTGTTATATTTTCCCTTGCAGCTCGTTTTGGGTGTCTAGTAATCGATTGTGTAAATCGATTCTTGTGTGACTTGTTTCCTCTATGAATGAAGTAGACATGTTGTGTGTCTTGGAAACAAAGAATCCTGTGAAGCCGAATAAAGCTGTGTGTCCTGTGAAGCTGGATGAAGCTGTAAGTCCTGTGAAGCTGGATTAAGCTGACGATTCAGTGACGCTGGATGAAGAAGCGTATCCTGTGAACCTGGATGAAGTTGAGTATCCTGTGAAGCTGGATGAAGCTGACGATCCTGTGAAGCTGGATGAAGCTGACGATCCTGTGAAGCTGGATGAAGCTGACGATCCTGTGAAGGTGGATGAAGCTGAGTATCCTGTGAAGCTGGATGTGCTACGGTTTACAGGGCGGGTGGATGCAGTGAACTTAACGGGTTTTCTCACCAGTCAGAGGTTCAGCCTTTGGTGGGAAGGGGGTTGCTTGAGTGTGATCCTTTGTTGGTAAGGGATCACGTCGGGGTCACCAATGTTTGTGCCTAACTGAAGTAAACACACCGCGGGACAAGGGGGTAATGAGCACTTGTCGCTGGCACGGGGACGCCTTGCTGGCAGGACGATCGCGTCGCGGCAATGGTAACGATGGTTATTGCGATGCCGAACCACAGGCGATGCTGAGCTGCGCTGAGGTTGAGCTAACGTGGTTAGCTGCTAGTTGAGATAGTGCATTACGAGCCCTATTCCCAGAGGTAGGAAGTAGCGGAGCTATGAGGTGCGTTGATAACTGATTTATTCTTCATTTGATACATGCTTATATACTACTTGGAACACGGAAGTTTAGTGTAATGATTAGTGAAATAAGCTATATTCTAAAGTAGGTAGGTAGGTAGGTAAGGGAGTTTCGATTATGGTAGCAGTTTACGTAGTTGGCTCGGCTGACACTGCAAAATGTGCTGACTGCATTGGCGGGTCAGTGTACCGCTGACTCGGCTAGTTAGTGAGACATATAATATGCTGATCAGCAATTTTCATCTGCAGTGAGTGCTACTGAGCGCCTGGTACTGTTCCCAACTTGGCTACTGCTTGATTTGTTGGGTGTGGTCATGTTGAGTACCTTTGGGTACGAACAGGTATTATGATTTCAGTCAGTCTGCAACGCAGACTGATCAGCATCACTAGACGAGTCGATATAGCCATTTCCGTCCGTTTCTACGCAAACTAGTCTTTCAGTTTTAAAGCTATCGGGCTGAAAGTTTCCCAAAAATCTTCTTTCTTTTGCAGGTAGTATGGTAAAATACCAATTCGATATTTCCAGGAACAAAAGTTATTTGACCAAACGCAAACTGGTAACACTCTAAGTGTTTTGCTCTCGCTCTTCCCTTCTTGATTTTCACGTAGAACGGACAAGTTGATTTAAGGCAAGTGAATAATAAATTGAAGGTTTATAACTTTAAGCAAACTCAAGAGTTGTATTTATTTTATTGTGATATCTGGGTGGCCTTTTTACAACAGGTTATGGGCCCAGTGATCGCACAACTCAAGATTTAATCACAATTAAATAATTTACAAATTCAGAGAATTGTGAAATTGACGAACACGTGTGTGTGTGTGTGTGAGCACGTTGAAAACAGGAGGAAACACATTTTCATCAAGCGAAACATCCAGAACAGTACAAATTCCACAGAAAGGAAAAGCAAAACAAATATCATTATAAAGTACAAGATAAAATAAAAATGAATAAGGAGAATAAGTTTAAGAATAAGTTAAGAATATAAGTTAAGTTAAGAATATTTTATCTGCCGAAGATGTTACTCTTTCTTTTGTCAAAAATCGCTTACTTGACCACGAGATTAAGCTGAAGAATGTAAGTAAGGACACAAGCAATAAAGTTTTGCAAGCTGTGTCTTTAAATAGTAGCAAACACAAGGAATTGCTTCTAAGATCGATGTTTAAGGCCAAACCCTCGAAGAACTTTAAGTCCAGTTTAAAATGTCACCATTGCGGTAAAAAAGGGCACTTCAAGAAAGATTGTTTCAGTTTCAAAAGAAGCTTGGAGAATAAAGATAAGGAGAAACAACAAGCTAGTGCCGAGACAGGTAGATCGTTTGCATTCTTGTTGAGGCAGGGCAAAAGTTATGCAGGTAACGCTGGTGTATCCTTTATGTTGGACTTGGCTTCAGATCACATTATAAACAATATGAATCTCCAACTATTCGACACTGGATACACCAATTAAGATTGCAATTGCCAAACAAGGTGCATATATATATGCTTCTGCAAAGGGAACAGTTTAACTCCGCAGCAATCTTAATTAGAGCATTACACTGGAAAATGGTCTGTTCTGCAAAGATGTTCCACAAAATCAACTGTCCGTCTCCAAGATGCAAGCTGCAGGTTTGACAATTGAATTCAATTCAAAGGAAGTATGAATTTCAATGAATGGACAAGAAGTAGTTGAAGGTATGTGTAATAGCAATGTATCGATTGTTAATTTTAAAAAGAACCATAAAGCATATGCAACTGACTCAAATGGAAATCAAAGCTATAGTTTGTGGCATGAGAGATTAGGACATATTAGCAAGGGAAAGTTTTTAGAAATTGTTCGAAATAATATGTTTGAAGATGTAGAACTTGTAAAAATTATAACGATTAATAATGACAAGCTAGACTCCCATTTTGAGAAAGTAAAGAATACAGATTGTATTAAGCGGCCTTGATTTATAGTTCATTCCGATGCTTGTGGTCCGATAACTTCTTCTAGTGTTGATGGAAGAAACTACTATGTTATCTTTGTCGATCAATATATACATTACTGCGTAACTTATTTGATAACTTATAAGTCGGAAGTATTTAATTTCTTCAAAGATTTCATCGCAAAGAGTGAAGATCATTTCAACCTAATGGTTGTGAGTCTGTACATCGATAATGGCAGAGAATATTTTTTAAATGAGATGAAAGATTATTGCTAGGGCTGTGGTAAATGACTCAGAGTTCCAGAATGAAAGTATGGAACTGGTAGAAAGTATTCAGAATGATAGTATGAATAATATACAATTGTCTCTGAAATTCCGCTTCAGAAGCGGAGGAGCCAAATATCCCAAATGAGATTACGGACGGAAAATCTGATAATTTTAAATTAGATAAACAGCCTATTGAGACAATCTCTTGCAAAAATGCCGATCCAATTGTAATTATTGGTAAAGAATTTCCTAGTATCCAATTAAAAGTAGATGAAATTGAAGTCAGAAGAAGTGAAAGATTAAAGTATAAGCTAAAAACATCATATCGGTTTTTAAACAATTGCCTAATGAATGCGCACACCTTTTGCGATGACATTCCAAGTAATTACAATGATCATCTTATAATAAAACTCGGACTTTAGTTGATCAGCCTCTGGATAAAAACATTGTTGATTGTTGGTGGGTTTTTACTATAAAAAATAATGAGAATGGCCAACTTATAAAATATAAGGCTAGATTGGTAGCTAGAGGATTCACTCAAGAGTATCTTTTAGATAATAATGAGACATTTTCTCCAGTTGCAAGAATATCCAGTTTCCGATTCATTCTATCCATAGCAAATCAATTCAATTTAAAAGTGCACCATATGGATGTTAAGACTGCATTCCTAAATGGTATTTTGGAAAAGGAAATCTATATGAATATTCCTGAGGGACTATACTTGTAATATGAAGATGGTAAAGTCCATAAATTAAATAAATCAATTCATGGATTGAAAATGTTTTAAAAAGCATGGGCTTTAGTAATTCTGCCGTGGATAGATGTATCTGTTTACTTGATCATGGGGATATCTTGAAAAATATATATGTGCTTTCATATGTAGATGATCTTGTAATTGCAACAAAGAGCAATGATACAATGACTTATTTTAAGACATTCCTAATGAGTAAGCTCAGGATGACAGACTTATGTCAGATAAGACACTTTATTGGAATAAAAGTAGAAAGGAAAGATGGTTATCTGTATCTTAGTCAATCAGCATACATTAATAATATTTTTAAGAAATTTAATTTGGAAGAATGTCATGCAGTCAGTACACCACTTCCAACTAAGTTAAATTATGAAGCCTTAAACTCAGATGAAGAATGTAATGCGCCATGCCGAAATCTGATTGAGTGTTTGATGTACCTAATGTTATGTACCCATCCTGATCTAAGTACAGCAACAAATATATTGAGTAGATATACAAACAAAAACAGGGAAGAACGCTATAGTCGAGTACCTCGACTATCAGATACCCATTACTCAGCTAAAGGGACAAAAGGGAAATGGAGATATGCAAGCAGCAAAGCGAGACTGAAATGCGGAACCTACCCCTGGTACTCAACTATAGCGTTCTTGTTTTAGCCAAAATCGTTTTTTGTAAAATAAAAAGAAGTTAAAAAATGGAAATAAGAAATCCCATAATTCTTAAACGATGGTACTTAGACAAATCACGTTAGGAAGGCGTACACAGTACCGTTGGGTTGCTCATGAGTGAATGGATAAATTAAATACCCAATTCTTGGGGCATACAAGGTGAGTTCCAAAGTAAACAGGACTTTTAACAAAAAGACAGAACAAATAGTTTTTTCGGCAAAATCAATTTATTTTATTCAAAATAGTCTCCTTTTGCTTTAATACAGAGTTTTGCACGGTCCAAAAGCATGTCGAACGAGTGTTTTAGCTCGTTGCCCGGTATGGCCGCCAGTATGCTGGTGCAAGCCTTTTGAATGGCCTCTACGTCTGCATAACGCTTTCCTTTCATCGGCAAATGCATTTTTCCAAAAAGGTAGAAGTCGCACGGTGCCATATCAGGTGAATACGGGGAGTGGTTGATGGTTAAAATGTGATTTTTGGTCAAATAGTCGGACACAAGCGTCGATCGATGAGACGGCGCATTATCGTGCAACAAACGCCAACTAGTTTACTTTACGCCAATAGTTTACTTACGCCAATAGTTTACTTCGTGTAGGTTTTTTGTTAATCCCAAAAAATATAAGTCCGGTTTGGTTTGGATTTTATATCATTTATTTAAAAGATTTATTTTGGTTGCATTAGGAGCAGAGCAGCCGTTGTTGCCGCTCTGAGCTCAAAAGAGTTTCTTCTCAAACTTAATTTACTTAGGAGCTAAGGAGGTCTAAGTCTCGTACCGGCGCTGCTAACAGCGGCAGCGGAAAGACGGCCTGTATATTCTTAAGTATATAGCTATGCTCACTTATTCTGGAGCGCGGAGGTATATGCATGTACTTGAGTTTGGCTGAGCGGCCGACGTGCATCAGAATACTGACACTTGCACTTTCTGTGTACGCCGTCGATCGACTCATGTTTCGGCCACTTAGGTTTTTGACCGGTCCTTTGTTTATGTAAATAAATGTATGTATGTTAAATCTTCAAATATAGCTTTTGCTACTGTATTTGCACTATTATTTGGTATAGGTATAGCTACTAGGTATTTGGTTAAATCGCAGATGAGTGTTACTGCGTATTCGTTTCCATCATTCGATTTTGGAAGTGGACCAATAGTATCTACAATTACTCTATCAAAAGCTCTTTGTGGATGTCTTAGTATGTTTAGTCGTTTTCGACTTTTGGCATTTAGGACATTTCTTTATGTACTCCTTTATGTCTTTGGACATATTTTTCCAGTAATAGTGTCTCTGGACCTTGGCCAAGGTTTTTGTAATGCCTGTATGACCACCTTGTATTGGATCATCATGGAATGTAGACAATATAGCTTCTTTTTCTTTATTACGGTCACCGGGTTGAGTAGCGCTACTCTCAATGATTTCAATATTTTATTGCCCATAATTTTAAAATTATCAATTGAAACATGTTCAAAGATATTTTCCCACGGTGCCACTTTGAGTTGGCTGACTTTGTGAATACCGGCCTGCTTTTCAAGCATTTGAAAGAATTGACCTAAGTCAATGGTTCCATTAGTATACAAATCGCTAATATCATATATTGCTGTAATTTTCTTTCCGTGCTTAAATAAACACATTTTATTATTTACATGCAAGGTCACTACTTTACGTACTTCATCATTATTAATGACTTCATATACGTTGGGCTCTGAAGCTTTTTCTATAGATTGCTTATGCAATTCTATTTGTTCTTTTCCTGCGCAGGATTTTTGTCTACTTTGGTTTCTGGTAGTGACTTTCAGAATTGTATTGGTTGTTTGTATGTTTTTTAAGTCTGTGATGGTTATTCTAAAGAGCGCATCGGCTACATAGTTATCTTTACCCTTTAGATACTCTACCGTAAAATTATATTCCTCCAATTCAAGTCTCATTCGTGTTAGTTTGGAACTGGGACTTACCATTGAAAATAAGTAGGTAAGTGCTCTGTGGTCTGTTTTGACAGTGAAGTGTCTACCATAAATATATGGTCTGAGGTGTGTTATTGCCCAATGAATGGATGCTAATTCTTGTTCTGTAGTGCTCTTGTTGCTTTCACCTTTCGTAAAGGATCTTGATGCGTATGCCACTGGAAGCTGTAGTCCATTTTTGTTTTGAGTTAGGACTGCTCTACAAGCGTATTTGCTAGCATCAGTGATTATGCAAAATTCTTTGCTAAAATCTGGGTACTGCAACAGAGTAGGATTTATTAATGCTGATTTAAGATGTTCGAAGGCGTTTTGACATTGTGTTGTCCATTCGAATTTTACATCTTTCTTACATAATCTTGTTATGTGACGGGAGTATTCAGCAAAATTCTTTATAAAACGTCTGTAATAATTGCAAAATGCAATGAATCTTCTAGCGCTGTCTGCATCATGTGGGACTGGATAATTTTGAATTACGTCGTATTTTTTGTCGTCGGGCAAGATTCCTTTGTCTGTGCATTTATGTCTTAAGAAATTGACTTCATGCATGAAAAATGAACATGTTTCAGGATGTAACTTCAGGTTGTGTTTCCTACATTTCTCGAAAACATCAGTTAAGTTCTTGAGCATATGTTTTCGGAACAACCTATGACTATTAAGTCATCCATATAAAGAAATGCTTGCGAAGGTTCTAATCCAGAGAAAGCTATAGTCATCATTCTCTGAAAAGAGTTTGGCGCTATTTTTAAACCGAATGGTAATCGCGTGAAGCGATACGAACCATTGTTTGTTGAAAAAGATGTTATATCCCGTGAATTTTTTTCCAGTTCAATTTGATGAAAACCAGACATTAAGTCAAGGCATGAGAAATATTTTGCTCTACCTAGTTGATCTAAAATATCATCGATTCTAGGGAGTGGAAATTTATCAGACAAGAGTTTTTTATTAATTTGACGATAGTCAATTACTAATCGCCATTTTTTATTTTCCGTATTTGGAAGTGACTTTTTTGGTACTAACAGAAGTGGGCTATTATAAGGTGATACAGAGGGCTCCACTATTTTATCATTGATGAGTTTTTGGACTTGTTTTTGAATTTCGTCTTGTTGACTATGAGGATTTCTATAATGTTGTATATATAAATCATCATCAATTAATCTCAGCTTTTGTTTATAAAAATTATTATAGTGACCGATTCGGTTTCTAGTCCGAATACATCACTATACTGGGTGCATAATGTTGTAAGTTGTTCATTGAATTGAGGCGGGAAGTTTTTTGCAAGTTGGGATAATACAATTTTTTATCTGTCTTCTAAGTCCGTTTTTACTATTTCGTAGTTTGAAAGTGGTTCATGATGAATGTTTTTGATATAGACTACTTGATCTGTGTTTGTAGTATTTAGTAATCTTATATATGCATTTTGGACTGTTGCTATGGTATTTGCGATATAGATACCACGCTGAATTTCTTGATTCGGAGTTAATACACTGTCTTCTTCTGAATTTATTTCGATTTTTCGGACGACTTGGGATCTTGCTGGCAGAATTAGGGAGTTGTCGCTAGAACTGTATGCTATTGGAACATAAATGGGATATTTTAGGTTATTTGGTCTTATTATAAGCCAGTCTTCAGACGGCTTGAAGTCTAGTTGACAGTTGTATCTTTTGATAAAATCGATTCCTAGTATTTCATCACATGGAATAGCGAATTGCATATTTACGATATGGAAATCATGTGGAATTATGTACTTAGAAGTTTGAATTTTAATAGAAGCTAAGCCTTTTGATTTGGTAACTTCCTGACTTATCCCCTGTATGTTTATAATGTGATTATCTTGAATGTTTCGAAAAATATCGGAATTTTCCTTCAATATGGATATTTCCGCACCTGTGTCTAGTAGGAGAACTAATTCTTTTCCTGTTGCTACGTTCGTGAAAGTGACAAATGTATTTTGACTGAGACTTAGAGTGTGAATTTTGATGTTGTTTACTGTCGTGTATCTAAAGGTGGTTGGGAGTTTCCCGAATTTGTTTGTGCTACCCTAACGTTGTTATTGTGGTTGTTGTTGTTTCCCCCACGGCTGTTTCCGCCGCTGGTGTTTCCACCGCGGATGTTGTTTCTGTAATAATTGTTATTTTGGTTATTGTTATTTCTGTTATAACCATTGTTTTGATTATGTCCGTTATTCTGATAATATCTGGTATTGTTATAATTACCTCGATTATTGTTTCCACGTTGGGTGTACAATATGGAATTGGCATTGCCTGTCATCTCAGTACTACTTTGTATGTACTTGGCGACGGCTTCGTTCATGTTTGCAAAATTGCCTGCTTCCAATATTGTTTTGGGGCGGCCATTCTCACAATTTTTGACCATTGTGGTGATGGCTTTCTTAGTGCTGAATTTGTCAGTATGTCAATGTACGAAGCTTCTAGGAGCTTTCGTAGGTTGTCGATTTCTGTGGTGAATTTGTCTGCAGTTTTACCTTTTTGGCTTATTTTTGCCATTTTGGCTTTAACTACGTCGGATGTTTCTCCGACTATAGTATCTTGCAGTTTTTTGATTATAGCTTCTATTGTGGTTTCGTTTTGGACTCTGTATAATGTCGATCCAATTATTTTGGATTTGATGACTTCTACAGCCAAAACCTCGAATGTACCTTTTTTAAGATTAACCAACTTCAAAGCTGTTACGAATCTCTGAAGGTGTAATCTTTGCCCGTTAAATTCCGGGATGGCATTCGATATTTCTTTAATATATGCCCTTTGGGCTGCTGGATCTGCCATTATGTTTTATTTTGTGTCTGGCACGCTTACATCTGATTCTATATCTTCTTCTTCTTCTGCTTTTGTTACTGTTATAGCTGCAGGAATTGTCAGATCATGTAGATCTTTTACTTTTATTTCGATTCCTTCGCTCGAACCGGAATCTTTGTTTTCCGTTAGGTCTATGTCTTGATCTATTGTCAAAGGTGTATTTAAAATTGTCGGTATCAATATATTTAAGTTATACCTATCTTTGACTGTTATTAGAATTTTGACCAATTCGTTTTATTTATCGCTGCCCTATTTTCATGTACTAAAGTTCTTGCAGCATTGAAAGAATCTACAAGAATCTTTGCATGTTTATTAATAGTGTCTTTATGTATTGGCCTATTTTGGCTTATACATTTGTAAAACTTGTCAAATGTGTCCTTCAATTCTCGTATGTGGAGTGTTGATTGCTCCCATTTCATACTAAGGACTTTTTTTTTTGTATTTGTTGTGCGTAATTTTTAGCACATTTATATGTCTAAGTACTGGGTGTATGTCTACTTCCGAAAATACTTTACAGTTTCTTACTGTAGACAGTACTACTGCTTTTTGAGTACCGCTGCAATGAATAAGCGGAGAAAAATCTAGGTCGTACCTATTCATATATTCGTCTTCAAAATCTGAAATTAATAGAGGCTCTGCTCTGTTTCTAAGTATGGCTTATACCCTATTCTCAAAGTTTGTTTCCCTATCAAGAGTAATTCTAATACACTCAGTAGTGTTCATATTTTATATATGTTATTATTATTTTTTTGGTTTATTTATTTAATTTCATTGTACTTATGATAAGATTGTTGGATAAAATAATATCTATATTCAATATATCAATATATGGACATACATATTTATATTAAATGGTTTGCTCTTTTGTTTGTATTTTATTTTGAACATCTTTTTATAATTAATGTTGGCGCTTTATGTATTTTATATTTTGTCCAGATCATGAGCCTGGCTTTTATTTATGGCTCTTTTTGATATACATTTATTATGAAACATATATGCCTTGTACAAAATAAATGCGCTCATAATAAAGACAATGATTGATAATAAAATGTTCGTTAAATCTGTATTAATATTTTTGGACTCGATTTTATTTATAACGTTTACTGTGGAGTCCACTTCTTTTACGTCTACTAAACCCATTTTGGGTGTTTTTCTGTGAGCTGCTATAGCTATAGGTGTGTAGTTTAATTTATAATTTATTTGCCATTTAGTTTGGCTCATGTAGTTAAAAATTTGCCCTATTGGGCCGTGAAATTTTTTTTGTATAATTTGATAAAAATAAATTTTAACAATGGGAAAGCCTGCGTAGTTTTTGTATGGTTTTCAGGCCACACGCTAATTGGGCAACTTTAATGTCGCTCAATTGTACATTAGTTTTTTATATAACATAAAAAAAATATGCATCGCAGTGCAATGAAAAAAATTATGCAACGCAGTGCATGGTAAAAAAAATATGCGCTCTATGAAGCGCTGTCGGCTCACTTCTCCTTGGTCTTGCTTAATTGGCAAAACGTGGCCGGTGCTGGCTGCACAGGCTGGACTTCCTCGACGGTCTTCTTTGTTGGGGCACCGGTGCTGGCTGCACAGGTGTACTCGCAATGGGGCAAGCACAGTGGTCCCTCGCAGTCGTTTGGGCACTTCTTTGAAAATTTTGGTATTTCCTTCTTTTGTGGTGGAGGTAATTATACCCGTTACTCGTAGAGTAAAAGGGTATACTAGATTCGTCGGAAAGTATGTAACAGGCAGAAGGAAGCGTTTCCGACCCCATAAAGTATATATATTCTTGATCAGGATCACTAGCCGAGTCGATCTAGCCATGTCCGTCTGTCCGTCTGTCCGTCTGTCCGTATGAACGCTGAGATCTCGGAAACTATAAGAGCTACAATACTGAGATTAGGCATGCAGATTCCTGAGATTCCTGCGCAGCGCAAGTTTGTTTCAGAAGAGTGCCACGCCCACTCTAACGCCCACAAACCGCCCAAAACTGTGGCTCCTACAGTTTTGATGCTAGAACAAAAATTTTAACTGAAATGTATTGTTCTCATCAATACCTACCGATTGACCCAAAAAAAAAGTTTGCCACGCCCACTTTAACGCCCACAAACCGCCCACAAACTTCAAAAAATCGTAAATATGAACGCGGATATCTCGGAAAATATCAAAGATAGAGAAACGGGATTTCAGATTTAGATTCCGTGGGCTTGAGCGCAGCGCAAGTATGTTACGCGAATATGCCACGCCCACTCCAACGCCCACAAACCGCCCAAATCTGTGGCGCCCACAATTTTCATGCTAGATAAAAAATTTTAACTGAAATGTATTGGTCTCGTCAATACCTATCGATTGATTAAAAAAAAAGTTTGCCACGCCCACTCTAACGCCCACAACGCTTAAGTCTGTATACCGCCGGTAGGTGGCGCATTTGCTGCTTGCATATCTCCACTTTCCTTTGGTCCCTTAAGCTGAGTAACGGGTATCTGATAGTCGAGGTACTCGACTATAGCGTTCTTCCTTGTTTTACATTAATTTTTTCGAGACTTTTAATTGCAGGGTAGGTGTGTGTGGCTGTGGCTTGATTTTTTCTTTCACTTATTAAAGTTTTTATATTTTCGAGTTCGGCATGTAATTTGACAGAATCGTTCCAATTTAATATACTTCCGCTATTTAGTAGCTTCAGTAATTCAGCCCTTCTGGCTTTTAGTCGTTTTACCACACCACTGCGTTTAGCACACATCACACTCTACTCACTGCGATATTATTTTGTTGTCTGCTGCTGTTGAAATCGTCATCAATTTCCTGTCCTTCAGTTGTTCCTTTCTAGGTCCTCCAGGACCAGCGTCACGGTGAAATGAAATCGTCTTCAATTTCCTGTCCAGCAGTTTTTCTTTCCTAGGTCCTCCAGGACCATCGTCACGGTCGCCATGTAATAGTTTACTTCGTGTATGTTTTTTGTTAATCCCAAAAAATATAAGTCCGGTTTGGTTTAGATTTTATATAATTTATTTAAAAGATTTATTTTGGTTGCATTAGGAGCAGAGCAGCCGTTGTTGCCGCTCTGAGCTCAAAAGAGTTTCTTCTCAAACCTAATTTACTTAGGAGCTAAGGAGGTCTAAGTCTCGTAACGGCGCTGCTAACAGCGGCAGCGGAAAGACGGCCTGTATATTCTTAAGTATATTGCTATGATCACTTATTCCGGAGCGCGGAGGTATATGCATGTACTTGAGTTTGGCTGAGCGGCCGGCGTGCATCAGAATGCTGACACTTGCACTTTCTGTGTACACTTAGGTTTTTGACCTGCCCTTTGTTTATGTAAACACTGCAACAAAGTGTTACAGTGTGTTTGCATCAAGTACTCTTGGTACAGTAGATATTCAATATAAGTGCAAGTTATCCAACCCGTGAAACCGGACCTCATATGGAATTAATAAACAATTTTCAAAATTCAATCTAAGCGATCTTTGCCTTTGCCTTTGCATTTGCTTTTGTCTTTGCCCTCGCCTTTGGCTTTGCGGTCCGCTCTTGGTGGTCCAGCCAAGATAAGCAAACCCAACTTAAAGTAAACATCAGCTTCCACTTGAAGCACACAGTATTGAGTTCTAAGTTCAGATCATATTGCGTCCCGATTTTGAATCAAATTGCATCGGTCAGCATAATTTCATTTCACAACGAGATGCGACAGTTTCAGCATAAGCTTTTATTTTAAACAAAAATTAGTTCTGGAAAAATTATTTCGCGCCGCAAAAAACCCAACCATTTTTAGTGGAAAAATCAAAACATCCACACAAATCGACGACACCTAACATTGTGACAAGTGATCGTGATTTAAAAATTTAAATGGAAATCAATTAAAGTAATAATCCATTTAAATAACTGGTAATATATAATAAAGGTGGACCAAATAAATAAATTCACAGTGCAAGAACGCACAACAAAAACAAAATAATAAGTTCAGTGGAAACCAAAAACAATTTTAAAAAAAGAAAATTACATTTAAACAAAAAAAACAATAAAAATTAAAAATTAAACAATAATAAAAAAAAAAAAAAAATAAATAAATAAAATAAACACTTAACGACTGGGAAAACCAAAGAGAAAAGAACGGAAATATTTTAATAACTCACAGAAGGAAGGAAGGAAGGGCTGAAGGGCAATCCCTCGCCAAAACTCAACACGACTACAACCGAAATAACAAAGAAGGATGGAAGGAAGGGCTGAAGGGCAATCCCTCGCCAAAATTCATCACGACTACAACCAAAACATCAAGAAGACAAAACTTAAAAATTGAAAGATCGTAAGAAATAAGAATATAATTTAAATAAATATAATTTATTTTAAGTAAAAATTTAATTTGAAAGATAAATTATATAATACATCCTGGAAGATCTAGAAGTTTTGTTGAATCTATTTAATAATTTGGAAGTGACCGAAACGCCAAGCACAAGCAAAATGGCGAATCAAGAATTAGAAAGGCAAGCCTTTTTGACTAAAAAATTTATAAAACAGATTGTTTCATCGGAGGTAAATTCTTTAAAACAAGAAACAGAAACACTTAAAACCGAACTTCAAACAAATGTCAACAAAGTAGAAGATTATAAAATTGAAGAAGTTGACAATTCAATAAAATGTGAAGAATCTTATGAAATCATAAAATCAGTTCCAGAATTTAAGGGGAAACTTGAAAAATATGTGAGTTGGAGGGAGGCAGCAGAAAACGCT
Source organism: Drosophila subpulchrella (assembly GCF_014743375.2). NCBI lineage: Eukaryota > Metazoa > Arthropoda > Insecta > Diptera > Drosophilidae > Drosophila > Drosophila subpulchrella. The sequence goes on from NW_023665550.1 coordinate 1,937,857, forward strand.
ATGAGTCAGTATATTCGAAAAAGTAAGCGATATTTTGCCGCTCTATCAATATTAAGGAACAAGATAACCGGGAAAGCAAATGATGCTCTAACCATCCATGGAAGAGTCCTAAATTTTAATGCAATCCTAGCCAGATTAGACTTCGTTTATAGTGATAGAAGACCGCTACACATTATCGAACAAGAATTAAGTATTCTTACACAAGGAAAACTAAGTGTAATGGAATACTATAACCAAGTGTACAGGAAACTAACATTGTTAACTAACAAAACTATAATGACGTATGGCCGTAATAAGCCAATCACTTCAGAAATTAATAATAGACATAGACAGAGTGCACTAAGAGTTTTCGTAACTGGCCTTAACGGCCCAATATCACCGACTCTGTATTCCATGAACCCAACAGACTTACCCAATGCAATGGCGTTTGTACAGGAGATGGAAAGTAATAAAATGAGAGCAAAATTCGCTCACAATTTCGTTGGAATGAGTTATAGAAATTATAACTCAAATTATGGTAATGGCCCAGAACAAAATAATAATTCTTTTAATCAAAAGACCACTAATAACAATAATTCAAATTATTTGAGATACAATCAAAGATCTCCGCAACAGGTAAATAATAATCAGTGGAATCAGGGACAGAGTAACAACAATCAGTGGGGACAAAATAATAATTGGAAGTCCAATAACAATCAGGTACAGTCTACTCCTGAACCCATGGAGACAGATGAATCAATCCAGTATCAAAATCGACCTAATAACAATTTAAATAGGGGTAATAATAACAGACAAAACAAGGAAGAACGCTATAGTCGAGTACCTCGACTATCAGATACCCGTTACTCAGCTTAAGGGACCAAAGGAAAGTGGAGATATGCAAGCAGCAAATGCGCCACCTACCGGCGGTATACAGACTTAAGCGTTGTGGGCGTTAGAGTGGGCGTGGCAAACTTTTTTTTTAATCAATCGATAGGTATTGACGAGACCAATACATTTCAGTTAAAATTTTTTATCTAGCATGAAAATTGTGGGCGCCACAGATTTGGGCGGTTTGTGGGCGTTGGAGTGGGCGTGGCATATTCGCGTAACATACTTGCGCTGCGCTCAAGCCCACGGAATCTAAATCTGAAATCCCGTTTCTCTATCTTTGATATTTTCCGAGATATCCGCGTTCATATTTACGATTTTTTGAAGTTTGTGGGCGGTTTGTGGGCGTTAAAGTGGGCGTGGCAAACTTTTTTTTTGGGTCAATCGATAGGTATTGATGAGAACAATTCATTTCAGTTTAAATTTTTACTCTAGCATCAAAACTGTAGAAGCCACAGTTTTGGGCGGTTTGTGGGCGTTAGAGTGGGCGTGGCACTCTACTGAAACAAACTTGCGCTGCGTAAGAAGCTCAGGAATCTGCTCGCCAAATCTCAATAGCCTAGCTCTCATAGTTTCCAAGATCTCAGCGTTCATCCGGACAGACAGACGGACAGACGGACAGACGGACAGACGGACAGACGGACAGACGGACATGGCTAGATCGACTCGGCTAGTGATCCTGACCAAGAATATATATACTTTATGGGGTCGGAAACGCTTCCTTCTGCCTGTTACATACTTTCCGACGAATCTAGTATACCCTTTTACTCTACGAGTAACGGGTATAAAAATCGAAAATTAATTAAAAGTTTTAATTGACCCAGGAGCAACATCCTGTTACATAAAAAAGGGAATTTATCAAAATAAAAAAGGGCTTCCAATTTACAAGAGAGTTTCAACCATTAATGGGCTTACAATAATAAATTATTATCATTTAATAACAATATTTAACACAAAACAAGTATTTTATGAAATAGAAGGGTTAGAATCCGACTTACTTATAGGATTTAATCTTTTAAAAAAGATAGGAGCGGTACTTGAAATTCAAAAAGGGACGATCAAGTATAACGGAAAAGAAGAAAAATTATTTTATGATGAAGATAGTTCTTTAAACCAATTATCGTTAACTAAAGGAACACTAAAAGAATATATTATAAAACAAGGAAGAACGCTATAGTCGAGTACCTCGACTATCAGATACCCGTTACTCAGCTAAAGGGACCAAAGGGAAATGGAGATATGCAAGCTGCAAAGCGAGATTTAAATGCGCCACCTACCGGCGGAAGACAGATTTAAGCATTGTGGGCGTTAGGGTAGGCGTGGCAAATTTTTTTTTGGATCAATCGATAGGCATTGACGAGACCAATACATTTCAGATAAAATTTTTAATCTAGCATACAAATTGTGGGCGCCAAAGGCTTGGGCGGTTTGTGAGCGTTAGAGTGGGCGTGGCATATTTGCGTAACAAACTTGCGCTGCGCACAAGGCTACGGAATCTAAATCTGAAATCCCAATACTCTATCTTTGATAGTTTCCGAGATATCCGCGTTCATATTTACGATTTTTTGAAGTTTGTGGGCGGTTTGTGGGCGTTAGAGTGGGCGTGGCAAACTTTTTTTTGGGTCAATCGATAGGTATTGATGAGAACAATTCATTTCAGTTTAAATTTTTACTCTAGCATCAAAACTGTAGAAGCCACAGTTTTGGGCGGTTTGTGGGCGTTAGAGTGGGCGTGGCACTCTACTGAAACAAACTTGCGCTGCGTAAGAAGCTCAGGAATCTGCTCGCCAAATCTCAATAGCCTAGCTCTCATAGTTTCCAAGATCTCAGCGTTCATCCGGACAGACAGACGGACAGACGGACAGACGGACAGACGGACATGGCTAGATCGACTCGGCTAGTGATCCTGACCAAGAATATATATACTTTATGGGGTCGGAAACGCTTCCTTCTGCCTGTTACATACTTTCCGACGAATCTAGTATACCCTTTTACTCTACGAGTAACGGGTATAAAAATATTTTGAAGATCAAAGTGGAATTAAAACAGAATCACAAATGGTTGAAAAAAGTTTATTTAGCTTGGGATCACGGAATCCTGAGCAAGCCGACGTAGAATTATCCGTCAACAAAAAAACCAATAGTTTGGGATCTAAAAATCCTGAGCAAGCCGACGTAGAATTATCCGTCAACAAAAAAACCAATAGTTTGGGATCTAAAAATGCTGAGCAAGCCGACGTAGAATTATCCGTCAACAAAAAAACAAATAGTTTGGGATCTAAAAATCCTAAACAAGCCGACGTAGAATTATCCGTCAACAAAAAAACAAATAGTTTGGGATCTAAATATCCTGAACACGCCGACGAAGAATTTTCCGTCAGTAAAAAAGTAAAAAATTTGGGATCAAAAGATTCTGAAAGAAATAAAATTAATAACATTAAAAATGTTAAATTCAAATCAAGTAGATGATTTGGTGAAAAAAATAATAGACATACTAATTGAAGAGGAACATTCTAAAATAAACGTACAAATTCCTTTTAGAACTGACATACGGGGCGAAATAAATACAATTAATGACAGGGCAATTTATGGCAAACAATATCCATATGCCTTATCGGTTTCAGATTTCGTTGATAGCGAAATCAACAAAATGTTAAATGAAAATATTATAAGGCCGAGTAGAAGTCCTTACAATTCACCAGTTCTGGTGGTACCCAAAAAAGGCCAAAACGAAGACGGTAGCCTTAAACACAGACTCGTTATAGACTACAAAAAATTAAATGAGAACACAATACCGGACAGATATCCGATGCAAGACTCTCTGTTATATTAGCCAACTTAGGAAAGGCAACATTTTTTTCAACCATTGACTTGGAATCAGGATTCCATCAAATTTCAATGAAAGACTCAGATATCGAAAAAACTTATTTTTCCTTAACAACGTAAAATTTGAATTTTTACGCATGCCTTTCGGATTAACAAATGCGACCATAATTTTCCAGAGAGCAATGGATGATATTCTCAGAGACGATATTGACGATATTATAATTTTTTCAAACACAATCGAGCAACATTTCTCGGACTTAACTCAAATAATAAGCATTTTACAAAGAGCAAATATGAAAATTTCTCTCGAAAAATCTAAATTCTTTAAATTAGAAACCTCGTTTCTTGGCTACATTGTTTCTTTTAATGTAATAAAAACAGATCCTGAAAAAATTTCCACAATTTCAAGATATCCGATACCACAAAATATTAGAGAACTTCGAAGTTTTCTAGGCCTAACTGGCTACTACCGAAAATTTGTCCGTAATTATGCAAAAATTTAAAAACCTCTTACAAAATATTTAGGAGGGGAAAATGGAAATGTTTCTATAAAAATATCAACAAGAGTTTTAATACAATTGGGCGATTCAGCTATACAAGCTTTTAACGAACTAAAAGATAATCTAATAGCACAAGTGGAACTAGTGCAACCGGACTATAGAAAAAAATTCACTTTGACAACAGACGCATCAGACGTAGCTATCGGGGCGGTATTATCACAGGATAATAAACCAGTTACTTTCATTTCTAAAACACTTAATAAAACCGAGCAACTTTAAGCCACAAACAAAAAGGAACTGCTAGCCATAGTATGGGCCTTAAAAAATTTGAGAAACTATTTGTACGGAGTAATTGGTATATAAATCCAAACAGATCATCAGTCTTTATCTTTCACGATTTCCGATAAAAATTCCAACATAGAAATGAAAAGATGGTATTCTTTCATAGAAAGTTTTACCCCTAAATAACCTTACAGACAGTGATGTAGAACAGTCAAACTCAGATCAAAACACACAGCATTCAGCCGAAAGCAGTTTTGAAAATGTAATACAAGAGACCCGTAAGCCGTTAAATCAGTTTAAACAACAGCTGTTAATAACAACGGGGAGGTTTACAATACATGAGTCACTGGAAGTTTTTGGCAGGACACGACACTTAATTGAATATGACACACCAGAAAATTTAATAAACTTATTAAAAAAGTATATTCTACCTAACATTTCGGTAGGAATTCACTGTACATTAGACGACTTATATCACATTCAATTACCCTTAAAAAATAATTTCACTAACCAATTTCTTTTTACAAGAATCTTTCTTCAAGACATAGAAAACGATGAAGATAAAGCCATAATAATAGAAGAAACACACATAATAATAGATGAAAATTACAAACAAATCAGTAGGTTATATTATTGGCCAAACTTATTTACAAAATTAAAAGAATATGTCAAAAATTGTGTGATTTGTAATGAAAATAAATATAACAGGCACCCAATAAAAATTTCAATCGTGGAAGTCCCTATTCCAACTAAAGAAGGACAAAATTTACATATAGACATATACTACGCGCAAAATTTGACATTTATTACTTGTATAGACGCGTATTCCAAATTCCTTGTTGTTAAAGAAATTCAAAATAAGTTAAACATTGAAATTAGGGTAATGGAACTACTCCAACAATTTCCCCAGGCAAAAGTTATTATGACCGATAACGAACCGAGTTTTACCTCGGCCCAATTTAAATCATTTGCACAGAGGTGTGACATTACTTTGCATTACGCAGACCCAAGACATAGTACTTCAAACGGACAAGTTAAAAGGGCACACTCGACATTAACAGAAATAGGTCGCTGCATAAAAGAAGAGTTTAATTTAACTAATTATTCCGAAATAGTTATTAGAGCCGCTCAAAAATATAATCAGAGCATTCATTCCACAACAAACGAACAACCTTTTGATATCCTTTATAATAAAATTGATCATGATAATATTCCCATTATCTTAAAAAATACACAAACAAGAATGTTAGAAACACATAATGAGAACAGAAAAGAAAAAGGTTATCAAGTTGTTTATGAAAAAAAACATGGGGAACGAAACAAACTTAAATCAAGATATAAAAAACAAGTAGTAAAGGAGAATATGCCAAACAAAATAATAATCAACAATAGAAATAGAATTATTCATAAAGATAATATTAAATCCTAATATAAACAACAATTTCTTATTATTTTTTTCAGAAAAATGTTTTTTCCAGTACTTATACTGAACCTAATACTTCTAACAAGTTCTGAAATAATTGACTATACAAGTCACGAATACTTATTATTTAAGGACAATAAAGACGTATTGACGTACGATTCATACGCAGATTTATTTCACGTAACTAATTTAAGTTTTTATGAAGAAATAATTAACACTGAAACATGTTCTTTGAATAAATCATCAAAAACAGACATAGAATGGGAAATTTCAATGGACTTAGAACTCATAAAATTAACTTTATCAGAAACAATGCCAAAAAGAAAAAAAAAGGAGGAATTAATGAAATAGGAACTTTATGGAAATGGATAGCAGGTACTCCTGATCACGATGATTTCATAACGGTTCAGAACAAAATAGACAACTTAATTGAAAACAACAACAAGCAACTCACAATAAATTCTAAATTATTTAATGAAGTAAAATATCTTACTGAAAATATAAAAAATGTAGTTTTCAACGAGGAAACAATTTTAAGAAAACATCGTTTGCGGTTGCTCACATTTGATTTACAAAATTTATTAGATACTATTATCTTAGCTTATTATTTTTAATACAAAAATTTTAAACGAGAATGAAATTAAGGAAATTTACAATCATGAAAAACAGTCTGTAGTATTATCTGACCTAATGGACATATCAACTTTTCAAATTTTATTTAATAACGATTTACTTGTAGTTTACATAAAATATCCCATGATTAACGGTAAATGTGACCTATACAAAACAAGAGCTATTGCACAATCCGATGGAAAATTATTAGTAAATAATGAAGTTGCCAATTGCAAAAACAAATATTACCTAATGACTAATTTTAAGAAAGAAATGTTTAACAACTATTGTAAATTAAGTTTTGATACTAATTGTTTTATAAAATTATCAAATGGCGAAAAAGCCAACTGCTCTAAAATAAGAGAAATTAATAAGAAAATAGATATCTTACAGGATGGTGCCATTTTAATAACAGGAACAAATAAAATAGACTACACTCAACTAAAAGGTTCATATTTAATTTTGTTCAATGACTCAATCATTATAAATAACAACACCTACATTAACAGCGAAAACAAAATATTGAACTATAAAGCTCAGCATAAATTCATAAATTATGACATTTCAGAATATATTGCTTTAAACAATTCGGAACTAACTCTTGACCATATAAACATTATCAATCCATTTATAAAGATTAATAATACCAAAATATCAATTTCCTTTATATTATTAATTTTTATCATTATATTTTTAATATTTACACTTTATATAAAATACAGAAATTTTATATTTGTACAAAAAACAACGGCCAGAACTAGAAAACCATACAAACCAAGAAATAATTTTAAAAGAAGAAAATCTAAATCAGGAAGAAATTTTGAAAGGAGAAATTACAAACCAAGAAGAAATTTTGAAAGAAAAAGATACAAACCAAGATCAATGTTTTTTTTCAAAACTAAGAGATCGTTTAAAGGAAATTCATAATGAATCGGGACGATCCATTTTAGAAGGGGGAGTGTTATCCATTCCGTGAAACCGGGCCTCATATGGAATTAATAAACAATTTTCAAAATTCAATCTAAGCGATCTTTGCCTATGCCTTTGCATTTGGTTTTGTCTTTGCCCTCGCCTTTGGCTTTGCGGTCCGCTCTTGGTGGTCCAGCCAAGATAAACAAACCCAACTCAAAGTAAACATCAGCTTCCACTTGAAGCCCACAGTATTGCGTTCTAAGTTCAGATCATATTGCGTCCCGATTTTGAATCAAATTGCATCGGTCAGCATAATTTCATTTCACAACGAGATGCGACCGTTTCAGCATAAGCTTTTATTTTAAACAAAAATTAGTTCTGGAAGCTTAAGAAAGAAAAGCTTCTGGCCGAGGTTCGTTGGATAATTTTTTAGAATTAAGGGGCAGTCCTATTTTGTCCGAGGCCGCGATCGGTTCGACAGTTATAAATTAGTGTCTTGTATAAGTGATAAGAATTAAAAAGTTTAACACCAAGTTTAAATAAAAAATAAAATATATTTTTTTAACATATTACCAGTGACAATCTTAATTTGCATACTTAAGTTGGCCTACATGTACATCGTCATTTATGTCCTCACGACCACTTTGAAAACGTTGAAACCACTCGTGCACTCTGCTACGGGATAGGCAATCATCGCCATAAGCTTGTTTCATCAATTGAAACGTTTCGGTAAAAGTTTTACCAATTTTAAAACAAAATTTAATGTTGGCTCTTTGTTTGAAGCTCATTTTCGCACCGATGACAAAAACATACTGACACTTAAAACGCAATAACCTCACTTCCAATAGATGAAATGTCATGAAATTTTTACTGGAAGTCGATAAACGATAGCAGATTCTAACGCACCAGTTGACATATAGATGGCGCCACTAGAGGGCGCTAGATTCAAAAAGTCCTGTTTAAAAAGTCCTTGTATATGGCCTAAGATGTTGGATTTTGAAGAATACGGCTCAGTATATTTTCTAAAAATAGTACCTTAAATAATTAATTAAATAATTATATTATTTAATTATTGTTATATTATTATTAGGTCCAACATCAATATATCACAGACATATTAAGTTTAAAAGGTTTTTAGCTGTCAAAATTTTTTTTAGGTTAAATGCAATAATTTTAAGACCCACGATGACCTTAAATAATAGTAATAATTCGTGACCTAACAAGGAAGAACGCTATAGTCGAGTACCTCGACTATCAGATACCCGTTACTCAGCTAAATGGACCAAAGGAAAATGAAGATATGCAAGCAGCAAATGCGGCACCTACCGGCGGTAGACAGATTTAAGCGTTGTGGGCGTTAGAGTGAGCGTGGCAAAGTTTTTTTTAAATCAATAGATAGGTATTGACGAGACCAATACATTTCAGTTAAAATTTTGTATCTAGCATGAAAATTGTGGGGGCCACAGATTTGGGCGGTTTGTGGGCGTTAGAGTGGGCGTGGCATATTCGCGTAACAAACTTGCGCTGCGCTTAAGCCTAGGGAATCTGAATCTGAAATCCCGTTTCTTTATCTTTGATATTTTCTGAGATATCCGCGTTCATATTTACGATTTTTTGAAGTTTGTGGGCGTTAAAGTGGGCGTGGCAAACTTTTTTTTAGGTCAATCGGTAGGTATTGATGAGAGAGAGAAAAAGTAAAAAATATAAAGCTAAAAAAGAAATTTTAGTCCATTTCAAATTTTTAGAGCCATGCATGACCTTAAATTTGGATCATTATTCTGAGTGATCAAGAGTTTATATACTTTATGGGGTCGGAAACGCTTCCATCCACCTGTTACATACTTTCTGCTGAATCTAGTATACCCTTCTACTCTACGAATAACGGGTATAACAAAAAAAATCATTTTAATAGAAGAATTGGTACTTTCAACTTGAGTTATCAAAAGAGAAGCAGGCTATTAAATTGTTCGCTGCGAAACACATTTATTTTGTTACTCAAAGTGATATTTTTGCAAAATAATGATTTCAAGTAAGTGATATATTACTACTACTTTACTTTCAAAGTGAACGGTCGTGTTTTTTTCTGCGCTCTGAATTTTTATTTGTTTTTGTGTTTGCGTAGGACGGCTTAAATCAAAACTTTTGATCCTTAAATTGATTCATAATCACTATTTCGTTCGCTTAGTGAGTGATTTTATTCTATTCTGTGCCAATTCTTAGTAAATCCATTTACAATTTTAATTTTGTGTACTGTTTTTTGTTTTTCTGACTTTTTTTGCTTTCTGCGTTGTCCGAAGAAGCTGCAGTGCTATTTTGTGTTGTTGTTTTCTGCATGCAAATTAAGTTTCCCACTAGTGAATTACCTTAAAAAATTGATTTTTTTTTGTATATTCACTTATTCACTATTACATTTTTTCAATAGGTTGAACTTACTTTATTCACTGCTCTTTTACTTTTACTCGATTTATTCAACTGCTCGATTCGGATCTCAAATACGGACTGCCTGCTCTCTAGTTTAATGATCAAATATCAAACCTCGGCTTAAGAGATTTATCCTCAAAAATTGATAAAGAGAATGACTCAAGAGAGTCGGAAAATAGGATGATGCCATTTGCCAATCTAATTTAAAGTCCAAACTTGGCCACAAATTGGTGTTTACATAAGCGGACTTTAGGGATTCCAAAGCGATCCCTTTTTGTTTACGTTAGCGGACTCAGGGCTCGCTTTGGGGATCTTTTTTTTACGTTAGCGGATTCGTGAAACTTATCTGGGTATGATTTGGATGCGTAGTTGAGAGAAATAGCTGACCAAGGATTTTTCTCGGGTCTGTCAGAGTTATTTGGAAATTAGCTCTCGGCTCAAAGTTGTTTATAAATTGGGTATGAGCCCCTAAATAATGTGTCATATAACTCCCCCCATTCTAAATTGAATCGTCCCGATTCATTGGACCTGATGGGTATATTGAATGTAAATGAGTATAGTATTTATGAGGATAGTATTTATTTCATTATTGGAAATATTTCTTTCTGGCTCAATTTCTATATGAATTTGCCATGGTTTGAATATTAAAAATTTTCTGAATTTGATTATAACCATAATAATTAAATATATAAATGTGAATATGATTAATATTAACGTAACTGGTATTTGAGTTTGTTTGATTTGAATAAAAGGATTTAGTATGTTAATATTATCGAATGAAAGTTCCGAATCATTAGATATAAAAAATCTGTATATTTTCGAGCGGTGATGAATTCCAATATCTTTTTGTCTACATTGGTGTAGGATATATTATTAATTTTAGAAGTGCCATTGAAAGTTACTAAATGTGACCCATTTAAATGAGTATCATTAACTGTATTTTGTCCATTTACAAAAATGGCTCCATCTTGGATTACATATACATTTTTATTTTTTTTCTCGGATTTTGTTACAAACGGATTTTTCTTCATTTCGTAATCTGGTAAAACAAGAACCTTCTGGGTTAAGTGTGCAAAAATTATTGAATATTTCTGTCTTAAAATTAGACATTTCATAGTACTTATTTCTACATTTTGCGACGTGATTATCAATTTAAAATTTTCCATCATTATGTGAAATGGACCTTGAATTGTAAACGTCACAACGATTAGTAATAATAGGGTATTTTGTGTAAATTATAAAAAGATCTTGATGTAAAGCGGTTTTAAATTCAGATATGTCTAAAAGGTCTGTTATAATAACAGGTTTATTTTCGTGCTTATAAATTTCTTGTATTGATATACAAGAAATTTCATTGTTTAGAATTTTAGTATTAAATACATCAATTTTGGCGAGTGTAATTGTGTCCATTAAATTCATAAGATCGTAAGTAAGCAAGCGCTGACGATATTTTCTAAGTGGAATTTCTTGATCTGATTTGAATTCTTCAGATAAAGACTTTATCTCTTTAAATTTTTTAGAGTTAATAACGAATTGACCGTTATTATTTTGTATTAAATCATCGATTTTATTTTCGACTGTTATGATATCATTATGATCTTGTAGTGCCAAGTAGTGCCTATTTCATGAACGCCTCTTTTCGATCTACTGGGTAATATTTGAGAGATAAGTATTTTGATAATTCTTTAATCGAGGGATATTTCCCAAAGAAAATTCTTGCTGTCGTGATTCTTTAGAAATTCTGTTTCAAGATTAATTATATCTCTATAAGGTCTTATATTAGTTATATGAAATAAATCTGCGTATGATTCATAATTAAGAACATCTTTGGTATCCTTGTATAGAAGGAAATCATGGTTCGTGTAATCCATAATTTCGGATTTGGTTGTAGCTACATTATTAAAATCATTTTTTGGAATTTGAAACCAAATTTTTAATATTATCTTTATCGTACGGTTTCTGTTATTTATAATAACTTTATTAGGGAGATTTTTCTTAACTGCTTGTTTTTTATATCTATAGATTCTATAGAATTAAGCTAGTTTCTTTCCCCGTGTTTCTTTTCGTAAATAACACCTCATACGTGATAATTCTTATTTTGTCTATCTTTATTGTGAAAATGCAACGTTTTCTCTTGAGTTGAACGTACTATGTTGAGGATCCGCAAAGAATAGAGATATCCCATTTCTTTGTGCGAAGGATATAAATTTGTTCGTTATCTATCATCAAAGACTTGGCTAATGGGAATTGTTGTAAAATTTCTGAAACTTTATTTTCTACATTTAGTTTATTAGGAATTTCTTTTACGACTAAATATTTCGAATAAGAATCTATACAAGTAATGATTGTAAAATTTTGGGCGTAATATATGTCAAGATGCAAATTTTCACCTTCTCTTTCTGGAATAAGTGCTTGACCGATAGGAATCTGTACTATGTGTCTGTTGTATTTGTTTTGATTGCAGATTGTGCAATTCTTTATAAACTCCCTAAGCTTTTTGTGTAAATTAGGCCAATAATAAAGTCTAGTTATTTGCTTACAATATTATCAATATCAAATCAATACTATGAGAGATCTGTCCTCAGCGTTTTCGACATCCTGGACAAATGTCTTAGTGTATATAAATTTATTTATAAAATTGTCTTTAAGTGGTTTTTGAATTCTATAAAAATCTTCTAGAGTACAGTGAACTCCTATTGTTAAATTGGGTGGAATACATTCTCTTAAAATTGATATTAGATTTTCTGGAGTGTCATACTCTATTATAGGTCTAGAATTTCCGAATACATTAATCGATTTATGTATTGTATACCTCCCCGTTGATATTAGCAATTGTTGCTTGAACTGGTTTTCGGGTTTCTTGTATAACATTGTCAAAACTACTCTCTGCTGAATGCTTAGTATTTTTATCTGCAACCGATTCATTACTTTCCGTTAAGTTATTTATTTGGATCCTTGATAAAGCGTCCGCAACAACATTTTTTGCTTCTGGCTTATAAATAATGTTGGGTAAAAAGCTTTCAATAAAGGAATACCATCTTTTCATTCCGATTTTTGGATTTTTTTTGAGAAATGGAAAATGAAAGAGGTTGGTTATCGGTAAAAATCTCGATGTTGTTAACCCCATATAAGTAATTTCGAAGATTTTTAAAAGCCCATACTATGTTTAAAAGTTCCTTTTTATTTAGTGATCGGATATTTTACAATTGTTGAAATTTTTTCGGGATCGGTTTTGATCACATTGTGAGAAACAACGTAACCGAGAAAGTTTGTTTCTAATATAAAGAACTTTGATTTTTCAATCGAAATGTTCATGTTTACGTTCAGCAAAATTTAAATAATGACAATTAAATCTTTGTAATGTTGTTCGATTGTTTTTGAAAATATAATTATGTCATCCATATAAACAAGACATGTTTTATTCACTTGTTTTCTTAAAATTTCCTCCATCGCTCTTTGGAATATTCTTGGAGCGTTTGTCAAACCGAAAGGCATTCTTAGGAATTCGTTTTTCCCATTCTTTATTGAAAATAAGGTTTTCTGAATGTCTGGTTTACTTATGAGAATCTGATGAAATCCATATTCCAAGTCAATTGCTGAAAACTATTTGGCTTTTCCAAGATTTGACAAAATCACTGAAGAGGCCTGCATTGGATATCTATCAGGTATAGTATTTTCATTTGTTATGATCTATTACGAGTCTGAGTTTTGGAGTTCCGTCTTCATTGAAACTCTTTTTTGGTACCACTAGTACAGGGGAATTATAAGGACTTCTACTTGGCCTTATAATTTCTTTTTTTAGCATTTGACTTATTTCAGAATTTACAAAATCGGAAGCTGATAGAGCATAAGGGTATTGTTTGCTGTAAATGGCCCTATCATTTATGGTGTTTATTTCACCGCGTATATCTGTCCTAAAATGAATCTGCATATTTATTTTTGAATGCTCTTCATTGATAATATTTAATTTTTCGTTCTCCAGATCTTTTCTGTGATCTGCAGATGATATTTTTATGTTGTTTATTTTTTGACTGTCGGATAAGTCAACGACGGCGTGTTCAGAATTTTTAAATTCCAAACTTTAATTTTTGTCGGATTCTTCAACGACAGCGCGTTCAGGATTTTTATATCCCAAACAAAAGATTTGGATCTGATCTGAGCCTTTTCATCACAGTATTTTTATACCCTTGCAGAGGGTATATTGATTTCAGTCAGAAGTTTGCAACGCAGTGAAGGAGACGTTTCCGACCCTATAAGTATAAGTATATATATTCTTGATCAGCATGACTAGACGAGTCGATCTAGCCATGTCCGTCTGTCCGTCCGTTTTTACGCAAACAAGTCTCGCAGTTTTAAAGCTATCGGGCTGAAACTTTCCCAAAAGTCTTCTTTCTTTTGCAGGTAGTATATAAGTCGGAACCAGCCGGATCAAACAACTATATCTTATAGCTCCCATAGGAATAATCGGAAAAAAATTATAAATTTAACATATAAAATTAAATTTTATCAAAATCGAACGACTATATCATATAGCTGCCGTAGGAACGATCGGAAAATTGGTGGAAAAATAATATGAAACAAATTATAGCTTCGGTGTTTTTTAACATATAACCTCGTACGCTTGAAAATAACATTTTTTAATTAGTTCTGCATTTCGAATTTAATTTTATCAAAATCGGACGACTATATCATATAGCTGCCATAGGAACGATCGGAAAATTGGTGGAAAAATAATATGAAACAAATTATAGCTTCGGTGTTTTTTGACATATTATCTTATACTATTGGGAATATCATTTTTTGTATTTTTAAATTTAATAATTATAGCTGCAAGGGTATACAAACTTTGGCTTGCCGAAGTTAACTTCCTTTCTTGTTTTAATATAAGTTCTTTTATTGGAAGAATGGTGTTTTCTTCTGTTATAGAATGTTGGTTTAAAATGTTTCCGTTATCATAATTTAATTTTTCTTCTTTTCCATTATATTTAATAACTTCCTTGGCTGTATCAATTACAGCTCGTTTTTATAGTTATAGCGGACTAGTAGATCTGAGTCTAGCCCTTCTATTTCATAAAAAGTATATCGCGTATCAAAAATAGTTATTATATGATAATATTTAATTATTGAATATCCATTCATTGTGGATATTCTTTTGTATATTGGAAGCTCATTTTTATTTTTTTAAATAACTGTTCTAATATAACACGAGGTTGCCCCAGTGTCAATTAATATTTTTAATTTTTTTATTTATTTTCTGGTCATTTCTAATTAAGAAGGGTAAGCCAACTCCTGACTTTTGTATAAAAAATGGTCATCCTCAATGTTATTTAGTCTCATCGTCTTGTTAGCCGGTTGGTTAACAGTTCTGTTTGGTACCCTTTTATTCTGGGCTTGGCCTTGCTGAGTGTTCTGGGTCTCACATTTGTATACCCTTCCAGAGGGTTTATTGATTTCAGTGAGAAGTTTGCAGTGAAGGAGACGTTTCCGACCCCATAAAGTATATATATTCTTGATCAGCATGACTAGACGACTCGATCTAGCCGTGTCCGTCTACGCAAACTAGTCTCTCAGTTTTAAAGCTATCGGGCTGAAACTTTCCCAAAAGTCTTATTTCTTTTGCAGGTAGTATATAAGTCGGAACCAGCCGGATCAAACAACTATATCTTATAGCTACCATAGGTATAATCAGAAAAAAAATTGTAAAATATTCGATCTTTGGTGTTTATTAACATATAACCTCTTAAGCTTGGAAGTAACATTTTTTAATTAGTTTTGAATTTCGAATTAAATTTTATCAAAATCAAGCGACTATATCATATAGCAGCCATAGGAATAATCGGAAAATTGGTGGAAAAATAATATGAAACAGCTTCGGTGTTTTTTTTAACATATAACCTCCTACGCTTGGAAATAGCATTTTTAATTAGTTCTGAATTTCGAATTTAATTTTATCAAAATCGGACGACTATGTCATATAGCTGCCATAGGAATGATCGGAAAATTGGTGGGAAAATAATATGAAACAAATTATAGCTTCGGTGTTTTTTAACATATAACCTCCTACGCTGGGAAATAACATTTTTTAATTAGTTCTGAGTTTCGAATTCAATTTTATCAAAATCGGACGACTATATCATATCGCTGCCATAGGAACGATCGGAAAATTGGTGGGAAATAATATGAAACAAATTATAGCTTCGGTGTTTTTTGACATATTATCTTATACTATTGGGAAAATAATTTTTTGTGTTTTTAAATTTAATAATTATAACTGCAAGGTTATACAAACTTCGGCTTGCCGAAGTTAAGTTTCTTTCTTGTTTAGTTTAATCCCACTTGCTCTGGCTATAATTATTATTTTGATATTTATTAAAGCATTGATTATAGCCGTTGTTAGCCCTGTTCTGAACCTGGATAGACTCGTCTATCTCCATTGGTTCTGGCTTATTTTGTGCATGCCTATAAGTGTTCCACTGATTTTGTTGGTTATTATTAAATCTACCCTGGTCCCAATAATAATTTTTATTCTTATTATAATAACCATAAGTATTTTTGTTCTGGTTGTTGTCATGATTAAACCTTATACTATTATTGTTTCTTTGGTTATTATACCCGTTACTCGTAGAGTAAAAGGGTATACTAAATTCGTCGGAAAGTATGTAACAGGCAGAAGGAAGCGTTTCCGACCCCATAAAGTATATATATTCTTGATCAGGATCACTAGCCGAGTCGATCTAGCCATGTCCGTCTGTCCGTCTGTCCGTCTGTCCGTCTGTCCGTCTGTCCGTATGAACGCTGAGATCTCGGAAACTATAAGAGCTACAATACTAGGATTAGGCATGCAGATTCCTGAGATTCCTGCGCAGCGCAAGTTTGTTTCAGAAGAGAGCCACGCCCACTCTAACGCCCACAAACCGCCCAAAACTGTGGCTCCTACAGTTTTGATGCTAGAACAAAAATTTTAACTGAAATGTATTCTTCTAATCAATACCTACCGATTGACCTAAAAAAAGTTTGCTTTAACGCCCACAAACCGCCCACAAACTTCAAAAAATCGTACATATGAACGCGGATATCTCGGAAAATATCAAAGATAGAGAAACGGGATTTCAGATTTAGATTCCGTAGGCTTGAGCGCAGCGCAAGTTTGTTACGCAAATATGCCACGCCCACTCTAACGCCCACAAACCGCCCAAAACTGTGGCGCCCACAATTTTTATGCTAGATAAAAAATTTTAACTGAAATGTATTGTTCTCTTGAATACCTATCGATTGATCTAAAAAAAAGGTTGCCACGCCCACTCTAACGCCCACAAACCGCCCAAGCCTGTGGCGCCCACAATTTTTGTGCTAGATAAAAAATTTTAACGCAAATGTATTGGTCTCGTCAATACCTGTCGATTGATTAAAAAAAAACTTTCCCACGCCCACTCTAACGCCCACAACGCTTAAATCTGTCTACCGCCGGTAGGTGGCGCATTTGCTGCTTGCATATCTCCATTTTCCTTTGGTCCCTTTAGCTGAGTAACGGGTATCTGATAGTCGAGGTACTCGACTATAGCGTTCTTCCTTGTTGTAATTATTGTTTTGTTGTCTTGGCTTGTGGTTGAAATGTGTTTGACCATTTCCACCAGAGTTTGGCTCACTATGTTTTCTCTGAGTTGTTGAGAAACTATTTGCGAAATGAGCCCTCATGTTCTTGCTTTATAATTCCTGAACTATGACAATTGCATTTGGTAGGTCAGGTGGATTCATTGAGAAAATAGTATCTTAAATTTGGACGTTGAGGCCGGTAATGAAAACTCTAACAGCTGTCTTCCTATGTTTCTCATTCATTACCGCTGTTATTGATTTGTTTCTACCATAGGTCATAATAGTTTTATTAACAAGTAGAGTTAATTTTCTATTAAGTGTACCATAATAATCCATTATGGATAATTTACCCTGACTCAATACACTTAGTTCCTGTTCAATAATATGAGTTGGTTGTTTTTCGCTAAAGACAAAGTCAAGTCTGGCCATTATGGCATTGAAATGTAATACCGTGCCATTATGGGTTAAGGCATCACTTGCCAATCCCGTTATTTTGTTTCTTAATATAAAACCTTTCACTCCCTCTGGCATACTGCCCCATGGCTATTTCAGCTGATTCTCTCCAGCTTACATATTTATCTTCTTCACCTTTATATTCCCTAACAGATTTGATGATCTCATAAGATGTGTCGCACTTTCTCTATCTGATAATCCTCAACCGATTTTATTTTATGACAAAGCTGCGATCTTTTTTCACTTTAAGACTTTTTACCGTTTATTTTAAAGCTTTGTTTTAGAACTTTTTTAATCACACGGCCCCACGTTGTTCGCCAATTAAGTTTCTCACTAGTGCATTTATTTTAAAAATTTATTTTTATTTTTTATATTCACTCATTCACTATTACAATTTTTCAATAGGTCGAACTTATTTTATTCACTGCTCTTTTACTCGATTTATTCAACTGCT
Source organism: Drosophila subpulchrella (assembly GCF_014743375.2). Classification (NCBI taxonomy): domain Eukaryota; kingdom Metazoa; phylum Arthropoda; class Insecta; order Diptera; family Drosophilidae; genus Drosophila; species Drosophila subpulchrella. The sequence goes on from NW_023665550.1 coordinate 1,956,202, forward strand.
CGATTCGGATCTTAAAAACGGACTGCCTGCTCTCTAGTTCAATGATCAATTATCAAACCTCGGCTTAAGAAATTTATCCCCAAAAATTGATAAAGATATTGACTCAAGAGAGTCAGAAAATAGGATGATGCAATTTGCCAATTAAATTTGAAGTTCAAACTTGGCCGGAAATTGGAGTTTACATTAACGGACTTTACGGATCCAAAAGCGATCCCTTTTTGTTTACGTTATCGGACTCAGAGCTCGCTTTGGGGATCTTTTTTTCTGTTAGCGGATTCGTGAAACTTATCTGGGTGGGAATGATTGGAGGCGTAGTTGGCAGAAATAGCTGACCACGGATTTTTCTCGGGTCTGTCAGAGTTATTTGGAAATTAGCTCTCGGCTCAAAGTTGTTTATAAATAATGTGTCATATAACTTGCACATTAACTGCATTACGCTCCCGCATACTCTATCTCTAAATTTGGTTTCTGTGATTTCTATTGTTTTATTTTGTGCTTTGTCCGTCGTAGTTACAATGCTGCTTGGCGTTGTTGTTTTTGCATGCGCATCAACTGCATTACGTTCCCGCTCTCTCGCACTCCCTCTCTTAACTTTTTTTTCTGATTCCTTTAATTAAAAGTTTAACCGTACAGAGTTTGTGCTCTTCCCGCACTTTTAACTGTTTGCTTAAAATTTTTGAACCTTATATTCCTCTGGTTCAGTGGTCCGAGTAACACAAGCTATGGATACTTTTGTCTGCTCTATTAACAAATGCCATCAATTAATCAGTGCTGACTAGTCAAAACTGAGGTGTTGGCTGTGTGAAAAAATGGCTCATTCCAAGTGTGCCGGGTATACCGGTCGAACTAGTGATGACCTGGCTAACGGTCATAACTTATTATATTGTTGTGACCCTAGTCTAGAAGTTGCGCACGAGATGAGATCCCTTATGCGCCAAACTAAAGGTGGCTTAAAGAGTGTAATTAATAGCTTCGGCTTAGCTAGATATAGATTTCGCGAACAGATGAGTAACTCTCACACAATCACAATTTAATAGACTCAAGCTAATAGATGAGACTCCAAAGCGTAAAAAGCCACTGGTGGTAGGCAGCCAAGGGAAAACATTCCGCAACCCCCGGAAAGTGACGACCAGACCAGACCAGACCACAACAAATCCGCAAATGTTGCTTAGATCAGCAACTTAAAAAGATATAGATAAATTGCGATCTAGATCGTTTGCAATTGACTCACCACTTCCTCCTTCACTTAATATCATGACACCGTCAGTTAATACTGAGTCTATCCTACCGGCACAAGTTGGCTCTGCAGAAACACAATCTGCCGCACTAAAACCACTATCAGTGGTTGTGTCAAAAAAAATAATTGTTTCTCGGCTTTCCCCTGACCAAACGGCCTCCGAGGTGTTGGACTATATACAACATAAAACAAAGGGCAAAAATATTACCGTAGAAAAATTTAACTTTACCTATGCCAGGGACACCTCGTCTTTTAACATCTCCTTTCCAAACGAGCTCCTTTCAACCATATGTTCTGCAGATTTCCGACCTGCACTTAGGGTGGCTAAGGAATTCGAAACTAGGAATAGAACTCAAGTGAAAGAAAAACCCCTGTAGTGTCGCACCTTCATCTTCATCACCGTAGCACCTTATTCAAGAAAATAAAAACTAGCTTAACTTTTTCCTATCAGAATACCAGAGGCTTGCGTATCAAGCTAACTAAATGTTTTCGGATAGTCTTTCTTTCGCATCTCACATTATTGTGTTCACTGAGATTTTTCCTGGTAAGTACACCATTTATAGGCATGATCGACCGTCCAGGCGGGGAGGTTGAGTCTGGAATGCCGTGCACTCCACCCTCTAGTCGGAAGAGATACGTGTTGAGGAATTCAATAATACTGAACTCGTATGTGTAAAGCTGTCGATCCCTGGTAGTTTTATATATATCACCTGCTCGTTCACTTCGCCTGCATCTGAGTTCCCGGAGTATTTAAATAGTCTTTTTGCTAAACAGGCAGTCTTAAATAAGCTGTTCAATAGAGACCATCTTGTAGTTCTGGGAGACTTTAATATACCTGGAATTATGTGGTCCACAGATGAAAAAACGAATGTCTAACTTCCTGGTGGTGAATAGATCACTCTAAATGGTTTGTAAGACCACTTTCGAATTGGGATGAATAATAATACAAAACTATTTCACAATAAGAATTCCTTTTAATTCATGTCGACTGCTCGTGGTCAGTAGGAAAAGAAAGAGAGCTAGAAATTCGTGAGACCAGACTATCCCAAGAAGGAATACGAATATATACCAAATGAATACCAAATGCTATTGAATATATTCCAAATTATTGTATAATATGTTAACAGGTTTCTCAACATCCCGTCCCACCCTGAAACTAATTTTTGAAATGGGTAGTGAGGTACTCCTGATGCCATCTCTTCCAAAAGCCTTGAAGCATTGCCTGGTCATTTTGCCAGTATTCCAGTCGGTTAACTGCTATGTGGCCAAGATCTCTCCCTGGGACGGATGTATAAGGGCGGCCAATCAGCAGGTGTGATGGTGACAAGAAGGAAACCTCAAAGTCTGACGTAGCGAAGGGTGGGCGTGAATTGACGACGGTCTCAATTTTAGCCAAAAGGGTGTGCATTTGCTCAAATAAGAGGAGGGAATTCCCGATGACACGACGCAGATGTAGCTGGGGTGCGTGTGGTGGTATAAAACTCCCTCGCTGGCCAACGCTTGGGTTACTTGAGTGTTATGCTGCTGGGACAGGATGAGCTTATACATATCGTCTTACACTTTCTTTGCTCCCACAAAGTTGCGACAGTTGTCGCTGAAGATGTGGGTACACTTGTCTAGACTGGAGATAAAACGGCGAAGTGCAGCGAGAAAGGTCTCCGTGCTGAGATCTGTAGCCAACTACAAGTGAATTGCGGAGGCAGACGAATAGACATCCGTATCCCTTTTTCTTTCGTGGATTCCGTCCCTTGTGCACTTTTAGTAGAAGCGGTCCGGCATAGTCGCACCCAGTATTTTCAAATGGGTATGCTTGACGTACCAGAACGGCTGGCAAGTCAACCATGTACTGATCAGTTTTTTTGTGGCGTTTGCGAAAACATTTGTGACAAGCATGTGTAGGCTTGCGAATCATGTTGCGTGCGCCAACTATAAAATATTGTTGGCGAACGATGACGAAAAGTGGTATCACACCTGGATGAAGATGTATCCTGAGTTCGTGTTCCAAAATAAGCAGTGAAATGCGATGATGTTTCGGCAGAAGAATTGGATGCTTGACTTCCTCCGGTAGTAGCGAGTTTGATAGGCGCCTACCTACACGAAGCAGGCCGTTATCGCGTTCTGCTGCGATGAGTAAAGCGTAAAGCATAAGCAGCTTCAGATTCAATACGGCTATGACATCCAGGATCTCCGAAGTACGGTTGGCGATAAAGGTCTTCAGCTTTGATGGAGTGTGTGACAACCACGAAAGGACAATTGTGGAATCGCACCAAGCATGCACAATTATATCCTCGTGATGCAAGCCTTCTTTTACAGCTTGGAGAATGCGAGTGAGCAATAGCGCGCCACAGAGTTTCAGCCGAGGAAGATTTTGTTGCTTTAGTAGCGCAATGCGTGTTTTAGCTGCCATAAGAGACACCAAGCAGGTGCTGCATTGCTTACACGGCTGTATACGACAGCGGCATACGCCTTTATAGATGCGTCTGAAAATCCACGTAACTCGATTTTTACCGATTTGTTGCCTGCATTACTTACTTACTTAAGTGTGTTATGCTGCTAATATCGGTGCGACAGGTCTGCCACCACTCTGCCAGCTTCGGTGGGAGTTTTGAATCCCAGTCCAGGTCAAGAAGCCAGAGTTCTTGGAGAAGGATCTTGAACTGAACTACCACAGCCGCCAGAATACCTAGAGGATTCCATATTCGTGAGACATCTGACAATACTTGCCCTTTAGTAGCATCTGGCTGCGTCGAAAGTGAAGCTTTGTAGGATAGGACGACGACTTAGGAATTCCATCGCATTCCTAAAACTTTAACCGCACTGGTTATTGGGAGCTCAAATTGTCTGGTGTGGCTGATGCAGCTGCTGTTAGACACCCATTTGCCAAGCTCAAGTTTAGCCTTGGACATCAGCTTGATAAGTTCGTCACGGCGGCTAAGTAATTAGTCTTCAGTTTCAGCGGCGGTGAGGACATCGTCTACGTAAAATTCCTCTAGCACAATTTTTGAGGCTACGGGAAACTCATTCTGGTGATCTCGCGCTAGTTGTTCCAGCACTCTGACAGCAAGAAACTGTTCACGGCTTGTTCCATAGGTGAAAGTTGAAAGTGTTGAAGAGGAGCACGAGAGCGCCTCTCCATACGATCCGTTGAAAGTTGCGGTACTCAGGGGCTACCCAGATCTGGCGAAACGTTTTGACTGTGCTCGCCCAAAACATACATACATGAAAGAGGTTACGTTGAATGCTGGGTTCGATATGTAAGGCGTAATTTAGAGCGTGGCCGTATACGTATTCAGCTGGCCCGTCAAATACCACGCGCAGCTTCTTTCCTAGAACTGGGTGCTGTGGAATGTAAAACATTTTGGATGATGTATTGCGTTCATTTGGATATTCGTTCATAAATTTTGAATATTGCTGGCGTAGCTCCATATCACGCTGAAGGCGACGTTATACTGGGTCTCGGGAATGTGTGGTCACCTCCATCTTTTCGTGCGAAGGGTCTCGTTGTGTATGCTCAGTGTTATCCTCGATTTCCTAAAAGCGTTGAAGAGAGGCGTTTATGTCAACAGTAGTCATGAGCGTGTTGGCGGTTAACGGGTAATGGGTGGCATTGCAACGGACGTGATTATCCATCCAAAGATCGAGCTGATGGCAAGAATATTTCCATCGGTGTCATATTTTTTCTCACCTGACAGAACAGACCATATTTGTTTATTTCCAAGTAAAATGTCTACAGGTGAAGATGTGCTAAACGAAGTGTCGGCTAATTGGAGTCAGTCGTAGATCCTTAAAGCTTCTTCGTCAATGTCGTCCCGTTGAAGTGATGATGTGATTTTGCCCAGGACATGGGTTGCAACAACAATTGTATGCAGTGATTTAATGCGCAGCGTTGCCAATCCTCTAGTAGTTTCGGCCTTTATGGAAGATATTCCGGAAACTAGTATCCTTGAGGGTGAACGTGCGAGCCCAAGTGCGTTGACGCAACGTTCAGAAACGTAGGACAGTTCAGAGTCGCTATCCAATAGCACACGGCAAATTAAGTAAGTCCCTTTAGCGTCTTAGACATACACCAAAGCTGTGGGCTATGTGCTTCTTTTGAGTCCCGGTGACTGTGTTGATGAGCTGCAGTTTTGCGTCTGGGCGACCAAAGTTGAGCGTCATCCAGAAGTTTGACGACTGGCCTGTGCAGTGTCCGCAGGAGCAATTGACATGAAATCGATGCTTTCAGGGTGTACAAGAGAATGATGACGGCCATTGCAGTGCTTGCACGAATGTTTCGATTGAAAGTGTCCAGCAAGCAGATCACTATATGCCTCGTCCGGTCATAGCGTTCATTGAGGCGTTTCCATGCTGAATCATAAGCTGATTCCGTAACGGACATGTGACTAAAAGATTGGCCGCTTCACCAACTATGAAAGACTTAAGGTAAAGAAACTTTTAAATCTTGCCTAGGTGGGTCTTGTTGTGAACGGTGCTTTCGTAAATGTCCTTAAAGGCAGGCCATTCCTTGAAGTCTCCACCAAAGGGTTTGATTTGGATTTTCGGCAACGGGTTTTCCCGTTAAAGAGACTGCAGACCAGACTATCTCAAGAAGAAATATCTTACATGCTATTTAATATATAACAAATTAGTATAATATGTTATCAGGTTCCTCAAAAGTGGTTATATAAAGAAAGGTTAGAAGAAAACATACAGAAAGACAAGTATAATAAAGTAAAAAAAAAGAATGAAGGCAAAATTGTAAAAGAAATTAAATGGTGCGGACAAATCCTGGAAGGACGAAGTCGTGTGAGGTAAAAATTAAATATAAGAAAAAAATTCGAGTAAACTACAATGAAAATGAAGTCGTGAGTGTTTTAAAAAAATGAAATAATATATTAAATTAGTGAAAAAGAAAAACTAGCCAGTCAACATAAATTAAAAGAACAATTGACTTATCTATTTTTCTAGCAGATCGCCGACAAACATCTATCGCCGCCGGATCGCCTGTAAGATTTATATTAAATAAATCTATTTTCCCTAATTGTATGCTCTTAATACCTATGCCATGCGCCTTCCAACGCCAGCATAAGTGATAAATACATACATATGCTTATCTCTTCTATCCTATCCCTTTGCCTTTTATTTTTGGCTGAGCTTACTTTCCAGTTGCATATCGATGGAATCGAAAAAAGCGATCAGAAACACACTGAAAAAAATATGGTTTTCCTAAATATAAATTGGAATGCGATATAATAATTTGCCCACAACGACCTCCCTCTTAAATAAGTTTAATATACTCTTCCTTGCCTTTATTATTTAATACTTACACCAAGAAAAACTATCTATTTTATCCGTTTATTTTTTAAGCTGTGTTTAATTTCTCCCTGCCTTAAATTGAATATATATAAAAACGAAATTAATATACAATTTTCTTTATTTTATTAATACCTAATGGCACAAATATAGAAAAAATATAAGGTTGTGAATACAATGAACACGATTGGAAATCACGACATACAAAAAATTTTCTACATAAATAATCTGAATTAATCTTGTTAAATGAATACCTAACTATATACTTTTACTTTCAGACATAATTATGGAACTATAGCTACTTAATCCCAACAACATAACAACAACAACGTTAATAAACGGAATGCGTCAGTTCAGAAAAAACAAGGAAGAACGCTATAGTCGAGTACCTCGACTATCAGATACCCGTTACTCAGCTAAAGGGACCAAAGGTAAATGGAGATATGCAAGCAGCAAAGCGAGATTTAAATGCGCCACCTACCGGCGGAAGACAGATTTAAGCATTGTGGGCGTTAGGGTAGGCGTGGCAAATTTTTTTTTAGATCAATCGATAGGTATTGACGAGACCAATACATTTCAGTTAAAATTTTTTATCTAGCATAAAAATTTTGAGCGCCACAGGCTTGGGCGGTTTGTGGGCGGTAGAGTGGGCGTGGCATATTCGCATAACAAACCTGCGCTGCGTACAAAGCTACGGAATCTTAATCTGAAATCCCAATACTCTATCTTTGATAGTTTCCGAGATATCCGCGTTCATATTTACGATTTTTTGAAGTTTGTGGGCGGTTTGTGGGCGTCCAAGTGGGCGTGGCAAACTTTTTTTGGGTCAATCGATAGGTATTGCTAAGAACAATTTATTTCAGTTTAAATTTTTACTCTAGCATCAAAACTGTAGAAGCCACAGTTTTGGGCGGTTTGTGGGCGTTAGAGTGGGCGTGGCACTCTACTGAAACAAACTTGCGCTGCGTAAGAAGCTCAGGAATCTGCTCGCCAAATCTCAATAGCCTAGCTCTCATAGTTTCCAAGATCTCAGCGTTCATCCGGACAGACAGACGGACAGACGGACAGACGGACAGACGGACATGGCTAGATCGACTCGGCTAGTGATCCTGATCAAGAATATATATACTTTATGGGGTCGGAAACGCTTCCTTCTGCCTGTTACATACTTTCCGACGAATCTAGTATACCCTTTTACTCTACGAGTAACGGGTATAAAAAATAAGTCACCTTATCCGGGGATTATGGAAGTTGGAGTGTCAGGGTAGGGTAGTAGTCACTCCCAGGGATCCTAAGGACGAGGAACTGGACAAAAGAGATCATGGTAGGGTGGACACTTCTCAATTATTTTTGTTTGGTAAATGTATTGTGGTAGGTAAATGTATGCCTCTTTTTTGTGTTGTCTATTCTATCTCTTTGCTCTTCTTTCCCCGAAATTCATTTCGGAAAGCATTTGAGCAATTTTATCGTGGTGGTTTCCCAATTTTATTGACCCGCTTTCGCGTTAAGTTTTCACCAGCTCCTTTTCCCAAAAGGTCGGTATACGCTACTGAGGATTTAGTTAATCACGCGCCAGCGCCCAACAAGTACAATTCTCTGTAGACCCGATTGCTCGATAAGCTTGGAGAGTCTGCCGATTCTAAGCTACACCGTCAACTTAATCCGCTGACTGTTCCTAGCCGATATACCCCAAAACATTTGCCATATTTTAAGGATATGGGTGGAGAACGATCTCGAGAAACTAGCAAAAGTATCAGACAAAATGCTAGAAACCATGGGCTCTTTTTTCGCACCTTTGCCGTCGACTCAATCAACGTAGCTGCTGGCACTACGGTGTAAGAGGTGACTACACCGGACTCGTTCAAGAGTATTATAGAATCTACGACAGCTCGCCAAAAAGGACGACACAATCCAAGAAAGGCTCAACCGGCAGCGAAAGACCGTTCTATCACCCAGACACCCGAATGACTCTCATGCCTAGTCGCAGGAATCTGATGATCAGCAAAAGCTCTATTATTACCATCGTCGGCTTGGCATTGCTGCACGCAAGTGCAAATCCCCTTGCTCTTTTGCCCATCCGGATGGTGGCAGCCAAGCAACGGCGAACATCCGGTCTATCCTAACATTTTATCAGAAATCCGATCAGATCGCAACTCACAAACTCAGTCATGCCACGCTCACTAGCTACGCAAAACGTCAAACAAAGAGATCTCACATTGTATGTGGCAAATGTAACGGTCATACATAACTGCGGAAGCGTGGTGGTTAACCTAAACTTTGCACCTCGCCGTTCATTCAGGTCCTCCTAGCCCCGAGTTAGCTATCGTAGGCTTCGATTTCACGTCCCATTAAAACCTCCTCGTTAATGTTAAAAGCAAAAAACTAATTGATGTATCCGGCTTTGCTTTCGAACGCGAAACGTCTCTCTGTGTTACCATCAATGGTAAAAACGGAATCCAAAGCCTAGTGCAGAAATTCGGTGACGTCACCATACCAGCACATACCAAAGGAAGTCCAATATTCAGTATCCAATATCCAAGCTTAGCACTGCGAAAGTATAATGTTTTTTATTAATGAAGGAATTTGGCGCCCTTCCAAGTGCAAATGGTCAAGCCCATTACTTATGGACACCAAATAGAATAGTAGTTGGCGTTCTTGCGGGGACAATCACAAGCTGAATGCTATACCGGTACCTGAACGTTACCCAATGCTCACATCCACTTCTTCTCGGATTAGCTAAACGGAAAAAGAACATTTTCTACACTTGATATGGCAAAGGCGTCCTATTAGTTTCCAATGGCTGAATACGAGTCAGGGAGCGTTTTCTATAATTATAGCTCATTTAAATCAGAGTATGGGGATGCAGGAAATTATAAGTATAAACTGATCGAACAACCGAAACTCTAGACAAAGACGACTTTTCTCTTTCAAAGATGATATGCTACTGCCTTAATTTCCGAACGCTCGTTAAGCCGAGCAGTGTGGAGTGTTATTTGAGGGCTTACAGCTGTACATATTCTTGTCTCGGGATTGAACTTCCAAACGTACTTGCCAATAGGCGTCCTTCAAGTCAAGACTAGTAATATACTCGGGTTTTGGCAACCGACTTAAGATGCCGCCATGCTATACCATGCCATACCATGACAATGGGAGAGGACCATGCGCTGTCCGACTCTTCAATAACCCCTACTTGCAACATTCTGTCTATTTCTGCGTACATACTTTTCTCAACAGCAGGTGAGACAGGGAAATGACGCTGTTTAACTGGCTTAGCACTACCCACGTCAATCGAATGTGTAATTAATCTAGTCTGACCAAGACCTCCCTGAGCGAATGAAGGAAACGAATTGATAACATTAACTAATCTTAACTTTTCTGCTTCAGACAAGTCGTGCTGATCTAACTCGACGTCGCTGCTAACTTTGCTAGACTTTTTAGATTCTAGCTCGGATATATGCAGATTTTTAGGAAGAAGATCATACAACCTCCAAAAATCTATACCCAAGTATAGATCTTGCTTTAGTGATGATACGATATAAATGTTTATAATCTTTTAAAGGTTTTCAACTTACGGAGTCAAGTAAACCGTACACGGTACGATCTAATAAACGAACCGGCAAAAACGGTCGAGGATCTCTTGTTTCTATCGGAACAGAACAAACATATTTCAATCCTAGCCGGTTCTAATGTTTTGCCAAAAGGATTTGATTCTTTTAGAACTCCGAGATTTAAATCTTTCCAAGAGAGGGTTGTGACAAAATTTTGGATTTCGAATATCAGGTAAATTTTTAACTTTACAATGCAGCAAAGAGCTGGCATTGCTTTCTGGAACGTCAGGGATAATTTGTGATGCAACGAACGGTACATCCACATTTAATCGGTCATCGTTGACTGGTTGCGAAAGGCACTCGAAGTTTTCGGTTTGGAGTTTTTTGCACACTTCGCACAATTCGTCTTGTAAGTGTTATCTGCTCCACAGCCGTAACAAAAAAGTCTTTTATCGTAACTCATTTTCCGATTCTGAGCCTTTCTGAGACTCAGATTCTGGAATCAGTTCTGCTATTTCGCGTCTAAATGGGCTACTTTTACTATAACCGTAAGTGAGTTTGACGTCGTCGAGAAAAGCTTCGCGTCGACGACAGGTTTCTCTTAACTCTGAAACTGTTGAAATATCGACATTCAATAGCTCATGTCGTATTTCAGACCTCAGATTATTCTTGAGAACTCGGACAAGTTTTATCGAGCTCCATGGTATCTCTAGTTGATCGACTAAAATGTTTACGCTATCGTAAAAGCTATCGAAGGTTTCACTACGCTTCTGCTTCCTGTTTCGGATCAACTCCTCGATGTCAATATCATCCCTTTTCTGACGAAATTGCATTCGTAAAGCAGAACACAACCTATCCCAGCGAACTTCAGTTAACGATTTATGGTAACGCCAATAAAATTCGTTGGCCTTGCTCTCAAAGAGAACGCTGGCGTTCCTACAAAGGACTGAGAAATGTCCATCTAACGTTTGATGAGTCAGCACCTCAACTCTATAAATGAAGTTATCTACAGAAACACCTGATCCCGAAAATTTTATTTTCCATCCGTTTAAATCGACCTTGTCGGGTCTAGTTAGGAGATCGGACATGTTACTTCAGTGAGAACCAGGCGAACCTAAGTTAGGCAGGACCCGATGTCTGTTTTGAATTTGTTCGACAACAACTGGCTCGCTATTTTCCTCGCCTACTGGAGGAGGAGTTGCTGATCTTTCCTCGCCACTTACAGCGGAATTTGGCGGAGTTCTGATCAGTCTCTGTACTCTTTCTTCTACTGAAGTCTGGATTAAATCGGTAATTTTCTCTGAAAGAAGCGAGAAAAGCCTTTGCTCCATGAACACCATTGTGACCGTGTTTATTGCGATTGCTTGATCAGTAACACTATTGTTGCTCTGAGCGCTTCCAGATGGGCCCGGGGTATTATCGCTAATTCCTTGTTGACGACCCTTACATTGAGACCGAGTTTGTAAACACTTTTCGACCACTGGCCTGCATGAAACTTTGCATACTGGACACAAGTCGCTTTTCTTGAAATGCGCATCAATGCACTTCTTATGAAAGTCGTGTCGGCATATGGCTTCAAAAAGTTCGGAGGATGATTTAATTTCGGACTTGCATATCGGACTGACTGGCTTGGTGGCTTCCTGAGAGCCTTTTCCTGGGGATCGGTCTAACCCCATTTTTAGCATAGCTTAGAAATAATTAAATTTAAAGAAATACAAAAACCAAAGAGCGGTGTATACTCTTAGAGATATAAACTAAAATCTTCTCGATATATAAACCAATAAAATTAGTAAAACTGAACTTTTGCTTGATGTTCCTCGTGTCGTAGGATAACTAAATTATTATTATTTTTTTAACTGCTAAACTTTCTCGGAAAAATAATAAAAGACAGATTAAGAGGACTTCTCGTTTTCTCTAGTAAAACTAAATCCATGTAGGGAGACGTTTAGATTTTCTAAAGTGCATTGCGGACAGAGTATAGTTCAAGAACTAATACTGTTGTATTCCTGCTTCACTAATAAAAAAATGTAATCGCTCTAAGGCTAAACGAAATTAAAATTTCTATAGGTCTTTCGTGGATAGTGTACCACTTGAAGTTGTACCTATTTTCCAAAACGCTTGAGTCTATAGAAACCTTTTAATTAACAGAGTGTGGTTAAGGTAATGATGTAGCAAATCAGAAAGGGTCAGAAGATCTACTGTGGTTTGATACTTTCTGCATTTTCCTCGGACTGAATTTTCTAAACACCCCTTACTAAGTAAAGAAAAATCCTAACTCTGATGATTTATTTTGGCAAGAAAGAAAACTAATGTTCTTTGTCTCTGTTCTCCAAAAGAAAAGAATTGACGACCCAAGAAAGAAATTTTGTGTGGAAGCGAATAAATTAAAAGTTGAAATTTAAGAAATATAGAAAAGAATTCGAATTTAATTACCGATTAGTCTTAATGAGTGACTACTGTACTTAATAAGGCCCCACACGTTGGGCGCCACTTTTCTTATTAATAATAATGAATTCTCTGTAGCGTGTAACGATTGGATGCTGTGGATTAAATCGGGAATCTGCAGTTGCGGGGCACGCTATAGGGTCCGGTCTCGATCGTCGGCTTTGGGGGTGGCGGTCTTGCGCCTACAGATTCACGCACTGGCTACACATTATTATCCCTAAGATCAGAAATAAGCGTGCTAGCGACAAGAGAGGATAGTTAACTAAAACCGGAAGAGATCGATAAATAAATTCAGGAATAAGTATTATAGGGACAGAAAAGTTTTGGAGAAAGTCAGCTATGCGAATCCACTGATGGTATTGTGGTCGCGTATGGCCCTCCCAACCTATGATCACCACCTTAAAGCATGGCTTCGGTGACCCCTTTGATACCCTACGACCGAGAAATCATCAGCTCAGTTCAGTTCAATGTTACTTAAAGATACATGGTTTTATTTCTGTTCGAAAAGCTAATTAATTTTCCGTAGATAGCGATAAAAGTCATATCTAATAGTCATATAAAGAACGTAGGGTATTTAGACAATAAGGTATAGGATGAAAATAACAATGTGTATTAACTAGACATAAATTTTAACTTAAAGAAATAGTTTTCGTTAGTTCTAGGTTTCTTGTATTATTTTTGCTCTAAGTACTTCTTCTAGTGACTTTTTTTAAATTTATCAATTCATGTTTTCAGGCAATTAGAGACTTTAAGAGTTAACAATCGATCTCCGGACGGGATGGGTTGGCTGTAATTTAAATTCTAGCGATATTTCTCGCTATTTGAAGAAAAAATAAACTTTTCTCTGACTTCTCTTAGTTGCGCGATCGATTAAAAAAAATATACTTTGTAACCCGTTCCGAATTCATCGTACTTCCTTGAATGCATTACAATAACAAATTTTTCATTTAAACCATTTAAACTTGGCTCTTATTAAATTAAATTACTGCTTCTCGGCGTTCATTATCTCTTTTAACACGATCGACTTGTTATTTTCTTTTAATTTGTTAAATATAACTATCGGTTAACATGGCGTTGCCTCTTGTGGCTTTATGCAAAATTATTGGTTTTTATGGTTTTACATATCTTTGATTTCATTGATTTTCTTTCCACATTATTCTTTAGATTCGGTTTCTCAAAGCGCGTTGGTTATATTACGGGGTTAGGACTGATCCAATAAGAGACAGAGGTTTTTATCTTAATTGAGGTTAAACCCGGTTGGCTAGTGTGCCACGCTAGATTAAGGCCGTTCACAGATGCGGCGCTGTTACACGTAAACTGGCTTAAATCCCTTAATCTGCAGCAGCGATATTCCACTCGGGAATCTCCCAGACGGAGACGGCTGGTGTTCGGATGCGCGGCATGATGGGCATCGGAAAAGGCTATGTAGTCGAATTAAATTGCCATCTGGTCCGCTCTACAAAACTGCACTTCGGTTACGATATGCCTGGCCAAAAAACGGGAGTACTTCAGGGCACTAATTTCTCCAAATCATTCCTCGCGGGCCAACCTGACGATTGTTCATTTAAATTAATCACAGATACGGCAAAATACGGGTCTCAAAAAAAACCATACCTGACGATTGTGAACCGCGATTTTGATTTTGGCCTTCGTTGGCGGTAAATCCTCCAGCAAATTGGCCTTTTAATTGAAATTTTGACTTGATGGCACGTCCGTTTCTCTCGCAGGTTAAAATAAGAAGAACTTAACCGGAATCGTCTGGATTCCAGCGAGGCTTTTGGCGGAAATATATATCATATGACGACCGACAGGTCGTAGTAGTATGTAGTAGGCTTTCAGGCTGAACCTAGGTTCGCCAGTCGCTACAGGCGCCGTTACAATGCGACAAGATTCATGAAATATATCATTTGCCAAAGGGGTGTTGGTGGGCAAATTCCAAAAAGAGATGTCTATCTCAGAGTCTGGCTGATACCAGATGTGGCCGATAACACAGAACTCCATTGAGAAGTGACAATCTGTGATACGCGGTTAAATGGTTGTAGTGGCCAAGTGGTATATTTTAGTTAACAAGTCTCCAACGCTGCGGATTCCCATGTTGAAATTTTCAGGACGAAGACTAAGTTTCAGGGTGAACTCCTCGTTGATGAGATTCACCTGAGAACATGCATTAAGCAATGTTCTGCCAGGCCTGTTTGTTCCTGATGCGTCTTTATCCAGAACCACGGCCTTGGCTAGGATAACTTGTCCTGGTTGAGTGTGCAGATGAAAGAACGTTATGGGATCACTTGGCTGTACTGGACAGTCTACGCGGCTGTCAGGACGCGCTTCTATGGCCGGAATGTCCTTGTCATGATGCAACATTGTGTGATGCTGCTGCGGCAACGACTCCTTGATGAGCACTGAGCAATTCGATGACCACTGGCGAGACAATTGAGGTATAAGTTAAGTTTTTTACCTGTTTCAAACCGATCAGGTGTTGTCATCGAATTAAATGTTGGGCATCCAAAAAGTTTGTGGGCAGCTGACGAGCATAGATTAAATTATTGCGAACGATGATTTATGCCCATAAGACAGATTTCAAGATGGCTTGCTTGGATGGAATGGTCCTTGTGATGTGGGGTTGCTTGATTGAAGATAATGACAATGCGCCATTCCAGCATCTTCGAACACTGCTCCCAGCTTGGCAAATTTTCGAAATCCAACGACTCGTTCTATTTATTGCCGGTGTGCTGATCGCATTTGTCAATCCTTTTAATGTTGGTCCGTTGGCGCTTACATTGCTCAATAGTTGACATTGTAGACATAACTTAAAGCAATGATAAACGGCGATCAATTTGCGAAGTGCGGCGAGCAGCGATCCCGGTGCGAAATGTGTGCGAATGCCATCAATGTAGAAGACATCTGAAGTTTCAGCAGCGACTAGAGCGAGAGCGAGCTGAAGATTGGCAAGAGCGGTGACGAAATGCGAGCAACAACGGAATGGGCTAACTGTAATTCAGTAGCGTCGATGAGTCGAATGCTTTTGTGAAGAGCTTTGCGATGCGACGAGAGTAGAGCTCACTACGTTCACAGCCTCAGCGTAACGACGAAACGAAGATGGAAATTAGCATATACAGCGCCCGTACATTTTCAAGACGAGAAATTAGGAATCGTACAATTGCTTATAACTTTTCAATTTGCAAACACTGCCCCACGTTAGGCGCCAAAATGAACGGTGAATTTGAGAGCGTTTTCTATAATTATGACTCATTTAAATCAGAGTATGGGGGTGCAGGAAATTTTAAGTATAAACTGATCGAACAACCGAATCTCAAGACCAAGACAAACTTTTCTCTTTCAAAGATGATACTACTGCCTTTATTTCCGAACGCTCGTTCAGAGCGGAGAGTTATAAGAGGGCTTACAGCTGTACATATGTAGACATTAGGGTTATACAGTATGTTGTTAATAATCTGATCCAACAGTATCTCTCAATTGTCAGCGATCCCAAAGCTCTTTGAAAATATTATTACTCTCCACTTGCAGCACCTTTGTAGGTCAGTTACATCTCCGTGTCAATACGGCACTTGCAGCACCTCTGTAGGTCAGTTATACCTCCGTATCAATACGGGTTTATGAAACGTAGATCAACAACCACTAACCTTTTGGAACTTACATCACTTGTGATAAAAGGATTAAAAAAACATCTTCAAGCAGATACCGTTTACACTGACTTTAGTAAAGAATTTGACTCTGTTAATCACGTTATCTGGTTAGGGTTCCCTGTTGATCTGTTAAGATGGATCTTAAGTTTCCTGAAATGCAGAACACAAGGAGTACTTCTTAAAAATACTCTCTCTTGTATACTCCATGTTACCTCCGGTGTCCCACAGGGGAGCCACCTGGGGCCCTACTTTTTACTTTATTTATAAATGATCTTCCTCAGTTATAACTTATTCTCGTGTACTAATGTAAGCAGATGATGTTAAACTAGGCCTGCAATACAAGGATACTTCTTGCCAGTCCAACTTACAATCCGATTTGAATAGTTATCAAACATGGTGCTCTGACAATTTACTGGATTTAAATGGCTCTAAGTGTAAGGTAATGACTTTTTGTCGAGTCAGTCCTCAATATGCGACATACGCGCTGAGTGATGGCTCATTGCATAGAAAAACTCTAGTGAACTATCTTGCCGTTCTTTTGGACCAAAGACTAAAATTTGCTTATCATATTTTGTACATGGTAAAAAAAGCTTGGGGTGCGTTTGGCTTTATTAAAAGGTGTTCAAAAGTATTAAATGATCTATTTAGTACAGAGACCTCATTTATACGGAATTCATGTTGATCGTATCGAATCTATACATAAACTGGTATGCAAACCTGATTTTCCTTCTAACTTTAGAAGATTACTCCTAATTAACTTACTCTCCCTAGCCAACCGCAGAATGCTGCTTGGAACAGTCTTTGTTAATAACCTTATTCGAGGTGAAATTGATAGCCCTGACTTTTTTTGCCGGTTAAACTTTTCTGTTCCATGCAGACTAACAAGAAATTACATTCCCCTAATTTTAAGTCATTGTAGATCTAACTTAACTTGCAAGAACCTTTCAGAATATTAAGTTTCTGAATATAATATACTTTATCCTTTTATCTCAAAATCTGAATCTCTGCCTCTTTTAAAACAATTAATATTAAATTTTCAAGCATAGATTTAGATCCAACTTTTTTTCCGCAAACCATATCTTTATTTTTTTACGCGTCTAACATCTCGCGAATTCGTGCTGTACGACACACGGCAGCGCCCCTCGGTCGGTATGCAGTTATTTGCGGGAATGCCTTAAGCAGGACATATTAAAAATATTTTGGCAAAATTTGTAATAGAGAAATGGGAAAAGAAAATTGAAAAGAAAACAAATGAAACTTTGGGGCAGTTTGGGGTCGAATTTTGTACCTATTTGTACTTAGCAGCCCTCAAATTATTTCCGAGTTTCTGTTTCTTATTTATTAGTTTTTTATGTCAAGCCGTTTTTTTCTAGTTGCCTTATTATTTAGTTGTACATTTATAACTTAATTAAGAATTATACAATTGACGAAATAGTTGTACCTCCACAGTTTTCAAAGAATGTTTTGACGCTGATTAAGACCTATAAGGCAGAAACCCTCTGACAGAGGTTCCAGTAAAGCTTAAGATCGTTCCGGATGGCGAAGTTGTTCCTTTTCGTCAGTCTCCAAGCCATTTCGTAATTTCCGAGGAGAAGGCTGTGGCAGAACAGATCGACGAATGGTTGGCTGCTGGAATGATACGCCCGTCTACACATAACTTAAAAAGCCTAAAAGTTCTAGTAAACAACGTAAATACGAGTGCCTCGACTATCAGATACCCGTTACTCACCTAAAGGGAGCAAAAGGGAGAAGGAGATGTACAAGCAAGAAAGCGAGATAGTAATGCGCCACCTACCCGCGATCTCAATATATGGTTATGTTGGCGGCAGACATAGATAGTTTCCGAGATATCAGCGTTCAAATATACGATTTCTTAAAGTCTGTATGTGCCATAGTTCTGGGCGGTTTGTGGGCGTCAGAGTGGGCGTGTCATGTCGAAGTCTAAAATCTCATACCTCTAGTTCTTATAGTTTCAGCTATCAAAGCGTTCACACGGACAGAAGAGTAGACGAACTGTCGGACAGATGGACATGGCTAAATCAACTTGGCTAGTGATGGGGATCAAGAATATACATACTTTATGGGGTCGGAGACGCTTCCTCGTACCTGTTACATACTTTTCCCCTTATATCGATTTAGCGTCGCTTGTGAAGAATTGTGTTTACTTTTGTGCTCTGAGTTTTTGTCTTAATCAGTGATTTTTTGCGAGTGTCTTGTGTTTGTTTATTGACACAGCTCAGCCTAACAATTGTGTTAGTGTTTTTAAACAGATCTCCCTGAAAACGGGAACGTGGTTATAGTTACGGGGCTAACAAAAGTTCGCTTAGTCGGTGTCATGTTGTAAGTTTTTATTAAATCAAAAATTATATATTATTGCCATATTCTTACGTTATACCTCTGTAATTTTCAGAAAGATTGGTTAAAATGGAGACAAGAAAACGTAAAATCAGTGAAACAGTGTCAGTAGAAATTCTTGTGCCAACGCAGCAACAGATTCGGTTTGCTATTCTTTTCGGATTTCGACGTAAACTCAAGCCTGTGGAAATACTTAGTGAATGCCAAACAGCGTTTGGGGTGTATGCTCCATCCCTTGTGACTATTTCAAAGTGGTTCCGGCGATTCCAAACAGGTCATTTTTCTGTGGAGGACGAACCTCGAGAAGGCCGTCCAAAATCTTCGACTGACGATGTAAGTGTAGCGCTGGTTAAGTCTAAACTTGACGAAGATCCAAGATTAACCCAGGAAATGATTGCTGAAGAACTGGGCTTGAATGCCATGGAAGTATCGCGAATATGCACGATGGGTTCCCAGAATTTTAACTGAGGCTCAAAAAGAGGCACGCGTGCCTTTTGCTCATTTTTTTCTTAACAAATTTAAAAACGGTGAGTCTAGCACTTTAAAGAAAATTGTAACAGGAAATGAAGCATGGTTTTACAAGTATGACCCTGAAACCAAACAACAATCCATGGTATGGAGCCCAGAACGTGCAAATCCACCTGTTAAAGCAAAGCAGCAAAAGTCAGCAACAAAAGTAATGATGTCAGTTTTCTTCACTAGAGATAAGGTTATAGCTGCTATTCCTTTGGAAAAAGGTCAGACGGTAACTGCTAAATGGTATACTGAAACTTGCTTACCAGAAGTATTCCAAAAATTATTGGGAAAACGTCAAAAAAAGGAACTTCCCCGCTACTTTTTACATCGTGACAATGCGCCTGCACACACTGCTGGAAAAACAAGCGATTTTATTGCGCAGTCAGGCATCGAAGAAATCCGACAAGCACCTTATTATTATCGCCACCTTCTGATTTTTATTTGTTTCCAAAAAAAAAAAAAATTTGAGAGGATGGGTCTTTAACAGCAATGAGGAAATAATAAATGCGGTCAATGATGAACTTTCGGAACTCCAAAAAGCCGAATTTGAAGACTGTTTTTCAAGGTGGATTTATCGACTTCAAAAATGTATCGAAATAAATGGCGATTACGTTGAAAAAATACAAAGAGATGAAGAATAAAGATATAAAATTTAAAAAAATGTTGTTTAATTTTTTCTACTCTATTAAGCGAACTTTTGTTAGTCCCCCCGTATTGTAATTATACCCGCTACTCGTACAGTAAAATGGTATACTCGATTCGTCGGAAAGTATGTAAAAGGCAGAAGGAAGCGTTTCCGACCCCATAAAGTATATATATTCTTGATCAGGATCACTAGCCGAGTCGATCTAGCCATGTCCGTCTGTCTGTCCGTCCGGATGAACGCTGAGATCTCGGAAACTATAAGAGCTAGGCTATTAAGATTTGGCGTGCAGATTCCTGAGCTTCTTACACAGCGCAAGTTTGTTTCAGCACAGTGCCACGCCCACTCTAACTCCCACAAACCGCCCAAAACTATGACTCCTACTGAAATGTATTGTTCTCATCAATACCTATTGATTGACCCAAAAAACCACGCCCACTTTAACACCCACAAGCCGCCCACAAACTTCAAAAAATGTATGAACGCGGATATCTCGGAAAATATCAAAGATAGGGAAATGGCATTTCAGATTTAGATTCCGTAGGCTTGAGCGCAGCGCAAGTTTGTTATGCGGTTATGCCACGCCCACTCTAACGCCCACAAACCGCCAAAGCCTGTGGCGCCCACAATTTTCATGCTAGATAAGAAATTTTAACTGAAATGTATTGGTCTCGTCAATACCTATCGATTGATCAAAAAAAAAAAAAAAATTGGCACGCCCACTCTAACACCTACAACGCTTAAATCTATCTACCGCCGGTAGGTGGCGCATTTCAATCTCGCTTTGCTGCTTGCATAACTCCATTTTCCTTTGGTCCCTTTAGCTGAGTAACGGGTATCTGATAGTCGAGGTACTCGACTATAGCGTTCTTCCTTGTTTTGTTAATGTAATTTACACTCTCTAAATTTGGTAAAACTCTTTTATTCCCCCTCTCTCTCCCGCTCTATATTATAACTGTAATTAACACTCTCTCTAAACCTGCTGAACTTCTGGTAGACTTTTTGTGAGCTATTCTCTTATTCTCTCTCTCTTGCTTGCCTTACATTGTATCCACGCTCAGTCGATAGAAGATTTGTTCTTTAGTGCTCTCTTACATTTGATACGCGATCTCACGCCCTTATTTTTTTTCGAATTTGGAATTTGATCCCAGTGCCAAATTTACTTGAGGTATTTTTCATATTTTATTTTATTTTATTTAAATAATTTTTTTTTCCTTTCTTATAAAAGCTCTTGACTGTTTTAAGAAAAATTTTACTCTTCCGTCTTCAACAAAGACTTTTTTATTTTCTGCTGGCTCTGCGAATCGATGATGCACGTTGAATGTGCTGGATTTACTGGCAGAGTTAAAGACTTCATTGATCTGAATTCTGGTCTCATGTAAGTCCTGCAAGGAAATGGTAGATGAGATGAGCGGCTTTATGAAGCAGACTCGAGACAGCCTATTGAATATCTCAGGAGCTTTTAAACAGCTCAATGAGGGGTTCAATTCCGATTGCGCCCAAATTAATAATAAACAAGGGAGAACGCTATAGTCGAGTACCTCGACTATCAGATACCCGTTACTCAGCTTAAGGGACCAAAGGGAAATGAAGATATGCAAGCAGCAAAGCGAGATTTAAATACGCCACCTACCGGCGGTAGACAGATTTAAGCGTTATGGGCGTTAGAGTGGGCGTGGCAAATTTTATTTCGATCAATCGATAGGTATTGACGAGATCAATACATTTCAGTTAAAATTTTTCATCTAGCATAAAAATTGTGGGCGCCACAGGTTACATTTCAGTTAAAATTTTTTATCTAGCATGAAAATTGTGGGCGCCACAGGCTTGGGCGATTTGTGGGCGTTAGAGTGGGCGTGGCATATTCGCGTAACAAAATTGCGCTGCGTACACAGCTACGGAATCTAAATCTGAGATCCCGATTCTGTATCTTTGATAGTTTCCGAGATATCCACGTAAATACTTACGATTTTTTGAAGCTTGTGGGCGGTTTGTGGGCGTTAAAGTGGGCGTGGCAAACTTTTTTTTGAGTCAATCGATCAACACCTATCGATACATTTCAGTTAAAATCTTTATTCTAGCATCAAAACTGTAGGAGCCACAGTTTTGGGCGGTCTGTGGGCGTTAGAGTGGGCGTGGCACTCTGCTGAAACAAACTCAGGAATCTGCATGCCTAATCCAAGTATAGTTTCCGAGATCTCAGCGTTCATACGGACAGACGAACAGACGGACATGGCTAGATCGACTCGGCAAGAATATATATACTTTATGGGGTCGCTTCCTTCTGCCTGTTACATACTTTCCGACGAATCTAGTATACCCTTTTACTCTGCGAGTAACGGGTATAAAAATTACTAACCGAGTCGCCCAAACGCAAAGAAGCCAGCTTAAAGGCAGATAATACGATCATGGGATGATTCACTCCAGATACCAAATCTGAAGATGTTTTAGAATTTATACGTGAAAAATTCCCATCCGACAATATTGCAGTTAAACAATTTCGATTTTCATACGCTCGTAGGTGCAGATTGTGTGCAGATTGCCGTTACCTCTAGCCCAACACCTGAGAGAATTCAGTCTCATATCCCTGACGAAACTGAAATTGTTGTATTCCACCTGGCTCTGATTTAACAATTTATGAGCACCATCTGTCTTCAATAAAATCTGTTCCATCTCTTCTTTCTAACAGAGACCTTTTGATTGTTTTGGGTGATTTTAATCTCCCTGATATTTCTTGGTCTTCTCCGACTGACTCACTTATCGCTATACCTTTATCCGTCCATGATTTTGTGGATGGCCGTTTAGAATTATGGTTACAGCAAGTACGCTTTATACGAAATTCATTAAATAGAAAATTTGATCTTGTGTTTGATTCAGACCCGTCTGAAGTCACGGTATCTAGAATTGACCCTCATGTTGTACCTGAAGACCGATATTATCCAACAATGGAATTGACAATTTTCCTCCCCTGCGTTGATACCCTCTCTCCCTTAGTTTCTCCGACGAAAATTAGATGTTTTCGTAAATGTGACTATAATAAACTAAGCGATATGATTTCTCAATATAATTGGACAGACATGTACAATTGTATGGATATTGAAAGTGCCACTAAACTATTCTATATAATGAATGCGTTTCTAATAGGCTTCCTTCAAAGCTGAAAGGCCTCCTTGGATTACCAATGCGCTTCAAAGACTTGAAAACCTTAAGTCAAACACTTATCAAAAGTATAAAAAATTGGGTAAGCCATCTGGTTTTTGGAAATATGTGGTGGCTCGATCGGATTTTAATGTTCTTAACAGTCATTGCTATTCTATATATTTAAATCGATGTTAATTTGAATTTTCAAGTGATCCGAAGCATTTGTATAACTTTATCAATGCTTATGCTTTTAATGACTTACGCTTGAGTCATCGGTATTGCCTTCATCGGTACGTTTAAGCTCAATGAAGGCATCGACGGATTCTGAAATCGCTGATTTATTTTTCGAGTTTTTCCAAACTACTTATTAGTTCGGCTGCTTGGTCAAATTCTAACTATCCTAATCCCTTAAATAGGGCAAAATGTATTTTTACCCCTGTATCTACCGAAAGTTCTCTCTTAGATTATATCTCTTAGATTTAGCAACAACACCGCCAACTTATTCTCCCGGTCCAGATGGACTCACTGGGTGTGTGCTTAAGTTTTGTGCGTCAACCATATGTAAACCGATTCTTAAGCTTTTTAGTTAGTCTATTTCATCATCAGTTGTTCCTACTATCTAAAAGAACTCTTTTATTATTTCACTTCACAAAAAGGGTGCGAAGGCGGATGCCCAGAATTATAGAGGTAGTTCTAAATTGTCGGCAATTCCTAAAGCATTTTTTCACTTCTTATCACTTATCACTTCTCATTTGCAACATTTATGTTCCCTGTGTCACCGTGGTTTTGTTAAGCGAAGATCGACCACCACCAACCTTCTTGAAATGTCATCTATGGTAATAAATGGATTTAAGAAAAAAGTCCAGACTGACGTTATATATACAGATTTTAGTAAGCCCTTTGACTCTATCAACCACTCTCTTCTTTTATTCAAATTAAATCAGCTTGGGTTTCCATGTAATCTGTAATATTAACTTGGACTTCAAGTTATTTGAATGGTAGGACTCAGACGGTTATATTCAAGAACGCTGTTTCAAAATTGATCTACGTGACATCTGGAGTGCCTCAGGGTACACAGAGAAAAAAACGGAACAATACCCGTTTGATATTGTCTCCTCAATTTTCACATATCACCTTTTACATATAAAATTGATACGAATTCATATCAACATGATACGGATTCATATCAACATTTCTGATTGATATGATTTTGCATTATATTAATATAAATTCGTATTAATTTGATATGTTTTTCATATCAAACGTAAAGCCTAGTACTCACATCGACGAAAACCGCGAGCTATCCATAGGAGTGAGCGAGAGGCAAATACGCGGCTAAAGCTTTTCGTCGGGTCTGTTTTTCAGCGCGGTACTCAGATGAGCTAAGGAAAGACCAGAAAAAATACCAGAATTCGCGAGTGAATTTTCGATGAACGCCGTTAGCCGCGGCCCAAAGAATAAGAAATTTGATCTTTGGCGGTGTTCGTGCAGAGGCGGTGGGGAATTTAAAAATAAAAAATGGAAGAAAAACACCCAAAACGACTAAAAGAGGTCAGTGCAGATGAAAAAAGACGCCTAATCCAAGCTGTTTCCCATTATTGTGGGACTTGACCGACAGAAAGCAATACCACAACGGGGTAAATCCGCAGAAAAGTTGAAGCGTTGGAGGAGATCCACTAGAGAATCCCAGTAGTAAGGAACATGGGACATCGCTCGATCTCCGACGAGCTCTCCATTGAGGACTCCTCCTTCACCAGCTACTTGGCAGCTGGTGATGGAGCGAAGATAGAGGATGCGCCGGCTTCTATAGGAAGGAGGAAATAAGGTCGCCCGCGAAGGGACAGCTGGAGGGGCCATTACCAACCATTATTGGCCAGCTCAAAGCTGGACTACAGATGGCGCGGGAAAGATAGCGAAGGATCCGTGGGACGAGAAGGAAGCCTTAAACCTATAATTTACAAAAATAAAAATATTCGTTGAACATTTTATTTAATCTTATTTTAATTTCTTTGTGCACCAGCAGACTCTTCTTTTTTAAATTGAAATTGAAATTCCAATTGATTTGTTTTCCGTTTGACAACAAGCCCAGCTGCTTGACAGTAAGACCATGCTACATGCATGGCGGGTGAACTTTGAAAACTTCGGTCACACTACAAAGATTAAGATTTTTCGACTAGTGAAACTCTTAGCCGATCTGAGTACTAGGCTTAAGCCTAGTACTCACATCGACGAAAACCGCGAGCTAACCATAGGAGTGAGCGAGAGGCAAATACGTAGCTAACGCTTTTCGTCAGGTTAGCCCAAAACGGCTAAGGAAGGTCAGTGCAGATGAAAAAGGACGCCCAATCCAAGCTGTTGCCCAATATTGTGGGACTTGACCGACAGGAAGCAATACTACAACGGGGCAACTCCGCTGAATAGTTGAAGCACTGGAGGAGATCCACTAGAGAATCCCAGTGGGAAGGAACATGGGACATCGCTCGATCTCCGACGAGCTCTCCATTGAGGACTCCTTCACCAGCTACTTGGCAGCTATGATGCAGCGGAGGTAGAGGATGCACCGGCTTCTATAGGGAGGAGGAAATAAGGTCGCCCGCGAAGGGACAGCTGGAGGAGCCATCACCAGCCATTATTGGCCAGCTCGGAACTGGACTACAGATGGCGCGGGAAAGATGGCGAAGCATCCGTGGGACGAGAAGGAAGCCTTAAACTTCTAATTTACATAAATAAAAACATTCGTTGAAAATTTCATTTATTTTTATTTTAATTTCTTTGTGCACCAGCAGACTCTTCTTTTTTAAATTGCTCCAATTGATTTGTTTTCCGTTTGACAACAGCCCAGCTGCTTGACAGTAAGACCATGCCACATGTATGGCGGGTGAACTTTGAAAACTTCGGTCACACTAAAAAGAATAAGATTTTTCGACTAGTGAAACCCTTAGCCGATCTGAGTACTAGGCTTTAACATCGAAAAGTCTTCGAAAAAAAAGTATGACTGTGCTTTCGTATTTTATGTGTATATATGGTATTTAGTATGGTACTAAAGGTAATTTTTGACAGAATTTCCGCGGTCACTTTAATATTTGACGAAAAGTGAAAATGTACAAAGTAAAACATTTACATATGTTATTTATTTTTTTTGCAAATGGTAAGTATCTCGTTTTCAATTGTACTTACTTGATGTTTTCCTAATTCTGATATATTTATGTCTTGGACACTGTAACGTGCTTTTCGGTGGCTGACAACACAGACTGCACTACTCAAAGTCAAATGGCTGGCCAAGATGCCGAACTGGGCCAGTTGGCGTCCACCACTTCGCTGGGAAACTTCTATCGAGGACAGAAGAAGGTCTTCCTGGCGCTGCTGCAAAGCTACAGGAGGCATCCGAGTACAGCGTTATCGGTCTTGCTAAGTCCTGGATTTATTTTTATAATTGATCCGAAATATATAAAAAATAAATATTTACAGCGATCTTATGGGTTTTCAATATTTATTTGTTTATAAGATGCAAAAAAGTAAAAACAAAACTGATTAATATTAATATTACAAACATATCAATCTGAATGAAAGTTCATATGAAAGTTTGATATGAAAGCATATCAGTTGAATATTAAAAAATACCACAATTTGGTCACAGCTTTGATATGTGCGCATATCAATCTGGTATGAAAAATACCAAATTGACATGTTCGAAAATATCAATTTCATATGTTCGAAAATATGAATATGATATGGCAACATAAGGGATCAAAATTGATATGCAAAAATACCCGATTGATGACCAGTTTTGGTATTTTATTTTCTCGGTGTAGTCATTTGGCCCTTTTCCTGTTTAGTTTGTTTATTAACAATCTTTCCTCTATCATAACACAGGGGTACTCCGACGTTTATTAGTTACTCTCTTCAAAATATGCCTCTCGACGGTATATATTCAGTTAACTAGGTGTTCTTCTGGACCCAAAACTTAAATTTGACTACCACATAATGTCAACTGTCAACAAAGTCATGAGTGTTCTTCGGTTTATAAAGCGTTGGTCAAAACTTATACAACCAAATTATTATTTACCTCCCTTGTCCGTCTTATTTTGGAATAGTGTTCTTCGGTTTGGAGTCCACAATATCAAGTGCATATTGACCGTATTGAGTCGGTAAAAAAAAAAATTGTTCTATTTGCCCTTCATAGTTTGAACTCGGATCAAAACGTAAGGCTACCTTCCTACCAGAGTAGATTACTATTGCTTAATTTACCTACACTGGTAAATCGTTGAACAATGCTTGGTACTATTTTTATGCAAAATCTTAAAACATAAGATATATTGATATTGATATTGATTCTATAGAACTTGTAAACCGCCTAACTTTCAATGTTCCTGTTAGACTAATTATTATCCTCTAAGTTTGCCACGACTTGCATCAAATTTTTGTCTGCACGAGCCCTTTCGCGTTTCTATGTCATAATTATAACAACCTTGATCATTTAATCTGCACTTCAAATTCTATCCCGGTATAAACAACTAATATTTTAACTCATTTGCTTCATTCTTAGTTGCCCCTTTCATTTTCATTTGTGCCCCGTCTCTATTTGTTATATGTATCTTTCCGCGAACTCGCATTTTTTGCCAAAATTGATAAAAGGGCCCCGCGCGTAACAAGCACGTGCTTGGTTTCGTTCAACCAACGCTCTATGGGAAATTTGACCACTTTTTTTGGCCAAAACCCATTTTTTAAAAGTCGTTAAAAATAGGTTTTGTTTATCAGAATGCATCAGGATAACATCAATATCTAATGTTATTAACAGAAAAGTTTAACAGTGCGCACCACTGTTAAGTTATCCGCTGTTAAAGCCTGTTTTTATTTCAACGAGGTGGCAGCGCTGGTAAAGCGCCTATTATTCTTAATACTTTAAATTGTCAAAAAGTGTAAAACTAAACATAGCTCTGAGATTTTTGAAATACCATCCAATCAGAGGGACTTGTGACTAGTGTTTGTGACCATAATATTGTATTTATTGATTGTGGTGCTCGTATATTCGTGTTCTAGTTCTAACCTCAAAAAAAACAAAATCTTTAAGTTAATTTGTATTTTTAAATAGAGCTACAAAGTGATTCCAGCTGTTTCCACCTCTGAAACCTTTTTTATCTTGTAGAGTATTTAATTCTCATTGAGCTCGGTTAGTATAAAAGTGCACTTTTGCGCACTTTCTCTAAAATTTAGCTTTAAAGACCTCTACCTAATATGGTATATTTCTCCCAGTTTTGTCTGGTAAATGCCAGTTTCGATGTTATCTACGATGTTATAACGTTTATTTTAAAATTATTTTACAACATCATTTCACTTACTTAACGTTGATATATAGGATTTTAGTATTTTTGTTAAAAATTATAGTGATAACAATACAAAATATTACAAATTCACTAAAAAATGGGAAATAAAAAATGCCATAGTTTTTTTAAAAATCAGTTTGGTCTTTAAAAAAAAAAAATCAAGAAAATAAAAATTTTTTATTTGATTGACAAAAAAAAATTTTTTTTTTTTTAAAGGCGGGACCACGCATATTTTTTTTAATTTACTTCCTTTAAATTTTATATACTTAATTCTAAAAACAAAACTTTTAAATGTTGCTTCGTTCTTAAGTTATTAAATAGTGCCACAAAAAGTGGGCAAATTCCCCATAGTGCAACGTCCATCATATACAATATACCTTTTACTCTACGACTAACGGGTATGACAAGGATGGCTCACGTCGTAAATGCGTTGATTTCCGGAAATTAAATTCGATGGTGTTTAAGGTCTGCTTTCCTGTGCAGCGTCATGGATTTGGAGATTGATATATTTTTGACTTGGCGGTAGGAGAGGAGAGCGAGAAATACACAGCCAGGACTATACGAACTTAACAGAAACCAATTTGGATTACGAAATTCGCCTGAAGTTTTTATTCGCTACGTAAACTACGTGTTCCAGGAGTTGATGAAAAAAATATATAAGTTTGTTCTGAATTATTCACAGTGCACCCGCCCATTAACTGATCTTCTTCGGAAAGGATCTTTATTTCGAATGGCTGAGACTCAGCTGAATGCATTTCAGATGCTAACGCATTGACAAAGAAGCCTGTCCTTAACTTTTTAAAAGAGAGGCTAAAACGGAAACACACACGGATGCATCAATAAAAGGATTTGCGGCGGTGCTAATTCAGTGGCCCGATGGGAGACTGCACCCTGCCCAATATTGGAGTAAAAATAACATCCGAAGCAGAGACTCGCAAACACAGTAACACATTGGAAGCAAAAGCCGTATATCTCGCCGTCAAGAGATTCAGACACTTTTTTCTGGGATCGCCTTTCATGTAAGTCACAGATTGCATCGCATTTAAGGAAACTCTAAAGAAGTCGAATGTACCAAGTGCAGTCACTCAGTGGATAATTTATCTACGGGACTTGAATTTAAAGTCGAACATCGACCTGTCGAGCGATTGAAACACGTTGACTGCCTTAGTCGTTTCCCCAACCGTGTATTGCTTGTATCTTTTGAGATTACAGCGCGTATTAAAAATGCTCAAGGAAAAGACGAGTTGCTAAAGGCGATGGTTTCCTTCTAGCAAATCGACCATGTGAAGATTAAAGGAGGTTTAGTTTTTAAAAAGACTAATGGAAATGATTTTAGGTAGTACCGAAAGCTATGGAGAAGGTAGTTATTGTCGACGCCCACACTGTTCATCTTGCTCTCCAAAAAAAAGCTCGAGCAAGTCTGAAGTTTTTGGTAACCCAGTTAGTTATGTATCTGCTTTGTAAAATCTCAGAATCCACATCTAACGAGTTTGCGGAGTAGATGAAGGTATAGAACACGTGTTCACATGTATTCACATGCACATCCTTCGATTTGAGTGATCGGCATAAAAATGAACAATAAACCAACCGAGCGTATTATACAGATTTTGGAGGTGGAGATGTATTGAATCTTTGATGAGAAATGGCAGCAGATAAGGCACGATGCTAAGGTAGAAAAACAAAAGTTTCAGGAGATTTCGGAGCCGTACGCTGTACACAGTTTGTTGCTGGGAAAAAACTCGCATGCGAATATTTGGGCGCGTACGAAGTTTCATAAGTCAAAAGGAACGGAAAGCAGCTGATGTAGAAAGTCCATCTAACAACAAAACCAGCTGTGATTATATGAAGCTGTGGTGCCATGTCGAGGACAATGAAGATTCTTGGAAATCTGGGACAGATGAGTAATCAGAAATGGCCGAATGTAAAATTGGTTAATAGTTTAAGAGTTTAAAGTTAATAGTTACAAGCAAGCAGTGAAAAGGGCAGTCAAGGAAGATTTTGAAGGAGGTCAAGATAGTGTCAAAAATGAAGCAGAAAAGGTATGAGATGAAAAGAGAAAAGCAGAATAAGAAGAGGAAAGGACGAGGAAAAGCTGCACCAGAATCTGACTTTTTTATTATTATTAAAGTATAATCCAGAAATTTCAATAAAACCGAGTCGGGGAAAAAACCTCGTCTCACATATATTTTCTTGATCAGGATTACTAGCAGAGTCGATGCCTAAAATGCCCAAAATAAATTTGTAATTGTTTTTAAGCGGGGTCGGTCCCTACAACCGCGAATTAAATGGATGACCATGACCTTTTCAAGGTGAATCATAAGTAATCGTGGTCTAAGACGGCATCTTCAATTGTATAGTCTTAAACGCAACTTAAGAATTTAATTAAGGGCGAGGAATGAAAAACCCGTTTTTTTTATCACAAACAGGGATCAAGAAGTATACATATAAGGTAGAAATGTTTTTGAGTGTGAGGTGAATGTGGAGTGAATTGGAAATTGATTTATTCGGTTTAAGAATAGACAGCAACTAGTAAGATTGCCAGAACACCTAATCCTTCATATTACGATTTTGTAGCAATCGAATTGTAGCAAAAACTGTGAGAACCAGAAGAGGCCCGATGTACTTCGTGACCATCTCACATTTTAGCCTGTAATTGTATTGTTATTTGCAGTCCCTGGATAACGTGCGGAGTGTACATAAACAATTATACAAGTTCAAGCCACGTTTCGCCCAAAGGGATTTCTGTCAAACCTCAATTATAGCATGGTCAAATATGAAAGCTCATATTTAATTTCGGTGTTTTCGTGCGCTTTAGTGATCCGCGTATTTAGCAGCAAAAAGTACGATTTTTGTTTTACGAAGATAGTCCAATGGTTTTTTGCTTACTGAAATTTACAGACTATTTACCTGCCTTGGGCAAATTAATCGAACAGAAATTTGTTTTTGTAGCATGTATTTATTTTTATTTGTTTCCATTTATTTTTTAAGCTTACATAATAGCATACATAACTTGAAGTCTGCGAATTCGTAAAGTATATTTTTCTAAATTACATTTCCTTGATTGCGTTTGCGTTTAATTTTCGATTGCACTCGCATTCGCCGCCTACATATTTGTTTAACATTTGTTTGCCAAGCGGTGCAATTTTCAGAGAACGACTGTAGTAAAAATGAACTTTCGTATACCATGCCGCAATCGTGTTTTATGCGGCAAATTAAATAAGCCAGACAATTCGAGATACGTTTGCGAAAACTGCGTTTAAGCATTTAAGATATTTAATTTCGTTTTCTTGCGCGCAGAGAGTAATTGCAGATGCCTTTGGCAAATGCAAAAGTGTGCTGCGCATCAATCTCGTATCGGGGAATGTCGGACGCGGGATTAAGGCACAGCATGCAGCGGTAATTAAAAATAATATTAGCATTACAAGTACAATATAAATTCACTAAGACAAATTCAAAGAATTAACAAGAAAACGACACACAGTTCCTAGTTTTGGTGCCGCTTCACGGCAACAGGCGTGGGTTGAAGCGCCCCATGAACAGGATCATGCCCGTTGGGTTGTGGCGCACGAAGTACAGGAAGGGCTTATCGAAGCGAAGCCGTGGTGCATCTGGGACGCGAGCCTGCCGTGGACGGAGTGGCAGCGGAAGTTCCAGGTACTTGGGGTCCAGCAGGTCGTCGTAGAAGCCCCGTCCTAGCGTCGACTCCTGCGCCAACGAGCCGAATTCAACGACTGCCTCCGACGAGTCGAAGGCGTCGTCAGTGGCGTCCACGTCCTTATTCCGCTTGCGCAACGGGGGCGCCGGGTACATTTCTACGTGGTGATGCTCGGAGATCTTCTCTTCGCCGCAGGTGCTGAACGTGTTGATCTGGATCATGTCGGATAAGAAGATATCGCGGCTTCCTCCGCCAGTCAGACCACGTAGGTCGGCCAAGTCCGACTTGAAAAGGCCGCGCAGGCCCATCTTCTGCAGACCCAACGAGGAGTTAACAAACGAGCGGTGTGAAAAGCGCGGCAGCTGTACCTCCATTTCTGGTTGATCCGTTAAAGAGGTAAGCAGACGGCTCCAGGCCTGCGACTTCCCGAAAGCCTTTTCCACCAGGTTGCGCTCCAGCCGGTCCAGGTTGTCCATCGGCGAGATAGAGCTCTGGCGGCCGGGCATCACGTAGACCGTGCTAACTGTGTCTTGAACTCGGCCGAAAGCCACAACGGTAGCGTCCAGACTATGTTCGTATCCCGCCAAGAAGCCAGATCGGTACAGCACGGCCGGAATGGGAACGAGCCGGCGCTGGCGGACCGTGGGGTGCACTTGGAAGAACATCTCTCCATCGCGATCCGCTGTAGAGCCGTGCGAGCAGTCTGTCTGGAAGAGATTGGCCGAGACCGTGGCTAGTGGCCCGTTCACCCAGACGCTGTTGGTACGCAAGTACTCAAGTACCTTCCCCATCGTGTGGCGCTTTACCAACAGGTTAGTGCGGCGCCGCACGATGTCGTTGACCACATGGAAGTTGACCTCCTCGACGTGACCGGCGTACAGCTGCTGGGTTTTCTCCTTAAAGAAGGGTAGTATTTTCCCGTTGGCACGATCGCTGAAAATCTCGCGTACGAAAGCAGCTGTCGCGATACCTCTGTCCGCAGCCTGTTCCACTGAGTTGGTTATATTTTTAAGTATCAGGTGTGGGTTGAAGGTAACCATATCGTCCAGCTTTAGGATCTCGTTCATCTCTCCGGACGTGCTTCCGCGTGCCCCTAGAAAGACCATTGAAAGCATAGAGGTGAGGGCGAACGGGGAGATGACCAGACTTCTGGCTGAGCTGATTTTCTCGGAGGTAATGGCGCGCCAGTAGCTGAAAGCCAGCTCGTTGCAGAGTCTGGCAAAAGATTGCAGATCTTCGTCCATTACCACGGTTGAGGCCTCAAGCCCCTGGGAGGATTCGGGACTAGGAGCTAGTATTACGGGTGGTCGTGTCGATTGCGTGGAACTGGCCATAAGTTTAGTCAGCAAGAGAGGTCGCTGGGTAGGCCGCTGCTGGGTCAAAGTCGATGGAAATTGGCTATGGGATAGAGCCTGTGGTTGGGCTGGGTCCATCTTGTTGGCATTGTAGGGAAGCTCCTTTAGCGGCTCTAAGTCCACTTGATTGTATCCACCCAGTAGCGAGGACTGAACGTAGTACGAAACCGGCTTCAGCGTGTTCAGTCGCTTTGTTGTGGGTGGGGAAACACTGTAAGTCGTAAAAGTAGTTGTCGAAGTTGACGCCTCCGTAGTGGGCTTTGTAGTAGTAGTTGTTATTGTTCTGCTGGGGAGAGAGACAGGTAGCTGTAAAATTACTTGATCCTCCTCGTCTTCTTTATCCGCCTGATCTCCTGCCTGCTGTCCATTGCTAGGCAATGTTACCTTATAGGTATCCTCTTCGGGCTTAGTCACGCTTTTGTCCTCACCGACCTCTTCTGAGATGGATTTCAGAGGCCTCACCACACTCGCCGTCGTTTCCCCTAGCTTCACGTAGGGATCCTCATCATCTGGCTGTATTATTTGAGCACTTGTTACCGCCTCCTCACCCTCAGCGTCATGTTCTTCGAAAATAACAGTAGTCAGCTCGTCGGAATTTTCCTCAAATGACTCGTCGTTCAATTGCAGCGACGTGACTGTGCTCCTTTCGATTTTTTCAGTGACCTGTTCGGAGCTCAATGACATGTCCGAATCCGAAGAAGCCAAAGACATGTCACCTGGAATTGCTGTGACCCTCATTTCAGGCTCCTCCGGATCTTCGCTGGTCGGTGACTGATATTGTGGTTGTAGTTGGGCGGCGTTCGAGGCGCTCTCCTCCACAACAGCTGCTTGGCCTTCCTCCGACTGCTTTGTTAAGGATTGATCTTCCTGTGCTTCCTGGTAAATATTTGTCGCTACTGTTGTCTTTTCGCCCTCATGCAGTTTCGTGGTTGACGCTGACTCTACCAGCGTGGTAAGTACGGGCTCTGGATCTTTTTCCGCCTGCTGCTGCTCGTTGTAACCATTTGTCAGCAGCTCGGGCATTTCTTCTGCACTTTCCCTGTAGGTGTAGCTTTCAGGGATTTCACTTGAGCGCGTTGTTGACTTCTCGCTGCCCTCTTCTCTGGAAGTTGTCCATTCCTGGCTGCGTTCATCTGCCGGCTGTCGCTCGGTGGTGATGATAGCCTTAACGATATTAGTCTCGGTGGTATCTACTGTGGGTGTTGTAGTGGACGCCTTCTCCAGGGCGGAATTAGGGTCGTACCCAAAGGATTCTGAAGTTGGCTGCTCCTCGAGTCGTTCGTTGAAAAAATCTTTCTGCTCCTCATCTTTATCTTGCTGTTGCTGCGCATATATCTGGGAAAGCGATAGAACTGGAATCCGTTGAGTGCTCGTCTCTTCATGGATCGGACTTGCAGAGAAAGATTCCGAGTAGGTTGATTCCGTTTTGAAATAGCCTGCGGTTGATGTACTTTGTGCAGACTCTTGTTTGTATTGTTCATGAGGCTCGGTAGGCTCCTCGGTATTTTCTGGTTTTGCCTGAAGAAAGAAAGAAGTATTCAGTTGGGCGAAATTGGTCAGGCGTTGTGAATCGTATATCGGCTGCTCCCTTAGCGGGGAATTGCTCTGATCCCCCTGAGCTATCTGCTGGATAACATCAGACATTAGGAATTCAAGCTCGTCCTTAGTCTCGCTTAAATTTATAGGGACATACGAGACTAGCGAGTTGCTGCCATCCACTAGTGTGGAGGCGACAGTGGCCGCCTGCGTCTGAAAGTTGGCCATGGATATTTGGTCCGTGGGACTAAGCATTTCCAAATTGAGTTGATGCACAAGGTCAGCGATCATAGGTGTAACTTCAGTACTGTCAAAATCGGACACTGTGCTGCTTTCGGAGACTGGAAGCCTCAGCGTCTGTTCAGTGGTAGCCACCGCTGCATTCGCCCCATCCTCAGCCTCCACTGACTGTGGGCTATCACCGCTAAGTACGTTAGGTTCGTTAGCCTCCGGTATATGAACACAGATTGGTTCCACTAAAGGCTTATCCGTGATAGCATCCAGTTCTTCCAACGGTGACATTGGCGTTGTGACCAGAAACTGTGTCTGTCTGGGCAACTCGGTGGTCTCTGGCTCTTCCTGGATCTGATTGGTTTTTATGGGCTGCAGTGGTTCTGGCTTCCTCGTAAAGAACTGTGGTCTAGCGGTGATCACCACAACGGGGGCTTGCTCCTCGTCATCGTCCTCAAGGCTGCTTAGCGTAGTCTTCGCTGCTTGCTGATGGACCTTAGAAGATTCTTTAGAGTCGGTTAATTCTTCCCCTTCCTCACAGAGCATCGTGGCCAAAGTGCTGCCACCGTAGTGGGAAATAAGGGGCTTGTTGTCTGTCAAAATTGTAGTGGGTTTTAAAGAGGTAGTTGAAATTCGAGTTGTAGCAGTCGTTGTTTGTGCTGAGGTGGTTGGGGCCATGACTGCTACCTTCTTTTTACTGGTCAGGGCATCCATCTGCAATTTGCTACCCGCGTTGCCATGCCCCAGAGGACTCTCAGCGGAATCTTGTTTCCCCTTATCTGTGGAGGAAAGGTCCTGGGTCAGCGACTGCAATATTTGGTCCATTGAGAGTATCTGTGCGGGTGAGAGCTGTGGCGCTGGAGATGGTGATCCAGGGTGCAACTGCTGTTGGAGCTGCGCCAGCGAAGGCAGTTGGGTCTTCTTCAACGGCGAATCAGGAGCCGCAGAATCAGCGAACATACTTGTCACATTTTGAGGGGCACCAGAATCATAACTGGGCAGGGGATAGTATAGCTTGTGTGTGGTGCTCGATGAGGAAATTACATTAAGCAATCCATAGCTTTCGGCTTCTGCCTCCCCAGCCACTTTACTCGATTCTGTTGTTGTGATATGCACTGGCTTCGCGTGGAATTGGTTGTGGTGTTGACTGGATGGACGGCTAGCGGGCCTGTTGTGCAATTTTTGATGGTGCAACGCAAGTGGTGTCGTTGTGGTTTTAACAGAACCAGCTGTTGTTGTTGTAGCAATGGCTGTTGTTACTATGGCTTCTAATGTTATTGTCTGTGCCTCTGTTGATGTGGTTGTGGGAGCCTCTGCTGTTATCGTTGTTGTGGGGATTGTGGTTTGAGGTTCTGGAGTGGTAGTGATTAGATTCTCTTCTGGCGCCTCTGTAGTTGGGGCCTCTGGAAGGGTGGTCACTGGCTTGGAAGTCGTACTTGTAATGGCTTCTGGTAATGGCGTCGTGGTAGAAGTTGTAGTAGGCTTGGTTTTCTTTTGAGGTCTATGAGGTCTGGACAAATTCAGAGTTCCGGCAATCTGCGCCTGTGGTGCAGACGTTGGCTTGCGCTTTGTCTTCGATGGCTTGGAGCTGCCGGCAGATGATCCTGTACCTGGCGTTCGTGTGGGCTTCCGTTTCTTCTTTTTTGGAGTAGTCGATGGAGGTGAGTGGGTGGTTGTGGTCGTTTTTTCTATTGTTTCAGGCACCCCCTGGGAGGGGGGCTCTTTTTCGGAATGTGGGGCTGGTGTAGTTGTTGTTGTGGTGGTTGTCTTCTTTCTGACCTTCTGTTTTCCTCCGGTAGCCTGGGAAGTACTTTCGGCACCACCGTTAGGTTTTTTCACGCGTTGAGGCTGTGTCGGCTTGCGCTGAACACTCACCGGCTTCTTCGCCAGTTGATGGGTAAAAACAACCTCGGTGCTCGAGGGGGTGCTGCTCGAGGAGGTGGGCGTGTGTATTATCTCCTGGTTGTTGTAGAATACTCGCCGCGTTGTTGTTTCTGGCTGTTTTGTAGTGCTCGGTTGCTTCTGGTAGATGGGCTGCATGTGAAGAAGCTCGAACTCTGGCATATTAGCAGCAGCCTGCTGATATTGTTGGATACCTGTGTACACTGAGTCCATGGGATCTAGCTCCTCCTGCACTACCTGAGGTGTTACCGGGGTGGTGCTGGTAGTGGTGGCGGGTTTTCGTTTTGTGACCGGTTTGCGCTTAGCGGGCATGGGCTTTTTTGTGGCTACCGTAAGTGGTAATGGCGCACTGGTGGACGTCTCCAGCAACTCCGACTCGGGAGTCATAATAATCTGCTGCGGTCGCTGCTGTGGAAAGATGTTGTCCCCTGTATTTCCGAAAATGGCAGGCAGTATCAGGGACCAGGAGGAAAAGACGTCAGGGGTATCCAGAAGAGGAGGAAGGAGCTCCCCGGAGCTGTTCTTTGCTGAGCTGGAAGCAACCTCCTTGTTTAGCACGTTTTGCACGCTGCTTACAATATCTTGAACATTTTGGTCGGGATTGTTCTCAGTTATTGCGGCCGGGTGAATGATTGACGGTCCCTCGCCGTCTCCATTGGCCACAATGCTCTGGATCTCCTGCATGGTCATCAACCGCTTGACCAACTCGCCTTGCTCGTCAAAAGTGTAGAATTCGTAACGATCTGGGTTAAGAAGAACGATAGGACTGGCCACTTGCAAGGACGGATGTGGTTTGGGCACCTTGTGACCGAGGACATCCGTGAACTGAGGTTCATTTCCATCAAGAACAACTGACACTGCCGGGCTTGCACTAAAAAAATGAAAGATTTTAGAAAGATTGTAGAAGATAATTAGGTACGGTTAAAAGAGTTTAAGTTTATTCGTTCAGTGTAAATGGTCTTTAAGGATTTTGGGCAGAAAGAAAAACATGAAGAACGCAAACGACGAGTGCTTCGACTATCAGATACCCATTACTCAGCCAAGGGCAGCCAAAAGGATATGGACATATATAAGCAGCTTAGCGAGATTGTAAAGCGCCTCCTTCACGCAATTTCAATATATGTTAATGTGGGCGGCAGACAGACTTAAGTGTTACAGGCGTTAGAGTGGGCGTGGCAAACCTTTACAGGTCAATCGATAGATATTGACGAGACCAATACATTTTCAAATTTCAAATATGTGTTTTACGATAAAAAATGTGGGCGCCACAGTTTTGGGCGGCTTGTGGGCGTGACAACATTTTTTTAGTAAGCGTTAGAATGGGCTTTGGCATAATAGCGTTACCAAATATCGCTGCGTACGGGCTTTAGGTCATTAGAGTTGGTGTGGCAGTTTTTGTGGTTTTGACGAAAGCAATATATTTCAGTTAAATTTTTTTTTCAACTTTAAAACTGTAGGAGCCATAGCATTAGTGTAACGAACTTGCGCTGCGTACGAAGCTATGGAATCTATATCTAAATTCTCAACTTTCTAGCTCGGACAGACGGTCAGACGGAGAGATGGGCAAGGCTTGAGCAACCCTGCTAGTGATCCTAATCAAGAAAATATATACCTTATGGGGTCGAAAACTCTTTATTCTACCCCTTTTAGACCATTCACCGAATACGATACACACTTTTTCTTTACGAGTTACGGGTATAATTACCAAATTTCAAGTTAGTTAAGTGGGTTCGGTTTTAAGAAACCAAAAACTTTGTTGCACAAATTGCATCTATACTTTTCATTAAAAACAGGAAAAAACGCTTTAGTCGTTGGCGTCGACTATTAGATACCCCTTACTCAGCGCCACCTAACGCCACCTAGCCTATAACACCAACTAAATCATAGTACCCCATAGTAAAGTGGGCGTGACACCCCGATGAAACAAACTTGCTCTGCGCAGGAAGCCCAAGAATCTGCATGCCAAGTCCCAACACTCTAGCTTTTATAGATTCCGAGATCCCTGGTGAAACACACTTGCGCTGCGCAGATAGCCCAAGAATAGCACTCTAGCTGTTATAGTTTCCGAGATCCCAGAGTTCATACGGACAGACGGACATGACTAGATCGCGTCGGCTAATATTCCTAATCAAGAATATATGTACTTTATGGGGTCCGAAACGCTTCTATAGTCCAGTACCTCGACTATCAGATACCCGTTACTCAGCTAAAGGGACCAAAGGGAGATGGAGATATGGAAGCAGCAAAGCACGATTGTAATGCGCCACCTACCCGCGATCTCAATATATGGTTATGTGGGCGACAGACAAAACTGTTGCACCTACAGTTTTGATGCTAGAAAAACATATTTGTGTAAAAAGTATTGGTATCGTCAATATTTATCGATTGACATAGAAAAAGTTTTTCATTCCCACTTTAACGCCCGCAAACCTCCCAAGAAGAGAAGCAATGACGTCGGAGCCAGACAATAACAAATCTATTTATGCATATGGTTGTGTAAATAGTTGCAGCGCTAAGAAAGAGCATAGTGCTAATAAACTCAATAACCATTTCAATTATATAATTCCGATAAGATTAATGTAACCTTTAAATTGCTGAAAAACAATGGCAGTGGCTCGGCAGGGGGGCTTCTCGCTCTTTGCATTACCTCTTCATTCTGACCTGCTGTGCATTCACATAAGCAAAAAAGAAAGGGACGGATGATCGTTTACCCGGTGTTGAAAAGCACCAAAAGGCAGTAAAAGGACCAAAAATGTGTGCACGTAACAGCGCTGTAAGTCTTTTTTCTCATTACTTAGTCTACGATTAAGTGTAATATGGCGAAACCCGTGTACCAAATGCGATTTTTTGCGAACCTTCAAAGCAAATATTTTAACCTAACTTTTATAAATTTTCAATATAAATGCTAAGTATCTGGTATTTGATAGTCGAGACACTTTCTCTTTAGCATATTCTAGATTGGTCGAAAACTATAAAGTATATATATTATTCATCAAGATCACGAGCCGAGTCGATCTTGCCATGACCTTTTGTCCGTCCGTCCGTCTGTCCGTATGAACGCTGAGATCTCGAAAACTATAAGAGCTAGAAGGTTGGGATTCGGTATGTGTACTCTTGGGCCGCGAAGCGCATGTTTGTTTTAGCTGGGTGCCACGCCTTCTCTAACGCCCACAATCGCCCACAACCCGAATACCCATCTAGCGCCCACATATTTTAATATTTCAAAATTTAAATCAGATTTTATTCTTATTATCAATACCTATCTTCATGCCAATAATTATTCACATTAGTCCATTCATTAAAAAGGTTTAGCCAAATAACGACCACATAAAGTATTTATATTCTTGATCAGCATCACTAGATTAGTCGATCTAGCCATTTCCGACTGTTCGTCCGTTTCTACGCAAACTAGTCTCTCAGTTTTAAAGCTATCGGGCTGAAACTTTCTTTTGCAGGTAGTATATAAGTCGGAACCAGCCGGATCGGACAACTATATCTTATAGCTCCCAAAGGAATAATCGGAAATAAATTTATTATACCCGTAACTCGTAGAGTAAAAGGGTATACTAGATTCGTCGGAAAGTATGTAACAGGCAGAAGGAAGCGTTTCCTACTCCATAATATATATATACTCTTGATCAGGATCACTAGCCGAGTCGATCAAGCCATGTCCGTCTGTCCGTCTGTTCGTCTGTTCGTCTGACCGTCTGTCCGTATGAACGCTAAGATCTCGGAAAATAAGAGCTACATTACTACGATTAAGCATGCTGATTCCTGAGATTCCTGCGCAGCGCAAGTTTTTTTCAGCAGAGTGCCACGCCCACTTTACCGCCCACAAACTTCAAAAACTCGTAAGTATGAACGCGGATATCTCGCAAACTATCAAAGATAGAGAATTGGAATCTCAGATTTAACGCCCACAAGCTGCCCAAGCCTGTGGCTCCCACAGTTTTCATGCTAGATATAAAATTTTAACTGGAATGCATTGGTCTCGTCAATACCTATCGATTGATCCAAAAAAAAGTTTGCCACTTCCACTCTAACGCCCATAACGCTTAAATCTGTCTACCGCCCACATAACCATATATTGTGATCAGGGTGGCGCATTTCAATCTCGCTTTGCTGCTTGCATATCTTCATTTCCCTTTGGTCCCTTTAGCTAAGTTACGGGTATCTGATAGTCGAGGTACTCGACTATAGCGTTCTTCCTAGTTTAACATAATATGTGTTCTAGCATGAAAATTGTGCGCGCCACTGGTTTGGTTGGCTTGTGGGCGTTAGAGTGGCCGTGGCACACTGAAGAAACAAACGAGCGCTGCGCAGGAATCTCAGGAATGTGCATGCCTAATCCCAGTATTGCAGTTTTATAGTTTCCGAGCATTCATTAAATAGACAACTAGATCTTGTGTTTGTTTCAGACCCGTCTGAAGTCACGGTATCTAGAATTGACGCTCTTGTTGTACCTGAAGACCGATATTATCCAACAATGGAATTGACAATTTTCCTCCCCTGCGTTGATACCCTCTCTCCCTTAGTTTCTCCGACGAAAATTTGATGTTTTCGTAAATGTGACTATACTAAACTAAACGATATGATTTCTCAATATAATTGGACAGACATGTACAATTGTATGGATATTGAAAGTGCCACTAAACTATTCTATATAATGAATGCGTTCCTAATAGGCTTCCTTCAAAGCTGAAAGGCCTCCTTGGTTTACCAATGCGCTTCAAAGACTTGAAAACCTTAAGTCAAACACTTATCAAAAGTATAAAAAATTGGGTAAGCCATCTGGTTTTTGGAAATATGTGGTGGCTCGATCGGATTTTAATGTTCTTAACAGTCATTGCTATTCTATATATTTAAATCGATGTTAATTTGAATTTTCAAGTGATCCGAAGCATTTGTATAACTTTATCAATGCTTATGCTTTTAATGACTTACGCTTGAGTCATCGGTATTGCCTTCATCGGTACGTTTAAGCTCAATGAAGGCATCGACGGATTCTGAAATCGCTGATTTATTTTTCGAGTTTTTCCAAACTACTTATTAGTTCGGCTGCTTGGTCAAATTCTAACTATCCTAATCCCTTAAATAGGGCAAAATGTATTTTTACCCCTGTATCTACCGAAAGTTCTCTCTTAGATTATATCTCTTAGATTTAGCAACAACACCGCCAACTTATTCTCCCGGTCCAGATGGACTCACTGGGTGTGTGCTTAAGTTTTGTGCGTCAACCATATGTAAACCGATTCTTAAGCTTTTTAGTTAGTCTATTTCATCATCAGTTGTTCCTACTATCTAAAAGAACTCTTTTATTATTTCACTTCACAAAAAGGGTGCGAAGGCGGATGCCCAGAATTATAGAGGTAATTCTAAATTGTCGGCAATTCCTTAAGCATTTGAACGTATTATCACTTCTCATTTGCAACATTTATGTTCCCTGAGTCACCTTGGTTTTGTTTAGCGAAGATCGACCACCACCAACCTTCTTGAAATGTCATATATGGTAATAAATGGATTTAAGAAAAAAATGCAGACTGACGTTATATATACAGGTTTTATTAAGGCCTTTGACTCTGTCAACCACTCTCTTCTATTATTCAAAATAAATCAGCTTGGGTTTCCATGTAATCTATTAACTTGGATTTCAAGTTTTTGAATGGTGGGACTCAGAGGGTTATGTTCAAGAACGCTGTTTTAAAATTGATCTACGTGACATCTGGAGTGCCTCAGGGTAGTCATTTGGGTCCTTTGCTGTTTACTTTGTTTATTAACGATCTTTCCTCTACCATAACACATTCTCGTGTACTAATGTATGCTGATGATGTTAAGCTTTGTTTATCATATAATGATATAGCGTCGGGTTCCAACTTACAGTCAGATATTGATTGTTTTCAGGGATGGTGTGAGTACAACCTTTTAAATTTGAACTGCCTTAAATGCAACGTTATGATTTTTTATAGGGGTACTCCTACTTTTGTTAGTTACTCTCTTCAAAATACGTCACCCGACAGTATATATTCAGTTAATGACTTAGGCGTTCTTCTGGACCCAAAACTTAAATTTGACTGCCACATAATGTCCACTGTCAACAAGGCCATGGGTGTTCTTGGGTTTATAAGGCGATGGTCAAAAGAATTTGATGACCCTTATACAACCAAATTATTATTTACCTCCCTTGTCCGTCCTATTTTGGAATATTGTTCTTTGGTTTGGAGTCCACAATATCAATTGCACTTTGACCGTATTGAGTCGGTACAAAAAATTTCTTCTT
This sequence comes from Drosophila subpulchrella, assembly GCF_014743375.2. Lineage (NCBI taxonomy): Eukaryota > Metazoa > Arthropoda > Insecta > Diptera > Drosophilidae > Drosophila > Drosophila subpulchrella. Next base: position 1,999,303 of record NW_023665550.1, read on the forward strand.
TTTGCCCTTCGTAGTGTGAACTGGAATCAAAACGTAAGGCTACCTTCCTATCAGATTAGATTACTATTGCTTAATTTACCTACACTTGTAAATCGTAGAACAATGCTTGGTACTATTTTTATGCAAAATCTTAGTAGAGGTGATATTGATTCTGTAGAACTTGTAAACCGCCTAACTTTCAATGTCCCTGCTAGACTAACACGAAATTATTATCCCCTAAATATGCCACGATGTACAACAAATTTTTGTCTGCACGAGCCCTTTCGCGTTCTATGTAACAATTATAACAACCTTTACCATTTAATTTGCACTTTAACTTCTATCCCAGTATTAAAAACTAATATTTTAACTCATTTGCTTCATTCTTATTTGCTTCTTTTATTTTCATTTGTGTCCCGTCTCTATTTGTTTTTTGTATCTTCCTCGCGTACTCTCATTTTTGCCCAAATTGATAAAAGGGCTCCGCGCGTAACAAGCACGTGCTTGCTGTCGTTGGGCTCGTAGTGCATCAACGTTCATCAATCAATAATAAGATCACAGCGTTCATACGGACAGACGGACATAGATATATTGGCTCAGCTACACAGAGAAAAAAACGGAACAATACCCGATTGATATTGTCTCCTCAATTTTCACATATCACCTTTTACATATCAAAATAATACGAATTCATATCAACATTTCTAATTGATATGATTTTGCATCATATTAATATATATTCGTGATAATTTGATATGTTTTTCATATCAATCGTAACATCGAAAAGTCTTCGAAAAAAAAGTATGACTGTGCTTTCGTATTTTTTGTGTATTATGGTATTAAGTATGGTACAAAAGATATTTTTTGACAGAATTGCCGCGGCCACTCTAACATTCGACGAAAAGTGAAAGTGTACAAAGGGAAACATTTACATATGTTGTTTCTTTCTTTTTGCAAATGGTAAGTTAAGTATCTCATTTTCAATTGTACTTGATGTTTGTCTAATTCTAAAATATTTATTTCTTGGACACTTTAACGTGCGCTTCGGCGGATGACAACACATACTGCACTACACAAAGTCAAATGGCTGGCCAAGATGCTGAACTGGGCAGGTTGGCGTTCACCACTTCGCTGGAAAGCTTCTATCGAGGACAGAAGAAGGACTTCCTGGCGCTGATGCAAAGCTACAGGAGGCAGAGTGTATCGGTCATTTATTGCTAAGTCCTGGAATAATTTTTATAATTGATCCGAAATATATAAAAAATAAATATTTACAGCGATCTTATGGGTTTTCAATATTTATTTGTTTATAAGATTCAAAAAAGTAAAATCAAAAGTGATTAATATTGATATTACAAACATATCAATCTGATATGAAAGTATAACAGTTTGAAATGAAAGCATATAAGTTTGCTATGAAAGCATATCAGTTGGATATTACAAAATACCACAATTTGGTCACAACTTTGATATGTGCTCATATCAATCTGGTATGAAAAATACCAAATTGACATGTTCGAAAATATCAATGTCATATGTTCGAAAATATGAATATGATATGGCAACATAAGGGATCAAAATTGATATGAAAAAATACCCGATTGATGACCAGTTTTGGTATTTTTTTTTCTCTGTGTAGTGATCTTGATCAAGAATACATATATGTACTTTATGGGGTCGGAAACGCTTCCTTATAATTGTTACAGACTATCCGACGAATCTAGTATACCCTTTTACTCTACGTGTAACGGGTATAACAACATATACTATGTTTATGCTATGAATTTCATGCATTCTCCAATACATGAAATTATAACAACCCCTGTTTATACAACACAGACAAATTCATGAAATGATATTAGTTAAGCTGTCAAATTTTTTGAATTTGATATAGAGCTCTATAGAGTAGTAGGCTGTGAAGTAGGCTGTGCCTCAGCATTTCGTATATTGGGAATGAATTCATAGTCAACTTTCGTGTGTTATCGAATTCATGAATTCATGTTTATACACACACGAATTTGCTCATTTCATGAATTGATTTCATGAAATAGGCATAGCATAAACACAGTAATAATCAACTCATAGCTCAGCGTGAAAATATTTAAGATTTTGTTTTATGATTTTCATTTCTCAGGGCTCTTTGCGTTTATAAAAAACTATAAAATAACCATGGGTGAAAGTGAATTGAGTTTCACAAAACTTATTGTTTGCTTATCAAAAAATATGCCGCTTAGCACATCAATAAGGACACAAAACTATGTGATTTTCCAAATCGAACTTATGAGTCATGGTATATACTTAAAACTTTCGTTGTACATTGTTTTCTGTGCAAATTCTTTAATTCTTTAATAAACTTAAGTAAGTCAGTATCCACACAAATCCAGTGGGAGTACTCACCTGGAACCAATGACTTTCTTTGACGGCCCAGTCTCCTCGTTCGGGACATCGGATGTTGTTGTGGACAGGGGACGCATAGAATTCGAGCCCACCTCCCCTTCCGGGGGAGGTGAGTCATAGACGAATGCTGGTCGCAGGTGCTGGTTAGCAGACTGGCTCCTTTGGCTCGATGTCGTAGGGGTGGTGACATAGGTGACCAGCGGCTGCTGCGGCTCGCTATTCGGATAGGCAAGAATGCCGGAGTTGGCCAAGGCTAGCCAGGGCCATAGCCAGAGCGCTGGGGGTGAGCGCGGTAGACGCATTGTGAAGTCCTGAAGAGCTTGCTCGGAGTGGGCGGCTGTTTTTGCTTCAGCCTTGGACTAATCTTAAAATGGCTTTCGTCTCCCTTTTGCTCACGGGAGGAGAAGACCTTCGACTCACTAAATTCGATTAGTGCCTAATGTCGACGATGCTGCATAAACATCAAGTAAAAGCTGAAAAAATGGAATACAAAATTAATTAATGCTATGTTAATGGAGGGCGATGGTAAAGAATACCATGGAACCATTTAAATAAGACAGGTGGTCCTTTAAGAAAATTGCGCAACTTTAAGCAGCGCTACAGGAGGTGCATTATGGCAAGTGGCGTGCATTTAAGCCCTGTCATAATCAGGAGTCCTGGCAGGCAAATTGCCGAGTACCTAAAACCACGCATGCTAATGCGCCTGTAATTATGCTAATAATAATGTGCAGCCACATGAGTCGAGGGGTGTGGGTACGTAATACCAATGGAGACGGCGTCTTTGCAGTAAAGCATGCTTTCAGTGCCTTGGCTTAAGTGCCAGGCAATTTGGCAATCTGGTACATCCCAGCCCCTGCCAAGAATGATCGTATGCCTAACGGTGTGCATATCCCACCTGATTGATATTAAAGATTTGAAATAACTAACATTCAAAATGGCCTTCCAGAAAGGCCTGGCCAGGGAAAAACCATTTTTATTCTTGCCTAAGCTTCCTCTTTGCTTGCCTCTTACTCTGTCGTTGTCAATTACTATCAGAATCAGAAATCTATGCAAATACTTGGCATGCATTTTGACAGCTTTCATGTTTTGCGTTGTTGGGCTAAGCCCCTTTTGGACGTGTGTGTGACAACACAAATAAATTGTCAATGACGCGACACCAGGAAAAAGAGCAAACAGGCCATATTTTAATAAGCAGGTTATCCAGCAGCAGCAGCAAAGCCGAATGCGCTGACGACTTAAAGCCGACACTGTCAAAAAGTTAGCTAACAGAATTGGATCCTGCCACCACTCCTCCACACACTCACACGCAACCATTCCTCTACAAGCCGTGTCCTTGTGTTTTCGACCAGTTTTGCCACATCACTTATGCACACCGATGATACAAGTCTAAACGATTTCCGGTCAATGTGGAAAAAATCGTGCATAAATTTCTAGGCCAGGCCATAAAAATACACTGCTCGGCATAAGTATTTTGACAAAACAAAAGATTAATATACTCATAATTTGAACTTACTTCTTGTAAGCTTTGGCATCAACGGAAAGGTAATTTAAATGCCCTTTGAATGATATGATACATTTCCTAACCCATTCAGTACTTATTAAAAAGGACAAATTTGTGTAAGCATCTACTTTTTAAACATTTTTCCTCGACTTGAAAACTTAAATTTTCTAATGCAAAAAGTTTCTTCAAACAAAAATAATAGTAACTGCAAGAACAATTTTTCGAAAACCATTTTGCTTATGCTTTTTATGATTTTTTAAGGTGACAATGTCGGAAAAAATTTGTATGAAAAAAAGAAAAATATGGCTCAAATTCATGTTTCTAAGCACTTTCAAAAAATCATAACAAATATAAGCAAAATGATTTTTGAAAAATTCTTTTTGTAGTTGTAGGTAAGTTAACTGAGGAGAGGTGCCAGGACAGATTGGACGGCCGGACTGCTATTGTCTGGGTCGACAATGATACCATCTGACATGACAAGTGGCCGACAAACACAAAGGGAACGCCACACATAAACATTCAAAGCTTGCTCAGGGTCCAATTCAGCTACAGTTTCAGGTTCGACACTGATTGAACTTGACATCGGTAGAGAAAACCAATCAAATCAAAACGAAAATATATGGAACCGCACCCGAGCTAGTCGTTAGTTTAAACAAATCACTCTAACATTTAGTATACTGGCACAGAGAAAAAACGGAACAATACCCGTTTGATATTGTCTCCTCAATTTTCACATATCACCTTTTACATATCAAATTGATACGAATTCATATCAACATGATACGGATTCATATCAACATTTCTAATTGATATGATTTTGCATTATATTAATATAAATTCGTATTAATTTGATATGTTTTTCATATCAAACGTAACATCGAAAAGTCTTCGAAAAAAAAGTATGACTGTGCTTTCGTATTTTTTGTGTATTTATTGTATTTAGTATGGTACTAAAGATATTTTTTGACAGAATTTCCGCGGTCACTCTAATATTTGACGAAAAGTGAAAATGTACAAAGTAAAACATTTACATATGTTATTTATTTTTTTTGAAAATGGTAAGTATCTCGTTTTCAATTGTACTTGATGTTTTCCTTATTCTAATATATTTATTTCTTGGACACTGAAACGTGCTTTTCGGTGGCTGACAACACAGACTGCACTACTCAAAGTCAAATGGCTGGCCAAGATGCCGAACTGGGCAAGTTGGCGTCCACCACTTCGCTGGGAAACTTCTATCGAGGACAGAAGAAGGTCTTCCTGGCGCTGCTGCAAAGCTACAGGAGGCATCCGAGTACAGCGTTATCGGTCTTGCTAAGTCCTGGATTTATTATACCCGTTACTCGTAGAGTAAAAGGGTATACTAGATTCGTCGGAAAGTATGTAACAGGCAGAAGGAAGCGTTTCCGACCCCATAAAGTATATATATTCTTGATCAGGATCACTAGCCGAGTCGATCTAGCCATGTCCGTCTGTCCGTCTGTCCGTCTGTCCGTCTGTCCGTCTGTCCGTCTGTCCGTCTGTCCGTCTGTCCGTCTGTCCGTCTGTCTGTCCGGATGAACGCTGAGATCTTGGAAACTATGAGAGCTAGGCTATTGAGATTTGGCGTGCAGATTCCTGAGCTTCTTACGCAGCGCAAGTTTGTTTCAGTAGAGTGCCACGCCCACTTTTACGCCCACAAACCGCCCAAAACTGTGGCTCCTACAGTTTTGATGCTAGAATAAAAATTTTAACTGAAATGTATTGTTCTCATCAATACCTATCGATTGATTCAAAAAAAAGTTTGCCACGCCCACTTTATCGCCCACAAACCGCCCCCAAACTTCAAAAAATCGTAAGTATGAACGTGGATATCTCGGAAACTATCAAAGATATAGAATCAGGATTTCAGATTTAGATTCCGTAGCTTTGTACGCAGCGCAATTTTGATACGCGAATATGCCACGCCCACTCTAACGCCCACAAACCGCCCAAGCCTGTGGCGCCAACAATTTTCATGCTAGAAACAAAATTTTAACTGAACTGTATCGATCTCGTCAATACCTATCGATTGACCAAAAAAAAAATTTGCCACGCCCACCCTAACGCCCATAACGCTTAAATCTGTCTACCGCCGGTAGGTGGCGCATTTCAGTCTTGCTTTGCTGCTTGCTTATTTCCATTTCCCTTTGGTCCCTTTAGCTGAGTAACGGGTATCTGATAGTCGAGGCACTCGACTGTAGCGTTCTTTCTTGTTTTTATAATTGATCCGAAATATATAAAAAATAAATATTTACAGCGATCTTATGGGTTTTCAATATTTATTTGTTTATAAGATGCAAAAAAGTAAAAACAAAACTGATTAATATTAATATTACAAACATATCAATCTGATATGAAAGTATATCAGAATGATATGAAAGCATATCAGTTGGATATTAAAAAATACCACAATTTGATCACAGCTTTGGTATGTGCGCATATCAATCTGGTATGAAAAATACCAAATTGACATGTTCGAAAATATCAATTTCATATGTTCGAAAATATGAATATGATATGGCAACATAAGGGATCAAAATTGATATGCGAAAATACCCGATTGATGACCAGTTTTGGTATTTTATTTTCTCTGTGGGGGAATGAGGAACAAATGCGTCCAAAAAAGGAAGCACTTGCAAATAGTGTGTGGGAAGGAGACTGGCAATAAATCGGACGATAATAAGTGTATTTAGCCAAAATGGAGGTACAGACAAAAATGGTTAACGGATACCGCAAATGTTAAGCTAAGGAATTATGAAAATATTCGCGTAACAAAATTGCGCTGCGTACAAAGCTACGGAATCTATATTTGAAATCCCAATTCTCCATCTTGGATAGTTTCCGAGATATCCGTGTTCATATTTACAATTTTTTTTAATTTGTGGCCGGTTTGTGGGCGTTAAAGTGGGCGTGGCAAACTTTTTTGGTGTCAATCGATAGGTATTGATAAAAACAATTCAGCTTAGCTAAAATTTTCATTAAAGCTGTAGGAGCCACAGTTTTGGGCGGTTTGTGGGCGTTAGAGTGGGCGTGTTATCTTCTCTAGAAAGCGCAGCCAAGTGCTGCCCGACAATTACACGCTGCTTCTGCCCACCACCTCCAGTTCTCAGTCGGCAGCGCTAGGACAGTCCAGGGGTCGCATTTTCGCACTGTTCGCTTACTTTACACTAACAGAACTTTATCGCTCCGTTTCCGTTTCCGATACGTTGCGATAGTCTCTAAGAGTTTCCGACCGTGGCCTCCCGACGCTCATAAAATGTAATTATACCGCTCACCGTGCCGTTCGCCCAGCTTGCAAACTTCTTTCGTTGTGCGCACATTTGATTTTACTTATTTATTTCGATTTGCGCTTTTCTTTCGCAGAGCGCACATGCCCGCACACGGTGTCCTGTTGTTCTTCGTCTTAGTCAGTAAGTTGTTTATCAGCGATTTGTATTTCTGCGGGGCTTAACTCTTTGTGGATTGATAACAAAATGAACTTTATCGTCTGGTTGGCTTGGGACTTACTTTAGTTTTGTAAAAACCAAATAATTTAAAAGGACGCAACTATTATTTTAAATAATATCCATGTCACAGATCATTAAATTATAATTTTTTTGTAAAAATCATTGGCCTTTTACTAGCCTCACGGGCTCTACTCCGACATGTGCATGACATATATTGTTCTGGAAAAGATTTCGCACGCCGAGGAGCTCGATATAATGTTTGGCATTTCATTTCCATCACGTACATATGTATCTCGCTATGCCAATCTTCAGATGGCTATACAACTTTTCAGTTGCCGACCCCCTTATCTTGCTGCCTGTTCTTTGTCCGACCCCACAATAGCTAAGGTGAATCTGTGGCATGTTTGCCACTGACAGCGCACTTCACCATAAATAAATCCCCGCGCCGGGACAAGAAGCCCATTTTGGCTTAATAGTTTTTCAAGTTTCAGCAAAGGCCTTGTCTCGCATTATTCCACTTCGCACGTGGCGCTCATCGAGCTTCAGATCTTTCTCCAATTGTCATAGCCCGAGCTTCTGTTTATTGAATGGTTCAGTCCCGGTTCAAGCCCAGCCCCCACACGTTTCAGTTGGTGCTGACGGGGTGTCCAGTGGCCTGGTATTCCTGGTACTCTGCAGCTGGACAAAGCGCCAAAGTTATGGGGCCAGGCCGTGAACGGGATTAGGACGCGTGGCGTGGTCCATGGCCTGACTAACGCCATTTAATATATAACGCGTTGGGATTAATTAGCAGGAGTTTGCAAAGCCTTCGCGCGACGTATACGTGACTTGTAAATGCAACCTGCAACAATAGTGCCAGTGGCCACGAAACTTTTCCGTCCCGCATTAGGCGACAGGTTAGCGTTTGATTTCCGCAATTTATCGAATGGCGCGTGCTCGGCGAGTATTGCATTCGCATTTGTCTTGCCCTCAGGTCACAGGGCGCTCCTGATAACGACAACCAAGCCTGTCAACATTTTGAAATAATCACGTAAAAGCAACGCCATAATCAGGATCTGTGCGTCGAAGAGCTTTAAAGTGTGAATAAATCGCTTTAAATTAGGTATAACTGCGAACAATAGCGATGCAACTTGGCTCCTTACAGCGAATGCAGTTGCATATTTATGCGGATTTAAATTGAAAAAAACTTTAATGAGAGCGCAGACAGAGGCCGTGCTTAATCCACTATGCAATCACTGCCATTTGTTATATATTTGTTGTGGCGCACTTTCACCGCCATGCTCGACATTCATGAACTATGAATTTTGCTTTAAGGCTGGGGCGCTGTTGTATTTATTCTCACTTTAAGATCGCCCGTATGCGAGTGCCTTGAAATTGGGTTGCTAACAACGTGTGCTTTATGGCCCCACGCCTCTGTATTCCACACGAGCAACCCTTTGTGCTTCGCCACTCCGTCCCAGGCTGTGACATATGGCAATGGCAATCACTTTGATTTCGCAATAATTTTGCGCAGCAGCAAATTTTAAGCGTTCTTGCTAAATGTATAATCAAAACAAGTAAGGAGGAGCTGAAGCGGAACGGAGCTAGTCATCCTTTAGCCTGCCGCGTGGATGTGGCTGATTAGTACACCCAGAAAAAAGACCGTTGTAAACGTTCAAAAATCAAGGCAATTCAAGAACGGTAAGTCATAAAATTTGAGCAAACCTTTAGGGTTGGGTTCCGAACGAATGGGGTCAGTTTAAGAACATTTCGGACTTAACTTAAGAAAATGAAAATATTAAAAAGCGGGGTTTGTGCCACATGCTAGTTTTTCTGGAAGCCTATGAGAGATGTATTTAACTTCCTTACTTTTTTTTTGTTATTGCTAGAATTTAATGTATTTTGGTTATTTTGCTGATGACAAAGAATTTGTTTTTATTTATTTTATTATTTTTTATTATTATAATATTCTTTAGTATAAGTACGTATAAACATTAGAAATAATGTTTTAAAAAAACTTACAGTTCACAACCGTCTTCTCGCGGACTCGATCCTTTGCTACCATGTGTCAAAGGAAGACGCTCTAACAGCTGGACCACCGAACGAATTTTTCATGTACGGACAATCGGGACACCAGACCTATATACATGTTTTTAATAACGGTGTTGATAATTTAAGAACGGCGTTTTCCCCATTATATATTATATATTATTATATTTAAGTGACGCCTTCAAAATTTCACATACATTGTCATGATTTGACTACGTGGCGTTCGTTTTAAATGAACGGAACATAGCGAACGGATTGTTGTCAAATATTGAAAAATGTTTTTGATTCAATTCGTTCGTTTTTTTGTGGGTGTACGAACGTGAACCCCAAGAGAGGTTTGCATGCTGGCCCCACAACCTTGGCACATTCATTCTCTAACCATACCTTAATTCCTGGACTTTATCGTCAAACTGTATAAAAAACTGCCTTGAAAGGTGCACAAAATCCTTTACTCTGCTCACTACAAAAGACGTCGTACCCTTTCATGCTCAGCTGCATTTCTTTGGTCAGTTTTGGTGGCCACTATCGCTCTCTGCACCGTTCATGGACGGGTGTGTGAATAGATTAAGCTCGCATGAGTTAGTTTACGTCGAGAGGTTCCCTTTGATGTTTATCCTAACTCTCCTTCGTCCGTTTTTTTGCCCTCCGCTGCGTCATTCTCTAAATGATGATAAAACACACATGCGGCACCCTCCATGTTCGCCATATCAGTGTCCTTTTGAGTTATGACTTGCACAATCACTCGCCTTGTTTTACCAGCCTGCCGTATGTGCCGGGCTTTTGAAGCCAACTGGGTTGTTAGTGAGATTGCCTAGGACTGATTAGTGCCCGCAGTGAGTCAGCTATTTTCAGTGCATTAGTCATGTTAATTAACCCTAGGCAGAGGTAGTATTTTCATAATCTAGTTGCCAGAATAACATTATGTTACACCCAGACCCACGATGAATTAAATCTATTATTTAATTGCATTTTTAATTTACTGGCGACCACGGCAAGGGCAGAATCCTTCTTTTGAAAGTATATGTACTTTACTTGGCATAGGGGCTGTACTCCCGTACAGTGCCGTATGTAGTTGTGGACTATCCGGACAGAAAGCAAATCCAACGAAAAAGACCTTCTGACCAAAGGCGATAGCTACGGGAAAGTAAACATACGAACATTATTCATGTGAATCTGCTCGGACCATGTCAGTCCTGGAATCTGGCAGTGGGACCTGGCAATTGCAGTTGAACTCGTGGCCCTCAGATAAGATTATGTCTGCAGTCACAACTACTGCTTCTGTTACCGTCGCAGTTGAAGGCAGTTAAAACTGGGGAAACTTTTTTGTTTCACTTTACTTTAGCACAGATACGCGAGGAGATGGCAAAATCGAGCAATCTACAAACGTCCCAAATGTGTGGACAGTTATGAAGACTTGTGGCATCGCCATGGGCCAAGTTTAGATCAAGACGGGGACTCGATATCAGGAGTGATAAGTTGGCCAGCATTCGGATATACGTGTTCTTTGTTGATCACAATCTGTTTTATTTGATTTTTGTTCAAGTTGCATGTACATGTGGAGTGGAGCTTTTGTGGAACACAAAAATCGGTATAAGCCTATACCCTGTAAATTTCCAAACAAAATCTAGCTACTTATATGACAAATCGTGCAAGTAAAGCACTAAAACGTTTTTTATGTCTATATTGCTCTCAACTCGCACAGATAACTGTACCACTCCTTTTCGATTATAAAGTCCACATTCGCAGGGATTTGGCTTCTTTAATAGACTGGTACATTAAAGTATCCCTTTTGTCTTCCCTTTGTTTCGGCGGAGCGCTTTGCTTCAAAGCACATAATTTAGTGCCTGCAGTTGAAGTTTAGTTTCACAAAAGCAGCTTTACCAGGCCACAATGACAACGTCAACAGCAGTATGAGCCGGAGGAGCAGTCTCCCCATCGGTTGGGGTGCATTTTGGTCACTCAGTGCATCCTTTTGGACATTAGCCTGCTGTTTAACATTTTATGTGCTGGCAGAAGTGGCAGGTGTAGGGACTGCGCTTGTCAAGCTCGGTTTTGTTTACTCTTTTTGAGTTGCGTGCCGGGCTGACTGCTGTTGACACAGTTAAACGCTGGCCCATTTTTTATGCGAATTTATTGTGCCACGGACGGGAATTTTCCGAAATTTACGTTCTGACCGCACAGGGCTTAAATATTTCCGCCCGAAATCTCTGGTTAACTCAATTGGGGCGCTATCGCAGGGCCTCGTGCGAGAGTGTGTGCATATCTTTGTGGGTTCAGGTGTGCACAAGTTTATGAACATTGCTGCAGGAAGTGCCCACCAGCCCACTCACACGGACATGCTGCATGTTAGGCAAACACGCAACGCATTTTCTCACTCACGCAAAGTACCAAATAAGCGACGTGCGAATTTGCGAATGTCTGTGGGGTTCTAGCGGTAGCGACCAAAGTTTGCCTTTGGATTTTCGGGCAAATTTGATTTGGCTGCCTGTGTGCGCCAAGATACTTTGGGTTTCATTTCGGGGGCCACCACTCGTGATTTTCGTGTTTCGCAGCGGGTCCATCAGGGCGTCTCAAAATAAGGTTACATTAGAAATACGTATTCAAACAATTCAATTTCAAAGTCAAAAAAGTATTCAGTGTGCTGAAATGGCCCTTATTAGTATTAAACTATCACTGTGGACGGCAGTACACGTAGTGGCGAATCGCGCAAGAGAGCGTGCGAAGACAACTACTATATATAGCCGCAGAATTGAAAATCTGCAATTATGGTCCGATCGCAACAAGTGATACACCAATCGAAAGGTATTGCAAAAACTAATACCAAGACTTTCCAAATATATATTTGTTTGGGAGAAAACGCGGTGAAAGTGTAAAAGTAAAAATTTAGAAAATTGGAGCTGCTGGATACGGTGGGGATAAAAGCCCCCGGCTGTTTAGCAAGTTTTATTTTAACTGAGAATACGCGTCGAATGACACCTCATTTGTTGAAATACGATGTTCCGTTCAAAAGTAATTCAAAAAACAAGATTTTCTTCTTCTTCCCAAAATGAAAATGTTTGTCCCTTTGTTTGTGGGTTTGTATGCATCCCATCTTAGTTTTAGGGTTTTGGAAACCCTATGGGTGTATAAAGCAGCTTGAAATAGAAAACGTTTGTTCTACGACTTTTGGAAAAACCCGCTAGTTTAGCGGGAAATCAAAAAAAAGACAGATTTAAAATGTTTATAGTATCTAAACAACTAATGCTACAGAAACGTGCTATATATCTCTGAAAAGATAATTTAATTTGCTAAATACTCTTTATACAGTAAAATTGTCTGAATATAATAGATTTAGAGTTAAGATAAAAAGTTATTTTTTAAAACCACTTTTTGACTATTTTCTCAAAATTGAGTCTAACGATTTCTTTTTTAATTTTAAATTATATAGCCCTTGAAATTCCTCAACTTTTAATCTGTAACACTTTTTGCCCTAAAAATTACCGTTTGGAAGATATTAAGCGATAAAAAGTGCAACTCGTTTCAGCTCCGTATACGTAATATTTCATACTTATTCGAGTAAACAAGAAAAAAACCAATTTGATGAAAAAAATTCTTATTAGATTTTTTCAAACGGAAAATCTGTTATGGTTTTAGGGTCCTTTACTTGCAAGAAGCTAATCGAAATAGGAAACTTGATCTATTTGTTCTACCACTTTGGAAAAACCCGCTAGTTCGGCGGGAAATGTAAGAAACAACAGATTTCTCTTGGAATCTGAAACTATACAGCCCTTGAGATTCCAAACTTGTGCTATTAAAATAGGTAATTGAAGCGATTAAACTTGTTGTGCCTAATTTAAGGTGGCGTTCAGCTAAGATTAGGGGTCGAATCTGTGTGTTTGGTTTTTCAATAGCCAAGCCATATGGGGACGACTCCTAGTTATGGTACTGGGGTACTTAAGCTCTTAAGCAAAAAAAAACTTCTCATATCAAACAAAAACACCTCTTAACGAGGTAAAAAGTAGTGGCGAACGCGCCTTTAACAAAAATTTCTGGTATCAACAATTGTGACGAAAAATGATATTACATTCGATAAAATAAATAAACTATATTAAATTTATGTATTCGGCACGCTTCAACAGAAAATGTACATGTCGGTAAATAAATATATACTGTTGCGGGTTGAAAGCTTAGTAAAGTAGGATCTTAACTTATCATAGAAATGTAAGCTTCCATGATGTGTATGTGATTCCGATAGTGGGCAGGTACACTCAAAAAAAAAGTCAGCATAAATATTAGAAAATCGCACGTGATTTTAAAACGCCATTGAATTAAGAAATATTTTCTTGAATTAAGAAATATTTTCTTGAGTATAGAAAAGGTTTCTAAAATTTACGGAATTTCGCCATATTTTTTTTTTTTGTAAAGAAGCAGAGGAATTGTTTTTTTAACTAATGGCGAATTTTTCTTTTTTTTTTCTTGAAATAATGGTAAATTCTTATTTAAATTTAGTAAGGAAATACCCATATTTTAAGCGAAAAGTGACTTTTTATACCCGTTACTCGTAGAGTAAAAGGGTATACTAGATTCGTCGGAAAGTATGTAACAGGCAGAAGGAAGCGTTTCCGACCCCATAAAGTATATATATTCTTGATCAGGATCACTAGCCGAGTCGGTCTAGCCATGTCCGTCTGTCCGTCTGACCGTCTGTCCGTCTGTCTGTCCGTCCGGATGAACGCCGAGATCTCGGAAACTATAAGAGCTAGGCTATTAAGATTTGGCGTGCAGATTCCTGAGCTTCTTACGCAGCGCAAGTTTATTTCAGCAGAGTGCCACGCCCACTCTTACGCCCACAAACCGCCCAAAACTGTGGCTCCTACAGTTTTGATGCTAGAATAAAACTTTTAACTGAAATGTATTATTCTTATCAATACCTATCGATTGACCGGAAAAAAAGTTAAAGTTAAATCTGTCTACCGCCGATAGGTGGCGCATTTCAATCTCGCTTTGCTGCTTGCATATCTGCATTTGCCAAATTGTTTAAAAGGTTGTTAAAAGAGTTTAGATCAGAATAAACGTTATTGGTATGCGTAAAGCTGGGCCAAAAGCACCATAGCCCCTTTAGTCATTGTATGACAAGAAGCACGCGTGGTCGAATGGTTAAGACGTCTGGCTATGGTGTGAGCAGTTGCGGGTTCGAGTGCATGCCGGGGTTGTCTGAGGTAAGGATTTTTGTTATTTATATGTTTATAAAAAGTATTTATATAAAATAAATCCTTAATAAATTCAGGTAAATATAAAAATGTATAGACTATATTCCCATGTAATAATTGGAATTAAAATTAGAAACGGTTTTATGCATTTAAAATCCAAAATTGGTATACAAAACCAACCAAATTCCTCAAATGTAAGAAATGGAAAACCTTAAATTCAACAAAATTATTTATTTAAAATAAAGGAGAGTCGCCGTTGGATGAAAATCATAGGCGATTTTCTTGATTTAACGGCGAACTTCTTGAATTAAGGTCGATTTTTTTTTGGGTGTATTAGTTGATAGGAAAGCATATAACTTTTATATAAAAGCATATAAGTTTAATATTGAAAAATATTGGAACTAAAATTGTTACAAATTTGAAAACTTCGAAAATATCAATACGTTATGGCAACAAAAGGGACCAAAACCTTTTTAAACAAGAAAGGATGTTAACTTCGGCAAACCGAAGTTTGTATACCCTTGCAGCTATAATTATTAAATTTAAAAATACAAAAAATGATATTTCCAATAGTATAAGATAATATGTCAAAAAACACCGAAGCTATAATTTGTTTCATATTATTTTCCCACCAATTTTCCGATCGTTCCTATGGCTGCTATATGATATAGTCGTCTGGTTTCGAAAAAATTTAATTCAAAACTAATTAAAAAATGTTATTTCCAAGCTTAGGAGGTTATAAGCTAAAAAACACCAAAGATATAATTATTTTTAATTTTTTTTCAATTATTCCTATGGGAGCTATAAGATATAGTTGTCCGATCCGGCTGGTTTCGACTTATATACTACCTGCAAAAGATATAAGACTTTTGGAACTGAGAAACTAGTTTGCGTAGAAACGGACGGACAGACGGACAGACGGACAGACGGACAGACGGACATGCCTAGATCGACTCGTCTAGTCATGCTGATCAAGTATATATATACTTTATGGGGTCGGAAACGTCTCCTTCACTGCGTTGCAAACTTCTGACTGAAATCAATATACCCTCTGCAAGGGTATAAAAATACCCGATTGATAACCAGTTTTGGTATTTTATTTTCTCTATGTAGGCAAATTCAATTAGTTATGTTATCCCTACAGTCCCAGCACATATTGTAAATTTGGGGCAACGTTAAAAAACAGCTGCAGCTGCTCTGTTATGCTTTTTAATGGTTAAGTATCTATGTATATGTATACATAACACAACATATAGCACAGATTCGAGGGTCCAAGTCCAATCCCCTATCGTCAAAATAGACAAACTTTCGACGGAGTTGTTCGCGCTGCAGGCTGAAGTGCAATTTCATTTCTCATTTATATGCGAAACTTTGGCGCATTCTTAGCTCGCATTCAAACAAAGGCGCTTTAAATCTCCATTAAATCCCGCTCACATCCAGGAGCGGGGCAGAGCTGACCCATTTGGCGCTAGCCACGCCCTCTTTCATGTACGTCACATCCGATTGCATAAGTTGGTGGGCGGAGGACGGGGACATAAGTTGCCAGAGTAAAAGCAGAAAGTAGAGAACAATATTTTGGCAACATTTTGTATGTGCGCATTAATTTATGCAAGTAGTTGGGAAATATTAATGGCGGTCAGCAGCTACTAAGGATACGGTTACCGCACTTAAAAAAAAATTAATCCAGGCACAGGACATTTTTCTAAAGTCGAGAACATTTTTTTACATCAAGAAAGCGTTTCTTTAATGTTGGAAAAACACAAAAATCGTCGTAAAACAAAAAAAATCGTAAATTTGAACGCGAATATCTCGGAAACTATCAAAGATGGAGAATTGGAATTTCAGATTTAGAGTTCGCAGCTCAAGTTTTTTACGCGAAGATGCCACGCCCCCTATAACGCCCACTAACCGCCCAAATCTATGGCGGCCACAATTTTCATGCTAGAAAAATTATTTTAACTGAAATGTATTAGTCTCGTCAATACCCATCGATCAACCTAAAAAAAATGTTGGCACTCCCACAACGCTCAGAATCCACTCACAATCTTTAAGAAATCGTACATTTGAACGTTGATATCTCGGAAACTATCAAAGATAACCCAACGCCCATAACGCCACATAACCATATATTGAAATCCCGGGTAGGTGCGGCAATACAATTTCGCATAGCTGCTTGTATATCTCTATCTCCCTTTCGTCCCTTTAGGTGCGTAACGGGTATATGACAGTCGAGACACTCAACCAAAGACCATAGAATAACAAGATGCGTAACAGCCATACAACTGAATGTACGGCAAAATTTTTGGTGTGGATTTTCGATGTGGATTTTCGATCTTGCTTGTGTGCGTTGTCCGTGTAAAGCTCTTTGGTTGTGTTGGTGAATCATTTCGTGTGGTCTGCTGCAATAAGGGCTCAATGTCGCATTTGACTAACGCAAGGTGTCAAAGGCCTGTAGGCCAGGGGTCTAGTCCCTCAACCACGGAATTGCAGGTTGGAGTTCAACTCCGACTGGGGACGACTTTTTTTTTTATGCAGCCGGTCTTTTATTTAAACAATTAAATTAAATTAAACCTCAAGCCAATATTTTGTAGGTTATATTGCTAAGGAATCAAACAACTGCAATAGATGTGAAGCGATTATTTTAAAACAGGGAAAAATGTTAAATTCGCCTTCCGAAATTTTTATTGCAGAAAAAAATTTCTGTAACGATTCGGACTTTGGAAAGTTAAGTGCTCCTTCAGATATATTTTTTAATGTATGTAAAATACGTATCAAGGTTTTTGAAAACATTTTTAATAACAATAAAAACAAGAACACAATAAACAGTTTATAATGAGTAAATGTGTAACGTGTACTGGAGAAAGCGATTTTTCAGCGGTTTGATGAAAATGATAAGTGCTATTTACATAAAATGCTTATGTTAGATAAATTGATTAGAGTTTTGCTGTATAAACATTGTAAGTGGCAAGACTCCCCAGACAAATGTAAAACTAGCAGCTAAATATACTTCGTCATAAATAAATAAATATCTGGGTATCTTTGAACAGTAAAGCTCAAATCTATTTATCGAACATTTGCATTTTATATGGAAAGCACTCACCATATTCATCAAAATATAATGAAAAATCCTTTTCTCGAGTACACACTTTGATTCAAAGTAAATTGCTTATTGTGTTCATGTTTTTATTGTTATTAGATATTTTATTAAAACCTTTGATATGTAATTTACCCAAAATAAAATATATCTATAGGAGCGATTAATTCCTAAAGTCCAAGTTGGTACATCTAAAATAACATAAAAAAAAACTTAAAAAAAAGTAAGAAAAACTAAAAAAAATAAAAAAACATAAAATAAATAAAAAAACTAAAAAATCTATTTGTAAAAAACTAAAAAAAAATAAAAAAACAAAAAAAATCTATTTGTGAAAAATTAAAAAAATAAAAAAACAAAAAAATAAATTTAAAAAAAAAACAAAAAAAATTTATCAAAAATACTTAAAAAAAAAAATTGTCAAAAAAGTACAGCTAAAAAAATATTAAAATAAAAAAAAAAATATAAAAAAATATTAAGTTGAATCCAGCCTCAGAGTGGACTCGAACATGGAACTCAAATCCATTATCCGCGGGTCACCAACATACGCAGAGCGCCACAACCCGCTTATAATTCGCTTGAGCAATGCGTCTTTTAGATCGATTCCTTTTCGTCAACATAATTCAAGAATCGACAATTGAGACAAAAATTGGATTTTGACTTTTTCACAGCGCGGAGTGTCGTGAGCGAGATAGCAAGAGAGAGGGAGAGAGAAGGAAGCAAAGCAACGGCATTCTAAAAATAGATTCCTATACGTGTAAGGGTTGCTTTGCAAAAATGAGCCCGCCTGTGTACATTTTTTTACTCCTAGTTACGCATCTTGTTATTCTATGGTCTTTGACTCAACTATAGCTTTCTTCCTTGTTTTATTTTGAGTGTATAAAAGAGGCTGCGCGGGGCAGCAAGGCGAGCTAAGAGGCAGTACACTTAAAATTTGGCGCGGTTCGGGAAGCAACGCTGTGGACGGGGGACCATTTAAATGAAGCATCAACGCCTTTAAAAAATTGGAATATTTTCGTTACATTACGGGGCGTAAAGGCCAACAAAAGCCTACGACAAGGGCAGCGCCCGAAAGCGTGCTCCACGCTCGAAAAATATGTTAGCATACAAGAAATAAACTTATGGCGCTTTTCCGCAACAGTCATACAATTTTATTTTCATTTTATACTCCCTTTGCCCTTCATATCAATCGCCTTCCCTTCTCTCCTTCTGTTTATGTTGCAGCTTGTGTGCTCAAAGAGCAGTTCGAGAATTATAATAAAGTTAAACGGAAATGCTACAGAAATCAACCAACTGGCATGAACTTTGCCAACCGCTCTTCACCCACAGCTCCACTCACTTCCAGCTTTTGTTAATTCGGGCCGTCTGGCCCCTAACAAAGCAAGTAAAAAATGCTTGTTCTGTTGTAGTTGGCTGTGGAAAATGGTAATTTCCCGTGCCCAATAAAAGGGCTACGGGGCTCGCTGGCCCAGAGGCTTTTCGAAGTGACGTGCTGACCCACAACGAGTCCATCACTAATAGCTTTATTTGCTCGGATGCGCGGTAAATACTCGACTTATGTTTACTAACCAATTTTGTGGAGCTCTTGTTTTCTAATTAACCAAGCATCGAAGGCCATGGATTCGCTTCAATATTTTCAATATGCAGCAGGAAACTTTCGTCGGAAGAGCACCCCGCAACCGCGGAGTCCGTCGAATTGTTGAACTAGTTTTAACGAAAAATATCTTTTATTACTCCACAAAGCTTTTAGCGATTGGTTGATAGACGAACATTTTTCGACGTAGCTGCAAAGTACGAAATATTGATTAATTGATTGATTGATTGCAATTTTTCAGATTAGAAAAAGCCAATGCAGCCTGACCTAGATAAATTTAAGTGTCTAAATGCTTAAATTTAAGTCTAGTGGTTTAAATCTAAGGTAATTAAATTAATTATTTGAAGGTTTTTTTGTTCTTCCAGGCGAATGAAGAAACTTTGCGAGCTTGCCCGGTCCAATATTGTATTTAAAAGCCCCCTTTACAAATTCCGGGCGGACCAATCGCTTTGATAGCCAACGACTGGCGGTATATATACACAGAGAAAATAAAATACCAAAACTGGTCATCAATCGGGTATTTTTGCATATCAATTATGATCCCTTATGTTGCCATATCATATTCATATTTTCGAACATATGAAATTGATATTTTCGAACATGTCAATTTGGAATTTTTCATACCAGATTGATATGCGCACATATCAAAGCTGTGACCAAATTGTGGTATTTTTTAATATCCAACTGATATGCTTTCATATCAAACTGATATGCTTTCATATCAATCTGATATACTTTCATATCAGATTGATATGTTTGTAATATTAATATTAATCAGTTTTGTTTTTACTTTTTTGCATCTTATAAACAAATAAATATTGAAAACCCATAAGATCGCTGTAAATATTAATTTTTTATATATTTCGGATCAATTATAAAAATAAATCCAGGACTTAGCAAGACCGATAACGCTGTACTCGGATGCCTCCTGTAGCTTTGCAGCAGCGCCAGGAAGACCTTCTTCTGTCCTCGATAGAAGTTTCCCAGCGAAGTGGTGGACGCCAACTTGCCCAGTTCGGCATCTTGGCCAGCCATTTGACTTTGAGTAGTGCAGTCTGTGTTGTCAGCCACCGAAAAGCACGTTACAGTGTCCAAGAAATAAATATATTAGAATTAGACAAACATCAAGTAAGTACAATTGAAAATGAGATACTTATCATTTGCAAAAAAAATAAATAACATATGTAAATGATTTACTTTGTACATTTTCACTTTTCGTCAAATATTAGAGAGACCGCGGAAATTCTGTCAAAAAATATCTTTAGTACCATACTAAATACCATTACTACACAAAAAATACGAAAGCACAGTCATACTTTTTTTTCGAAGACTCTTCGATGTTACGTTTGATATGAAAAACATATCAAATTAATACGAATTTATATTAATATAATGCAAAATCATATCAATTAGAAATGTTGATATGAATCCGTATCATGTTGATATGAATTCGTATCAATTTGATATGTAAAAGGTGATATGTGAAAATTGAGGAGACAATATCAAAGGGGTATTGTTCTGTTTTTTTCTCTGTATACCAACAAGCACTGGATTGGAGCACGGTATGCATGGTGGCCCGTGGAAATGGAAAGAATATGCTCAGCTATTATGGACCAAATGGTGTTTATTTTGGTTGTAGCACATCAAAGTATCTGAAAAGTGGCATATGCTCGTCGACCCCAACTACCCACTTCGAGCCTAAAGGCTTAAAAGCTCAATGCTCGAAGTTCTTTATTTTTCCTAACATTTCATTTGGTCTGATGATTGTTGTTGCTGCTATGTGTTTCGAACCTACATATTTCGTTGGACGTTTGCTTGTCTGTACTTTATTCAGATCATTTGCATTTGATGTGAGTGTAAGCTGGCAGCCCGCTGTTTTTGTCGGTAACATTGGAAATGGCAAAGTTCGGGGTCGTTGCCTTTTATTGAAATACAACAACTTTTAGCAACTAGAATTAGCAATAAAATGCTTATGCGGATGCCAAACCTACATATCCTGCATGCCTGCATTTTTTTTTATCTAAACCCTTTCAACGCTCCTTATTGTAATTGCTACTAAATTTTTTCAGTAAAATGGAAAACATGTTAAAATCATCAATAGGAGACAATTTCTTAGCCAATTTCCACACACATTTACCATGCTTATCAGTCAATATGTTAAAATAAGATATCTAAAACGAGAAAGAACGCTATAGTCGAAAGCCTCGACTGTCACTTACGCTTTAAAAAAAAATACATACATCATATCGGATGTTTCCGAGATTGCACACCTAGCCAAAGACTCCACCTAGCGTTCATTCCTATCGTGACACTCTTGCAACGAGAGCTTCATAATCCATAGTGTAGTAATACTAGATCTAAAGGTAGTGCGAGATTGCACACCACACAAAAAACGTAACCTAGCGTTAATTCCTATTGGCGGTTTACGATACTTCACTAACACGACACCAAACGTCTATATAACTGAAAACTATGTACGTTTTTTAGTGAAATCCCGTAAGCAGTTGATTTGCTGCATGAAAATATCTCTATCCTTCTCGAACTATTATGAATTTGCTGAATATATTATAATTCGGTTATAACTGGACTCCAGTCCAACTGAAATCCCAATTCTCTATCTTTGAAATATTCGCATTTCCGAAATATTCGCATTAAAATTTACGATTTTTTCAAGTTTGTGATATCAGCGTTCAGATCGACTCGGCTAGTGATCCTGATCAAGATTATGGGGTCGGAAACGTTTCCTTCTGCCTGTTACATACTTTCCGATGAACGGGTATAAAAATACAAAATTATAAGATAACATTTTAAAAAAATTAAATATAAATTAAATATTATAAAACCTAAAGTTTAAATTCTTCTAAATTTAAAAATTTCGAAACATAAAATTTACAAATAGTTAAAACAGGCAAAAGCTTAAAATTAAATTCTTTTATAAGAATTTTGAAGTAACTTATAATTGTATTAAATATTTCGAAGTAACTTAAAAGTTTCACTATCAAATCTAAAACGATTTAAATTTTATGACATTTAATTTATATTTGTAGT
This sequence comes from Drosophila subpulchrella, assembly GCF_014743375.2. Classification (NCBI taxonomy): domain Eukaryota; kingdom Metazoa; phylum Arthropoda; class Insecta; order Diptera; family Drosophilidae; genus Drosophila; species Drosophila subpulchrella. The sequence continues at coordinate 2,021,597 of NW_023665550.1, forward strand.
TATTTAAAATAACTTTTAAGATGGATATTATTGTAAGACAGAAAAATGACTTAATCCACTTTTATTTTTTTTAAATCAACGAAACCTAATATTGAACAACAACAGATAATAGCCCAAGCAGAACAGCAACAACAAGCCATCTAACAGCAACAACAAGAATTAGTACAGAAAAACCACTGTGGACGGCAGTCCACTTAGTGACGAAGCGCACCAGAAGGTTGTGCTACTCTTTATACACGAAGAAATGAAAATCTACTGTAATCGTCCGATTGTTTCAGGTGATACATAAATCGAAAGGCATTGCAAAAATTAAAAAGATTGCATACCAAGACTTAAAAAATCAATTGGTTTGAAAGATAGAGCGGTGAAAGTGTAAAGGTGAAAATTTACAACATTTTCCGATCATTTTAGGATAAATACCTCACGCTATTGACCTATTTTTATTATACCCGTTACACGTAGAATAAGAGGGTAAGCTAGATTCGTCGGAAGCGTTTCCGACCCCATAAAGTATATATATTCTTGATCAGGATCACTAGCCGAGTCGATCTAGCCATGTCCGTCTGTCCGTCCTTCCGCCTGTCCGTCTGTCTGTCAGTCCGGACGAACGCTGAGATCTCGGAAACTATAAGAGCTAGGCTATTGAGATTTGGCATCCAGATTCCTGAGCTTCTTACGCAGTGCAAGTTTGTGGCTCATACAGTTTTGATGCTAGAATAAAAATTTAAACTGAAATTTATTGTTCTCATCAATACCTATCGATTGACCCAAAGAAAAGTTTGCCACGCCCACGACGACAATCCGCCCACAAGCTTCATAATATCGTTAATATGAACGCGGATATCTCGGAAACTATCAAAGACAGAGAATTGGGATTTCAGATTTAGACTCCGTAGCTTTGAGCGCAGAGCAAGTTTGTTACGTGAATATGCCACGCCCACTCTAACGCCCACAAAACGCCCAAGCCTGTGCCCCCACAATTTTTATGATTGATAAAAAAAAATTATAGCCGAAATGTATTAGTCTCGTCAATACCTATTGATTTATCCAAAAAAAAGTTTACCACGCCCACTCCAACGCCCACACACCGCCCAAGAATGGCCACATTGACCAGTTCAGAACATCTTACACTGCCTGTGCATTGACCTTTTTATGTGCGTATCCAAACTCTATTTGAAGGTCCTGGAAATGTAAGATGATGTTTAACAACTTAATATGAGAATCTTTTGTTTTACCACTTTTGGAGAAAGTCGTTAGTTTGGCAGAAAACAGCTATAAATAGATCTATTTAGTACACCCGAAACTTGTAATCTACTAAAGCTAGTTTCGAAATACTTTGTACGCCTTTCGAAACGACTTTTATTCCTTCTCTGCGCAAAAAACTTAAATGCACTCTTTTTAAACATCACTGTGGACGGCAGCCCACTTTGTGACGAAGCGCACTTCATGACTGCTGCGATGGTCCGATCATAACTAGTGGTACCAAACCAAAGATATTGCAAAACCTAAAAGGATTGCATACAGAGACTGAAACAATTTTAATTCATTTGAGAAAAAAAAACGGTGAAAGTGTAAAAGTAAAAATTTTAAAAATTAAAGCTATATGAAGATGAATTATGTGATTGATGTTTAAAACAAAAACTTGTAATAGCAAACAAGAACACCTCTTAACGAGGTAAAAATCTAGTGACGATCGCACCTTTAGCAAACAAAAGTTTTGATATCAACTTTTGTGACGAAAATATATTATACGATCTACTAAATAAATATAATTTCTTAATTTGTTTACATTCGGTACGGGAGTAAGGATCCCTTGAGTATCAAATGACAACAAGATGCCAGGGTGTTTACCAGTCTGTAGAAGAATCCACGAAGCAGTCTTTAAACACCTATCACTAGTACTTAATAATACAGGTTACATGGAACTTGGAAGGAAAGGTGATCAACTCATGACCAAAATGTATTGGGATAAAGCCTGAGATACTTTTGTTCGCGGACTTCGTGGAGATTTATCTGGTCTCCTTGATATGAAGGAACCAACAGATTTGCCATCAGCTGAAACAATGTCTATACAATTTGACGCAGTAAACGTAATTATTCCTCGGACAGACCATCTTACAAAGACACAAGAAATAGAGCTAAACCAACTTCTACGAAAGATTGCTGAACCCAATAGAAAATTGACCTATGAGTGTGTTCTTTGTCTCAAAACGTTTTCATATTTTTATCACGATATTATACCATTTATATAGGATATAAAAAAAAAAAAAATTATCCATTTGACAGAAGCAAAAGTATGGCGATGCCTTCTTTTTGTTAAGATTGCGTATAACTTTAAAATACATAGATTAAAAAAGAAAAAAATTTTTCCTTAATTATTATTTTTGCCAACCTTTCATATAAAAATGGCTTCCATAACAGTTTCCAACCAAATTATAGTCCAATTATAGACAAACAATAAAGTTTTCCGATTTGTCCCAATCGGATATCTTGCATTTTGCAACATAAATTTGGTGGGACGAACATACAATATCTCTGGGCTAGTCGCGTCGTTTAAGTAGCGCGTAAAACGGTCGAAAACAGTTCGTTACAACATAATTTAATAGTAATAACAAGAAAATACAGCTTTGATTTTGATTTAATATAAACTGTTTTAATTTATTCTGGGGAAACCCATGGAGGTCCCGCGTAAAAATTTGTAGGGCTCAACAAGGATTATGTTTAGAACATTATATTACTTTTTTATAAAAATTAAAAGTGCCGATTTGCAGAAAACCACGATTGAATTTTTTTTTTTTAAGTTTGGACTATAATTTGCTTGGAAACTGATATAGGAGTTATTTTTATCTGAAAGGTTGCCAAAAATAATAATTAAGGAGAATCTTTTTTTTCTTTTTTACATCACAATCTTAACAAAAACAAGGAAGAAAGCTATAGTCGAGTACCTCGACTATTAGATACCCGTTACTCAGCTAAAGGGACCAAAGGAAAATGGAGATATGCAAGCAGCAAAGCGAGATTGATATGCGCCACCTACCGGCGTTAGACAGATTTAAGCGTTGTGGGCGTTAGAGTGGGCGTGGCCAAGTTTTGCTCCCTTATGGCCCAACGCTCAATTCGGATCTGTACTGCCAACCACTGAACCGCTTGAAGGCAGCACTCATGCTGAAAAGGCCGTCTTTGATGAACAGAGGCCGAATCGTCTTCCATCATGACAACGCCAGGCCACACACATCTTTGGTGACGCGCCAAAAGCTCCAGGAGCTCGGATTGGAGGTTCCTTTGCATCCATCGTATAGTCCGGATCTCGCACCAAGTGATACCCACCTGTTTCTGTCCATGGCGATCGCGCTTGGTAGTCTGAAGTTGGCCACAAGAGATTTCTGTAAAAATTGGTGAGCTAGTCGCGTCGTTTAAGTTGTGCGTAGAACGGTCGAAAACAGTTTGTTATAACATCGTTTAAAAATAATAACCAGAAAAGACTGCTTTGATTTTTATTTAATATAAACTGTTTTTATTAATTCTGGGGAAACTCATGGGGTCCCACGACAAAATTTCTAGGGCTCAACAAGGATTATGTATAGAACATTATACTAATTTTTTATAAAAATTAAAAATGCCGATTTGCAGAAAAACGCGATTGAAATTTGTATACCCGTTACTCGTAGAGTAAAAGGGTACACTAGATTCGTCGGAAAGTATGTAACAGGCAGAAGGAAGCGTTTCCGACCCCATAAAGTATATATATTCTTGATCAGGATCACTAGCCGAGTCGATCTAGCCATGTCCGTCTGTCCGTCTGTCCGTCTGTCCGGATGAACGCTGAGATCTTGGAAACTATGAGAGCTTGGCTATTGAGATTTGGCGTGCAGATTCCTGAGCTTCTTACGCAGCGCAAGTTTGTTGCAGTAGAGTGCCACGCCCACTCTTACGCCCACAAACCGCCCAAATCTGTGGCTCCTACAGTTTTGATGCTAGAATAAAAATTTTAACTGAAATGTATTGTATCTCATCAACAGATCGCTATAGCCGAGTACCTCCGACTATTAGATACCCGTTACTCAGCTAAAGGGACAAAAGGGAAATTGAGATATGCAAGTAGCAAAGCGAGACTGAAATGCGCCACTTACCGGCGGTAGACACACTTAAGCGTTATGTGCGTTAGAGTGGCCGTGGCGTGGGCGTTTTTTTGAATCAATCGATAGGTATTGACGAGACCAATACATTTCAGTTAGAATTTTTTATCTAACACGAAAATTGTGGGCGCCACAGGTTTGGGCGGTTTGTGGGCGTTAGAGTGGGCGTGGCAATCCTGCCAAGGCTACGGAGTCTAAATCTGAAATCCCAATTCTCTATCTTTGATCGTTTCCGAGATATCAGCGTTCATACTTACGATTTTCTGAAGTTTGTGGGCGTTAAAGTGGGCGTTTTTTGGGTCAATCGGTAGGTATTGATGAGAAAAAAAATTTCAGCTTAAATTTGTATTCTAGCATCAAAACTGTAGGAGCTACAGTTTTTGACGGTTTGTGGGCGTTAGATTGGGCGTGGCACCCTTCTGAAACAAACTTGCGCTGCGCTGGAATCTCAGGAATCTGCATGCTAGTCCCAGTATTGTAGCTTTTATAGTTTTCGAGAACACAGCGTTCATGCGGACAGACGGACAGACATGGCTAGATCGACTAGACTAGTGGTCTTGATTAAGAATATATCACTGTGGACGGCAGTACACGTAGTGGCGAAGCGCGCAAGAGAGCGTGCGAAAACAACTACTATATATAGCTGCAGAATTGAAAACCTGCAGTTCGATCGCAACGAGTGATACACCAATCGAGAGGTATTGCAAAAACTAAGAAGACTGCATACCAAGACTTTCAAAATATAGATTTGTTTGGGAGAAAAGGCGGTGAAAGTGTTAAAGTAAAATTTTAGAAAATTGGAGCTGCTGGATACGGTGGGGCTAAAAACCCCCGGCTGTTAAGCTAGTTTTATTCTTACTGAGAATACGCGTCGAATGACATCTCATTTGTTGAAATCCGATATTCCGTTCAAAAGTAATTCAAAAAACAAGATTTTCTTCTTCTTCCCAAAATGAAAATGTTTGTCCCTTTGTTTGCGGGCTTGTATGCATCCCATCTTAGTTTTGGGGTTTTAGAAACCCTATTGGTGTATAAAGCAGCTTAAAATAAAAAACGTTTGTTCTACGACTTTTGGAAAAACCCGCTATTTTAGCGGGAAATCAAAAAAAAGGCCAGATTTAAAATGCTTATAGTATCTAAAAAACTAATGCTACAGAAACGTGCTATATATCTCTGAAAAGATAATTTAATTTTCTAAATACTCTTTATACAATAAAATTGTCTGAATATAATAGATTTCGAGTTTTGATAAAAAGTTATTTTTTAAAACCACTTTTTGACTATTTTCTCAAAATTGAGTCGAACGATTTCTTTTTAAATTTTAAATCATACAGCCCTTGAGATTCCTCAACTTTTGATATTTAACACTTTATGCCCTAAAAATTACCGTTTGGAAGATATTAAGCGATATCAGCTCCGTATACGTAATATTTCATACTTATTCGAGTAAACAAGAAAAAAACCAATTTGATGAAAAAATTCTTATTAGATTTTTTTAAACTGAAAATCTGTAATGGTTTTAGGGTCCTTTACTTGCAAGAAGCTAATCGAAATAGGAAACTTGATCTATTCTTTCTACCACTTTAAAAAAAAACCCGCTAGTTCGGCGGGAAATGTAAGAAACGACAGATTTCTCTTGGAATCTGAAACTATACAGCCCTTGAGATTCCAAACTTGTGCTATTAAAATAGGTAATTGAAGCGATAAACTTGTTATTAAAAAGTTTAATATTCATGGGGACGACTCCTAGTCATGGTATTGGGGTACTTAAACTCTTGAGCAAAAAAAAACTTCTGATATCAAACAAAAACACCTCTTAACGAGGTAGAAAGTAGTGGCGAACGCGCCTTTAACAAAAATTTCTGATATCAACAATTGTGACGAAAAATGATATTTCATTCGATAAAATAAATAAACTATATTACATTTATGTATTCGGCACGCTACAACAGGAAATGAACATGTAGGTAAATAAATTTGTACTGTTGCGGGCCGAAATCATAAATTTAATATAGTTTATTTATTTTATCGAATGTAATATCATTTTTCGTCACAATTGTTGATATCAGAAATTTTTGTTAAAGGCGCGTTCGCCACTACTTTCTACCTCGTTAAGAGGTTTTTTTGTTTGATAATCTTTATAGGGTCGGAAACCTGTAACATACTTTCCGTCGAATCTAGTATAATACTCTAGTATAATACCCTTTTACTCTACGAGTAACGGGTATAATAAGAACAGGTGTGGGCCACAAAATTTCGCTTCAGAAAAAATTACATTGAAAAATCTAAGATATCCATCATTAGCAGCTAGGGCCATAAACTATTATTTTTCCTTAACTGTCATTTCCCCACTCTCGCCTACCCATTTGTTGGAAAATGTGTTCCACACAGTTTGTGTGGAGGCAGAGATCGATCAGAGCTATTCCCTATGTCCACTGAATGGGAAGCTCGATCGCTGCTCTTAATTCCACAAATCACAATAGTTAGTGAAGACCACATTTTAAAGATTTTAATAAATTCTATTTTTATTAATCTCAAACTGTATTGGCGTTGCAAAAATGGTCTATTATTGTGGTGGATTCCGACTACAGCGTTCTCTCTTGTTAGTACTTAACTTGAGTAGCAGAATATCTCTTCGGTATTATGAATTCCGCTCAAGTACAACCGACAACGAAAGAAACGCACTAAAATGACCTGAAATGGAAGAGATTGAAAGTCGCGTTCTCTTACTGTTGCTTTTTGGAGACAGTCGTTCCAGTCCAACAGAACTTGCCGTTGGCCAAGAGAGCCAATAAGCATAAGCAAAAGAAAGCCAAAACAACAATCATCAACCAAGGTATTCTGGAAATAAATGTGAATGTAGGTCACCTTAATGCGAAGCTTTCAATTTAATAATGATACCCAATATCATATCGAATCGCCGCTCCACTCCTGAAGCATGGTGTGTATCTGTATCTGTACTTCATTCTCTGTCTGCGTATTTTTTCCGAGTACGCACATGTGCCGCAGGTAGAATGCTCTCAATTTCCTTTAGATGCATTGTGCATTGCATTCTTGTTCTTCAATTTGGATAAAGCACACGTGGACTTTATGCAGTCCCCAAGCTGTGCGTACTTGCAGCACTTGAGGAATCGAGTGCACACTCTCTCAAGCCTGAAGAATGCTTGATGAATGGGGAAACAAACAAGGCGCTATAAAAAGACAACCCCACACACAATAACCAATTGATGCGTTCGATTCGCATTTTATTGTGTCCATTGTGAAATGATATTCTACAGCGGCAAAAATGAAAGTTGCCGGGCTAGAAAAAAGTTCACGAGTTCCGTACTATTGTCACGCACGGCCTGTATTTATATACATAAATACTTAAATGCTTTTTGGTCCGCTAAGAGCATCATCAAGCTAAGATAAAGAGAACACGATGTGACATCGCTCAGGTGAAAATAAGTTAATATCAAAAAAACGCAATATCATGTTCGGCAGCGAAGGGGCTTTGGCCAAAGTGAGAGCAAAACCGTCATCGGTTGCTGTGCGCCGCTGATGAAGGCGTTCTGTACAACCTACTGACACTTTGACCGAATTTTAGCATACTAAATTGAGTAATTTTGTCATTATGGCTTATTATACGCCTTTCGTCTGCGCTGGCGCTGCTACGACTGCCATTCATCGCTGATGACGCTTAAATTTCCGCCCAAGCTGAGCTTTTCTCTGCCATTTAATGTGTGCTCGTTTTTAGTTGCATTCTTGACAGCTTCTTAGAAGCCGTAACCAGCAACGAAGTCTCGAGTCCGACTCACGGCTGTAAAAATCTACGATGGCATGTGCGAATATGGCCGATCTCCTCGGATGTGTTAATTGAGACAAGACTCAATCAGTGGGAAACTTTTTGACCCATTTCCGTCTGGCTGCTCTCTTTTCTCTACATTTCTTTTGTAAAGTCTCGAACGAATTCTAGCCGCCACAGAGCAAAAAGATAAGCAGGATTAAACTGGTTATTGTGCTAAGTATATGCTAATGACACTAACTGTTTGGTTATTGGTCTCTGGTATTCCGGTCAAAGTTATTTGCTAGGCCGGTGCTCAGCTTACGCATCATTGGCTTTGTGAGCTGAGCCAGAGCCCATCTTAAGCTTGGGTAATGCCGCGCAGTTGCGTTTATCCATCTGATTATTGGTGTGTTCAAATTGAGGGGGTCTCAGAAGCCAAGACCTATTATTAGGCGTGTAAAAAACACGTACCTTGCTCAAGCGTGTAATTGCCAGAAATAGAGCATTTATTTGCAGCGAATCGATTTCAAAATCAACGCATCATCGAGGCGTATTTTTAATGCACCAAGGCCAAAAAGTTTTGTGGCCGCAATGCTGTAACACTTGTGGGTGGAGTGGCCCAAAGTGGCCACGCAGTTTTTGCCTTTGCTGTTTTTGCCTTTTTGGCCCGCATTTTCCAGCTACAGCCTCCTACATCACCCTCTCTAAATCAAGGTCCTTGCTTCGTTTCAACGGAGCATACTTTCCATCGAAGGCACACTTCGTGGCTTTCATGAATTTTCCATTCTTCGGACAAAGTGTAATAAATCATAATTTCCTACTTTTTCTAATGGATTATGGACAGTGGCGGTAGTGGCTTCATCACCAGCAGCATACTGTTAGAATCCACTTGAGAGAGCTTTTTAGTGCTGATTGACCAGCGGCAAGGTTGTGCGGTGGTGCAAATGATCGCTCAATTGGCCAGGAAATTAATCATGCCGGGCCATCTAAGTGCTATCTCTATCGTCCATCGTTACAAATAAAATACTCATTAATGCATTAAATTTGTATCTTCAATTATTTTTTAAGTGTTTCTCGCTTTTTGTCCCCACAATGCAATGGCCCTAACAATGCCAATTCAATTTGTATTTTGTGAAAGTGACTGCGTAAGCCCCGATAAAGAAATGGCAAAGCTCTGAACAAAATTACTACGCATTATGCAGATAGTTGTTGTAATACATGTTATTTTTAATAATGCCGCAATGGAAAAAATTTGCTATGCTTTTTTTCTTAATTTGATCCAACATAAAGTGAGGCATTTAGACCATGCGTTTAATGGCGCATTGATGATGCTCTGTTGACACGATGGAATGCGTTTTGTGGCTATAAGTTTGTGGCGAGTGCGTCAGTTGAATAAGTCGCTCAATTAGATATAATAACTTGGACAATTAACCGTAACCCTAAGTAAAAAGTTACAAGTCGTAGACCCCAATCCCCCGTCTCTCGTGCGGGCAGATATGCCCGTTAGTTTGACTCTCGGGCAAGACAATAGGTCATGTCTCATGATTTGTATTTATATTTTCGAAGAGATAATGTTTCCTGGCTTAAAAGAAAGGACCCCGCTTGGGCAAGCATAATTTCCCCATAAAGTTCAAAGTCATTCGTACGTTTCAGTGCCGAAAAGGGTTGAGCTGTCCGAAAACAGAGACATGGCATGAATTATTTGAGAATCAGGTTGTACTACATAAATAAAATTATTATTGGACAGTTATGGACAATTATTATCTGGCCCTAATTCCGCTTCTTAGTGTGACGATGCCTAAATAGAGAACTTGGCAGTGCACACGGTGAACTGAGGCTGATATGTGTTTGGCCAATTCAATGTATAAATTGAATTAAAAATTCCACAGCGGTAGCTGTGGCGCTGTCAGGGCAACAAATGCTTATTAATACATTTTCTCTGAACAAACTTCACTCCCATGATTTCTCAATTTTCGTTAGCTCACTTAAAGTTCTGAAAGAAAGTACTGAGTGTGTGCGTTAGGCACACAAGTCAGTAGTTCGCAAAATGCAGTTTGGTACTCTGAGCAAGTGTACTTGGCTGCACCCCCAGTCAATCTGAAATTAAACCCAAATACCCGGTAACCAACGTCAAAAACTTTGAAATGCTTTGAAAACAAACTGAATTCCAGCTATATTTCAAGGGGAATTGTTCTGCAAGTCATTGCAACTGTCAGTCAAGACGGATTACTTTAAATTATGTTGCTTAATAAAAAAGATAGAGGAGAAATGGGTAAGAGTATTAAGAAGGGTTCTTTTGTCCAGTGAGAAACCAGTAAAAAAATGTTATCATTTAAAAACCTGTTTTTTTAGCTTTATTTTATTATTATTAGGTGCAAGCCGTTTTCGTCTACTTTAAAGCTATAAATCATGGGAAAACGCTACAGTCGATGGCCTCGACTGTAAGCTACCCTTTAAGGGAGTGCTAGAGTGATGGAGATATGCTTAAAGCACCTCTGCTTTTTTCACTAACACACCTAGCTGCAATACTGGGAATAGGCATGCAAATTCTAGAGATTCCTGCGCAGCGCAAGTTTGTTTCGTCAGACTGCCATGCTCACTCTAACGCCTACAAACAGCCCGAAACTGTGGCTCCTACAGTTTAAATGCTAGAAAAAAATTTTAAATGAAATGTATTGTTCTTATCAATACCTATAGATTGATCCAACAAAAAGTTTGCCACGCCCACTTAAACGCCAACAAACCGCCCACAAACGTCCCATGAACTGCAAAAATCGTAAGTATGAATGCGGATATCTCGTAAACCATCAAATATAGAGAATTGGGATTTCAGATTTAGATTCCGTAGTTTGGTACGCCGAAACCTCTGGAGCCCACAATTTTCATGCTTCAAAAAAATGTTAGCTGAAATGTATTAGTCTCGTGAATACCTATCAATTAAAAAAAAAGTGTGCCACGCCCACAACGCTTAAATCTGTCGGCCGCCCACATAGCCATATAATAAGAACGCGGGTGGGTGGCGCATTACAATCTCGCTTTGCTGCTTTCATCCATCTCAATTTGGCTCTTTCAGCTGAGTAACGACTATCTGATAGTCGAGGTAGTCGACTATGGCGTTCTTCCTTGTTTAAGTTAGAACGGCTTCGTGAAAGATGATAGAAATAACTTTTGCTGCTAAACTTCGATGGTGGCAAAAATTGTATCATTCTTAGTTAAAAGCAATCTTATTTAGTAGTTCAGCACGCACACAAATGGTTAGGCAGGGTAGGGGAAGAGATAGGGTTAAAGATACTGCTTGCAGATACAGATACAGATGCCAAGTCTAAGCCAAACCCATTAAAATGGCTATGTGCTGGCTCTATAATTGGCGAAAATTATTTAATTATTATTAAGTGCTGCATCCTGCTTTCAAAACCAGCCCGCTTTAGAGGCGGAAGAACCCGAAGAACTTTGGCTGGCTTGGCATGGGATAGGATGCCTTGGCTTCGCTCTGAAGTTTTGTTTCTACTGCATCCATTTGTTTAGCATCTCTTGCGCAAACTTTTGCCGTCTGGACAATTAATTTCTTTGTCGCAGTTCTTCGGGTTTCGGTTTGTTTTTCCTTCAGCGCAACTGCCATAATAAACAGAAATCTAATTTGGAAATCGCGCTTATTCAAACCCGGGCCCCACATCGAACAATGATGATGTGCGGCCGATTCGATTGGGATACGTGTTTTTGGGCTTACCCCTTCCTCGACGGGTTGCATGTAATTAGTTTGCGGCGCGGAGGCTGCTGCCACAGCAGCTGAATTGGTCCGTTTATTAACTTCATTAATTAAAATGCAGCAGCTTTTAATGGCGATGGCGTGCTCATTAGCCGTGAGTTTGTTAAGTGCAAGCTTATGTAACCACAGCGGTCTCAGGCCTTGTCCAGAGATTCCAGTTTTCGAAATATTAATTGACAATGAAATACCATTGAAACTTCTTCGGTTCTGGTTCAGCAGGATGCAGGCAGCAGCTCTATAATTGGGCCAGGCCCAAAAGGAAGTGGGTTGGAAAGCAGCGGGCAGCAGACCCGTCTATAATTTCAAATTCAGTCACAGCAGCCGTTGGGTGTTGTTGCAACGCAATCTCTTGGATGCCGAGCTGAAAACTAAGCCAGAGCCCGGGAAAAGTCAAATGCCTAAGCCGAAGAAAAAGCTTGAGACTCAGGCTGAGCAGCGAAGTCACGCTGCTTTACTTATTTAACCGCAACAGTAGCAGAAACCGCAACAAGAACAACGGCAACTGTATTTGCAACTGCAATAACTGCACTAATCTCGGCCAGCCAGTGGCCCCAGTACCGACAAGCGGATGAGCGGGTGCTATGTAGAAAGTAACTTAAACTCAAACTGTTTTGCGTTTTGCTCGGTGGCGGCTGTCAGCTTAAGTCTACTAACTAGGCACAAGCGCAATGAACAGATGCTCGAGATGGAGCTGGAACTGGAGGAGTAGAAATCGGGAAATTGGACTGGCGATTGGGGTGGGAATCTGGTAATGCTTGCATATATATTGCACAGATTGCGGCATTGTTCGCCGTGTTTTGCTGTGCTCCCAATTGTTGCTGGTGTTGCCGATGATGCTGCATGTAGCAGGCATAATGCAATCGTAGGCCAGGCCGGCACCAAGTTAGTTTATGTTTGTTTTAGTTTTGGCATGCCGAGGTTTTAGTAGTTCATTAAAATAACATCGCCTCGCCTCCTCTGCTTCACATCTGTGCTTTCGATTGCGGGTACTTGTTCTGGGGATGGAGAAAGAGTTCTCGGCTCTTGGCCAAGTACTTTGCCTCATATAAACCGGACCAAATGTAGCTGAGCCATTTCAACGAGTTCCCAGTTACATGTGTGTGGCAGCCAGTCCTCCGCATGTGTGTGGTACTTGTTTCTTCTGCACATGTTAGTGCTGCAAGCCCGATGCTCTTACCGCTGACGTTGACTTCTTATGCACCCGACCTTCCCTTTCCCCACATATATGGCCAGTCCTACTCCTTAATTAAAGACAAGTTTTAATTTCATTCTGTCCGGCCCTTTCCCCGGCTTGCATTTGACCACTCCTATACGATGCATTAATATTAACACACGGAATAACAATCACACACAGAACACTCTCACTGGGATAAGCAATCTAAAACTTGAAAATCCTCTTTGTCGCCACTTGGTCATGGATGCAACAGTAGTAACAGCAGCAGGAGCTCTGAACCTCATCCACCCCGATGTCTGCTGCCGTCACAGTCGACAGTTTAAGCAAAGTTAATCGCGGCTCAATGCAAGGCTTACCTGGTGACGCCGCTGATACGTGTTAGAGGGAAACTTGCGAAACCAAAATCCAGCAAATGCATATACGATTCGACAAGGACAACAGACAGGAATTTCCCGTGCACAGCATATAAATATTAATACGAATATGGGTTGAAATACGATCCTGGTCCTGATCCTGTTTCTGAACCGTGCACCGCGGCGCGAGGGTTTTCCGCTCAATTCATGCGTACTTAATATTTCTTTGTTTTAAATCTTTTAATAACTGTCGAGTTAATTAAAATCGTGCCACATTCAAATCAAGACTCATTGCACGCACAACTTTTGCACTGAATGCTTGCTTTATTATGGGATGCTGTGCTGGGACTGTGTCCTTTAGTTTGCTTTGTTTACTTAGGTCTGCGGTGGATTGGTTTATGGGTTTTCGGGTTGGTTGGCACTCGTTCTTCTGTCGCAACGCACCAGACGCTTTAAGCGCTCGCAGTGAACTGAATGTTGGGTTGGCGCTTCCAAAATACGTTTAAACATGCTGCCAAGAAAGTCCAAGAAGTTGGCCCGAAAGAAAAGAAGACGCTTCGTACAAAAGAGCCATCACACACTAGACACAGCCCCAAATGGTCGAGATGTCGAAGCAGAGAGAAGAGAGTCCCCGAAAGAGAGATCGCGAGCGGCTTTGCCATGCCGGCTGCGCATGCGCTTAAGTTTCTCGCTCTTAGCCAAGAGCATTGGGTCACAATCTGAGCCGAAAGAGTGTTGAGCTGCAGTCGAGCAAGCTGACCAAGTAATAATAGAATGAGCTGCAAGAAGATAGGCTGAAATGACTTCAGGCGTCAACTGGCCTCTCGATGAACCCCCGCTAACTGATGATGCTCCGGAATAAAGGGACCCACACAAATTAATTAAAATTACAAAAGTCAAAAAGCTTGTGCAACTCCTGCCATGCAGAAGTCGGCGACCTTTGACATCCCGCCACGAGGTTGTGTCCCTCGCAGGCATCTTAAATATCAACAGCATTATCAGGCATTGAGCAATGAGCCGGGCCACATAGCTGGCCAATTGCGAAACAACAGCACACTCGGTGGCAGCAGCATAATTGGGCGTAGGAGAAATCTAGAACCCAGTAACAACTGCAATCTACCTGACCGGCAACTGACGTCTGTGCAGCACTTTCTTTGCCGTTTTTAATTTAATGCATAGTTACAGGAAGAACTCGCTCTTCGGAGCACACACATTTCATGGCAGCGTAACTGTGCCATGCTTATCCTGGTAACTGCCGTCATTGTTGTTGCCCTAGTTATACTGCGACGACAACTAAGTCCATATGTCGGAGACTCCGGCACGTCTCTTTGGGATATAGATATAGATGGGGATAGAGATAGAAAGATATGTTAAGACACAGATGGAGATGGAGACTTAGAGTCCACAGCGTTACAGATACTGATATATACATACAGTTTCAGACGTATGGATAATAACACGAATGGATGGCTTTCCTTAATTATTATAAACTTCAGCACATCTGCGGTTAATTCAATTAAGCATTTTACTATTTCTGTTGACTTTATTTTGCCAGTGAAAATAAGCAACATTTAACAGGTTGCTGCTTCTGGTGTTTGGATGTGCAACATTTGGCTTAATTAAGTGGGAGTATGGGTTTTGGGCTGTGTGGATATAACAATTTGAAAAGCGCGATGAAGCCGCTTGAGATTCCGCCTCTGCTGCTTGGCATTTACCGAAAACAGCAAATGTTATACAAATCGTTTTATGTGAACGGTTTTTTACCATTTAATTTATCGCTGTAGTTTAAGTCACTAGAGAAATTTCTAAATCATTTCGTAAGGAAATTTCCCATTATCCATGTCTCTAGCACTAGCTCTTTCATATACTTTCAATTTCGGCGCTTTATCGACTTAACAGCAAACTAAAAGCTGCTGCAGCTGAATTTGTGCTTAGCGGGTTTAAAATTAAAAGTAATGCTAAATTACATTGACATTTTACTAATTACATCGGTGGTGATCGTCAGAAAATTATGGAAATAAAAACATTTTGCTTTGTCGAAGCCCCCTGACAAAATGTAGATTGTGTGCAACTTGGGCATCACCACTAGTGAAAATGAGCTGATGATTTTTTTCAGTGATTCACTGCCTTAAAAACGATGAGCGGTACGGCAAGTTTGTTGAAAATATATAATAAATGTACGATTCAATGTTCAATTCAATTCATACAAAGTTAACTTCGGCAAACCAAAGTTTGTATATCCTTGCAGTTATAATTATTAAATGTAATTCGAAATTCTTAAAAGTACAAAAAAAGATATTCCCAATAGTATAAGATACAAGAAAGGAAGTTATCTTCGGCAAGCCGAAGTTTGTATACCCTTGCAGTTATAATTATTAAATTTAAAAATACAAAAAATGATATCCCCAATAGTATAAAATAATATGGCAAATAACACCGAATCTATAATTTGTTTCAAATTATTTACCCACCAATTTTCCGATCGTTCCTATGGCAGTCAGAAGCTTGCAACGCAGTGAAGGAGACATTTCCGACCCCATAAAGTACATATATTCTTGATCAGCATCACTAGACGAGTCGATCTAGCCATGTCCGTCTGTCCGTCCGTTTCTACGCAAACTAGTCTCTCAGTTTTAAAGCTATCGGGCTGAAACTTTCCCAAGATTCTTATATCTTTTGCAGGTAGTATTTAAATCGGAACCAGCCGGATCGGACAACTATATCTTATAGCTCCCATAGGAATAATCGGAAAAAAAAATGTAGGAAAATTATATCTTCGGTGTTTTTTAACATATTACCTCCTTTCCTTGGAAAAACCATTTTTTAATTAGTTTTGAATTTCGAATTAAATTTTATCAAGATCGGAAGACTATATCATATAGCTGCCATAGGAACGATCGTAAAATTGGTGGGAAAATAATATGAAACAAATTATATCTTCGGTGTTTTTTAACATATAACCTCCTACGCTTGGAAATAACATTTTTTTAATTAGTTCTGAATATCGATTTTAATTTTATCAAAATCGGACGACTATATCATATAGCTGCCATAGGAACGATCGTAAAATCGGTGGGAAAATAATATGAAACAAATGATAGCTTCGGTGTTTTTATACCCGTTACTCGTAGAGTAAAAGGGTATACTAGATTCGTTGGAAAGTATGTAACAGGCAGAAGGAAGCGTTTCTGACCCCATAAAGTATATATATTCTTGATCAGGATCACTAGCCGAGTCGATCTAGCCATGTCCGTCTGTCCGTCTGTCCGTCTGACTGTCCGTCCGGATGAACGCTGAGATCTCGGAAACTATAAGAGCTAGGCTATTGAGATTTGGCGTGCAGATTCCTGAGCTTCTTACGCAGCGCAAGTTTGTTTCAGTAGAGTGCCACGCCCACTCTAACGGCCACAAACCGCCCAAGCCTGTGGCGCCCACAATTTGCATGCTAGATAAAAAATTTTAACTGAAATGTATTGGTCTTGTCAATACCTATCGATTGATCCAAAAAAAACTTTCCCACGCCTACGCAAACGCCCACATCGCTTTAATCTGTCTACCGCCGGTAGGTGGCGCATTTCAATCTCGCTTTGCTGCTTGCATATCTCCATTTTCCTTTGGTCCCTTTAGCTGAGTAATGGGTATCTGATAGTCGAGGTACTCAACTATAGCGTTCTTCCTTGTTTAACATATAACCTCCTACGCTTGGAAATAAAATTTTTTAATTCATTCTGAATTTTGAATTTAATTTATAGAACGATCGTAAAGTTGGTGGGAAAATAATATGAAACAAATTATAGCTTCGGTGTTGTTATACCCTTGCAGAGGGTATATTGATTTCAGTCAGAAGCTTGCAACGCAGTGAAGGAGACGTTTCCGACCCCATTAAGTATATATATTCTTGATCAGCATGACTAGACCTGTCGATCTAGCCATGTCCGTCTGTCCGTCTGTCCGTCCGTCTCAGTTTTAAAGCTATCGGGCTGAAACTTTCCCAAAAGTCTTATATCTTTTGCAGGTAGTTGTATATACGCATTCACCAACAGCGGTCCAAAATTTAACCAGTGCTTTGGCTAAAAAAAGTTGGCATAATCCTTTGTGAAGAGACTGTCGCTGAAGTCAGCAGTTTTATTTCAGACCAAATGGGAATTTCGCTAAGAAAATTTTTCAACACACTTGGGACATTTTTTTTGTTAAAGGGAAATCCGATTAATGTTAATGTATTCATTTCCGACCGAACACTGGAACAGGCCTAATAAGTTCATCTATATTAGACAGAGCCTGACGATGTTCAAGTATTCGTAAAAAAGCCAACCCTTGGTTGCGTATCATACCATAGCCATCACTCATGGGTGCAATACATATTAATATACATTCATTACTAGTATTTTATAAGGAATATAATTGAATATGATTTTTATACCCTTGCAGAGTGTATATTGATTTCAGTCAGAAGCTTGCAACGCAGTGAAGGAGACGTGTCCGACCCCATAAAGTATCTATATTCTTGATCAGCATGCCTAGACGAGTCGATCTAGCCATGTCCGTCTGTCCGTCCGTTTCTACGCAAACTTGTCTCTTAGTTCTAAAGCTATCGGGCTGAAACTTTCCCAAAAGTCTTATATCTTTTGCAGGTAGTATATAAGTCGGATCCAGCCGGATCGGACAACTATATCTTATAGCTCCCATAGGAATAATCGGAAAAAAAATTTTAAAAAATTATATCTTTGGTGTTTTTTATACCCTTGCAGGGGGTATATTGATTTCAGTCAGAAGTTTGCAACGCAGTGAAGGAGACGTTTCCGACCCCATAAAGTATATATATTCTTGATCAGCATGACTAGACGAGTCGATCTAGCCATGTCCGTCTGTCCGTCTGTCCGTCTGTCCATCTGTCCGTCTGTCCGTCCGTCCGTCTGTCCGTCTGTCCGTCTGTCCGTCCGTTTCTACGCAATCTAGTCTCTCAGTTTTAAAGCTATCGGGCTGAAACTTTCCCAAAAGTCTTATATCTTTTGCAGGTAGTATATAAGTCGGAACCAGCCGGATCGGACAACTATATCTTATAGCTCCCATAGGAATAATCGGAAAAATTTTTTTTACAAAATTATATCTTTAGTGTTTTTTGGCATATAACCTTCTAAGCTTGGAAATAACATTTTTTAATTAGTATTGAATTCCGAATTAAATTTTATCGAAATCGGACGACAATATCATATAGCTGCCATAGGAACAATCGGAAAATTGGTGAAAAAATAATATGACACAAATTATAGCTTCGGTGTTTTTCAACATATAACCTCCAACGCTTGGAAATAACATTTTTTAATTAGTTCTGAGTTTCGAATTTAATTTTATCAAAATCGGAAGACTATATCATATAGCTGCCATAGTAACGATCGGAAAATTGGTAGGAAAATAATATGAAACAAATTATAGCTTCGGTGTTTTTTGACATATTATCTTATACTATTGGGAATATCATTTTTTGTGTTTTTAAATTTAATAATTATAGCTGCAAGGGTATATAAGCTTCGGCTTGCCGAAGCTAACTTCCTTTCTTGTTAGCATATAACCTCCTAAGCTTGGAAATAAGTGTGTTTTTTGACATATTATCTTATACTATTGGGAATATCATTTTTTGTGTTTTTAAATTTTATAATTATAGCTGCAAGGGTATATAAGCTTCGGCTTGCCGAAGCTATCTTCCTTTCTTGTTTAAATTCCGCCCAATCAGAGGGGCTGTTATCTTGTGTTTGTGACATTGATATTGTATTTATTGATTGTTGTGATCGTATAACCGTGTGCAAATTCTAACCTAAAAACTAAAAACTTTAAGTGAATGTTATTTCTTTAATAGAGCTACGAAAACAAACATTTTTATCTTGTAAAGTATTTAATTCTCATTAAACATTGGAAATAAAAAGTGCACTTTCTCAAAAATTTGACTTTTAAGCCCTCTACCTGATAATGTACATATCAAACAAAAACACCTCTTAACGAGGTAGAAAGAAAGGTAGATATCAACAATTGTGACGAAGAATGATATTACATTCGATAAAATAAATAAACTATATTTAATTTATGATTTCGGCCTGCAACAGTATATATTTATTTACCGACATGTACATTTTCTGTTGTAGCGTGCCGAATACATAAATGTAATATAGTTTATTTATTTTATCGAATGTAATATCATTTTTCGTCACAATTGTTGATATCAGAAATTTTTGTTAAAGGCGCGTTCGCCACTACTTTCTACCTTGTTAAGAGGTGTTTTTGTTTGATATCAGAAGTTTTTTTTTGCTCAAGAGTTTAAGTACCCCAATACCATGACTAGGAGTCATCCCCATGAATATTAAACTTTTTAATAACAAGTTTGTCGCTTCAATTACCTATTTTAATAGCACAAGTTTGGAATCTCAAGGGCTGTATAGTTTCAGATTCCAAGAGAAATCTGTCGTTTCTTACATTTCCCGCCGAACTAGCGGGTTTTTCCAAAGTGGTAGAACAAACAGATCAAGTTTTCTATTTCGATTAGCTTCTTGCAAGTAAAGGACCCTAAAACCATTACAGATTTTCCGTTTAAAAATATCTAATAAGAATTGTTTTCATCAAATTGGTTTTTTTCTTGTTTACTCGAATAAGTATGAAATATTACGTATACGGAGCTGAAACGAGTTGCACTTTTTATCGCTTAATATCTTCCAAACGGTAATTTTTAGGGCAAAAAGTGTTAAATATCAAAAGTTGAGGAATCTCAAGGGCTGTATGATTTAAAATTTAAAAAGAAATCGTTTGACTCAATTTTGAGAAAATAGTCAAAAAGTGGTTTTAAAAAACAACTTTTTATCAAAACTCCAAATCTATTATATTCAGACAATTTTACTGTATGAAGAGTATTTAGCAAATTAAATTATATTTTCAGAGATATATAGCACGTTTCTGTAGCATTAGTTTTTTAGATACTATAAGCATTTTAAATCTGGTCTTTTTTTTTGATTTCCCGCTAAAATAGCGGGTTTTTCCAAAAGTCGTAGAACAAACGTTTTTATTTTAAGCTGCTTTATACACCCATAGGTTTTTAGCCCCACCGTATCTAGCAGCTCCAATTTTCTAAAATTTTACTTTTATACTTTCACCGCCTTTTCTCCCAGACAAATCTATATTTCGAAAGTCTTGGTATGCAGTCTGCTTAGTTTTTGCAATACCTCTCGATTGGTGTATCACTCGTTGCGATCGGACCATAACTGCAGGTTTTCAATTCTGCGGCTATATATAGTAGTTGTCTTCGCACGCTCTCTTGCGCGCTTCGCCACTACGTGTACTGCCGTCCACAGTGATAGTCGCCGTATTTTTGTCTGGTAAATTTCGGTCTCTTTCAAGAAACAGCATGCATATATCTTTGTTATCCACCTACCCGCTATCTCAGTTTATGGATATGTGGGCGGCAGACAGATCTAAGCGTTATGGGCGTTGGAGTGGGCGTGGCAAACTTTGTTAAAATTGTTTTTTAGTATGAAAATTGTGGGCGCAACAGGTTTTTGCGGCTTGTGGGCGTTAGAGTGGGTGTGGCATTTACGCGTATCATAGCGTTCATACGGACAGACGGACATGGCTAAATCGACTCGACTAGTAAACCTGATCAAGAATTTATATACTTTATGGGGTCGGATACGCTTCCTCCTACCTGTTAAATACTTTCCGACGAATCTTTTTTACTGTACGATTAACGGTTATAAAAAAGTCGTTTTAGTCGATGGCCTCGACTACTAGATACCCGTTATTCAGCTTAAGGGAGTGCGAGAGGGATGGATATATACTTAAACAACTCTGCGTTTTTCACTAACACACCTTGCCTACAGCCACAACTATATTTTAGCGCCCCTAGCGGCTTGACGGTGTATTAGTGACAACATCTGCATGTGGTTTGCAATTATTATAATCATATGGTTTTAACTTCTTATTGACTAGTTCGATTTCAATAATTTTTGGCTTGTAGATAGTAATTAATAAAAATAACAAGAACTTAACAACTACTAAAACTGTAAAATACAAAACACTTCAATACACTATCTAAAACCGTAAAATTATATAAAAGAAAAATACAAAAACCTTCAATACACTACCTAAAAACCGTAAAATTATATAAAAGAACAATACGAAAAATGATTTTGTTTTTTAAGTACAACCATATTAAAATAAAAGTGAGAAAACAAAAAAAAAATAAATTAAAAATCTAGTCAGTCAGTCAATTGCTAGTCAGATTTGTTATCCTCTTGGCCAAATGGCAAGCAGGCCATCGGCACACTAGACTTTAACTAGAGTCGAGCATTGCGGGTTCCACGGATAAGCTGCGGGTTCCACTGCGAAAACCCGCCATATGACAGAATTTGTTGTATGACATGTCACCTCTATGTATTCATACTCTTTGGTAAAAGGGTATACTAGAGTCCTCGGGAAGTATGTAACTGTTAGAAGAAAACGTTTCCGACCCCGTAAAGTATATATATTCTTAATCCGGATCACTAGCCAAGTCGACTTAAGCATGTCCGACTGGCCATCTGTCCGTATGAACGCTGAGATCTCGCTAACTATAAGAGCTAGAATGTTGAGATTTGGCATGTAGATTCTTCGGCTTCGAAAGTTTGTTTCAGCAGAATGCCTTCTCAATTCTAACGCTCACAACCGCCAATACCTACACGAAATTTTGATCTTATTGTCAATACCGATCAACAAGCAAGAAATTATTTAAGTCGGACCAATTATTAAAAAGCTATAACCACACAATACTAAATAATGAGCAAACTCAATAGATGGGATGCAGATTGGGCCGAAGGAATGAATTATAGGTGGCGCTTTTTTGTTAGCTGAGTAACGGGTATATGGTAGTTGAGGCCGTCGCCTATAGCGTTTTCTCTTGTTCATTTTGACATTTCTATTTGTCAATAATAACATGTTGACCAGACCACTGATCTTGCTTGTCGGATGGAAGGTTGTTAATTGGATTACTAATCAAAGAGTCACCAAGTGGATCGGTGTTCATTTAAAATGCTTTATTGGTTTGGTTTGACTTTATTGTCGGCATTTTGGGTTTTGGGTAATGCTGCACTCTCGTGGCGAGTGACAAATCAATTACTCACATCTTGAAGATCCGTTAGGTCTGGGCCCAACAAAGCCTGAACGCTGACACGGCATCAGAGGTCTTTGAAAGTTCTTACGCGGCCAAGAAGCTTCAGAAACTTCCAGTGGTAATAAGATGCAATCTACAGATCAAGACACAAAGAGACCACTACACACTCAAAAAAAAATCACCATAAATATTAGAAAATCGCCCGTGATTTTAAAACGCCATTGAATGAAGAAATATTTTCTTGAATTGAGAAATATTTTCCTGATTATAGAAAAAGATTCTAAAATTTACGGAACTTCGTCATATTTATACCCTTGCAGAGGGTATATTGATTTCAGTCAGAAGTTTGCAACGCAGTGAAGGACACGTTTCCGAGACGAGTCGATCTAGCCATGTCCGTCTGTCCGTCTGTCCATCTGTCCGTCTGTCCGTCCGTCCGTCTGTCCGTCTGTCCGTCCGTTTCTACGCAATCTAGTCTCTCAGTTTTAAAGCTATCGGGCTGAAACTTTCCCAAAAGTCTTATATCTTTTGCAGGTAGTATATAAGTCGGAACCAGCCGGATCGGACAACTATATCTTATAGCTCCCATAGGAATAATCGGAAAAATTTTTTTTACAAAATTATATCTTTAGTGTTTTTTGGCATATAACCTTCTAAGCTTGGAAATAACATTTTTTAATTAGTATTGAATTCCGAATTAAAGTTTATCGAAATCGGACGACAATATCATATAGCTGCCATAGGAACAATCGGAAAATTGGTGGAAAAATAATATGACACAAATTATAGCTTCGGTGTTTTTCAACATATAACCTCCAACGCTTGGAAATAACATTTTTTAATTAGTTCTGAATTTCGAATTAAATTTTATCAAAATCGGACGACTATGTCATATAGCTGCCATAGGAACGATCGCAAAATTGGTAGGAAAATAATATGAAACAAATTATAGCTTCGGTGTTTTTTAACATATAACCTCCTACGCTTGGAAATAACATTTTTTAATTAGTTCTGAGTTTCGAATTTAATTTTATCAAAATCGGACGAATATATCATATAGCTGCCATAGGAACGATCGGAAAATTGGTAGGAAAATAATATGAAACAAATTATAGCTTCGGTGTTTTTTGACATATTATCTTATACTATTGGGAATATCATTTTTTGTGTTTTTAAATTTAATAATTATAGCTGCAAGGGTATATAAGCTTCGGCTTGCCGAAGCTAACTTCCTTTCTTGTTTTTTTTTGTAAGGAAGAATCGAAATTTTTTCTTTAACTAATGGCGAATTTTTCTTGATTTTTTTTCTTGAAATAATGGTAAATTCTTACTTAAATTTAGTAAGGCACGGCAAGTGTACCCTTTGTTTATTTATTTTTCTTTTTTCTTAATTTATTTAACTTTTATTCTCATTAGTTTCACTTTTCTATTTACCAAATTGTTTGAACGGTTGTTAAAAGGGTTTAGATTAGAATAAACGTTGTTGGTATGCGTAAAGCTGGACCAAAAGCACCATAGCCCTCTTTAGTCATTGTATGACAAAAAGCACGCGTGGCCGAATGGTTAAGACGTCTGGCTATGGTGTGAGCAGTTGCGGGTTCGAGTTCATGCCGGGGTTGTCTGAGGGTAAGGATTTTTCCATTTGTTATTTATATGTTTATAAAAAGTATTTATATAAAATAAATCTTTAATAAATTCAGGTAAATATAAAAATTTATAGACTATATTCCCATGTAATAATTGCCATTAAAATTAGAAACGGTTTTTTTATCCAATTAAATCCAAAATTGGTATACAAAACCAACCAAATTCCTCAAATGTAAGAAAAGGTAATCTTACATTATAAATAATTTTTTTCTTATTTTAAGAAAATTTTCATTAATTTTAAGGTTATTTACCATACATTTATGAAAAATTTGTCATTATTTGCAGAAATGGCAAACCATAAATTCAAGAAAATTATTTATTTAAAATAAAGGCGAGTCGCCGTTGGATGAAAATCATAGGCGATTTTCTTGATTTAACGGCGAATTTCTTGAATTAAGGGCGATTTTTTTTTTGGGTGCACCCAGTAAGGCAGTATTACGCTAAACGGCGGTTAAGCAGCAAAGTGGAACATAGGCGGGAAACTCCATCATCGGCGTTCAATGGATTTCTTTCCCTGCATAATTACGCTTTAAAGTAGAAGTGAAATCCACTCGAATCAACGATGCTACTCTACAATACTTCGAACCCCATGGCGACACACAACTCAGGCACAATCCATTCCAGCTGCAGACAAATAGAGATGCTGACAACAAGAGTCTGGATAGATACTAGTTAACAACCATTTTTTTATTCAAAATATCGCTAAAACACCCAAAAAATCACCAAAAAAAAATCGTCCTTAATTCAAGAAATTCGCCGTTAAATCAAGAAAGTCGCCTATGATTTTCATCCAACGGCGACTCGCCTTTATTTTAAATAAATAATTTTCCTGAATTTATGGTTTGCCATTTCTGGAAATAATGACAAATTTTTCTTAAATATATTGTAAAAAACCCTAAAATTAAGGAACATTTACTTAATAAAAACCTTTTTGTACATTTGAGGACTTTTGGTTGGTTTTGTATACCTATTTTGGATTTTAAACGCAATTCTAATTTTAATTGCAATTATTACATGGGAATATAGTCTATAAATTTGTATATTTACCTGAATTTATTAAAAAATTTTTTTATATAAATACTTTATATAAACATATAAATAACAAATGGAAAAATCCTTATCTAGCTACCCCACCATCAAAATAAAAAAAAAAAAGTCACTTTTCGCTTAAAATATGGGTATTTCCTTACTAAGTTTAAGTAAGAATTTACCATTATTTCAAGAAAAACAAGGAAGAACGCTATAGTCGAGTACCTCGACTATCAGATACCCGTTACTCATACTGTGTTTATGCTACGCCTATTTCATGAAATCAATTCATGAAATGAGCAAATTCGTGTGTTCATAAACACCATTTCATGAATTTGATAACACACGAAAGTTGACTATGAATTCAGTCCCAATGCATGAAAAGTCTAGGCACAGCCTACTTCACAGCCTACTACTCCATAGAACTCTATATCAAATTCAAAAAATTTGACAGCTTTACTATTATCATTTCATAAATTTGTCTGTGTTGTATAAACAGGGGCTATTATAATTTCATGTATTGGAGAAGGCATGAAATTCATAGCATAAACATAGGTTCAGCTGAAGGGAACAAAGAGAAATGGAGATATGCAAGCAGCAAAGCGTGATTGAAATGCGGCACCTACCGGCGGTAGACAGATTTAAGCGTTGTGGCGTTAGAGTGGCCGTGGCAAAGTTTTTTTGGATCAATCGATAGGTATTGACTAGACCAATACATTTTAGTTAAAATTTTTTATCTAGCATGAAAATTTTCGGCGCCACAGGCTTAGGCGGCTTGTGGGCGTTAGAGTGGGCGTGGCATATTCGCGTTACAAACTTGCGCTGCGTACAAGGCTACGGAATCTAAATCTGAAATCCCGATTCTCTATCTTTGATAGTTTCCGAGATATCCACGTTCATATTTACGATTTCTTGAAGTTTGGGGGCGGTTTGTGGGCGATAAAGTGGGCGTGGCAAACTTTTTTTTTAGGTCAATCGATAGGTATTGATGAAAGCAATACATTTCAGTTAAAATTTTTGTTCTAGCATCAAAACTGTAGGAGCCACAGCTTTGGGCGGTTTGTGGGCGTAAAAGTGGGCGTGGCACTCTACTGAAACAAACTTGCGCTGCGTAAGAAGCTCAGGAATCTGCACGCCAAATCTCAATAGCCTAGCTCTCATAGTTTCTAAGATCTCAGCGTTCATCCGGACAGACGGACAGACGGACATGGCTAGATCGACTCGGCTAGTGTTCCTGATCAAGAATATATATACTTTATGTGGTCGGAAACGCTTCCTTCTGCCTGTTACATACTTTCCGACGAATCTAGTATACCCTTTTACTCTACGAGTAACGGGTATAAAAAGTAAATGTTGGAATTGACCTTTCACCGGATGGATTGAACTTAATTCAGGCTCAAAAGATTTACAATTTGCTAGATATAAAGACATTAATTATACCCTTTGCTCGAAGAGTAAAAGCGTATACTTGATTCGTGGGAAAGTATGTAACAGGTAGAAGGAAGAGTTTCCAACCCCATAAAGTATATATATTCCTAATCATGATCACTAGCCGAGTCGATCTAGCCATGTCCGTATGAACGCTGTGATCTCGGAAACTATAAAAGCTGCAATACTGGGATTCGTCATGCAGATTCTAGAGATTCCTGCGCAGCGCAAGTTTGTTTCGTCAGTGTGCCACGCCCACTTTAACGCCCACAAACCGCCCACAAATATAACAAAATCGTAAATATGAACGCGAATATTTCGGAAACTATCAATTATAGAGAATTGGGATCTTAGATTTATTTTGTACGCAGCGCAAGTTTGTTACGCGAATATGCCGCACCTACTCTAACGCTCACAAAGCGCCCAAACCTGTGGACCCACAATTTGCATGCTAGAAAAAAAATGATAACTAAAATGTATTAGTTTCGTCAGTACCTATCGATTGACCCAAAAAAGTTTGCCACGCCCACTCTAACGCCCATACCGGTTAAATCTGTCTGCCGCCCACATAACCACATATTGAGATCGCGGGTAGGTGGCGCATCACAATCTCGCTTTGCTGCTTTCTTAAAGAGGCTATTCCCTCGACGACATTTAAACATATCAAATTCCTAGTAATGGATATTCTTGACCAAACAGAACGAAGTGAACTAGTAACTTAAGAACATAACAGAGCCCATCGGTCGGCTCAAGAAAATGTAAAACAGATTCTGTGAGACTATTTTTTCCCAAAGATGTTTCGGTTGGAAGATTCCACAGCAGCCTTGCTCAAAAAGCCCGTTGCCTAAAAATTGAGAAACAAATGAACGACACTATGGAGGTTATCTTACTAGTGAGAAGGGTTAGCTATTGAATGGTGTAGGTTTTATTTAGGATAGTTGTGTTGGATATAGGGTTACATATAGAAACTATAACTTAATGAGTTCTGCACACGTTCTGCTCTGGAGTACGACTCTATCTCGACTACTTTACATTTTCAGAGTCTGGTAACATTATTCAAAAGGGAGTTATTCTACACTAATATATGACGGTTTGGTATATACTAGATTAGGCGCTGTTCACAGTCGGCCTCTCCTGACAAATCTGTGCGTCCTCGCAGGATTCATAGGGTGGATCATCTTCCAAATCGTCATCATCATCTGGCTCCTCCGGTGGCAGCTCAGACCAGCGTTTCATCTTGTCGGACGAATACACCGACTTGTAGTGTCTCCGCTTTCGTTGGGCGTGAGGGATATCTTCTACAAGATATCTGTCGTTCGGCAGGACCTTGTTGATTATAAAAGGACCTTTGTAGCGAGGCTCCAATTTGTGCCCGTGCTGAATGGCTCATTCTCGACCAACACAAGGTCTCCAAGGCCGTAAACAGTTGGCTTCGCATGTTTGGCATCGTAGCGTTTCTTAGCAGCAGCTCGGTTATCGTTGACAGTTGTCGCAGCATCTGCTCCAAGTTGTTCCAATTCAGCATCAGTTAGCATCTTTTGGTCCTGGCTTTGAATGATGTTGGTTATCGCGTTCTTCAGGATATCTCTGGGTTCATACCCATACAGGAGCTGAAATGGGGAGCATTTAGTAGTACTATTTACCATGGCATTAATGCTCCACTGGATTGATCGGATATTGTCATCCCAACGCTTATCGATGTCATTGGAGGGCAACAACATTGACAAAATTATGCGATTTGTCCGCTCTGCGTGACCATTGGCTCTGGGTTTCCTTACAGCATTTAAAATGTGCTTTACATTGTTTGACTTGCAGTACTTTTCGAAATCTTTTGATGTAAATGCTGTACCACGATCTGTTACAATTTGATCTGGCATTCCCAGGTAGCTGGTTACATCTTGCAGGACATCCAGGACTTGTTTAGTTGCTGTACTTTTCACATCTCGTGCAATGGTTAATTTGGTGAATGCATCGACTATAACCAGAATATGCTCGTTTCTCTTGGAACTCTTTGGAAATGGCCCCAGGTGGTCCATGTGTATTGTTGAAAAGGGAATCGGCTTGATGTCATCGTAGTGGTACTGACCTTCCTGACGTCCACCAGGTGTTTTATAAAACGCACAGCCCACACAGGATTTGATGTAGCTTTTGACAAAGTTTCGCACCCGGGGAAACCAAAATAAGTTTAGAATCCGTGCCATAGTCTTATCCGTGCTCATATGTACGGCCTTATCGTGACATTCATGTAAAATGTGGAATATCAACTTTTTTGGCACAACCCATAACAAATTGTTGCTATGTTTTCGAAACAAGCGATCTTGCTCGATCACATACTCGTCGGTCTCAGATTTCTTTTTCAATTTCATGTCTGCGACAATTTTCTGTATTTTCTCGTCCTGTAGCTGTATAGAAAATAGCCAATCCTCTCGTCGATTATGGTTTTTGCTATTTTCAGACTTGCGGTATCCATCTCTCGAGCATCTTCGAACGGAGCTCGACTGAGTGCGTCTACGTGGTTCATCTGTGTTCCTGCTCGATGAACGATGTCTATGTCGAATTCTTGAATTCGTAACCACCAGCGATCCGGGATATCAGTTCTCGTTTCAACATCGACGTCTTTAGGGCATTACAGTCTGTGATAACCTTTATCTTCTTGCCATAAATGTAGTACTTGAATCGCTCCAACGATTCCACGACGGCTAGAGCCACAAGTTCGTAGCTGTGATAATTTTTCCCCGGCTTTGAAGTAGCTCGGCTATAATTAGCGATTGGTTTCAGCTGATCCTCCTCACGGCGTCCGTATGTAGTTCATGCTCTGCATCTAGACGATAACTGGTGATAACTGGATTTGATACTAGGCATGGTTTTAATTCGTCAAAGGCATCTTCTTGTGGCGTTTTCCAAGAAAACGGCTGATCCTTGCGCAATAGGATTCTCAATGGCGCTGAAATTATGGCATATCCAGCAACGAATTGGCGGAAATAACCCGTAAGACCCAAAAACATCCTCACATCGGTAACATTGGCTGGATTCGGGAACATTCTGATGGCGTTCATCTTAATTTCTCCAGGACTGATTCCTTCTGCGTGTATCTGGTGACCAAGGAATGTTATTGACTGCTTATATAACTCACATTTGTCCAGGTTTAACGTTAATCCGATCTCCTTTTAAACTTTCAGGATCCTCTCAAGCTTCTCGTACATCTCATCAAATGTTTGACTGCCAATAAGGATGTCGCCCATGTAGTGTATCATGTCGCCTTTCTGTACTCATTTTGTAACTCTGCCATGAGTTCAATCCGAACGGAAGTCGCTTGAATTCGTATAATCCATCTGTGGTGATGAATGCAGTTAATTTTCGGCTCTCTGGGGCTATCTCTTTCTGATAGTATCCACTGTTAAGGTCGAGGGATGAGAAGTACTTAAATCTTTTAGCCTGCTGTAGTCGTTCTTCGATGCTTGGCACTGCAAAATTCTCCTTCTTGATCAGCTTATTTAAGCGGCGGTAATCGACACACATTCGATCGCTACCATTTGGCTTCTTGATGAGCACCACTGGGCTGGCGTACTCTGATGTTGACATCGTGATGATGTCCTGCTTTAGCAGCTCGTCGACCATTCTGCTAACAATTTCCTTCTTTGGCTCGGAAACTCGGTATGGGGCTTGTGCTACTACCTGACTGCTTTCAACGGTGATATCTGCTTTGACCACGCTTGTCTTTCCTATGCCTTCCAATCCTGTCGAGAAAACATCGGCGAACTTCTCCAGTAAGCTGAGCATTTGCTCACTTTCTTTGTCGTTCTGAAAATTTTCCAGCAGCTTCGTGATGTTAGTGCTTACAGGGGTTGTCGGCTGATGGACTGCTTGCTTGATTTTAGAATCGCCTGACTCAAAGTTGAGCTCGAGATGAGCGGAGATGATGACGTCCTGTCCCAACAGAAAGTCCTCCTGCAATAGATCGTTGTCCACTATATACACTTTCGCTGTAATCGTCTTCCCATCGATTTCTATATCGACAGTCATCGCTTCTGTGAGGATACATGAACCTCCGCAAATGCCTCTAATTTTCATAGAGCACTTGTGGCGCTTGACGTTAATTTGCTCGGCAACTGATTGTCGGATGAGACTGGCTTGACTAGCTGTGTCGATGAAGGCGCTGTAACCGTGCGAGTGTACGCAGATTTTCCTCGTGAAAAGTTTGTACTGATTTGCGGCTCCTAAACGCATGACATTCGTGGCTTGGCAACTTCCATTTGGCTCGTGGAACTTGTTGCATTTGGTACAGCGTGACTTTTTCTTCTCCTTTTGACACGAATTTGCAAAGTGTCCCCTTTCTACGCAGTTGTAACATATTATGGACTCCTTTGTCCTTGGTGGCTTAACATCGCTTTCCTGCTTCTGCTCGAAGTTGCTCGCTTTCGGTGAATACTCTTTCTTGCTTGTACTTGATCGACCTCGATTAACGAAATACGATTCGGCTGCATCACGAAGGTGTTTCATTGTGGCGAAATGAATTGCTGCAATTCTCGATGCTGTAGACCTGAGCGAACATATCTGATGATCGCTGCTTCGCTGAGCTTGTAGCGCACCCCAAGGGCTGACATCCTGAAACAGTACTCCTTTACCGTCTCCTTTGATCGCCTGGTTGCATTGGCCATGTTGAAATGCACTTCTGCTTCGTCTGGATGTGCTCCGAACTCGTCCTGTATAGCTTCGGCGAAGTTTTTCCACGTAGTGTGTAGAATGGGTGATGAATCTAGCCACATTTTGGCTGGACCTTTTAGCTTTGTATAAATGGCGAGTAACAGGCACTTCTCGTCCCACTGGTAGGCATCAACGACTTTCTTGACACGATCGATGAACTGGATGACTGAAATGGTGTTGTCGTCGCTGGGATCAAATTCTGGCAAGGTGTTGGCAATTTCCTTGACCGAAGCTTGCCTCATATTGTTAGAACCCTGTACAGAAACGCTCTCGTTGTTGATCTCGTTGATATCCAAATCAATTTTTTGGTGCTGTTGCTGATTTCCTGCATGTGCTGGTGCTGCGTTTCCCATTTGAACGGTAACTAATTGAGCTAACATGTCCTTTAGTTCCTTCATCTCGTTTTGCAATTGTGTAATTGCCGCTGACTGTGCCGACATCGTTTTTTCTTGCTGCATGTTGATCCCCACTGCTGCTGGCAGTTCTACTTCTAGAAGTGTCGCCGAAGTCACTTCTGGAAGTGTCGGCAAAGTGACTCCGAAAAGTGTCGCCGAAGTGGCCCATTTCTTCCCGACGGGAGTCACTTCCGCGATCCGAATGCGATATCGCCGAAGTGACTTCTGGAAGTCAGAAGTGACTTTACATATGCCTGTAGAAGATACCTAGTAGAGTCTTTCCCAATTGCAAAATCTTGAAGAAAAACATATTTTTTTATACTTTCAATATTTTGCATTTATTTTTTGTATAAGGGCTTTGTCCGCTTGTATAGAAGATCCCTGGCGTGTGGGAAATTTTGCTCAACCATGTTATTTAGGTCCAGCTCCGACATAAGAAATTTACTAATAACCATTTCTAAAAGAAACAGAATCAAAAATTGTTTTTTGTTCAGTCAAAGTAAGAACAAACTAGAATACATTACCTTTTACAATTAAATATGTTGAGAATCGTTGGATGCAGTTACACGCCAAGTAATAATCGTAAATCTCACGATAAGCACGTAATTTCGCACCCTTTGTTGAGAGGGAGACTTAAATATATTAAGCAATTAAAAACATTTAGAAAAAAACGAAACTATATTTTGTAAACGCACAAATTTGATATAAAACCGCACTGTCACAGACAAATCGCGCAACGAAATGACGCTCGGGCGAAAAATAATAGCGTGGGTTAAAAGGAAGACCCGAGAAATTTTCCGAAAAAAAGGGTAACGGAAAATTACCGCGACCTCTTTTTATGGCGTGTTTTACCCACTACTATCGTCTTTCTATCGCGCAGAAGTGTCTCAAAAGCTACTTCTTCGGGATCCCGACCCTTTTTTTCTATCGTCCAGAAGTGACTTAGAAGTTACTTCTACGCGATATATGTATATTTTGTTTTTGTAAAATGTGTTATACGTGTTTCTATCGCGCAGAAGTTACTAAGAAGTGACTTCTGGACGACAGGCGATAGAATTATCGCCCTTTTGCTTGCAGGGAAGTTCTGCATCTGCTTTCTCACTTGACCAATCCCTGCAAGCATTTTCTATCGCGGAAGGCACTATTAAGTGACTTCTAGAAGATAAAAACGATCGTCCGCGATATCGCATTCGGATCGCGGAAGTGACTCCCGTCGGGAAGAAATGTGCCACTTCGGCGATACTTCTCGAAGTCACTTCTGCGTGACTTCTGGAAGTGTCGCCGAAGTGGCACATTTCTTCCCGACGGGAGTCACTTCTGCGATCCGAATGGGATATCGCCGAAGTAACTTCTGGAAGTGTCGCCGAAGTAACTTCTGGAAGTGTCGCCGTAGTCACTTATGGAAGTCACTCAAAAGTGACTTTACATATGCTTGTAGAAGATACCTAGAAGAGTCTTTCCCAATTGGAAAATCTTGAATAAAAACATATTTTTTTTTTAACTTTTAATATTTTGCATTTATTTTTTGTATAAGTGCTTTGTCCGCTTGTATACTCGGTCCCTGGCATGTAGGAAATTTTGCTGAACAATGTTATTTAGGTCCAGCTCCATCGACATTAGAAATTTACTTATACCATTTCTAAAAGAAATAGAAACCAAAATTGTTTTTTTTTCACTCTAAGTAAAAATAAAGTAGAATACATTACCTTTTACAATTAAATATGTTGAGAATCGTTGGATGCTGGGTTTCTCCGCAGTTACACGCCAAGTAATTTCCACAGCTAGCTTGTCCGTAAAAAGGTTTAAATAATCGTACAGTTCACGATAAGCACGTAATTTCGCACGCTTTGTTGGGGGGGCATTTAAATATGTTAAGCAATTAAAAACATTTAGAAAGAAACAAAGCTATATTTTTAAAACGCACAAATTTGATACAAAACCGCACTGTCCACAGACAAATCACGCAACGAAATGACGCTCGGGCGAAAAATAACGGCGTGGGTCAAAAGAAAGACCCAAAAAATTTTCAGAAAAAAAGGGGTGACGGAAAATTACCGCGACCTCTTTTTATCGCGTGTTTTACTCACTGCTATCGTCTTTCTATCGCGCAGAAGTGTCTCAGAAGTTACTTCTTCGCGATCCCGACCCTTTTTGTTTATGTAGAATGTGTACTATCTCCATTCTATCGTCCAGAAGTGACTTAGAAGTTACTTCTACGCGATATATGTATATTTTGTTTTTGTAAAATGTGTAATACGTGTTTCTATCGCGCAGAAGTTACTAAGAAGTGACTTCTGGACGACAGGCGATAGAATTATCGCCCTTTTGCTTGCAGGGTTCTAGAGCAGTGGTCGGCACACACATACCATCACAGATTGCCTTGCATTAGTGTAAGTGTAAAAAACACGAAGTTGGCGCGCAGCGCTCTGACGCCTGACGTTTCTCTGTTTTGCACTGAAATTCTCTGCCGCAGAAGCAAAAAAACACGCCGAAGCTGAGAAAAAAAAGACCCGAAGACTCATGCCGAAGTCATACGCACATCTACGTTATACGTGAGCGAGCAGAGGATGGGCAGAACACTATCCTATGCTCACTAGATAGGCCGCTGCCGACCACTGTTCTAGAGAGTTGTGACTTGCATCGACTTGTGAAATTTACCAATACTCACAACTGCTTTGCATGTATGTGCTTTGGCTTCTCTTGAGACTTCTGCTGCTCTTGAGACTTCTGCGGCCACAGGCTCACTAAGAACCCTGATCTTACTGATATACTTGACTCTACGGGTTCACTAAGATTCCCGATTTGCTTTGCTTGAATCCGCCTGCCACGTAGAACTGGAACACATCCGTAATTTGCAATTTCGCTGTCACATAGACCTATGGGAACACATCCCATTGCAAACTTTCCACGCCGACGATTCTCGCTGCTTTTCTTAGAGTTCTTGGCAAAACTCCTCCGCTTCACACATATCCAACCACACTGATCCCACTTCTGAACTGAGAAGGGTTAGCTATTGAGTGGTGTAGGTTTTATTTAGGATAGTTGTGTTGGATATAGGGTTACATATAGAAATTATAACTTAATGAGTTCTGCACACGTTCTGCTCTGGAGTAGGACTCTATCTCGACTACTTTACATTTTCAGGATATGGTAACATTATTCAAAAGGGACTTATTCTACACTAAAGCCTAGTACTCACATCGACGAAAGCCGCGAGCTAACCATAGGAGTGAGCGAGAGGCAAACAGGCGGCTAAAGGTTTTCGTCGGGTCTGTTTTTCAGCGCGGTATTCAGATGAGCTAAGGAAATACCAGAAAAAATACAAGATTTCGCGAGTGAATTTTCGATGAACGCCTTTAGCCGCGGCCCAAAGAATAAGAAATTTAATCTTTGGCGGTGTTCGTGCAGAAGCGGTGGGGAATCTAAAAATTAACAAGGAAGAACGATATAGTCGAGTACCTCGACTATCAGATACCCGTTACTCAGGTAAAGGGACCAAAGGAAAATGGAGATATGCAAGCAGCAAATGCGCCACCTACCGGCGGTAGACAGATTTAAGCGTTGTGGGCGTTAGAGTGGGCGTGGCAAAGTTTCTTTTAAATCAATCGATAGGTATTGACGAGACCAATACATTTAAGTTAAAATTTTTTATCTAGCACGACAATTGTGGGCGCCACAGGCTTGGGCGGTTTGTGGGCGTTAGAGTGGGCGTGGCAAACTTTTTTTTTAATCAATTAATAGGTATATACAAGACCAATACATTTCAGTTAAAATTTTTTATCTAGCATGAAAATTGTGGGCGCCACAGATTTGGGCGGTTTGTGGGCGTTAAAGTGGGCGTGGCATATTCGCGTAACAAACTTGCGCTGCGCTCAAGCCTACGTTTCTCTATCTTTGATAGTTTCCGAGATATCCGCGTTCATATTTACGATTTTTTGAAGTTTTTGGGCGGTTTGTGGGCGTTAAAGTGGGCGTGGCAAACTTTTTTTTAGATCAATCGGTAGGTATTGATGAGAACAACACATTTCAGTTAAAATTTTTGTTCTAGCATCAAAACTGTAGGAGCCACAGTTTTGGGCGGTTTGTGGGCGTTAGAGTGGGCGTGGCACTCTTCTGAAACAAACTTGCGCTGCGCAGGAATCTCAGGAATCTGCATGCCTAATCCCAGTATTGTAGCTCTTATAGTTTACGAGATCTCAGCGTTCATACGGACAGACGGACAGACGCACAGACGGACATGGCTAGATCGACTCGGCTAGTGATCCTGATCAAGAATATATGTACTTTATGGGGTCGGAAACGCTTCCTTCTGCCTGTTACATACTTTTCGACGAATCTAGTATACCCTTTTACTCTACGAGTAACGGGTATAAAAATGGAAGAAAAACACCCAAAACGGCTAAAGGTCAGTGCAGATGAAAAAGGATGCCTAATCCAAGCTGTTGCCCAATATTGTGGGACTTGACCGACAGGAAGCAGTACCACAACGGGTCAAATCCGCAAAATAGTTGAAGCGCTGGAGGAGATCCACTAGAAAATGTCAGTGGGATGGAACATGGAACATCGCTCGATCTCCGACGAGCTCTCCATTGAGGACTCCTCCTTCACCAGCTACTTGGCAGCTGGTGATGGAGCGGAGATAGAGGATGCGCCGGCTTCTATAGGGAGGAGGAAATAAGGTCGCCCGCAAAGGGACAGCTGGAGAAGCCATTACCAGCCATTATTGGCCAGCTCGGAGCTGGACTACAGATGGCGCGGGAAAGATGCAGAAGCATCCGTGGGACGAGAAGGAAGCCTTAAGCTTCTAATTTACATAAATAAAAACATTTGTTGAAAATTTCATTTATTTTTATTTTAATTTCTTTGTGCTCCAGCAGACTCTCCTTTTTTAAATTGCTCCAATTGATTTGTTTCCCGTTTGTCAACAAACCCAGCTGCTTGACAGTAAGACCATGCCACCTGCATGGCGGGTGAACTTTGAAAAGTTCGGTCACACTACAAAGAATAAGATTTTTCGACTAGTGAAACTCTTAGCCGATCTGAGTACTAGGCTTAATATCTGAAGGTTTGGTATATACTAGATTAGGCGCTGTTCACTCTAGTCACAATTAATGCAATAGAACCATCCACTTGGTAACTAATAAAATAGAAATCTTACACTCCAGATCTGCAAAATTTAATGGTACAAAAATGTATCAGGCACAGGAGGAAAGCTTAGACCAAATAAACAAAAACAGCACTTATAAAAGTTATACGGTCGGCGATAAAGTTTTCTTGAAATCAAACAAACGACTGAAATCAAAACCTTTGCTCTGAAGAAATAATTGAGGCAGATCTTGAAACAACAGTTCTTATTAAAGGGAGGGTTGTCCATAGGAACAATTTAAAATAAAACACAAAAAACTATTCTTCTAGAGTTCATTTTAAATAATTCATTTTTCCTTCCCTTTTCTTTCTTTTCTTTTTTTCTTGTTTTTCATTCTTTCTTGCTTTAGGTTAAGGTTTTGGACTTCTATGTATTCTGACTTCGACCTTTTTGATGGCCACTGCCTTACAAATAAATTACTATTCACATTCGGACATACCTGTGATGGATGGAGACGTCGCAATTATTAATCTCATTATTAACGATGCTGCTGCGAGACTTCAATACGACGCACTATAGGCTGGCTGACCACTTTTTGTGGCCAAAAATCCATTTTTCGAAAGTCGTTAATATTAAAATCTAATGACGTCAAAGTGTTGGGAAAACATCAAACTTCAATGTTACGTAAAAGAAATTTTAACAGAGTCACGATCTGTTAAAATATCGGCTGTTAAAACAGCTGTTCGGTGTCACGGGCGCACGAAAGCTACTTTGCGAAAAAGAAGAGTCGGTTAAAAATTATAAAAATAAGGCACCAAACTAAGTTTTTACCAAAGAAGTTATAATGGCATCGAAAGATAGCGGTTTGTACTTTATGTTTGTGGTCTAACTTTAAATAGAGATATAAAGTGAGTTTCACCTAGTTTCACCTTAATATTTACTCTGTGTTGTCGGTAGTTCAGTTCTTGTTCATATGAATGCAATCCTAAAGTGCACTTTTGCGCACTTTCGTCGCAATTTACCTTTTTAGGTCACAACCTCAGGTTGGACAATTCAGAATTGTTTTGGATTTGGAGTTCTGGACAGACAAAGCGAGAGAAAGAGCAGGCCATATTTAATAGATTTATAGCTTCGATAGCTGGTACAGATGCTAATGAGGATGGATTGAAAAAACAAACCGAAGCATTTTGTTATAGATTGTCCGGCAAATGGACAGCTTGCAAAAGAAATTTGAACCATTTCAAAAGAAAGTACTCAACTTGGCTTGCATCCCACACTGAGGTTTGCATAAGTAGGAGGAGATAGACAGGCAGGCCAAAATTGTCTTATTTGTTGGCGGGAGCAAGGGCTCAGAGAAGAGCAGCTTCAAATTTAGTCAAATCCACGGCTAGAAATATTAAATTATTAATAAATTCAGCTAGTGCAGCTGCGCGTAAGGGCGGTAAATCAGATCTGGCATATATTTTAATATTGTTGGCTATCTGCCCTGAAAAAGCTAAGAGCATGCGCACCTTAATAAGTCAGCCCGTCGCGAAATTGGAGAATATACCAGTTAACGACGCACTAGCTCTTTTCTTAGATCAAAATTTAACCAAGCAACAATATATCTCAATTAGAGATCAAACAAAAAACAACCTTTTTCCCTCGTACTACGAAGTTGCAAACAAAAAGAAAGAGTGCCGCCCGAATAACTCTGTAGTATCCGACACAAAAGCAGAAGTGCCTTTGCAAAGTTTACTTAACCACACAGCTGGCCGCATTCTAACTTTACAAAAAGAAGTTGTTTCGAAAATAATGAAAGATCAAGGGACAAACTTTTTAATAGCCGAACTTCCACTTACTTATGGATTCGATGAAAGCTCAGGTCATTCGAACTACAAACAGGGATTTGCAGGTCCACAGAAGAGTGATGTCGATGGAAGTATATTCGCCACAACAGTAACTCCTTTACGAATGATTGATTCTAGCGGAAATATATTATGGAAGAATCGAACTCCACAATCTATCAGGTTCTGCAGGCCTCTAAAGTTGGAATTCATAAAGGAAACAAAGGAATGCATAATAAAGGAGCATACAAACTTGGAGAAGCAAATTAATTGTTTGCAGTCTTCCAAATTTGTTTTTGAAAATGGGAGAACAGGGTATATAAACTTTCGTTTATACTTAACAGTAATAGTCGGAAAAGTATTAAACACACTGACAGGCACGATATCAACCCAATCCGACTCCATCCGACCCAAAGCGACTCCACTGGATTTTTTGAACAATAAAAATTTCAAGTGTGAAAGGTTTTTGCCAAATCAGGATAACTTAAAGTACGGTTTAAGTCCACTTCTTTGCTGGATTCGATTCTTAGAGTTTATTGTAAAGGCGAGTTATAAAATCGTTCTAAAAAAGTGGAGAATCGCCAATGATGAAGACAAGAAAATAATGGGTGAAAGGAAAAAAATGATCCAACAATTATTTTGGAAAAAACTTTCCCTGAAAATAGATAAACCAAAGGTCGGAGGATTCGGTAGCACGAACGACGGCAATACCGCTCGTCGAGCATTTAATGCACCCGAGGTTTTCGCGGAGATAACAGGCATTGACCTAGCTTAATAAACAACTTAAGAATTATTGTTATATCTTTGTCGTGCCAATTGCCAATCAACGTTACCAAATTTCAAAACTTTTGCTATGCTACTATAATAGATAAAGATAAGATAGATAGATAAGATAGAGGAGGGTGCTGAGACCAGGAATAAAGTCTATAAATCGGATAGGCTAAGTCATGCGAGGAAAAGCAGTCTTAGCAACAACTTGAGGGACGTATTCCAAAGATCTTTGGATACCTCAGATCCGATCATTTCATCGGTAAATCTTGCGAATTGAATAAAAGTACATCACAGACTGCGCCTTTCAAATGAAGTACTAGAATTGCTCAACAGTCCCTTAAGAAGTTCCGAAGACCACTCCGAGGATACTGAAGACGATCACCTTCAGTTCACGGAGATGGAACTTGACACCGAAGAAGATGTTACAATACCACAATATTAATAATTGTTAATATCGAGGGCTTTTAAAGACCACTTCTTAACATGTAAAAAATGGGCGGCGCCACACCTTTTTTCTAAATTTATGTTTATTATATTAATATAAATCCAAATCAAAAATATACACCTTTATATTAAGTTTTGTTTTTAGGGTAAGTATTTTCTTATCTATTTTTATATTATTTTTTATGATATAACCAGAAATTTCTCCAAAAAGGGGCGTTGCCACGCCTTTTTTTTGTTAATTTTCTAATTATAAGCCCAAATATAAGAACCGAACTAAAATATTTGGTTTTGCTTGAAGTTATTAATTTTGGCCAAAAAAAGTGTTCAGCCAGCCTATAGTGCGACGGATGCTCTAAAACCCTTTCTAGGGGCAAATATTTGGTGCCTTTGACGACTACGTTACGGTAAACGAGACCCTCTTCCAAAACCACTATCACGATGGTGACCCACGTAAATACCATGGGCCACAAAGAACATCTGAGCCTGCCTTTCCCCCACGAGCTAATCATGAAAAATCTCCAACTAATCGAGAGTTTTAAAGAGGAAATTTAAACGAAGCCAATTTTAACCAGCGGTAATCGTTTCGGTGTGCCGCTTTGTCACCTATCAACTGCATCGACGTTGCTTTCGTAGCCGCCAGAGCAAGTTGACATGCTGAAGAAGTCCTTCACTTCAAGAAGGGAGAAGCTAGCACGGAACCAAAAGGTTTTGGAAGACTGGATGCAGATCACCAAATCAGCAGTCGGAAAGAATGAAATACAAAACTCGAGTCGTGGAGTGGTTTGGGAATGCACCGGGCACGAGGCGCTAAGTCAGCGGTCCCACGTAAGTCCCGCGAAGGGACCAAGGCGAAAGTTATGCGGCGGCCTATGCAGCGGATGCCCTTAACGCTGCCGTCAATTTTGCTCGTCGCTGCCGACCTCGGGCCTCCGGGCAGAAGAATAGAGAATATTTAAATTAGAAATAAGCTGCTCTAAATAGACTCCGAAAGAATCCCAATGGATTCCAGGTTAATAAGTCCCATAAAAGATTATAAATATAAAACGGAAAAATAATAATTTATTACTTATTTACTTTATCTGTTACATACTTTTCCCCAAATATGGTATACTTTTTTACTCTACGAGTAACGGGTAAATAAGAGACAAAAATTAACTTAGTAAAATCTACATTTACTAAAGAAGCAGAGGTCCCACAAAAATATGGATTGTTCAATGTTGAAGTCAAAAGTTCAAAGTACCGTTTCAGCTATATTCTGGTTCTGGGTCATTCGACCATTGGAAGGTTAAGGAAATAAGGAACTGGGCTTAAAGAGTCAGAGGTAGGAGCGCAAATGACAAGCAAGGCAAATTCAACAACTCACGGGTGTCGCGTAGACAAAACAACGGCCACGATCGACCCACTGGTAACTGGTGGCAAAGTGCACCAGCCGGCCATTGACTCCTAAGGTAGGGGAAATAGAGAAACCGTACCCCTAGGGGGAACATTCAGTTAATTCATCCAGTATGGGAGGCTAGCGAAAGCTCTAGTCCGGTATAAAAGACCTCAACCAAATAGAGAAGACAGACATAATTTGTTCTGATCTTCCTGGCAGTGGCTAAGAAGTACAACTCCCATTAGAGCAGACCACGACTGGAAGAAGACTGGTGTCCAGAAGGATGTCTTGACCAATTCCCTAAGATCAACTTTACCCAGGAGAAAGTCCCGATTACCGATCCTGCGATCGACCGCATCCTGAAGGAAGTCCACCTACAAGCTCCAAAGGACGAAAAGTACTGGTCAGCTACGTATCTGGCCTTAGGACTCCAAGATGGGTAGCAAAACATCCAGAGTGGCCGTCAGTACCGCCAACGTTATACACACAGTGGAGATCATCGATTATAAGGACGATATCCAGGATGTCAACAAAACGCTGAGGCTCGTCGTTGGACTACTCCTTGTTCTGCTCATGTTAAGAGTCGTTGGATTTACAAACGATATGTGCAGAGACGCCGCGACCAACATCACGCCCTGGAGAAAGTAGTAACCCACATCGGAGTCTGAATATAGCAGTTGTAGCAAAGTGCCAAAAAAAGAAAATAAACCAATTAAAGGCGAATAAATTGCAATTAATTACAAACAAAAGTGAATCGCCGAAACAAATATAAAAAATTGCTAGTGCATGCATTTATGAATGCAAGTGAAACAGAACGAACAAATACATTGAACAAGAACTTGGAGCTGCACCAACCAGCCCACTATGTTGAAATAAGAAATGATCAAAATGCTATGTTACATACCTAAAATGTTAACTTAACAGTTTAGTGTTAAAATAACAGCTGTTAAAGTCAGCTGTTGCAAGCAAACAACTCGTGCTGTCTTAAAGGTTAACTTTGCGGTGCAATTTCAAATTGGCATACCTCTGACAAAAAATCATTAAATAATCAAATTCAAAATGAAAATGAATTCTTCAGGTTATTTTGTTGCGCGTTTCGTTTGAATTTTTTAACAATTTGTATATTTAGCAAGTGGTGTCCCCTTGTCACTTTTGGAAAGAAAGTTGAACTTTCCAAAGAGTTCAAAAACAAATTTCAAATTATTTCAGTGAGTGCCTCTATACATGTTGTAGAGATGTCAATTCTGAATTCAGAACTAGTAAGCACATTGTACGTTTTTGCGCCTTTTTGCGTTGTTTGATTTATTAGGAAGCAACATCTTAATCAGCAATGCAGATCTGCTAGAAGCGTAAACAAAGGAGCTTTTGTGAGTACACTGAATCCAGAAATAAAATATATAAGTCCGACAGACTACACCATGCAAGGAAAGACAGCCGAGTTAACAACCTTACAGACGTTTCTTACAGAGCAATGGATACTTCCGACCCCATAATGTCATCCTTAAATTAAAAAGGCGGATCCAAAAACATAAGAAACTTGCTTTGCCAGTAGAAGTCATGCAGCGGTTGGCTTGTGAAGTTGAATCTGCAGATGAGTCTGCAAATGATATCGACGCAAGGGAAGACGACAATATATATTTTTTTTGTAATAATAATGAAATTGATGACATTGACTAAGTTGAAAATTAATAAATAAAGTAATACAACAAAAAATTTTGTTCTTATTGAATAACTTATATATTTATTATGCGATCTGGACCAAATTTGCAGGACACATTTGAAATATGACATTATTTCCGTGTTCCAAAATTGGGGTCTCTAACTTTATAATTGCTTTAAATTTTCGTTCGGCGTTGACACGCCCACTTTTCTTAAATACCTTCCTATAGTCATAGCCATCATCATAAAATAAACCAGCAGTGAAAAATTGTGTTAATTTCAAAAAATTTAATTTTGGCCACGGAAAGCCCGAGCGTACTGTGCATACATACAGTAGCAAACCGATTTTTTGTTGGTCTGCTCGCTACGAGATTCGTGCGGCTAGCTCAGTAGATTGTGTGTTCGTCCCACCAGGTTTATATGACTTGACTGCCCGTAGATCAGTGAGAAAGTACAGAATTCAAAGGATAACAGGGGGCTTATTTTCGTTTTACTTATTACAGCGGTTGGTGGCTTGGTTGATCTCGATATAGTCTCTCGCTGATTTCAGTGGCTGCTGATACTGCTCGTCCTGGCTCGTCGACGCGTTGACTCGGTGATCGCTGATTCCTTTCTGTGTCTCGAGATACCCGTAGTGTCCCTCGCCGCTGCTCGCTCGCCAACGCGTTGACTCGAGGCCGCTTGTCGCGCCTTGGACTCGCAGAGAGATCGGCCTTGCGGGCTTAAGGAAGCGTCACCGTTCGCAGACTAGGGTGAACAGGTGCCTTGCTCTCCAGGGTAACGCATTTCGAGACAATGACTCTTACTCTGTCCCAGACGATCCCACTAGGGTCAGTTCACTTCTCTTTACGCCTAGCGCAGACGAACGTTTCACCCTCACCCTATGGCTTGACGTCCGTGACGTTTCTGCACTCCTCAATGAGTTCTCCGCGGCGATCGTGACGTGGCTCTCGGTGATGTCTACTGACGTCGCTGCCGATGTCCTCTGTTCTGATCCTTGTCTTACTTGCTGCAGGGCTCGATGTCTCTGCCCCTTGAGGTCGATCGCCGTTCCGGGACTTGCTGAACCGTTGGGCTTCTCCAAAACAACGCCTCTTGAACGCCTCAATTGGTCGACTGCTCTCCCTTTCTGGCTGGTAGTGTGGTTCTGATTGGTTGACTGACTGATCTTGTTGGATTGACCCCTCGTGATCGACTGACCCAGCTCCCAGAGCACTGCGGTCTTATATAGGGCATCCGGAGAACGTTATTTCCCTTACGCGCATGGCCCGCTGGTACTCTCCACTCAAGGTACAAAGTCCACTGATCCAGCTTGGCTTTTTTGTCCTATTGTTACGGCTACCACCTGGAGTCCGATGTCTTGGCGCTATCCTGCTGAACCTCCTGTGCCATGCGGCACGCAGGCGCGCCATCCTGCTGCTGGATGTGGCACTTCTTCTCCGGTTCCAAAGTCCACGGCAGAGTCCAAAGTCC
Source organism: Drosophila subpulchrella (assembly GCF_014743375.2). Taxonomy (NCBI): domain Eukaryota; kingdom Metazoa; phylum Arthropoda; class Insecta; order Diptera; family Drosophilidae; genus Drosophila; species Drosophila subpulchrella. The sequence goes on from NW_023665550.1 coordinate 2,065,756, forward strand.
GGTGCGTTCCGTTATTTCCTTTTGCACACGGCACCCTAACTCTGCCATCGAAGTCTCCACACACTCTCTCTCTCTCCAACCTTTAGTTTTCCAAACTCTATATCTCCAACCTCTCGGTCTCCAAACTTTCTTTCTCCAAACTCTCTTTCTCCAAATTCTCTTTCTCCAAGCTCTCATCTTCGCCATGCCGTTACTACCCGCTACTTCACCGCATATCTAATAGCTGGCAGGCCCCCATGTATAATTGGCACTGCAAGTTGTGGGGAGTTATTCAACTCCCCAAAAATCCCAGGATCCAGAGCGTTGAGATCTTATCGCCCAGGATTAAGAGAAAGGTAAGTGTGTCGGAACGAGGTTTGCATTTTAAAATATATCTTTATAATATATATATATATATGTATATATCCGTGCATCATGGTTTAGAACGTACGATTAGCAAAGATCCAAGGTTCAATTTAAGAATTCAATATTTATTGTTAAAAGTTAGTTTACCAATTAATATAACCGAGTTGGAGAATTCATATATTGAGACCTTCCGTCAAGATTATACATAGCAACCAAACAAGAAAGCCATTGTCATCTCTACTGTACCAAATGCAGTTGTTCTTGCTCGCTTAGATAAAAAAATATATAATTGGGCAATGTTAATACGTTTATAGATAAGCACAAGAAATAATTTCTAATAAATAACCGTAACTACATAGACAATTAGATATAATAACCGACCTGTCTATAAATTTTACACTTTGTATATACTAATTAAACATTTACTTTTTAGCGGCGAGTATCAGCCTTGTAGTTGTATGTACCATTGCAAGAGCCCTCTAAGCGACGTTTGTAGTCGTGAATAGTCAACTTTTTGCTGATGTGTGCACCTTAATAGGTGGGAAATTCGATACTCCCCGCTGATAAAAAAAAATTGACAATTAAATTAATTTCATATGCATGAGCCAATCATGTATTACTCAGCTGCGGCGCACGCCGATATTTTACTCAATAAATTTATAATGTGAAAATGAATTCAAAACCATGGTGTGCTAGAACTTTAGCAAGGGGAGTGTGCTGATGCGAGAAGTAGAGTAGGTCAAGAAAAATGCCATAACTTTCGACGGACAATCTTGACAATAGGGGATCGTATTGCAGGGTCCGCGACGATCCATTTGGCTGCTATATCATTTGAATTTGGATTTTCGATTTTTTTTGTATTCAATTGAGTAATTTAAATTACTAATTCATTTTATTCGGTTGAACTTAGATATATATATATGTCGCCTTATATTTGTATTTATAATATATTCCTTATAATTAGTGTTGTTCGTACCCAAGGGTGCTCAACATGACCAGCACCCACCAAATCAAGCACTAGCCAAGTTGGAAACAGTACCACGCGCTTAGTAGCACCCACTGCAGATAAGAATTGATGATCAGCATATTATGTGTCTCACTAACTCACCGGCTCAACGGTACACTGACCCGCCAATGCAGTCAGCACATTTTGCAGTGTCAGCCGAATCAACTACCCAAACTGCTACCATAATCAAAACTCCCTTACCTACCTACCTACCTACCTACTTTAGAATATAGCTTATTTCACTAATCATTGCACTAAGCTTCCGTGTTCCTAGTAGTATATAAACATGTGTCAAATGAAGAATAAATCAGTTATCAACGTTATCCACAGAAGTGTGATGTCGATGGAAGTATATTCGCCACAACAGTAACTCCTTTACGAATGATTGATTCTAGCGGAAATATATTATGGAAGAATCGAACTCCACAATCTATCAGGTTCTGCAGGCCTCTAAAGTTGGAATTCATAAAGGAAACAAAGGAATGCATAATAAAGGAGCATACAAACTTGGAGAAGCAAATTAATTGTTTGCAGTCTTCCAAATTTGTTTTTGAAAATGGGAGAACAGGGTATATAAACTTTCGTTTATACTTAACAGTAATAGTCGGAAAAGTATTAAACACACTGACAGGCACGATATCAACCCAATCCGACTCCATCCGACCCAAAGCGACTCCACTGGATTTTTTTAACAATAAAAATTTCAAGTGTGAAAGGTTTTTGCCAAATCAGGATAACTTAAAGTACGGTTTAAGTCCACTTCATTGCTGGATTCGATTCTTAGAGTTTATTGTAAAGGCGAGTTATAAAATCGTTCTAAAAAAGTGGAGAATCGCCAATGATGAAGACAAGAAAATAATGGGTGAAAGGAAAAAAATGATCCAACAATTATTTTGGATAAAACTTTCCCTGAAAATAGATAAACCAAAGGTCGGAGAATTCGGTAGCACGAACGACGGCAATACCGCTTTTCCGAGGTTTTCGCGGAGATAACAGGCATTGACCTAGCTTAATAAACAACTTAAGAACTATTGTTATATCTTTGTCGTGCCAATTGCCAATCAACGTTACCAAATTTCAAAACTTTTGCTATGCTACTATAATAGATAAAGATAAGATAGATAGATAAGATAGAGGAGGGTGCTGAGACCAGGAATAAAGTCTATAAATCGGATAGGCTAAGTCATGCGAGGAAAAGCAGTCTTAGCAACAACTTGAGGGACGTATTCCAAAGATCTTTGGATACCTCAGATCCGATCATTTCATCGGTAAGTCTTGCGAATTGAATAAAAGTACATCACAGACTGCGCCTTTCAAATGAAGTACTAGAATTGCTCGACAGTCCCTTAAGAAGTTCCGAAGACCACTCCGAGGATACTGAAGACGATCACCTTCAGTTCACGGAGATGGAACTTGACACCGAAGAAGATGTTACAATACCACAATATTAATAATTGTTAATATCGAGGGCTTTTAAAGACCACTTCTTAACATGTAAAAAATGGGCGGCGCCACACCTTTTTTCTAAATTTATGTTTATTATATTAATATAAATCCAAATCAAAAATATACACCTTTATATTAAGTTTTGTTTTTAGGGTAAGTATTTTCTTATCTATTTTTATATTATTTTTTATGATATAACCAGAAATTTCTCCAAAAAGGGGCGTTGCCACGCCTTTTTTTTGTTAATTTTCTAATTATAAGCCCAAATATAAGAACCGAACTAAAATATTTGGTTTTGCTTGAAGTTATTAATTTTGGCCAAAAAAAGTGTTCAGCCAGCCTATAGTGCGACGGATGCTCTAAAACCCTTTCTAGGGGCAAATATTTGGTGCCTTTGACGACTACGTTACGGTAAACGAGACCCTCTTCCAAAACCACTATCACGATGGTGACCCACGTAAATACCATGGGCCACAAAGAACATCTGAGCCTGCCTTTCCCCCACGAGCTAATCATGAAAAATCTCCAACTAATCGAGAGTTTTAAAGAGGAAATTTAAACGAAGCCAATTTTAACCAGCGGTAATCGTTTCGGTGTGCCGCTTTGTCACCTATCAACTGCATCGACGTTGCTTTCGTAGCCGCCAGAGCAAGTTGACATGCTGAAGAAGTCCTTCACTTCAAGAAGGGAGAAGCTAGCACGGAACCAAAAGGTTTTGGAAGACTGGATGCAGATCACCAAATCAGCAGTCGGAAAGAATGAAATACAAAACTCGAGTCGTGGAGTGGTTTGGGAATGCACCGGGCACGAGGCGCTAAGTCAGCGGTCCCACGTAAGTCCCGCGAAGGGACCAAGGCGAAAGTTATGCGGCGGCCTATGCAGCGGATGCCCTTAACGCTGCCGTCAATTTTGCTCGTCGCTGCCGACCTCGGGCCTCCGGGCAGAAGAATAGAGAATATTTAAGTTAGAAATAAGCTGCTCTAAATAGACTCCGAAAGAATCCCAATGGATTCCAGGTTAATAAGTCCCATAAAAGATTATAAATATAAAACGGAAAAATAATAATTTATTACTTATTTACTTTATCTGTTACATACTTTTCCCCAAATATGGTATACTTTTTTACTCTACGAGTAACGGGTAAATAAGAGACAAAAATTAACTTAGTAAAATCTACATTTACTAAAGAAGCAGAGGTCCCACAAAAATATGGATTGTTCAATGTTGAAGTCAAAAGTTCAAAGTACCGTTTCAGCTATATTCTGGTTCTGGGTCATTCGACCATTGGAAGGTTAAGGAAATAAGGAACTGGGCTTAAAGAGTCAGAGGTAGGAGCGCAAATGACAAGCAAGGCAAATTCAACAACTCACGGGTGTCGCGTAGACAAAACAACGGCCACGATCGACCCACTGGTAACTGGTGGCAAAGTGCACCAGCCGGCCATTGACTCCTAAGGTAGGGGAAATAGAGAAACCGTACCCCTAGGGGGAACATTCAGTTAATTCATCCAGTATGGGAGGCTAGCGAAAGCTCTAGTCCGGTATAAAAGACCTCAACCAAATAGAGAAGACAGACATAATTTGTTCTGATCTTCCTGGCAGTGGCTAAGAAGTACAACTCCCATTAGAGCAGACCACGACTGGAAGAAGACTGGTGTCCAGAAGGATGTCTTGACCAATTCCCTAAGATCAACTTTACCCAGGAGAAAGTCCCGATTACCGATCCTGCGATCGACCGCATCCTGAAGGAAGTCCACCTACAAGCTCCAAAGGACGAAAAGTACTGGTCAGCTACGTATCTGGCCTTAGGACTCCAAGATGGGTAGCAAAACATCCAGAGTGGCCGTCAGTACCGCCAACGTTATACACACAGTGGAGATCATCGATTATAAGGACGATATCCAGGATGTCAACAAAACGCTGAGGCTCGTCGTTGGACTACTCCTTGTTCTGGTCATGTTAAGAGTCGTTGGATTTACAAACGATATGTGCAGAGACGCCGCGACCAACATCACGCCCTGGAGAAAGTAGTAACCCACATCGGAGTCTGAATATAGCAGTTGTAGCAAAGTGCCAAAAAAAGAAAATAAACCAATTAAAGGCGAATAAATTGCAATTAATTACAAACAAAAGTGAATCGCCGAAACAAATATAAAAAATTGCTAGTGCATGCATTTATGAATGCAAGTGAAACAGAACGAACAAATACATTGAACAAGAACTTGGAGCTGCACCAACCAGCCCACTATGTTGAAATAAGAAATGATCAAAATGCTATGTTACATACCTAAAATGTTAACTTAACAGTTTAGTGTTAAAATAACAGCTGTTAAAGTCAGCTGTTGCAAGCAAACAACTCGTGCTGTCTTAAAGGTTAACTTTGCGGTGCAATTTCAAATTGGCATACCTCTGACAAAAAATCATTAAATAATCAAATTCAAAATGAAAATGAATTCTTCAGGTTATTTTGTTGCGCGTTTCGTTTGAATTTTTTAACAATTTGTATATTTAGCAAGTGGTGTCCCCTTGTCACTTTTGGAAAGAAAGTTGAACTTTCCAAAGAGTTCAAAAACAAATTTCAAATTATTTCAGTGAGTGCCTCTATACATGTTGTAGAGATGTCAATTCTGAATTCAGAACTAGTAAGCACATTGTACGTTTTTGCGCCTTTTTGCGTTGTTTGATTTATTAGGAAGCAACATCTTAATCAGCAATGCAGATCTGCTAGAAGCGTAAACAAAGGAGCTTTTGTGAGTACACTGAATCCAGAAATAAAATATATAAGTCCGACAGACTACACCATGCAAGGAAAGACAGCCGAGTTAACAACCTTACAGACGTTTCTTACAGAGCAATGGATACTTCCGACCCCATAATGTCATCCTTAAATTAAAAAGGCGGATCCAAAAACATAAGAAACTTGCTTTGCCAGTAGAAGTCATGCAGCGGTTGGCTTGTGAAGTTGAATCTGCAGATGAGTCTGCAAATGATATCGACGCAAGGGAAGACGACAATATATATTTTTTTTGTAATAATAATGAAATTGATGACATTGACTAAGTTGAAAATTAATAAATAAAGTAATACAACAAAAAATTTTGTTCTTATTGAATAACTTATATATTTATTATGCGATCTGGACCAAATTTGCAGGACACATTTGAAATATGACATTATTTCCGTGTTCCAAAATTGGGGTCTCTAACTTTATAATTGCTTTAAATTTTCGTTCGGCGTTGACACGCCCACTTTTCTTAAATACCTTCCTATAGTCATAGCCATCATCATAAAATAAACCAGCAGTGAAAAATTGTGTTAATTTCAAAAAATTTAATTTTGGCCACGGAAAGCCCGAGCGTACTGTGCATACATACAGTAGCAAACCGATTTTTTGTTGGTCTGCTCGCTACGAGATTCGTGCGGCTAGCTCAGTAGATTGTGTGTTCGTCCCACCAGGTTTATATGACTTGACTGCCCGTAGATCAGTGAGAAAGTACAGAATTCAAAGGATAACAGGGGGCTTATTTTCGTTTTACTTATTACAGCGGTTGGTGGCTTGGTTGATCTCGATATAGTCTCTCGCTGATTTCAGTGGCTGCTGATACTGCTCGTCCTGGCTCGTCGACGCGTTGACTCGGTGATCGCTGATTCCTTTCTGTGTCTCGAGATACCCGTAGTGTCCCTCGCCGCTGCTCGCTCGCCAACGCGTTGACTCGAGGCCGCTTGTCGCGCCTTGGACTCGCAGAGAGATCGGCCTTGCGGGCTTAAGGAAGCGTCACCGTTCGCAGACTAGGGTGAACAGGTGCCTTGCTCTCCAGGGTAACGCATTTCGAGACAATGACTCTTACTCTGTCCCAGACGATCCCACTAGGGTCAGTTCACTTCTCTTTACGCCTAGCGCAGACGAACGTTTCACCCTCACCCTATGGCTTGACGTCCGTGACGTTTCTGCACTCCTCAATGAGTTCTCCGCGGCGATCGTGACGTGGCTCTCGGTGATGTCTACTGACGTCGCTGCCGATGTCCTCTGTTCTGATCCTTGTCTTACTTGCTGCAGGGCTCGATGTCTCTGCCCCTTGAGGTCGATCGCCGTTCCGGGACTTGCTGAACCGTTGGGCTTCTCCAAAACAACGCCTCTTGAACGCCTCAATCGGTCGACTGCTCTCCCTTTCTGGCTGGTAGTGTGGTTCTGATTGGTTGACTGACTGATCTTGTTGGATTGACCCCTCGTGATCGACTGACCCAGCTCCCAGAGCACTGCGGTCTTATATAGGGCATCCGGAGAACGTTATTTCCCTTACGCGCATGGCCCGCTGGTACTCTCCACTCAAGGTACAAAGTCCACTGATCCAGCTTGGCTTTTTTGTCCTATTGTTACGGCTACCACCTGGAGTCCGATGTCTTGGCGCTATCCTGCTGAACCTCCTGTGCCATGCGGCACGCAGGCGCGCCATCCTGCTGCTGGATGTGGCACTTCTTCTCCGGTTCCAAAGTCCACGGCAGAGTCCAAAGTCCGGTGCGTTCCGTTATTTCCTTTTGCACACGGCACCCTAACTCTGCCATCGAAGTCTCCACACACTCTCTCTCTCTCCAACCTTTAGTTTTCCAAACTCTATATCTCCAACCTCTCGGTCTCCAAACTTTCTTTCTCCAAACTCTCTTTCTCCAAATTCTCTTTCTCCAAGCTCTCATCTTCGCCATGCCGTTACTACCCGCTACTTCACCGCATATCTAATAGCTGGCAGGCCCCCATGTATAATTGGCACTGCAAGTTGTGGGGAGTTATTCAACTCAACTTATCGCCCAGGATTAAGAGAAAGGTAAGTGTGTCGGAACGAGGTTTGCATTTTAAAATATATCTTTATAATATATATATATATATGTATATATCCGTGCATCATGGTTTAGAACGTACGATTAGCAAAGATCCAAGGTTCAATTTAAGAATTCAATATTTATTGTTAAAAGTTAGTTTACCAATTAATATAACCGAGTTGGAGAATTCATATATTGAGACCTTCCGTCAAGATAATACATAGCAACCAAACAAGAAAGCCATTGTCATCTCTACTGTACCAAATGCAGTTGTTCTTGCTCGCTTAGATAAAAAAATATATAATTTGGCAATGTTAATACGTTTATAGATAAGCACAAGAAATAATTTCTAATAAATAACCGTAACTACATAGACAATTAGATATAATAACCGACCTGTCTATAAATTTTACACTTTGTATATACTAATTAAACATTTACTTTTTAGCGGCGAGTATCAGCCTTGTAGTTGTATGTACCATTGCAAGAGCCCTCTAAGCGACGTTTGTAGTCGTGAATAGTCAACTTTTTGCTGATGTGTGCACCTTAATAGGTGGGAAATTCGATACTCCCCGCTGATAAAAAAAAATTGACAATTAAATTAATTTCATATGCATGAGCCAATCATATATTACTCAGCTGCGGCGCACGCCGATATTTTACTCAATAAATTTATAATGTGAAAATGAATTCAAAACCATGGTGTGCTAGAACTTTAGCAAGGGGAGTGTGCTGATGCGAGAAGTAGAGTAGGTCAAGAAAAATGCCATAACTTTCGACGGACAATCTTGACAATAGGGGATCGTATTGCAGGGTCCGCGACGATCCATTTGGCTGCTATATCATTTGAATTTGGATTTTCGATTTTTTTTGTATTCAATTGAGTAATTTAAATTACTAATTCATTTTATTCGGTTGAACTTGGATATATATATATGTCGCCTTATATTTGTATTTATAATATATTCCTTATAATTAGTGTTGTTCGTACCCAAGGGTGCTCAACATGACCAGCACCCACCAAATCAAGCACTAGCCAAGTTGGAAACAGTACCACGCGCTTAGTAGCACCCACTGCAGATGAGAATTGATGATCAGCATATTATATGTCTCACTAACTCACCGGCTCAACGGTACACTGACCCGCCAATGCAGTCAGCACATTTTGCAGTGTCAGCCGAATCAACTACCCAAACTGCTACCATAATCAAAACTCCCTTACCTACCTACCTACCTACCTACTTTAGAATATAGCTTATTTCACTAATCATTGCACTAAGCTTCCGTGTTCCTAGTAGTATATAAACATGTGTCAAATGAAGAATAAATCAGTTATCAACGCAACTCATAACTCCGCGGTTCAGGATTCCTACCTCTGGGAGTAGGGCTCGTAAAGCACTATCTCAACTAGCAGATAACCACGTTAGCTCAGCCTCAGTGCAGCTCAGCATCGCCTGTGGTAGCAGTAACTATCGTTACCATTGCCGCGACGAGTTCGGCTTGCGAGTGTCTACTTCGTTTAGGCACAAACATTAGAGACCCCGACCAACAAAGGATCACACTCAGGCAACCCCCTTCCCACCAAAGGCTGAACCTCTGACTGGTCAGAAGTCCCGTTAAGTTCACTACATCCACCCGCCCTGGAAACCATAGCTCATCCAGCAGCACAGGATTTCAGTTTCATCCAGCTTCACAGGATACTCAGCTTCATCCAGCTTCAGAGGATATTCAGCTTCATCTAGCTTCACAGGACACACAGCCTTATTCGGCTTCACAGGATTTTTTGTTTCCAAGACACACAATATGTCTACTTCATTCATAGAGGAAACAAGTCACACAAGAATTTATTTACAGAATCGGTTACTAGACAACCAAAATGAGCTACAAGAACAGATGCAACAGCTCATAAAGCTGTACGACGCCACCGAGACGGCTATTATTCCGGTAAGCTAAAACAGCAAAACGATCTCTGGCAGCAGTTTTGCGACCTAGATGAAGAAGTCCAACAAGCTGCATTACCCACTGGAAGTGAGTTCTCTTCACGAATAGTAGCCCTTAAGGAGCTGGTCGAAAAATATCAGAAAATATTTTTGGACAACATGCCGACTGGAAGCGGACTTCCGAAGGCCCCCAGACAAGCTTTGGCCAACATCAAGATCACAACAGGAGATCAAGTCAGAGGAGACTCCGCAATTGACACGGTTATCCGACAGTTGCAGAGAAGATGCAACGAATTGGAATCATCATTAACATTAACGCCCCAACCGTCACCCAGCCCTACAAACTCACCTGGATCTCCATTGGGCTTTACTGAGGCAAGCCCACGACGAATTGGATAGCACACCTGGGGCCGCAGCTCTGGCAGAGCACATTATACGAGGAACCTGCTTCGAGAAAACGACGCGCCAATGAGCCTAAACTTGGCACTTCCGCCAATTAGCATTCCGGAGTTCAACGGCGAGTATCCAGACTGGCCACGGTTCCATGATCTCTTTGTGGAATTGGTACATAATAAACCATATTCGGCCAGTCAAAAACTACATATTCTACAGAGCTCGCTTCGTGGTGAAGCGAGGAACGTCCTGACAGACACAGCCTTCTCACAGGGTGGCTATGACGACACCTGGTTGCGATTGAAGGCCAGGTACCAGAACGGAAAGATAATAGTATTCGCCGCTATAGCAAAAATGGTTGACTATAAGCCTATAGACGGCTCCTCGCGCCAACTAAGGGCCTTACATGACACTATCAAAAACTCAATAAGTACTCTTAAAAACCTCGATGTCAGCACAAAATCCTGGGATCCAATCCTGTGTTTTATTATCAGAAGAAAACTAGACCAGCAGTCTCTAGCTGCTCTGGAAAATTCAGCGGATGCACCAACGGAATTTCCAATGTTAAGGAGTGTACTGACTTTTATTGAGAGGCACGCTTGCATGCTGGAGACGATAAGCGCTCAACCTACAGAAACACTCCGCCATTAGTCAGTTCACAACGAAGAAAGCTGTAAGATTTGTCACCTAGGACCACATAATCTTAGAGCATGTAGCCGTTTCCAGGAAATGGACCCCAAAACACGGCGCCAAGCCATTACTCAAGTAGGAGCATGCACAAAATGCTTGTCTACCGCTCATAAGGTTGAAAACTGTGGACTTGTCAAGTCTGCCAGCAACGGCATCATTCACTGTTACAACAAGGACCGACTAGCAATCCAGTGGCCGGCGCAGCAACCATTGCAGGCTACGACAACCCAAGAGGATATACTCTGCTCGCCACCGCCAAGGTATCATTACAAGGGCCAATCGGTTAACTACAAACATGTCGCGCTGTAATAGATGGTGGATCACAGGTGAATCATATCCTAAGGAGGATGGCAGATCTGCTAACTCTTAAGGAAATGTCGTCACGGATTGAAATATCTTGAATCGGAGGAAAAACAGCAACAGCAATCGGATCAATACTAAGGCTCGCATCATGTATATCAGGTTTTTAAATACTAGTAGACGTATTTATTACTCCCACAGTCATTACAGAACAACCGTCAGTACCGATTGCATCCGATCTTAATATTCCCGAGGGACTGCCGTTAGCATCAAGAAGGAATGAAGGACCTTAATCACAAACATGAACCTCCGCAGCTGAAGGAAGGATCCTCCACGGTCAGTGATTTCTTAGGTGCTTTCTATACAATTCGGCCAAGGACTGACCGACATCACGCCTTAATTGAGGGTAACCCTCAATGGGGGGGAAAATGTTCGTACCCAAAGGTGCTCAACATGACCAGCACCCAACAAATCCAGCAGTAGCCAAGTTGGAAACAGTAACAGGCGCTTAGTAGCCAATGCAGTCAGCACATTTTGCAGTGTCAGCCGAGCCAACTACGCAAACTGCTACCATAATCAAAATTGCCTGACCTACTTTAGAATATAGCTTATTTCACTAATAATTAAACCAAACTTCCGTGTTCCAACTAGTATATCATAATTCCGCCGTTCTACTTTCTACCTCTGGGAGTAGGGCTCGGTATACTATATCTCAATTAGCAGCTAACCACGTTAGCTCAACCTCAGCGCAGCTCAGCATCGCCTGTGGTCCGGCATCGCAGTAACCATCGTTACCATTGCCGCGACAAACAAGTGTCATCAAGCTAACATATTTGTTTTGTCTTCCTAAATAGGTTATAAATTTGTATACCCCATACTTGTAGAGTAAAAGGGTATATTGTCTTCGGGTCTCCGGCCCCATATTCTTGATGAGCATAACTAGCCGAGTCAATCTAGCCATGTCCGTCTGTGTGAACTCTGTGATCTCGGAAACAATAAGAGCTAGAGGGCTGAGATTTCAGATTCAGAATCCCTATTTTCGTACAGGAGCACTCTGACGCCCACAAACCGCTCAAAGCTATGGCCTCTACCGTCTTAGTGATAACAAAAATTTTAACGGAGATGCGTTGTTGTCGTCAGAACATTCGGTTGACCTAAAAAAAATGTTGCCAAGCTGATCCAAATGCCCGCAAACCGCCCTCAAACTTCCAGAAGTCAAAAAATTTGAACGCTGGTATCTCGGATACTATCAAAGATAGAGAATTGGGATTTTAGGCGTAGTTTCCTTAGCTTCGTAAGCAGCGCAAGTTTTGTACGGGAAAATGCAACGCTCAAACCGCCCAAGCTGTGGCTCCTTAAGCTTTAGTGCTAGAACAAATTTGAACCGAAATGTATTGGACTCGTTAATACCTATCGATTGACACAAAAAAGCATTGCTACGCCCTTCTAATGCCCACAAAGGCCCACAACGCTTAAATCTGCCTGCTGCCAACGTTACCCTATATAAAAATCGCGGGTAGGGAGCGTTTTACAATCTCGCTTTGCCGCCCTTTGGCTCCTTTTAGCTGAGTACCGGGTATTTTATATTCGAGACTCTCGACTATAGTGTTAACGTTGTTTAAAGCGACAATCGATAATAACCGGGAATCGATCAAAAACATTTAAGCAAATAAATATATAAGAATTAAATTAATAATAATACTTAAGTATCCAAATGCAGGGTCCTCTTTTTAGAAATGATAACGCTGACTTTAAATTGATTAACTTAGGTTTTACAAAATAAACGTGTGCTAAAGTGCGTTGCCACTTTTCACTCACGTTGCAACTGGGTATCGAGTATAACTTAGAGATATCGAGTATTACTTGAAAGTATCGAGAACAGAAAGGGAAAGATATTACAATTGTGGGCGCCACAGGTTTGGGCGGTTTGTGGGCGTTAGAGTGTTCGCGTAACAATCTTGCGCTGCGTACAAGGCTACGGAATCTAAATCTGAGATCCCAATTCTCTATCTTTGATAGTTTTCGAGATATCCACATTCATATTTAAGATGTTTTTTAAGTTTGTGGGCGGTTTGTGGGCGTTAAAGTGGGCGTGGGAAACTTTTTTTAGTCAATTGATAGGTATTGATGAGAGCAATACATTTCAGTTAAAATTTTTATTCTAGCATCAGAACTGTAGGAGCCACAGTTTTGGGCGGTTTGTGGGCGTAAGAGTGGGCGTGGCACTCTGCTGAAACAAACTTGCGCTGCGTAAGAAGCTCAAGAATCTGCACGCCAAATCTCAATAGCATAGCTCTTATAGTTTCCGAGATCTCAGCGTTCATCCGGACGGACAGACAGACGGACAGCCGAACAGACGGACAGACGGACATGGCTAGATCGACTCGGCTAGTGATCCTGATCAAGAATATATATGCAGGCTCCTCTTTTTAGAAAAGATAACGCTGACTTTAAATAGTATGATGATATGCTTAATTCACATTCGACGGGTTAACTTAGGTTTTACAAAATATACGTGTGCTATAGAACTGTACTTGGCGAGATTCTGGCAGCGAGTGAGTATGGCGGTGCGTTGCCACTTTTCACTCACGTTGCAACTGGGTATCGAGTACAACTTACAATTATCGAGTATAACTTAGGAATATCGAGTACAGAAAGGGAAAGATATTGGATCAGTAGGTGAGACCGCTTCTAGTGGTCCTTGTCTCTCCACTACCGCATCACACAATCGACCCCCGGATCGCATGATTCACCCCGAATGCCTTTATGTACTCTGCGTCGGTTGATGTCTTATACGGCCCGTCACTTTCTCCTTCCATTTCAACCTCGTATCTTTCATGGTTTCCTACTTTGACTACTTTAAAAGGCCCTAGGTACTTTCCTTTCAATTTCAATCGGGAACCATACTGGGATTGTTTAATGGAATTTATTTTCTTTCCTTAACTGCAATTTCTTTTCTACCTTTCTTTTTGCATCAAAAGCTTTCTTGTTTTCCGCTCGAATACTCGGAATGTTCTCCCTTGCTTCCTTCCTAAGTTTGTCGCGTTCATCATCTAACTCCGAAATCAAACAATCCTGTATCAATGACTTGGGCTGGACATCTCCTAAGACACGCATATCTAATCCTGTTAGCAGTTTGAATGGTGTAACTTTGGTACCCCTCGGCTCTGTGTTGTTTATGATCTGCTGTACCTTGTACGCCTGTACGCCTGTACGCCTGTTTCAATCAGAAAATGTTGGATCTTCTCCCTATCGTAGTACTCCTTAAATAGGTGGGATGTGAATGCAGCTCCACGATCTGACACTATCCTGTACGGATTTCCAAAACAAACAGCCTGGTGCTCCAAACAAGTCACAACTTCTTCAACCCCTATGCTTCGTATAGGATACAACCGTACGTACTTGGAAAAGGCATCTACATCACGAAAATGTGATTATATCGTTTTTTGGTCAACTCCATCGGGCCAACATGATCGACATGGTATGTGACGAACGGCTTGTCTCCTTTGTCTATCGGTTTAAAAAACCCTTCTTGCCTACCAGCCTTCGTACTCACAAAGATGCACTCTACGCAGCTATCGACTACTCGCGCTACTTTCTCTTTTAGCTTCAGAATGTAATACGATTTCTCAATCAAGTCCAGAGTTTTCTTGGATGAGAAGTGTCCTTGCTTGTGACTGTTCTGGATAATTTCGGTTTCCTAGAACACTAGCCACTCTAAATTAGAGTCCTTGAGCCTTTGGTCTCAATGACACTTTTGAGCCCCTTCGTCGAATCATCTAAGAGATGTGCTTTCCGCAAACGATGAAACAATCTGTCATTCAACGTATAACATGACATCCTACTCATCGCATCGACATGTCTTATCTTCGAACCTAACCTGTGTTCTATTTCAAAGTCGTAATCTTGTAGATACATCGCCCATCTAGATACTCTGAGCGGAATCTCTTTCTTCTTCATGGTCATGGTAAAAGCGTTACAGTCCGTAATAATTTTAAACTTCTTCCCTAGAACTTACACCCGCCACTTTACCAAGGCTCCAATAACTGCAAGCATTGGAATGACACTTTTCCTCACAAGGCTTGGTTTTACGGCTCATGCAGAAAACTGGATGCCACAAGTTATCACCGAAATCTCGTTGAATCAAAACGGGTCCAAGTCCGAACTTGAATGCGTCGGTATGAATTTTTGTGTCAAGCGAATGATTATAAATAACGATGTATACTTTTGGGAATCTGCCGAAACTGGCACATGTGTAACTGGGGAAGTGAGATTTCATTCTGGCTTGTAATTATCGATCAATGACTCCAATTCAGAAGCTACTTCGTGACTCAAATGCTCCAAATCTACTGCCGAAACTATCTCGAATTCACTTATTAGCTGCACACAAGCATTTTGCCCTGCCTGGTTATCGTTTGATCGTCGGTCTTTTCTGAATACTTTGAACTCTGGGCGAAAATATAGTGCCAGGCTTGGTTACCATCATGTCAATGCTGTTTAAGATTGTTGTGCCTAAGATTGCGTCAAACTTAATTTCGTCATCTGGTATGACATGAAACTCCACCGACATGATAATTTTATCGATGACCACCTTTGTCGACGTCGTCGACCTAAGCAAAGCCAATGCCCGGACGATCAAAAATGCATATAATCCAAAAGTAAAGAAAAAACCGGCAGACCGCTATATCAGTTTACAGTCATGCTGTTCGGCTTGTGCAATGCCGTGCAGCGAATGTGCCGACTAATGGATAAAGTCATACCGGCGGCGCTACGCGAAATGTATTCGTGTATATGGATGATTTGCTGGTCTGTTCACCTACATTTGAAGCTCACCTTGATATGTTGAGCCAGGTCAATGCCAGCTTACAGCGAGCAAAACTAACAATAAATGTAGACAAAAGTAAATTTTGTAACAGCTAGGCTAGATTCCTAGGATTCGTGGTTGGTGGAGGATGCATTCGAGCTGACAACGCCAAAATACAATCGATACAGGAATTTTATTAAGGCAATTAAGGCGTTTGAACTTTTAAAAACCTGTATGGCATCAGCACCTGTGCGTGTCACCACAGATTTTAAAAAACCCTTTGCCATCCAATTTGATGCTTCCACCACTGGAGTTCGGGGAGTTTTGTTCCAAACTGATGACGCAGGCGGCGAACATCCGATTGCCTATATGGCAGCCAAATTGAACAAAGCACAGCGAAATTCTGGCGTAACCGAATTGGAATGTTTTGCCGCCATTCTCAGCACAAATTTTCGTGCCTACATAGAGGGAATGCCTTTCAAAGTGATCACAGACCACGCTTGTCTTAAATGCAGCAGGTTAGCGCGATGGAGTCTAAGGCTACAAGCGTTCGATTTCACCATAGAACATAGGAAAGAATTGGTAAATGTGGATAAGCTACACAAGGCTGGCGCGAAAGAACTTGACGTACACTTCAACCTCGACTCGACCGCGTTCCAATCGTCGGATTACGTCAAACTAGATCAGGCGGTAGACCTAAATTTACGCAAAAGTTCAGACCTTTAAACATCCGAAGGCAATTTCTACAAACGAATGGGATTCTGCCTAAGCGACGCCGTTGATGAAGGCCGAACATGAAAGCTCTAGGTTCCCGCCGAGCTGCCACCCAATTCAGTCTGGAGAGCACATCATGCAATGACCGCAGGACATGGGGGTTTGCACAAATCACTAGTCAAATTGAGGCAGTTTTACTATTGGCCAGGGATGGCGGTAGATGTGCAAAAAGTAGTGAAGGAGTGCGAGGTCTGTAAGATCGTGAAGTTTGGCAAATAAGCCGGCCAGATTAGATGGAACTCATCTGAAAAAAGGTGACCCAGGGACTAAGACGAACTCATGAACGCGCGAAAAAGGTGCTACATGCCCATAGTAAGATCGTAGAATTTTCCGTGGGACAATTTGTCTATAGGAAAACTACAGAGAGAGTAACAAAGCTGAGAGATATAATGCAAAGCTTGCTCCGAAGCGAAATCGCTTTGTTGTACTCCAGCGTAAGGGCAAGCGCTTTATGAGCTGGGCAATGCAGTGGGCAAAAATGTCTGGGAATTCCATGCTGAAGACCTGTATGTCGCCTATACCCCTTAACATAATCCGTCGACTCCAAAAGGTGATATACTCAGCAGTGGCGGATCTAGGGTTGCTGGCGCCCGGGGCAAAGCGAAAAATTCCGCCCCCTCCCTATTCGCTGTACGAATAACATTAGGAGTATTTTAAGTGTAAATAGGTTATTAATTATTAAAGGCTTATATGTTTGAAGAATTGTATTTCATATCGATTCTTTTGTCAGTAACAACGGAAAAAAACATTATTATTTGTGTTTTTGCAAGACAAAAAAATATTACTTTTAGAATATAACTCAAGATTTCATTTTATTTTTAGTAACAACTAATCTAACTCGTATACTGCTCGATCTCTCTCTCTCTCTCTAAGCAAGAAAGTTTATTGTGACGTTTCGATCGTCCCTTTTCCTTTTGATCACATCATAAAACACTTACACTTGTATTCTATAGGGAGCGTTAGATGCGCAGCGCCGCGGGAAAGTATGAATTCTCGAAACATATATTGCTAGTCGAACTCGATTTAGCGCCTCTTAGATTTGGCGCCCGGGGCGCTTGCCCCGCTTCGCCCCCCCCCTAGATCCGCCACTGATACTCAGAACTGCGGGATTGCACGAAATGATAAAAGGTCCTGATCACATGATGAGTGGAACACGTTATCATAACTACCCCGAATCCGCCTTAAAATCCACCACCAGGCACCGATACTTAACCAGACATATTGAACGCCTTCAATGTTTACGAACAAGACTACATATCTGGCCTTCTTGACGGAACGGATGAATGAATGAATGAATCCCAATTCTCTATCTTAGATAGTTTTCGAAATATCCGCGTTCATATTTACGATTTTTTGATGTTTGTGGGCGGTTATTGGGCGTGGCACATTTTTTTGGGTCAACCGATAGGTGTTGATGAGAACAATACATGTCAGTTAAAACTTTTATTCTATCATTATCTGTAGGAGCCACATTTTTGGGCTGTTGGTGGGCGTTAGAGTGAGCGCGGCACACTGACGAAACAACAATAGCGCAGCAATCTCAAGAGTCTGCATGCCTAATCCCAGTATTGTAGCTTTTACAGTTTCCGACGTCACAGCGCTCATACGGACAGATTGACAGACGGACATGGCATCCTAATCAAGAATATATACGAGTACACTTTATGGGGCCGGAAACGCTTCCTTCTACCTGTTACATTCTTTCTGACGAATCTGGTATACCCTTTTACTGTACGACTATCGGGTATAAAAATCTTTAAATTTAATTTCTTATTCTTCTTTTTTGTGATCTAGAGATCCAACTCTACCGGGAACTACCATCATCCATCTTGGGGCATTTTGGCTGTAAAGTAGTGTAATTAGAATACCTAGAAAATCCATCTTTTTCTGCACTATGAGTTGTCCGTACTAACGAGTCAAAATCTCCGTTTTTTGTGACAAGTGAATCAGATTCTTCATTGTTCATAAAGTTTGTGGCTCAATCCGTCTGTCCGGAAAGAGCGACTGCGTATTATTTTGTTTGCCCTTAATGTTCTTAATATCAAAGTCGAATTCATTTAAAATTTCTTTAAAATTTCTTTAAATTGATGTGTGGCTCTATCGGAGTGATCGGAATTAATTTTAAACTGTCTACCGTAAAGGTACCCAGTCGTAAGTTCGGGAACGCATTCCAAATACAAATAGTTCTTGGTCTTTTTCCAAGGCAAATGTTCATGGTGGGTGCGTTGCATTGCGGGGACATCTGGGTGTGTTTCATTATAGTGCATCCAGATGCATGTCAGAACCGGAATTCGGGAACGCGATTAAAAAAAATATCATTCTAGGTCGCATTTTTTTCTAGATGTGCTTAAATTTGATGCATTCAGGTTTATTTTTTTTGGGAGTGTAAGAAACAGAACTTAAATCCGAAGGATGCCGATGGAACGGAAACAGAATGTATGTTTTCTGTACACATATGTACCGGTCAAGAAATATTAGCACCTCTAGTTTCCTAGAATAAAATAAAATTAGTTTGTTTGTTGTTGAACGTTGATGCACTAAGAGCAGTACAAACAAGTGGTCCAAAAGACATCAATCACGTGCTTGTTACGCGCGGGCCCATTTTTATTTCGGGCAATTACGGTTCGCGAGGAAGGTACTTAGAACAAATAAGGACAGGACAAAACATAGATCAACAAGACTAAAGAAAATGAGATAAGATTTTAGTTTTTAATATCAATATCGCCTCTGATAAGATTATTCATATAAATAGTACCAAGCATAGTTATACGGTTTACTAGACTAGGCAAATTAGTTAATAGCAATCTACTCGAGTAAGAAGGCAACCTGACGTTTTGATCCCAGTTCAAACCACGTAAGGCAAAAAGAAGAAATTGTTTCTGTACGGACTCTATACGGTCAATGTGCACTTTATACTGAGGACTCCAAACGGAAGAACAGTATTCCAAATTAGGACGGACAAGGGAGGTAAATAATAATTTGGTAGTGTATGGATCATCAAATTCTTTAGACCAACGCTTTTTAAACCCAAGAACACTCATAGCTTTATTTACAGTAGGGGTTATGTGGGAGTCAAATTTAAGTTTAGGATCTACAAAAAGGAGAACACCTAAATCGTTTACTGAGTATACTCGGTCCAGGGACATGTTCTGAAGAGAGTAACTCATGGACGTTGGCGTACCCCTATAAAAAGTCATAACGTTGCATCACTGTGGACGGCAGTACACGTAGTGGCGAAGCGCGCAAGAGAGCGAGCGAAGACAACTACAATATATAGCCGCAGAATTGAAAATCTGCCATTACTAAGAAGATTGCATACCAAGACTTTCGAAATATAGATTTGTTTGGGAGAAAATGCGGTGAAAGTGTAAAAATAAAAATGTAGAAAATTGGAGCTGCTGGATACGGTGGGGATAAAAACCCCTGGCTGTTTAGCTCGTTGTATTTTTAGTGAGAATACGCGTCGAATGACACCTCATTTGTTGAAATCCGATGTCCCGTTCAAAAGTAATTCAAAAAACAAGAATTTCTTCTTCATCCCAAAATGAAAATGTTTGTCCCTTTGTTTGTGGGTTTGTATGCATCCCATCTTAGTTTTAGGGTCTTGGAAACCCTATGGGTGTTGTTTGTGCCTAACCGAAGTAGACACTTGCAGGACGATCGCGTCGCGGCAATGGTAACGATGGTTACTGTAATGCCGGAGCACAGGCGATGCGGGAACTGCGATGAGGTTGAGCTAACGTGGTTAGCTGCTAGTTGAGATAGTGTATTACGAGCCCTATTCCTGGAGGTAGGAAGTAGAACCGCGGAGTTATGAGGTGTGTTGATAACTGATTTATTCTTCATTTGATACCTGCTTATATTCTACTTAGAACACGGAAGCTTAATGTAATGGTTAGTGAAAGAAGCTATATTCTAAAGTAGGTCAGGGAATTATGATTACGGTAGCAGTTGCGTAGTTGGCTCGGCTGACACCGCAAATGTGCTGACTGCATTGGCGGGTCAGCGTATCGTTGTGACGGTGAGATGGTGAGTTAGTGAGACATATAATATGCTGACCAGCAATTCTCATCTGCAGTGAGTGCTACTGAGCGCCTGGTACTGTTCCCAACTTGGCTACTGCTTGATTTGTTGGGTGTGGTCATGTTGAGTACCTTTGGGTACGAACATTCTCCCCCCCATTGAAGGGTACCCTCAATTAAAGGCGTGATGTTGGTCAGCCCTTGGCCGAATTGTACAGAAAGCACCTAACAAATCATTGACCAAGGGGGATCTTTCCTTCAACTGCGGCGGTTCCTGTTTGTGATTCAGGTCCTTCACATCTTCTTGATGCTGCTTAACACTCCCCTTCGCGATAAAATTTACATTACCGTGGGGACTGAAATTGTGCCCTCGTAGAACTTGATCATTTGGCACGTCTATGGTATGTGGACCTTCTGCAACAAAACTAAGATATTTCTTGGTTAAGTTTAGAAATGTTGAACAAAAGTCAGACTTCTTGTAGGTTTTAAATTGATGAGAAGTCGGTTCTATATTAATTGGTTTTTCTCTTGCAGTGTAAAGTTCAGTCAGCTGCAATGAACCATTATATGTATCGGTTGATTCTCGATCGGACGAGTCAGTGTCGCTAGTTTTTAATTGACTACATATATCTTCAGGCTCTTTTATTTTATGATCCATCAATGCTACGTTCGTTGAATGAATCCCTTCTTCATTGAGTGAAATCTCACCTTGCCGTTTGCTTTCTTCTATATCAAATTGATTATTATTCATCGGATTTTTATCTTTCGTTTGCTCATAAGCAGCGTTCGGTCCTGCAAGATCATCTCTGTCTTCTACCAGAATATGGTTGATTTCTGTATTAGATGAGGTTTCTTTATTGAGATAACCTGTGATTACATAACCAAGCCTTGTGCCTTGTGCCAAAGGCTTATTAGGTCCTAGTTCAAGAAGTTCACCGGTTATTACACGAGAAAAAACCTCAATCCCTAAAGTTAGGTCAATGGGTCCAGGTTGCCGAAAGTCACGATCTGCTAACGGCAGTCTCTCGGGAATATTAAGATCGGTATCAATCGGTACTGACGGTTGGTCTGCAATGGCTGTGGGAATAATAAATACCTCTATTAGTGTTTCAAACCCTGATGTAATTGATGAGAGCTTTAGTGCTGATCTGATTACTGTTGATATTTTCCCTCCGATTCCAGATATTCCAATCGGTGACATTTCCTTAAGAGATAGCAGATCTGCCATCCTCCTTGAGATAAGATTCACCTGTGATCCACCATCTATTACAGCGCGACATGTTTGTAGTTGGCCGTTTGGCCCTTGTAATAAAACCTTGGCGGTCGCGAGCAGCGCATATCCTCCTAAGTGGTCGTAGCCTGCAGTGGTTACTGCTCCGGCCACTAGATTGCTAATCGGTACTTGGTGTAACAGTGAATGATGCCGTTGCTGGCAGACTCGATAAGTGCCTGGTGATCCACCGTTTTCAATCTTATGAGCTGTAGACAAACAATTTGTGCATGCTCCTATTTGAATAATGGCTTGGCGCCGCGTTTTGGGGTCCATTTCCTGGAAGCGGCTACATGCTCTAAAATGATGTGGTCCTAGGTGACAAATCTTACAGCTCTCTTCGTTGTGAACTGACTGATGGCGGAATGTTGCTGTAGGTTGAGCGCTTATCGTCTCCAGCATGCAAGCGCGCCGCTCAGTAAACGGTAGTACACTCCTTAACGTTGGGATTTCCGTTGGTGCATCCGCTGAATTCTCCAGAGCAGCTAGAGACTGCTGGTCTAGTTTTCTTCTGATAATAAAACCTAGGAGTGGATCCCAGGATTTCGTGTTGACATCGAGGTTTTTAAGAGTACTCATTGAGTTTTTGATAGTGTCATGTAAGACACTTAGTTGGCGCGAGGAGCCGTCTATAGGCTTATAGTCAACCATTTTTGCTATAGCGGCGAATACTATTATCTTTCCGTTCTGGTACCTAGCCTTCAATCGCAACCAGGTGTCGTCATAGCCACCCTGTGAGAAGGCAGTGTCTGTCAAGACGTTCCTCGCTTCACCACGAAGCGAGCTCTGTAGAATATGTAGTTTTTGACTGGCCGAATATGGTTTGTTATGTACCAACTCCACAAAGAGATCATGGAACCGTGGCCAGTCTAGATACTCGCCGTCGAACTCCGGAATGCTAATTGGCGGAAGTGCCAAGTTTAGGCTCATTGGCGTATCGTTTTCTCGAAGTAAATTCATTTCGTATTCCTCATATAACGTGTGGAATTGGGCTAGCTCTGCTTCTGCCCGAGCTGCGGCTCCAGGTGTGCTATCCAATTCATTGTGGGCTTGCCTCAGTAATGCCCAATGGAGATCCAAGTGTCTTTGTAGAGCTGGGGTGACGGTTGGGGCGTTCGAGGTTAATGTAAATGATGACTCCAATTCGTTGCATCTTCTCTGCAACTGTCGGATCACCGTGTCAATTGGGGAATCTCCTTTGACTTGATCTCTAGTTGTGATCTTGATGTTGGGCGAAGTTCGTCTGGGGGCCTTCGGAAGCCCGCTTCCAGTCGGCATGTTGTCCAGAAAGATATTCTGATATTTTTCGACCAGCTCCTTAAGTGCTACTAGTCGTGAAGAGTACTCACTTCCCGTGGGTAATGCCGCTTGTTGGACTTCTTCATCTAGGTCGCAAAACTGCTGCCAGAGATCGTTTAACTGAGTTAGCTTACCGGAATAATAGCCGTCTCGTTGGCGTCGGTCGACAGAATCCTTGCCATAATTCTTAATGAGCTGTTGGATTTTCCCTTGCAGCTCGTTTTGGGTGTCTAGTAATCGATTGTGTAAATCGATTCTTGTGTGACTTGTTTCCTCTATGAATGAAGTAGACATGTTGTGTGTCTTGAAAACAAAGAATCTTGTGAAACCGGATAAAGCTGTGTGTCCTGTGAAGTTGGATGAAGCTGAGTATCCTGTGAAGCTGGATAAAGCTGATTAACCTGTGAAGCTGGATGAAGCTGAGTATCCTGTGAAGCTGAATGAAGCTGAGTATCCTGTGAAGCTGGATTAAGCTGAGTTCCTGTGACGCTGGAAGAAGAAGCGTATTCTGTGAAGCTGGATAAAGCTAACGATCCTGTGACGCTGGATGACGAAGCGTATCCTGTGAAGCTGGATTAAGCTGAGTTCCTGTGACGCTGGAAGAAGAAGCGTATCCTGTGAAGCTGGATTAAGCTGAGTTCCTGTGACGCTGGAAGAAGAAGCGTATCCTGTGAAGCTGGATTAAGCTGAGTTCCTGTGACGCTGGAAGAAGAAGCGTATCCTGTGAAGCTGGGTTAAGCTGAGTTCCTGTGACGCTGGAAGAAGAAGCGTGTCCTGTGAAGCTGGATTAAGCTGAGTTCCTGTGACGCTGGAAGAAGAAGCGTATCCTGTGAAGCTGGATTAAGCTGAGTTCCTGTGATGCTGGAAGAAGAAGCGTATCCTGTGAAGCTGGATTAAGCTGACGATCCTGTGACGCTGGATGACGAAGCGTATCCTATGAAACTGGACGAGCTAGGGTTTCCAGGGCGGGTGGATGTAGTGAACTTAACGGGTCTTCTCACCAGTCAGAGGTTCAGCTTTTGGTAGGAAGGGGGTTGCTGAAGTGTGATCCTTTGTTGGTAAAGGATCTCGTCGGGGTCACCAATGTTTGTGCCTAACCGAAGTAGACACTTGCAGGACGATCGCGTCGCGGCAATGGTAACGATGGTTACTGTAATGCCGGAGCACAGTCGATGCGGGAACTGCGATGAGGTTGAGCTAACGTGGTTAGCTGCTAGTTGAGATAGTGTATTACGAGCCCTATTCCTGGAGGTAGGAAGTAGAACCGCGGAGTTATGAGGTGTGTTGATAACTGATTTATTCTTCATTTGATACCTGCTTATATTCTACTTAGAACACGGAAGCTTAGTGTAATGGTTAGTGAAAGAAGCTATATTCTAAAGTAGGTAAGGGAATTATGATTACGGTAGCAGTTGCGTAGTTGGCTCGGCTGACACCGCAAATGTGCTGACTGCATTGGCGGGTCAGCGTATCGTTGTGACGGTGAGATGGTGAGTTAGTGAGACATATAATATGCTGACCAGCAATTCTCATCTGCAGTGAGTGCTACTGAGCGCCTGGTACTGTTCCCAACTTGGCTACTGCTTGATTTGTTGGGTGTGGTCATGTTGAGTACCTTTGGGTACGAACAGGTGTATAAAGTAGCTTGAAATAGAAAACGTTTGTTTTACGACTTTCGGAAAAACCCGCTAGTTTAGCGGAAAATCAAAAAAAAAAAACTTTTACCGAAACGTTTCAATTGATGAAACAAGTTTATGGCGATAATTGCCTATCCCGTAGCAGAGTGCACGAGTGGCTTCAACGTTTTCAAAGTGGTCGTAAGGACATAAATGACGATGAACATGTGGGCCAACCAAAATCCGTGATCACCGAAAATTCCATCGAAACTGTGCGTGAATTCATAAAAACTCAGCCGAAATCATCATTGAAATTCATGGAAATTGAATTGAACATCTCCAAAACATCGATTTATCGTATTTTGACCGAACATTTGGGCTTAAAAAAGGTGTGTGCACGGTTTGTTCCGCACAAATTGACTAACGTCCAAAAATTGCTCAGAATTCAACATTCGAAGGACATCATTAAAGAGGCAAAAAAAGACCCGAACTTCCTTTACAAGATTGTGACTGGTGACGAAACGTGGTGTTTTCAATATGATCCCGAAACGAAACGCCAGACTGCTGAATGGAAGGCGCCGGACGAGCCGAAACCCAAAAAATCGCGCCTGGAGAAGTCAAAAGTGAAGACAATGCTGATTTGTTTTTATGATTCCAAGGGTGTTGTCCACAAAGAATTTGTTCCACCCGGCCAAAACGTTAATGCGGTATTCTACCTTGGAGTTTTGAAACGTTTGGTGCGCCGTATTCGACGTGTTCGGCCCGAATATCGCGAAGATGGAAGTTGGCGTTTATTGCACGATAATGCGCCGTCTCATCGATCGACGCTTGTGTCCGACTATTTGACCAAAAATCACATTTTAACCATCAACCACTCCCCGTATTCACCTGATATGGCACCGTGCGACTTCTACCTTTTCGGAAAAATGCATTTGCCGATGAAAGGAAAGCGTTATGTAGAGGCCATTCAAAAGGCTTGCACCGGCATACTGGCGGCCATTCCGGGCAACGAGCTAAAACACTCGTTCGACATGCTTTTGGACCGTGCAAAACGCTGTATTAAAGTAGAAGGAGATTCGGCACGCTACAACAGAAAATTTACATGTAGGTAAATAAATATGTACTATTGCGGGCCGAAATCATAAATTTAATATAGTTTATTTATTTTATAGAATGTAATATCATTTTTCGTCACAATTGTTGATATCAGAAATTTTTGTTAAAGGCGCGTTTGCCACTACTTTTTACCTCGTTAAGAGGTGTTTTTGTTTGATTTAAGATAGCTTAAATTCAAAAGGTTGTACTGACACCATTCCTGGAATCTATTAATGTCTGACTGCAAGCAGAAACCAGACTCAATATTATTATATGATAAACAAAGCTTAACATCATAAGCATACATTAGAACACTAGAGTGAGTTACGATAGAGGGAAGATCATTAATAAACAAAGTAAACAGCAAAGTGCCTAAATGACTGCCCTGAGGCACTCCAGATGTCACATTGATCATCTTGGTAACAGCGTTTTTTTGGAGTGGAATAATAAAAGAATCTTTCCAGATAGTAGGAAAAACAGATGATGAGATAGACAAATTAAAAAGTTTAAGAATGAGTTTGCAAATAGTTCGGGCACAAAACTAAAGCACACACCCAGGGAGTCCATCTGGCCCCGGAGAATAGGTTGGCGTAATAGTTTCTAAATTACTTAAGAGAGAACTTTCGGTGATTACAGGAGAAAAACAAGAAAGAACGCTATAGTCGAGTGCCTCGACTATCAGATACCCGTTACTCAGCTAAAGGGACCAAAGGGAAATGGAAATAAGCAAGCAGCAAAGCAAGACTGAAATGCGCCACCTACCGGCGGTAGACAGATTTAAGCGTTATGGGCGTTAGGGTGGGCGTGGCAAATTTTTTTTTGTGGTCAATCGATAGGTATTGACGAGATCGATACAGTTCAGTTAAAATTTTGTTTCTAGCATGAAAATTGTGGGCGCCACAGGCTTGGGCGGTTTGTGGGCGTTAGAGTGGGCGTGGCATATTCGCGTATCAAAATTGCGCTGCGTACAAAGCTACGGAATCTAAATCTGAAATCCTGATTCTATATCTTTGATAGTTTCCGAGATATCCACGTTCATATTTACGATTTTTTGAAGTTTGGGGGCGGTTTGTGGGCGATAAAGTGGGCGTGGCAAACTTTTTTTTGAATCAATCGATAGGTATTGATGAGAACAATACATTTCAGTTAAAATTTTTATTCTAGCATCAAAACTGTAGGAGCCACAGTTTTGGGCGGTTTGTGGGCGTAAAAGTGGGCGTGGCACTCTACTGAAACAAACTTGCGCTGCGTAAGAAGCTCAGGAATCTGCACGCCAAATCTCAATAGCCTAGCTCTCATAGTTTCCAAGATCTCAGCGTTCATCCGGACAGACAGACGGACAGACGGACAGACGGACAGACGGACAGACGGACAGACGGACAGACGGACAGACGGACAGACGGACATGGCTAGATCGACTCGGCTAGTGATCCTGATCAAGAATATATATACTTTATGGGGTCGGAAACGCTTCCTTCTGCCTGTTACATACTTTCCGACGAATCTAGTATACCCTTTTACTCTACGAGTAACGGGTATAAAAATACAATTTGGCCTGTTTAAGTGATTAAAGTAGCTAGTATTAGACCAAGAAACAGAACTATACGTAGATTGGAAGAATTCAGCAAATAAATCTGCAATTTCGGGATCCGTAGATGCCTCAATAGAGTTTAATCGTACTGATGATGGCAATGCTCAAGACTTTCGCTTAGCATTGACAAAGTTATAAAACTGCCTCGAATCCTTTGAAAATTCAAACTTACATCGGTTCAAATACATGGAATAGCAATGACTGTTAAGTACATTAAAATTAGTACGAGCCACCACATATCTTGAAAAATCGGATGGCCTACCCGACTTTTTGTACTTTTTATACAAGTTAGTTTAAAGATTTCTAATTCTTTGCAACTCATTGGTAAACCAAGGAGGCCTGTCTAACTTGGGAGGAAAACTATCAGGAACACATTCACAAAATAAAGAGTTTGAGACACTATAAAATAGTTCCGTAGCACTTTCAATATCCAAGAAATTATATAAATTAGTCCAGTTATATTGTGAAATCATCTACTTTTAGTTGGAGAAAGTAAAGGAGAGAGGGTATCAACACAGGGAAGACAAATTGTAAGTTCCAATGTGGGATGATACCGGTCTTCTGGCACAACTGGTGGGTCAACTCTAGATACCGTGACTTCAGACGGATCTAAAACAAATACAAGATCTAATTGTCTGTTTAGTGAATTACGTATAATGCTGACTTGCTGTAATGATAATTCTAACAGACAGTCAACGAAATTATGGTGAGATAAAGGGGTAGAGACAAGTGAGTTAGTGGAAGTGAAATCACCCAAAACAATCAAAAGATCCCTTTCGGAGTTAAATACATAAACAACAAAAAAAACTTGTAAATAATGATTTAGGGCAAAAAAAAAAGGAAACGCTATTTTAGATTTACAATATATACAATGCTTGCTATACGTAGCCTCGGTGCTATATTTTTCCCGCCACTGTAATATAAGCAAGAATAGGCCAAACAAAAGACAATAGGGAACATGCAAAGAAGCGCGCGAGTTTCCTACCCAAAACTACGGAGGAGGCGGGAAAACTAAGATTACGGATAAGGCGGAAAGGGTGTCCACGCGCAAATCCCAAAACTACGGAAGAGGCGGGAAAACTAGGATTCCGGATAAGACGGGAAGGATGTCCACGCGCAGATCGCAAAACTACGAAAGAGGTAGGAAGGGTGCTCACGCGCAAATCCCAAAACTACGGAAGAGGCGGGAAAACTAGTGGACCGAACGGGAAGGGGGTCCACATTCAGGTCCGGTGGTGCTACGGTAATATTTTTCTAGGAGCGGGAACACGTCCACTGCGACGAACGGGAAGGTTGTCCACGTTCAGACCCAAAGCAGCTGTGTGAATGAGGTAAGGTTAGGTTTGAGTTAGTACCTGACTACGAAAAGAAAACTCACGATCGAGAGGTGCGCTTATATATTCTTCACTATTTATTCAATTCATCCTCACTCAGGTCCGCTACACCGTTTTGAGCACACCTCAGCTAACCCGTTTTATATATATCTTTAAATTCATCCGCGAACCACCGCGTAGAACTTGGGTACCTTAAGCTGTCAGAACACGCGCGATCAAAAGGCCGGGAGCGGTCGCGTCAGGCGTCAAGGCTGGCCTGTCCTGCGATCCTCCACCGGCTGGAAAGCTCGAAAAGCACACGTGGTTTTCGAGGCCTCGCCAAGCCGCGTCCAAATCACACGTCTTACCCGTTCCGCTATCGCTGTGTGACCGCCTAACCTTTTTCGCCCTTTTCCTGCATTCGGGATTTCTAGTATTTTTCTACTACTGGTATTTTAGCTTAATTTCTTTTCTAGTATTTAACATGTCTTGGCGAACTATAGGTTGGCGTGGCCACCCCGGGTTCTGAGCTTAGATATAACTTATTTCTTCTTAATATTACTTAATATTTATTGGACTTCACGGTATTTCTCTTAAAGCTATTACAACGGTAGTAATAATGATTGTGGCTTACGCGCCTCTTAGGCGGGTTCGTCACTTGTAAGGATGCTTTCCCGGCCGGGGTACAGATCTCAGTCGGATCCAAGGGTCCCTTGCAAGAAAATTTGTAAATCACCGAAAAACCGGACTAGAGGGCTCCACTCCTCAGGGGAACGGGTAACTTTGAGGGGAGTCTTCACCGGAGGTCCTTATTTGCGTCGAAGAAAACGGCGACGACGTTGGTTATGCAGACTCCAATTCCTGGGCTACGACCTAATGGGCTGGCCGCGTCAGAGGCGAAAAATCCACCGGGCTGGACCTTCGGGCGAGGCCAAGCCGGAAGGGGTACTTTGCGGGCGTAAGAGTCTTGTATTTCGCGTCGGAGGTGAAAAATCCACCGAGCTGGACTTTCGGGCGAGGCCAAGCCGGGAGGATAATTTGCGGGCGTCAGGTAGCAAGAGGGCGGTTAAGTTAGACTGGATCGACCGTTCAGGACGGACGTCGCGCACGAGCCCCAGAACGACGAAGAAGGCGAAGGAGCTAGGATGACGGATCAGGCGGGACGGGTGTCCACGCTCAATTCCCAAAACTACGGAAGAGGCGGGAAAACTAGGATTTCAAATAGGGCGGGAAGGGTGTCCACGCGATAGTCCCAAAACTTCGGAAGAGGCGGGAAAACTACTGGACCGAGTGGGAAGGGGGTCCACATTCCGGTCCGGTGGTGCGACGGTAATATCTTTCTAGGAGCGGGAATACGACCACTGTGGCGAACGGGAAAGTTCAGACCCAAAGCCGCTATGTAAATGAGGTTAGGTTAGGTTAGATTTAGTACCTGACTACGAAAATAAAAACACAGGATCGAGAGGTGCGATTATATATTCTTCACTATTTATTCAATTCATCCTCTTTCGGGTCCGCTACACCGTTTTGAGCGCATGAGAACCTGGTCGTACTGACCTTAGCAGCCGTTTTTGTTACGTACGCCCTCCACATAGAAAGATTCACTTAGAGAAACAACGACAAATCTTTAGCCAAGGGGAGGGGTGCATGTGACTAACGAGACTCATACTGGTAAAGGCAGAAGAAAATGCAATTCGGCAATTCTCGGGTGTCGCGTGGCCAGAACAACAGCCACGATCAACCTACTGGTGCCCTACTCCGGTAGCTGGCAAAGGGCAACAGCCGGCCGTTTACTCCCAAGATAGCAGATATCAAGAAACAGTTATCCTAGGTTGGAACACCTAGTTTATCCGATCCATACCGGCAGCCAAGTAAAAGCTCTGGTCTGGTATAAAAGACCTTAGACAAGTAAAGAAAAGGAGAGAGTCCATTCGTGTGTCTTGCTGACGGAAGCCGGCAGCTCCGAGGGAAGACGACTTTCCCTGGGGTAGTCGTCCACGGAGTCTTCTGCCACCAGGATCGGCCACCATATCCAACAGTCTTTGAGGAGGACACAAATCGCAGCTCGAAAGGTTCGGATGTGTCGAACCAGCGCCGCCATTGTCATCAAAGAACGTGGCGAGGATCAACAATAAGAACGACATCTGTCATACTGTGATGTTTGTAGCCGCAGTACCCGTGATCACCATACTCCTGAAAATTGTTCAGCTGTGGGAGCCATCCGTTCATAGGCGTAGCGACCAATAGCATACGTCGGAGAAAGTTGTGATGCAATATAAATGTGTTAATCGAGCCAACCAAAGTGAACTCATGCATAACCAAAGACCAATATCCTCTAATAATACAATTGGAGAACAAGTGAAAATCAAAAAAACGTTGGATGCATTCAAACATGCATTCAAAATACATTTAAACCAACCGAATCAATAGACAAAGTGCGAATCATGATGAACAATCAGAGAGGACGAATCTCTCCACCAGCCGTTGAAGAAGTCGTATGCCTCTGGCATAATATATCTATATATTTTGTGTTTAAGTGAATTGGTATACTTAAGAATAGCCGTATTTTGGTGCACGT
This sequence comes from Drosophila subpulchrella, assembly GCF_014743375.2. NCBI lineage: Eukaryota > Metazoa > Arthropoda > Insecta > Diptera > Drosophilidae > Drosophila > Drosophila subpulchrella. Next base: position 2,097,052 of record NW_023665550.1, read on the forward strand.
ATATTTATATATATATATCCAATATAATATTTTCCAAAGCCCTGGATCCGGAGCGTCGAGATCTCATCGCCCAGGATTTAAAGAGAGGGTAAGTTTGTCGGAACACGGTTTCTTTCTTATAAACATACATATATAAATATCCGTGCAGTATCCTACAGTTTTATAGACTACTATAAACTTTATCAGCGGCGAGTATCAGCCTTGTTGCGCTAATGACAATAATGTCATCTAAGTAAGCGAAGGCGACCGGCTCCATCTCCGCCCCGATTACGCTATCCAGAGCACGTTGGAACGTGGCATTGGCGGAGTGCGCATGACCTTCCATTGCTATAGTCCCCGACCTGGAACAGTGAAGGCCGTGTAGTCGCCAGACTATCCCTGGCCATGGGTATTTGCCAATAGCCGTTTTTCAAATCCAAAGTGGAGATGTACCGGGCGTGACGCAACTTATCCAGGATGTGATTGATCCTCGGGACCGGGTAGGCGTCGGGCACCGAGTGTGCGTTTTCCTGTCGGTAGTCGACGCTTATGCGCCAATCGCCAGCCTTTTTCTTCACCAAAACGATTGGTGCGCTCTATGGGTTCCTGGAAGGCTCGATGGCTCCTGCGCGGAGCAGTTCGTCTACTTGGGTATCGATGACATGTTGCATCGCGGGGTTCCTGGGATAATACTTTTGCTTCAATGGTTTATCGTCGCGCATGACGATACGGTGTTCGGCGACATGCGATACCCCCTGGAGACTCTCGAAGAAAGCTAACTCTCGGTCGATGAAGCCATTCCAGGCGCTATTAAATTTTTACCGGAATATAATCGGGACTCGAAGTTACTAAATGATTTTATCAATAAGGTGATTCTGATGCTCATAAGGGGGACAGACGTTCTATAAAAACAAGATTGTAGGAAAAGTAAAAGATGTACCAACGGCTTCAGAAGCTGGCCTTAATTGGGATTAAATTAAAGAGGCATTAATTTTACACTGTTCTGACAAGAGGGGTGAACATACTTTTTCCATCGAACTTCACGTGCTGATCCGTAAACAATTGCCAGTTCAAAAGTTTTTCGATAAGATCATAGAAATAAAAACTCTGCTCTTCAAACTGATCGACACTAAAGAAACCGACCCTAAACTAGCTAGAGCTAAAAAATCAATCTTTTTCGAGAACTTCCTTGTATATCTGCATGACAGGACAACTAGGGGGGACGATTAGAGCCATGAAGACAACCAATCTCCAAGAAGCATACTATTGGGCAATACATGACCGAAACATATTTTTACGAGGAACCCAGACTAATTATCAGTCTAGGGAAAGATATTCTTAATATAACAGTAGATAATATAATGACAGAAATAGTAGGGGAGACGAAGTAAGGCGATACTCAAATACTCAACAGAAACTACCGCTACTCTGGACGGAATACGGAACGCAGTAGTTCTAGCGGCAGGAATAGGGAAGTCCCAGCAATTATACCGAATCAGGAATCATCCGGTAGATCAAGATACCCTAACACCAGATCTACTGCTAGATTACATAACATTGTGGAAAAGAAACAACAGAAAAAACAAGAGAATAATCAAGTACATAATATCGACTAAGAGTCAAATTTTTGGGACAGATACAAACAGGATACTTAAACCAAGTGAGCCACTGGTACTCACTTCCTTTTATTGTACTAACTCCTTTCAAAGATAAAATACCATTAAAATTCTTTATAGACACTGGGGCAACTATGTCTTTCATAGACCCCTTGATGATTCCGCAAAATGATCAAAGAAAACTCAATACCCCTATTCCAATTATAAGAGTACTGAAAGTCCATTATATTGAAAAGAAAACAGCGGTCAAACTTATTATTAATTCGAATGAGCAACGCAAATATATATTCAATTTTCATGACTTCTTCCAGGGACTTATAGGAATGGATATCTTACAACAGATTAACGCAGTTGATGATATGCCAAAACTACAACTTCAATCAATAGTTGGCAACCTAAAATTATATCAAGAACAGAATGTGGCCACCGGAGTACACGTAATCGACGAGGAGTCTAAATCCCACGTTCGAATACCAGTTACTGTCACCGATGGCACATTTTTGTGTGACAACATTGACGTAAACAAGGACCTAATCATAAACCTATTCATAGACTCTCGAATAAAGGTTAATGAATTCGCCCCATCTGATTATTTGGAAGGTATACCTACACTTAATTATATAACTAAGGGAAAAAGTTACAAGTCAAATAGCTTCGAACTCTTAAGGGCTGACCATCTAAACGACGAAGAAAAGACAGAATTTAAAAAACTAAAAAAGAAATTCCCCAATCTGTACTGTTACAAATCTTGTAAAACATAAAATTAATTTGACGGACGAAAATCCTTTATATACTAAGCCTTTTAGGTACGACCACATTGAATCAGAGGAAGTGCGAAGACAAATAAACGGAATGTTAGAACAGAAAGATATCAAACATAGCCATAGCTTCGGCCAAAGAGCTAATGGGATGGCTTGGAGGGCGCCGAGCTGAAGGCTACCGAACGGGTCGCAGGTTGCGGATAGCGACGAATAAGCGTGGAAGTTGGACACGGCCCGGCTACCGCTAAGCCCCCAACATTAAGCGTAAACTAGCTCACACTCACCCCCTTCCCACACGTAAAACCTACCTCTTTCCTACCCTCACAACACTCATCTCACCCCGGGCTGGACAAAGGTGTCACTTGTACCGTGTCAACAAATAACTCAGTCTCAAACGGTGTCCTCAGGCAAGTGGCGACCGTCTGTTCTAACCTGGACCTGAGCAAGAGTACTGCTCCGAAAGCCCAATACCACGTGACTTCAGCCACTACCAAGGCCAGCGAACGACGCAGCCGTGTAAGCCTAAAACACCACAAAGACCAGCCCAAGCCTCCCACCAGCGTAGGAACGGCTAACCAGCTAATCCAACCTGAGGGGAGTGCCAAAGCTGATCTTGTGGAGAGCACCGGGGCCAAGGAGTTCTGGAACGCAAGAAGGCATTCCGTGTCCTCAAACTGCTGGCCACCAACCCCATACGTGAGGATCAAACGTCTAAAGTGGACCCCCGAGTGACGACAAAAATGGAACACGAGAAGGCCACCCATGCAGGGTACGTGTCAACTGACTCAGAGCTCACCGAAAGCCTGAAGCAGCTGTGCACTCAGGACACGACCCGACCAGGGCGCACTCTTCTCCAAGACAGCATGGCAGCATCCGCTGCCCTCCTCAGTTGCCTGGCAACAGACAAAATAGACGTAGTCCTCATTAAAGAGCCATGGTTTGTTGGTAACAACATCTGTGGCCTATCAACCGCCCTATACAAGCTATTTTATACCAAGGGTAAGGGCTAAACCAGAACCTGCATTCTTACCAAGACACACATAACGCTTATCTTAGTCCACAGTTTAGCGAAGGTGACCTCACCACGGTCAGACCGGAGCTAAACGAACACACTCATCACACTATAGCATCATTCTATCTGGCTCACGACTATGACGGGCCAATACTCAACACAACAACACAAAAACTCATACATGCACACTCATTTAAAGAACTCATCCTGGGAGGGGACGCTAACTTACACCACACGCAATGGGGAGTACAAACACAAACGAAAGGGGTGAGTTATTCTACGACTATCTCCTTTAATCAAATCTATTGATTTGCAACAAAGGTAATGACCCAACTTTTATCACTAGAAATAGGAGGGAAGTCTTAGACATTACACTAATATCTGTTCCCCTGCTTAACCAGCTCGAAGCGTGGAAGGTGGGGGTCGAACAGTCATTCTCAGACCACCGATAAATAGAAATTACAATAACTCTAGACTGTCCTCCCGCCGAGAACATTACTAATCTAGGGTTAACCAACTGGGGACACTACAAAATTCTGCTAAAGAGAAACCTACATGATTCACCGACGCACGTACTCAACGGTCAAGAACTAGAAAACCAAGTCATCATCATCAAGTCATATCACTGACATCTGCGGTAAGGCCATAAAAAGGGCTTGCCCAAGCAGAACAGTCAAAGCAAGGCACAAACCGCCATGGTGGAACACAACCCTGGCGAATCTTAAAAGAGAGTGCTGAACTTACTTCAATAGAGCTAAAAACAAAGGCAACGAATTTTCCTCGATCTTATACCATCCAATATTAAGCCTATACAAAAAGGAAATAGGAAAATCAAAGCGAAGAGCATGGGCTAATTTCTGTAGTATCATTAAATCTACTGCGGACGCATCCAGACTCAGAAGAATTTTACCAAAATCTCCAGCAACCATTGGCTACCTAAAAACCAATGCTGACAGCTGAACGGAAAACAGTCAGGAAACCCTTTAGCTCCTGTTGGACACCCATTTCCCTAAAAACACCCAAGCAGTGGAGGACCTCTACGTAGAGGAGAACCTTGACGACCAGAGCAAAGACAACATCTCAAACCCTGGCCGCATCAAGTGCGCTATTAACTCTTTTAAGCCCTTCAAATCCCCTGGCCCGGACTGGTTCTTCCCGGCCCAACTACAACGGACACTAGTTATATCCCTATCCTGGCTAACAGCCATCTTCCACGGCTGCCTTGCGCTAAGCCACATTCCATCATGGTGGCTGGACGTTAAAGTAATTTTTATACCGAAAGCCGGAAAACCCTCCCACACCAACCCAAAGGACTTCCGCCCGATAAGTCTCTCTTACTGGCGCTCTGACTGAACTGGGCATTGAGCAACCCTTAGTGGGACTCATACACACCATGCTTACCAGCAGAGTACTGTACTCCAATATGGGATCCACACTCGACCAGAAATGTCAGCAGAGGGTGTACTCTCACCTCTTCTACGGGCTATAGTGGTTAACAAACTTATATCACTTCTAGAGGAAGCGGGCACTAAAAGGGTAGCCTACGCGGATGACGTGGTTATCCTACAGTAGAATAAACTTCCGCAAACTTTTTGCAATCTGATGGAGACAGCCCTATCCACCCTCGCAAGGTGGACAGCGTATTGTGGACTGGGAGTTAACCCAGAAAAGACCGAGCTAGGTCTATTCACAAGGAAGTATAAGATACCAAATCTAAATCTCCCAAAACTACACCAAACGCGCCTAACCCTTAGCAACCAAGCATAGTACTTAGGTGTCATCCTTGACAAAAAGCTCCACTGGACAGACAACATCTTAAATCGCACACGCAAAGCGGCCATAGCACTCTTCGCTTGTAAAAAAGCTATGGTTAGAAAGTGGGGCCTCTCCCCCATAAGAGTTCACTGGCTATACACTGCAATAGTCAGACCCATTCTTCTCTACAGAAACATCGTGTGGTGGCCTTCTTTAGAAAAGAAATGTAACCAAATGTAAATGTATCAGTGTGGCGCTCCGCACCAACGCCGCTGAAGCACTAAACACAATCCTCGACCTTCAATCCCTGAACCTTCTTGGCAAAAGCTGGGCATCTGTAACACCGTTGAGGCTCCGCGAAGCAGCGGCATGGACTAACAAATCAGATATCCATACCACATATTACAGACTACGTTTCACCCATAGTCAACTTCGAAAAAAGGTACAAGATCTTCATACCTACCCGTACAGACTGGGACAACCTACCACACCAACTCGAAAACGCCGTCAACATATATACAGACGGTTCCAAGATAAACTCCCAAACAGGTGGTGCAGTCTTCTCTCCTGAACTGGACATAAAAGTCTCATTCCGCCTACCAGACCACTGTAGTGTTTTCCAAGCGGAAGTCATGGCAATTCAGGAACCAATGTCCCACCTGGATACATCAGAACATCACGACACAGACATATAAATCTTTTCGGACAGTCAAGCAGCACTCAGATAAATCAACCACGATCTCTCAAATCTCTGAACGAGATGGCCACTCATCTGAGAATCAACCTCATCTGGGTGCCTGGACACCATAATATTGAGGGCAACTGCATAGCAGACGAGCTAGCAAGACAGGGGACAACCGCCGACATCCTTGGCGTAAGGACACGGTGGGTATGCCCATGGCTACCTGCAAGCTCCATCTCAGGCAGAGACTGTACACACTTTCCAACAACCGTTGGAACTCAATCTCAACATGCCACCATTCTAGACTCAAGTGGCCAAAATACAACCCGAAAAGAACCAAAACTCTACTACAATGCAGTAAGGGAAGACTCTCCACTCTCCTTAATGCCCTCACGGGCCATTGTCTTTTAGGGACTCATGCGCGCAGGCTAGGACTTAGTAACCACGACTACTACCGCAACTGCAAGCAGATAGACGAAGAGGAGAGCATTGAGCACCTCCTATGCTTCTGCTCAGCGCATAACCTCAAACGTTTTCAAACCCTAGGGATCAACACACTTCCGAACCTTGCGGCCATACAGGCGTAAGCATTCCCAAACTCCAATGTTTCTTAAAAATAACAAAATGGTTCGAAAAACCCAATAACCCATGAGCTAGGGAAAAGGATCTGCACAAAGATCCCGTGGTATAACAAGGGGCCCAGTGTGGCCAAAGTGGAGGGCATTAGTTATCTAATCTCCAACCGCACCTACCTAACCTAACCTAACGTATGAGAATGATCGGATAATTACTGTCAAAATAATACAAAGACCGTTATATTTCGTTTTAAATATATATTATATATATTATAAAAACGATAGTAAATTGAAATGGAACATTACTTTAACATTACTGTAATTAGTTTTAAGTTCTCTAAAAATAGAAAAGCTCTGTATATACAGTGATACTGCGGCTTGCCGAAATTAGCTTCTTTTCTTGTTTTTTTGGTATTTTAAAATACTTCAATACGGTACTGCATTGATCGATAAGTCAATAAGTAAAATGGAATCTACAACGTACACTTTTGCTGAATCATAAGAGATGCAGTAAAAATGGGATAGAGTATAAAAACAAATATTATGGACAAAACTATATGATGGCATTCAGAAATTAAGCTAGATAGAAATTACTGCAGAAGATTATTAGATTGAAAATATTTACAAGCTTTGTAAGCAATAAAATACTTTACACTATTAATTGCTGACTCTGTTTACCTTTTTATACCCTTGCAGAGGGTATATTGATTTCAGTCAGAAGTTTGCAACGCAGTGAAGGGGACGTTTCCGACCCCATAAAGTATATATATTCTTGATCAGCATGACTAGACGAGTCGATCTAGCCATGTTCGTCTGTCCGTCCGTTTCTAGGCAAATATAGAGTATAAAAACAAATATTATGGACAAAACTATATGATGGCATTCAGAAATTAAGCTAGATAGAAATTACTGAAGAAGATTATTAGATTGAAAATATTTACAAGCTTTGTAAGCAATAAAATACCTTACACTATTAATTGCTGACTCTGTTTACCTTTGTATACCCTTGCAGAGGGTATATTGATTTCAGTCAGAAGTTTGCAACGCAGTGAAGGGGACGTTTCCGACCCCATAAAGTATATATATTCTTGATCAGCATGACTAGACGAGTCGATCTAGCCATGTTCGTCTGTCCGTCTGTCCGTCCGTTTCTAGGCAAACTAGTGTCTCAGTTTTAAAGCTATCGGGCTGAAACTTTCCCAAAAGTCTTATATCTTTTGCAGGTAGTATATAAGTCGGAACCAGTCGGATCAGACAACTATATCTTATAGCTCCCATAGGAATAACCGGTTAGCTTATAACCTCCTAAGCTTGGAAATAACATTTTTTAATTAGTTTCGAATTTCGAATTAAATTTTATCGAAATCAAACGACTATATCATATAGCTGCCATAGGAACGATCGTAAAATCGGTGGGAAAATAATATGAAACAAATTGTAGCTTCGATGTTTTTTAACATATAACCTCCTACGCTTGAAAATAACATTTTTTAATTAATTCTGAATTTCGAATTAATTTTTATCAAAATCGGACGACTATATCATATAGCTGCCATAGGAACGATCGGAAAATTGGTGGAAAATAATATGAAACAAATTATAGCTTCGGTGTTTTTCAACATATAACCTCCTACGCTTGGAAATAACATTTTTTAATTAGTTCTGAATTTTGAATTTAGTTTTATCAAAATCGGACGACTATATCATATAGCTGCCATAGGAACGATCGGAAAATTGGTGGAAAAATAATATGAAAGAAATTACAGCTTCTGTGTTTTTTACATATTATCTTATACTATTGGGAATATCATTTTTATACCCGTTACTCGTGGAGTAAAAGGGTATACTAGATTCGTCGGAAAGTATGTAACAAGCAGAAGGAAGCGTTTCCGACCCCGTAAAGTACATATATTCTTGATCAGGATCACTAGCCGAGTCGATCTAGCCATGTCCGTCTGTCCGGATGAACGCTGAGATCTATGAACTATGAGAGCTAGGCTATTGAGATTTGGCGTGCAGATTCCTGAGCTTCTTACGCAGCGCAAGTTTGTTTCAGTAAAGTGCCACGGCCACTCTAACGCCCACAAGCCGCCCAAAACTTTGGCTCCTACAGTTTTTATGCTAGAATAACAATTTTAACTGAAATGTATTGCTCTCGTCAATTCCTATCGATTGACCTAAAAAAAACGTTCGACACGCCCCCTTTAACGCCCACAAGCCGCCCACAAAATTCAAAAAATCGTAAATATGAACATGGATATCTCGGAAACTATCAAAGATAGAGAATTGGGATCTCAGTTTTAGATTCCGTAGCCTTGTACGCAGCGCAAGGTTGTTACGCGAATATACCACGCCCACTCTTACGCCCACAAACCGCCCAAGGTAATGACGCCCACAATTTTTATGCTAGATACAAAATTTTAACTGAATTGTATTGGTCTCGTCAATACCTATCGATTGATCCAAAAAAAAAGTTTACCACGCCCACTCTAACGCCCATAACGATTAAATCTGTCTTCCGCCGGTAGGTGGCGTATTTTAATCTCGCTTTGCTGCTAGCATATCTCCATTTCCCTTTGGTCGCTTTAGCTGAGTAACGGGTATCTGATAGTCGAGGTACTCGACTATAGCGTTCTTCCTTGTTTTGTTTTTGTTTTTTTTTAATAACTTGCTACATTACTACCTATTTTGTTTTTATAAAATAAATTTAAATGTAATAGTTTATTTTTTTGGGTTTTTGCTTTTTTTAATAAGAAAAGTAAAAAACACAAACAATTAAATAGTTAGCAGTAAGCTAACTACTTAAATTTTTATGTTTTTTTTTAGAAATATTTATTTAACCTTAGTATTAGTTAATATATGTTTTTTCGTTAATAAATAATATTACCTTAAAATTACTAATAATTTTTTTTTGTTTGTTTTAATTTTTAGTTAAAAAATAATTAACTAACTTCTTATTACTACATTTTTGTTTGTTTTTTAGTAATTCATATTATTAATATTATATTTAAGTATATACATGTGTACCACTGTGATAGCTATACGTGGTCTCAAATGAGAGCGCAGTGGCTGTAATATCGAAAATATTCGAAAACGCCCACTCAACATGCGTATTGCAATTGGTTGTAGACGAATCCAAATCTAGCATTGAATGAAGACTTAAGAATTAGCTGATCGGAACATACATCGGAAAAAGACATGAAGGTTCGGACTATTGAGTAAGCAATCGAAATGGGTATTCAGTAACTTAGCGGAACGCAATTCTCGGAGCTCTTCTTCTGAAGCTGAGTCCTGAGCGGATCTTGGAGGGACGAAAGGTCCAATGATAAAAAGACCTGCTGCACTTGTGGCTACAGGCTACATAAAGTGCAGCTCTCAGCATCCATGGACTAGAGGGAACCACCACTCTGCTGAACGTAGCTCCTCGAAAAACTTAAAAGGGCTCCACGGGTAAGATCCAATTATAGCACTGTATGGATCATGCGACGGCAGCTGAAATATCCAACGATCACATACTGGTCGCAATTGTCTAAGATCGCCGAACACGGTGACCGAAATACCTCCGAAGGGAGCATCGACGTTGGAAAAAATTTGCTTAAGGCGAGAATCCAAATAGGAAAACATTGTTGCGCCGACCATAGAAATTTCGTCTATTATAAGTACTTTAAGATCAATAAATCTAGAACGCAGGGTATTTAACAAATCAGGGCTTAAGCTCTTAAATGCAGACCCAGCCTGATTAATAGGGAGAGAGAACAAGGCATGTAGAGTGGAGCCTCCGATTCCAAAAGCACCTTTGCCTGTGGGAGCACACAATAATATTTTAAAAGAAGTTGGGTCGCATCCTGCTCTACCATTATACTCCTTGAAAAGGGACTTAAACAGCGTGGAAATAAGTCAACTCTTGCCGACACCTGCTCCGCCTTCTACGAACTCATAAAAACTAGCATTTCTTCTTGCATTATGCAAAACATGCGTTAAAAAGGGTTTTTGCTTCAAATTGAGGGATCTAACTAAAGTTGATAAGTTTTTAGGGGAAATAATTGGCGGGTATTGCTACCCAGATCAATTTCTTGAACATGATTGTTTAATTTTAAAACATTTAGTTGAGAACGTATTTCCGGAAATGCTAGGGACCTAAACTCCTCATTAGCTAATTCTAAGCGCGTCTTCCAAACTTTCTATGGAATTAAATCTATCAAAATTGACTTTAATAGCCTCTTCATTAACTTGGTAAAACTCCTCACAATTTCTCCGTATTAAATCTGCCTGTTCGTATCTCCACGGAGAGTAAAGCATAACAAATGCTCTAAAATAATTCTGTCTATCTAATTAACATTGAAGGGGCTATACCTAATAATAATCGGCCTATTTCTTTCTCTAATTAAACCACTACCGTTGCGAAGCGCGAAATAATCTTCTCCTAAAATATCATTTTCTTCTTCAGCTTCATTGTGACTTATTGTCCCTTGACGAGTTCTTCCCCGGCTTTTTTAAAAACTCATAGTTTGCAGCCGAATCGGCCTTCATGAGAATCTGGTCCTTGTTCGTATCTGTCCAGCAAATCTTTCTGAAAGATGTCAGTGGAATTTTGAGGCATATTTTGCAGGAATCTTGATGGTCTAAGCATACGAACTCGTTGTTCTGAAGGGAAGGTGTTTACGTGAACGCATTTATTGCTAGATTTTGACAACGCCAATCCCAGACAACAAAACACGGCCTCCTGAGCAGAGATCCAGAGAGCCCGAAATAAATTTTTTACCAAGATACGGTAGCTTTTGCCGAATACTTGAATTGCCTCTTCGAATGTCATTAGCTGCTTCGCGCATTAACTTAGCATAATTAACTATGTAGCTACAGTAAGCAAAAGGGTCCAAAATTAACTGGATATCCATCCCTTTGCATAAAAAGAATGTGTTTATTATAGGCATTAGCTTAAATTTCTGCAATGTTCTCTTCAGAAAAATTTGTGGTTTTTTCAAATTAGACCTAATAGCATATATGAAATCCTTGTAACTGAGGCTCACCTGATCATGAGAAAGAAAACTTTCAAATATGCTAAGATGGCTAATCACATCATCTGATTGTCGCGAAGCAAAAAGCTACGAATTTTTTTTTAAGTTTTCGTGGTGAAGAGAAAAGTTTTGAGTTTCCTCAGGAAGTGGCTTCAATACTTCCGTTTGGGGCATTGGAGGATACGGAATACCGAATCAACAAACAGATTGTCCGCGCACCTTTTAAAGACACGAATGCCCGTGCTTATGCTTTTGGTATTCAACATACGGAGCCAAATATGTGTTTGTAACATCCACAGTTACAAATTGATCAATGAAGGCTATTACGCTAGACATAGATTCTGCATTGTTGAAATCCACTTCCGGGGCGTCTTTCAGCCAAAACATATATAACAAAATTACTTCCAAAGATACCCCCAGGTTTCTTCATTAATTTAAGAACTTCCCTAAATCTATAATTAAGATGGGTCTGACCTAATCAGGCACGCCTTTTCCCTAAATTGTAAGCTTAAAGCTTCTTCTTCATTTATTTCAACCCTATATATATTGCGGTTAAGCAGTACTATCAGCTCCGGCACCTAGTTTCAGCGGCCGACAGAGTTATAAAGAAAGTTGACAAACCAAACTGGCGAATCATAGCCATGACTTTCTTCTTCTCATCTTCCCAGTGAGCAGGACACGTGCGAATATCCTTAAGAATTCGATATCCATCATAATGGCTAATTAAGTTGCCCATAAAATCATCAACAAGTACGTTAGCAGCTGTTATAGCGCTGGAGGCGTTGCGCTTACGTAAGAAAGTTGAAATATTGTTTCCAATTTTAATCAATTCCAACTTCTTATAATTGAAGAATAAGTTGTCAGTTCTACAACCTCTTCTATCTACTTTCCTAAGTTCAGACCTAACTTCGGTTGTATAACTCTCTGAAGATGACGCCAGCATATAAGCTTGGGAACGCTAATTTTTCAGAGTCAGCATCGAGAATCCCATCGAGAGGTCTTTGGCCCTCACCCAGAGCCGTTGTAATTCTCGGAATTCCTACATTGTGTGTCTGGTTATACTCACGCATCGTTTCTTGTCCTCCAGGATTTAGCTCTTCGGCTTCTGTTTTCTCATCGGAATTAGTCACCTTCGAATTTATATCCTCCTGCTGGATAGCTAATTGCTCTTCTGCTAATGCTAAGTTAGCTTGAGATGCTACGAAGGGAACTGTTTCAGATGAAAAACAAGGAAGAACGCAATAGTCGAGTACCTCGACTATCAGATACCCGTTACTCAGCTTAAGGGACTAAAGGGAAATGGAGATATGCAAGCAGCAAAGCGATATTGAAATGCGCCACCTATCAGCGGTAGACAGATTTAAGCGTTATGGGCGTTAGAGTGGGCGTGGCAATTTTTTTTTCGGGTCAATCGATAGGTTTTGACGAGACCAATAAAGTTCAGTTAAAATTTTGTATCTAGCATGAAAATTGTGGGCACCACAGGTTTGGGCGGTTTGTGGGCGTTAGAGTGGGCGTGGCATATTTGCGTAACAAACTTGCGCTGCGAACAAAGCTACGGAATCTAAATCTGAGATCCCAATTCTCTATCCTTGATAGTTTCCGAGATATCCACGTTCATATTTACGATTTTTTAAAGTTTGTGGGCGGTTTGTGGGCGTAAAATTGGGCGTGGAAAACTTTTTTTTTATCATTCGATAGGTATTGATGAGTACAATACATTTCAGTTAAAATTATTATTCTAGCATCAAAACTGTAGGAGCCACAGTTTTGGGCTGCTTGTGGGCGTTAGAGTGGGCGTGGCACTCTACTGAAACAAACTTGCGCTGCGTAAGAAGCTCAGGAATCTTCACGCCAAATCTCAATAGCCTAGCTCTCATAGTTTCCGAGATCTCAGCGTTCATCCGGACAGACAGACGGACAGACGGACAGACGGACAGACGGACAGACGGACATGGCTAGATCGACTCGGCTAGTGATCCTGATCAAGAATATATATACTTTATGGGGTCGGAAACGCTTCCTTCTGCCTGTTACATACTTTCCGACGAATCTAGTATACCCTTTTACTCTACGAGTAACGGGTATAATCAGAGATCCACTGCTTGTTTACTGACACAATGTGCTTTCTGTAAAGATCGGTATTTACTAAGTATCTAAGAGCGTTAGCAGTTTTAGAAGGTCTAATGGTCTCTGCCATGAAATGATGTCCGTATTCCATTCTTCGCTTGAGGTGGAGCTGTATAACCTCAGCTTTATTAAAAGCTCGTGCGACGGACGTCACACAGCTTACTGGAATTGGAACATTTACAACAGCTCCTTTTATAGCACTCTGACGCTCTTGACCTATCGACTTAATAATCATAAATGGAAGGCGAGGTGAAATCAGTCGTTCCTCCAAGGGAGTAAGCCCCCTTAAGCCATGAGGAATTTCTAGGAAATCCTGGCCGTTGGAAATGGCACCTTTGGAATTTCTGCCAGCTTTTATTTTGTTGTGACAAGTTGCACAGAACTTAAAAATTCACCAGTGAAATCAAGCTGGCTTGCATTTTGGTAAGTCTCTTCCCTGAACTCGCAAAGTTATTCTAATTGGCTCCAGAAAGCATATTTATTGATTTTGGGAACCACAACCTTTTACAACAGAGGCAAATCTGATCAGGACCAAGCTTTATTATACCCGTTACTCGTAGAGTAAAAGGGTATACTAGATTCGTTGGAAAGTATGTAACAGGCAGAAGGAAGCGTTTCCGACCCCATAAAGTATATATATTCTTGATCAGGATCACTAGCCGAGTCGATCTAGCCATGTCCGTCTGTCCGTCTGTCCGGATGAACGCTGAGATCTTAGAAACTATGAGAGCTAGGCTATTGAGATTTGGCGTGCAGATTCCTGAGCTTCTTACGCAGCGCAAGTTTGTTTCAGTAGAGTGCCACGCCCACTCTTATGCCCACAAACCGTCCAAAACTGTGGCTCCTACAGTTTTGACGCCAGAATAAAAATTTTTACTGAAATGTATTGTTTTCAATACCTATCGATTGACCCAAAAAAAGTTTGTCACGCCCACTGTAACGCTCACAAACCGCATACAAACTTCAAAAAATCGTAAATATGAACATGGATATCTCGGAAACTATCAAAGATAGAGAATTGGGATCTCAGTTTTAGATTCCGTAGCCTTGTACGCAGCGCAAGGTTGTTACGCGAATATCCCACGCCTACTCTTACGCCCACAAACCGCCCAAAGCAATGACGCCCACAATTTTTATGCTAGATACAAAATTTTAACTGAATTGTATTGGTCTCGTCAATACCTATCGATTGATCCAAAAAAAAAGTTTGTCACACCCACTCTAACGCCCATAACGATTAAATCTGTCTTTCGCCGGTAGGTGGCGTATTTTAATCTCGCTTTGCTGCTAGCATATCTCCATTTCCCTTCGGTCGCTTTAGCTGAGTAACGGGTATCTGATAGTCGAGGTACTCGACTATAGCGTTCTTCCTTGTTTTTCTATTAAAAGTACCTATAAGACCTTCCAATTCAGTAGGTCTTGTACTCCCCTTCTTGACGACCTTGCGATCCCTAAAACTTCTAGCTGTAGCTCTCCTAGCCTTGTCCTGCGCTCTTTCCAACAGGTGATCCTGAGTTGATCTAACCTGTGCTCGTTGCAGGGCTTTTGCTTCTTGCCCACCCGCACGATACGTAGGATCCAAGCGCCTAATTGATCGACGCCGAGTATTGGCTGCTTGCTCATGCGCACAGAAAGCGCGATTCGAGCGCCTTTCCGAGTGGTCAGCAGTGTATTGAACCTGCTCTGTAGCTCGGACTTGGCTATTCCGCCGCCTAATAGAACGAAGCCTAGTATCGGCTGCCTGTCCAAACCTCATCGAGTAAAGATGTGCTATCGGCAGAAATTCGCGACTACCAGCAGTTACAAATGCAACATTCTACCAATTTTGGTAAGAACAAACAAGTGCCCAAAGAAAATTTGAAAAAAGAACCCATAACAAAAACACATCATAACCGTTACAAACACGCATAAAAACACATCATAACCGTTACAAGCACGCACAAGTGCAGCGGGCGGCAGCCCAGGCACAACAACGCATCGATCACCGGACTTAGACTTCCCCCCTCTGTCTACAAAGACAACAATATTCGGACCGAAATTTCTCACGATCACCAAAACGGACAATGAGACTTTTGAACTTTGCACAAACCTTGATGATGATGACACGGAAGAATTAAAGTTCGTCCACATATTCCACGCCCCTTAAAATGCCTGAAGTAACTGCCTGAAGTTTGGACACCCGACCAAAGCCTGCAGAAGCCCCAAAGCCTGCACCAACTGTTCCCCAGAAGCACAAACCACAGAGGACACCGAATGCGACAAGCCAAAGTTTTGCATAAACTGCAAATATGACATAAACAACCAGTTCAATCACAGCCCACTAGATAAGACATATCCCACCTTTATCAAACAAAAAGAAATAACAACAATAAAAACCTTACAAAACGTTGACCACATCCATCAATCTACTCCGTACTCCAAGATAACGTCCACCCATCAACCTACTACCACAGAAAATGAATAAATCGTCATCATGGATCACCAACCCACCAGTTCGTCCAAAGGCACCGTCATCGAAGAAATGGAGACTGAAATTTCATCAGATGCCACAACGACCCTCCCTAAGAAGAAGATGAATCCGACCGTAAGCTTAGAAGCCAAAATAACAATAGGACAAACCTAACATCAAAACCCCCTCTCAAAGCCAAAAATAAATCAGACAAAACAAAGTCTATTAAAACAACCAAATTAGCTAATGAATTAAGAAGACTAGAAAATCACAACAGCTCTGAGGAAGATCTCTAAGTAGATACATAGAAAACAACTGTTTAAATTATCACAATGGTACTAATCCTGCAATGAAACTGTTACTGGTACATAAGCAATTACGACCAACTGCAATTATTACTTAAATGTTACAACCCAAAAGCCATCTGCCTGCAAGAAACCCATTTATATTTCCTTCATAACATACCCATCCCTATCAACATCACACTTATACATAAAACACATCAAACAACTCCCACGGTGGAGTAGGAATTCTAATCCAAAACTCAATACAGAACGAACAAGTTAATCTTAACAACGATTTTTAATCTGTCACAGTTATTATTAACTCCAAACAAAAGATTCGTACAATATCCACACACATTGCCCCAAAAAAGAATTTTGAACTAAGAAATTTAGAAAATATGTATGGTAACCCCAATGAAAATACCATCTTATCAGGTGACTTCAACAGCTGTCACCAAAGCTGGAAATCGCCTAACAATACTAGAAAGCGAGGGTATACTAGATTCGTCGGAAAGTATGAAAAAGGCCGAAGGAAGCGTTTCCGACCCCATAAAGTATATATATTCCTGATCAGGATCACTAGCCGAGTCTATCTAGCCATGTCTGTCTGTCCGTCTGCCCGTCTTTCCGTCTGTCCGTATGAACGCTGAGATCTCGAAAACTATAAGAGCTACAATACTGGGACTCAGATTCCTGAGATTCCTGCTCAGCGCAAGTTTGTTTTAGCAGAGTGCCACGCCCACTCTAACGCCCACAAACCGCCCAAAACTGTGGCTCCTACAGTTTTAATGCTAGAATAAAAATTTTAACTGAAATGTATTGTTCTCATCAATACCTATTGATTGACCCAAAATAAAAGTTTGCCACGCCCACTTTACGGCAAACAAACTTCAAAAAATCGTAAATATAAACGTGGATATCTCGGAAACTATCAAAGATAGAGAATTGGGATCTCAGATTTAGATTCCGTAGCCTTGTCCGCAGCGCAAGTTTGTTATGCGAATATGCCACGCCCACTCTAACGCCCACAAACCGCCCAAGCCTGTGGCGCCCACAATTTTCATGCTAGATAAAAAATTTTAACTGAAATATATTGGTCTCGTCAATACCTATCGATTGCTCTAAAAAATCTTTGCCACGCCTACTCTAACGCCCACAACGCTTAAATCTGTCTACCGCCGGTAGGTGGCGCATTTGCTGCTTGCATATCTCCATTTTCCTTTGGTCCCTTTAGCCGAGTAACGGGTATCTGATAGTCGAGGTTAATAATTGTTAATAATTACAATTGTTCACGCTTGCCTCTTTGTTTTAGTTGAAATTGTATGCTAAAAGATTACCCTCTATTGTAAAGCATTATGATCCACAATGAAAACGGTAAGTCATAAGCTTTCTTGTTATGCATAGCCCAACGAAATGTATAACCAAAAGCAGAATACAGTCTCACACGGAACTTCGTGAAGTAAATATCATTGACTCCGTCGTTTTAATTTTTGGATCAAGCTCCTCCATCTGCACAGAGGCAGAGGCAGTGCAATAACAACAACCACTTGCATTTGCACGAGGGCCAATTTCACCTTTGGCTGCCTCCCATTAGGCAGCGGATCAAACATTCTTAGTGCCCTGACAGGGACTTGGGCCGAGGGAGAGGCGTCCGATGAACAGGCACCATTTTCCGGCATAAGCTACGTCGTATTCGGGTCGTGGGATCTTGGTAAGCCTCTCTCTTCTCCAACATAACAAGAATAAATATTTAAAGTGCCTGGAAAATAATATTAGTCATAAAGTTCGTCAGTCGTCAGTCGTATGATCGCAATACGATCGGGCTGTGTTTTGGCCAAATTCCCTTCCCTTCACACATTCGTGTGCCAATGGATCGTCGCGGGCCGCGCAATACGATCCCCTATTGTCAAGGTTGTCCGTCAAAAGTTATGTCATTGTTCTTGACCTACTCCACTTCTCGCGTCAGCACACCCCCTGAATGAAGCTCTAGCACACCATGGTTTCGAATTCTTTTTCACAATTTAAATTTATTTGGTAATATATATCGGCGAGTGCCGTGGTTGAATAATATAATGTTGGCTAATTCATATGGAAATTAAATTAATTGACAATATTTGGTTAGCGGAGAGTATCGAATTTATCACCTGTGAAGATGCACACATCAGCAAAATGCTGACTATTAACGACTGCAAACGTCGCTCAGAGAACTCTTGCAACTGTACATACAACCACAAGGCTGATACTCGCCGCTGAGGATACTGCACGAATATTTATATATGTATGTTTATAAGAAAGGAACCGTGTTTCGACAAACTTACCCCCTCTTTAAATCCTGGACGATGAGATCTCGACGCTCCGGATCCTGGGCTTTGGAAAATATTATATTATATATATATATGTAAATATACGTGCACCAAAATACGGCTGGCCTTAAGTATACCAATTCCCTTAAACACAAAATATATAGATATATTATGCCAGAGTCGTGCGACTTCTTCATCGGCTGTTCATCATGATTCGCACTTTGTTTATCGATTCGGTTGGTTTAAATGTATTTCAGTGCATGTTTGAATGCTTCCAATGTTTTTGGTTGATTCCCACTTGATCCCCAATTGTATTACTTAAGGATATTGGTCCTTGGTTATGCATGAGTTCACTTTAGCTTTGGTTGGCTCGATTAACACATTTATTTTGCACCACTACTTTCTCCGAAGTACGTTAGTGGTCATTACGCTTTCGAAAGGATGGCTCTACAGCTGAACAATTTCCAGGAGCATGGGGATCACGGGTACTGCGGCTACAAACATCACAGTATGACAGATGTCGTTCTTATTGTTGATCCTCGCCACGTTCTTTGATGACAATGGCGGCGCTGGTTCGACACATCCGAACCTTTCGAGCTGCGATTTGTGTCCTCCTCAAAGACTGTTGGATATGGTGGCCGATCCTGGTGGCAGAAGACTCCGTGGACGACTACCCCAGGGAAAGTCGTCTTCCCTCGGAGCTGCCGGCTTCCGTCAGCAAGACACACGAATGGACTCTCTCCTTTTCTTTACTTGTCTAAGGTCTTTTATACCAGACCAGAGCTTTTACTTGGCTGCCGCTATGGATCGGATCACCTTGGTGTTCCCAGCTAGAATTACTATTCCTTGATATCTGCTATCTTGGGAGTCAACGACAGGCTGTTGCACTTTGCCAGCTACTGGAGTATGGTTACCAGTAGGTCGATCGTGGCCGTTGTTCTGGCCACGCGACACCCGAGAATTGTCGAAATGCATTTTCTTCTGCCTTTACCAGTATGAGTCTCGTTAGTCACGTGCACCCCTCCCCTTGGCTAAAGATTCGTCGTTGTTTCTCTAAGTGAATCTTTTTATGTGGAGGGCGTACGTAACAACAGTCCTGAACCTTAACAACTCGGCTGCGAGGAATCACAGGGGGTTCAGTAGCAGCTACAATTCAAGCGGATCAGTTGAAAAGTTATCTCAACTTGGACTTTTACGGCATCACACCATTACGTCACCAGTACACCTGAGACACTTACTGGAGCACGTAAGCTTTTAAATCGGCAGATTTATCCAAGTTCACTTGTTATTTGACCTTTCGGGCGCAAATAATACAAATAAAAAAGAAAAGTCTGGTTATATCTAGATATATAGGTGTGAGTTATTTAACCTATGTCGTAAAAGCTTCTTAGAACACGAAGCCTTGCTGTACCCCAGTTTTACATCAAAAAGTTTCGCAGTTACTCTAAAACTGTTGTAGGGTTTTAAAACATCTTAAAGCCTCTAAAACGCATTTTCCCTACAGTTTGGCTGATCTTTCATCTCTTTGCAAACATGACCAAACCATCTGTAGAAGAACGAAACATGCAACGAACTTCGAATCGAGCAGTTGCAGACACAGCAATGGACGTATCGGCAGAGTGTCACTTGGCCCTTTTGGAATCGCACTTTGGGCAATTGTATCAAGTTCAACAGCAAATTGAAGAAATAGACTTGGATGAAGATTCTCGCGAAGGCAGAATTCATAGCAACAAAGTCTACTCTTTTAAAACGTGAAAATGTTAACAAGCGCAATGGCACTGAGGACTCTGTCTTGATAAATTCCACCTGCTTAGGGGCCAGTTCCCATAATCGATTACCTTCTCTAAAACTCCCAAAATTTGACGAAAAATATGGCGAGTACAACCGTTTTATTGCAGGCTTCAATCATATGGTTCATGATGATGTGTCACTTTCTGATATTGACAAGTTTACGTATCTACTCGGATGTCTTTCTGGTCCTGCATTGAGTGTAGTGGCTGCATTTCAAGTATCGGACGAAAATAACAAAAAGGCATTGGAGCGCCTTAAGGAACGATACGATAAGAAGGTGTTGATTTTACTCGAACATGTATCTAGCCTTTTTGCTAGTTCTCAAATGAGAAAATATGATTCTTCATCCCTTCGAGAAATTTTAGATACAGTGGCAGCGTTGCGCGGTTCACAGCTCTCTCTTGGCACCGAACAAATTGCATTCGAAGCCATTTTAATTCAGCTCGTTTTGTAGAAGGTCGATTCAGATTCAAAACATGCTTATGATCGAGGTCAGAACTATGAGCACTATTGAGCAGTTTCCAACTTGGGATAATTTCTACAATATATTAGGTAGGCATTGTCAGTTTCTAGAATGCAGCGCAAAGCCAGGCCAGGAGTTTAAGCTGTATGATAAGCGTCCACATAAACTAATTCCCCCACAAAAAGGCATTCCTAACGGCTAGATGCAGTTGTATAAAATGCGATTCTACAGATCACAATCTAGGATCGTGCTCTTCGTTCGTTGCACTCCCACACGAAAAGCAACATGCTTTGGTCAAACAGGCAGCATTATGTTTAAACTGTCTTCATAAAGGCCACATCGCAGCAGACTGTCCTTCGAAATTTCGCTGTAGGACTTGTCGCGGATTGCACCATTCTTCGATACATCGCAGGAGAGAATCGCAGGAAACTTCTCAACCAAATGTAGAACAGACAAACGAGCAACCTTGTTGCTTCACACAAGTAGTCGCATGTCTTTCTCCTAAATCAAATCGAGCACTTATTCCGACAGCAATAGTTTTTATCCAGGATAAATACAGAATGTTCCACCCGGCAAGGGCCTTGCTTGATTTTGGCTCGGAAATTAACTTTATCACAGATACTTTGGCCAACAAATTACAACTTCAACGAAAAGTCAACATTTTGAAGTTTCTGGTATAGGAGATGTTACAGCAAAACTTCAATTCTCAGTCTCGACGACCATACGGTCACGTTTGTCTGCTGACGAATGGTCATTGCAATTTGCTGTTACCAAGACAATAGCATTGACTTAACCCGCCACTCGAATAGAATAATCAACGTGGTCAATCCCTGACGGAATAAATTTGGCTGACCCATTGTTTTTTAAACGACCAAAATTGACATTTTACTAAGCACCCAAGAATTATTCGAATTGCTCACTGACGGAAAATTATCACTGGGGCCTGGGCTGCCATGCCTACTTAACACTACACTCGGATGGATTATTGGTGGACAAGTTGTTGACAATCCGCAATCTAGGGCGAAGGCTAATGTTCTTATGTGCAAAATCTCGCAGTCCCAACAGCTGAGTGAAAATCTAAAAATGTTTTGGGAAATCGAATCATTTCCAGAACCATATCAAAACCAGTACACAACTGAAGAGGAAGAATGTAATCGCCACTTCTGTAAAAACTCTGCTTTTCTCGAGAATGGGCGAGTTCAAAATCTACCTTTTCGAAATCTACCCAACAATTGGGAAGTTCAGTGGATATTGCCAAGCAACGATTTTGGCAAATAGAAAGTCGTTTACAACGTTTACCCGATCAAAAAAAATGTATTCTGATATTATGCAAGAATATATTGATCTCGGGCACATGCAACCTGTTGATAGTTATACCCGTTACTCTTAGAGTAAAAGGGTATACTAGATTCGTCGGAAAGTATGTAACAGGCAGAAGGAAGCGTTTCCGACCCCATAGTGTATATATATTCTTAATCAGGATCACTAGCCGAGTCGATCTAGCCATGTCCGTCTGTCCGTCTGTCTGTCCGTCCGGATGAACGCTGAGATCTCGGAAACTATAAGAACTAGGCTATTGAGATTTGGCGTGCAGATTCCTGAGCTTCTTACGCAGCGCAAGTTTGTTTCAGTAGAGTGCCACGCCCACTCTAATGCCCACAAACCGTCCAAAACTGTGGCTCCTACAGTTTTGATGCTAGAATAAAAATTTTAACTGAAATGTATTGTTCTTATCAATACACCCAAAAAAAAATTATCATAGAAACTAAACTATTCGTACATTAAAACTAAACTATTGAGTGTCAAAAATATCTTGATAAGATGCGTATTAACCTTATGACACCGAAAGTATTAAACTGAAACTTTCGAAGTTATCAAAGTTAAACTAACGAGTATACAATTTATACTCACTCAGTGTACTGAAATTTATGCTGACAGTTTACTTTTTATACTATTTAGTATAAAAGCTATCCTATGTAGTCTCCGTTTTATACTATTTCGTATACATATTATACTAATCTAGAGAGCCGTAGTATACTTTTTAAGCTATTTATCGAAATCGTTAGTATACATTTTATACTATTTCGTATAAAACTTATACGATTTCCCCGTTGCCTGTAGTATAAAATTTATACTATTTTGTTTTTCGTGGTATCCCAAACCCAATAAAATCAAATTGTATGTTGTTTTTCTTTTATTACTATTTCACATATTATTTTGTTATTATTTCATAAATATTCATATTTTGCGCAACACACATAACACATGTTTTTAGCTCCTTCGTGTTTTTTTTTTATGTTCCTTTACCTAAGACGTATATACAGACTAAAATAAGTACAAGCAACAAGAGTAGGGGCCGTGATTGCGCGGTATCACCGCAAGGTATTGCTTAGCGCAATGGTAGCCACCTAGGCTGTAGCCTTTCTCCTCTCCTTCTCGATGCGACGCAGCGTTCGCAGTACACTCGCTGCGTAGGCTGCCGTCGCTGGCCGAACTCTTGCCCCGGTGGTCTTCATCAGCATTTGGCGATCAGACCCGAAGCGGCGACATTAAAATAGGACATGCTGATCGTCCTCAACAATCCCACTGCCGCACTCTGGACAACCGTTCTCCGTGTCGTGTCCGAAGCGCTTAAGGAAGCTTCGGAAGCAACCATGTCCACTCAGCGCCTGCGTGCGGTAGAAATCTACCTGGCCGTGCTTCCTATTTACCCTTGCGCCCAGCGTCCCTTGCTGGAGTTGTCCCAGGCTGCCTGCCAGTTGTCGACGCTCTGCATCCTGGCACTCCTCTTCACCTCGGTCTTGGTTCTGTGGCTCCCGCACCAGTTCACATAGGGGAACTTGG
Organism: Drosophila subpulchrella; assembly: GCF_014743375.2. Classification (NCBI taxonomy): domain Eukaryota; kingdom Metazoa; phylum Arthropoda; class Insecta; order Diptera; family Drosophilidae; genus Drosophila; species Drosophila subpulchrella. The sequence continues at coordinate 2,120,711 of NW_023665550.1, forward strand.
CCTGCAATGACGAGCACTGCGTCGTCCGAGATCGTCCGGAAGGCACTCGCTGTTCTGACAGCACAATGGCGGTACGTCGAGTTCGTTAGCTCCTTCGCGGTATGCATCTGTACGCGTGCGCAAAGCACTTCATCTGAAAATACACAATACACACAATATTTACCAACAGGGACAATATATTTAACTTTTTAATTTTAGAATAAATATTTTACTTACATCTTGACTCGGCACAAATTTCACAATAATCATTAACGCGTCAAACAACGCCAACTCCGGTAGCATTTTCTGTGTTCGTATACTCGCTATTGTCCTGGTTTTACACAAAAATATATGTTCGAATAATCGCTATTGTCCTAGTTTCACACCATGAAAAACTATTTAATGTTCAGTATACTATTTATGCTACTGAGTCTCACTCATATAATAATTAGTATAAGCTTAATACTATAAAGTGTTGGCATGAAACAATTTTGTAATAACTTGAAACTAGATTTTCTTTATACTACATCAAGTTTTTGTTGAAATCAAAAGTATAAATTATAAACTAAATAGTCAAATATGACTAGTTTAAAAATAACACTACAGGTTTCCGCTTTATACTCTTTGGTAGAGCACTTACACTACAAAGTATACAGTTGAAACTAATTAGTGTTGAGTTAATACTTACATTTTTATACTAACTTTAGTATACCTTTAACACAACGCTTATTAAGTGTATACTTTTGGTTTTTTTTTTTTGGGTGTAGGCTTGAGCGCAGCGCAAGTTTGTTACGCGAATATGCCACGCCCACTCTAACGCCCACAAACCGCCCAAAGATAAAAAATTTTAGCTGAAATGTATTGGTCTCGTCAATACCTATCGATTGATTGAAAAAAAATTTGCCACGCCCAGTCTAACGCCCACAACGCTTAAATCTGTTGCCGGTAGGTGGCGCATTTGCTGCGTGCATATCTCCATTTTCTTTTGGTCCCTTTAGCTGAGTAACGGGTATCTGATAGTCGAGGTACTCGACTATAGCGTACTTCCTTATTTTGACTTAAATCAACCTCACTATGTAATCCCGCATCACGCTGTACTGCGTCCAGACAGCTCAACAACAAAGTTACGTGTAGTTTTTGACGCATCTGCGAAGTCGTCGACAGGAGTATCATTAAATAACATTTTAATGGTTGGACCGACAGTTCAGCAGGACCTTATCTTAACCCTGCTTTCATTTAGTTTGTATAGGCATGCTCTAACAGCTGATATAACAAAAATGTATCGGCAATTCATTGTAGATCCCCAAGACCGCAAGTTTCAGTTGATTTGGTGGAGGCACAATATTTCTGACCCGTTGAAATTATATCAGTTGAATACTGTCACATATGGGCTTGCTTGTGCACCGTTTTTCGCCATCAGAAGATTGTATTTCATAGCAGAGAAAGTATTTTCTATAGGATCTGAAATTATATCTAAAGAGATGTATGTCGATGACCTTCTTACAGGAGCTGACTGCATTGAGGATTTAAAATTGAAGATAATATCAAAGAACATCGATTCAAGTTAGACAGCAAAGATATCACAAAAACCTTAGGAATATCGTGGAGGCCCCAATTGGATGAATTTTGCTTTCGGTTCGATTTGCCAAAAACTAACGCTATGACGAAAAGGAACATTCTCTCAGTTATTGCACGCTTGTATGCCATACTTGGCTTGCTAGGACCAGTGGTTATAAGATGCAACATTTTTGTGCAGGAGCTGTGGATGAGTTATTTGGATTGGGACAAAATACTGCCTCAACAAATAATAGATCGTTGGCAATCTATTTATCCCGACTTGCACAATTTAAACCAAATCGCCATACCCGGATATGTAGGATTTTCCCCATAACATGACTGCGAAATACATGGATTCGCAGATGCTTCACAGCGTGCATACGGCTGTTGTATATATCTGCGCTCAATTCAAAATAGATCTGAAGAATCGCATTTACTCATAGCAAAGTCAAAGGTTGCCCCAATTAAGGTCCTTTCTCTTCCACGATTAGAGAGCTCTGTGCTGCATCAATTATTTGTGAAACGTGGAACAAAATAAAACATAAGTTCAGCAACATACAAAAGGTTGTTTTCTGGACAGACTCCCAAATCGTATTACACTGGCTCACTATGCACTCTTCCCAATTAAATTGCTTTGTAGCTAATCGGATCTCAGGAATTCAAACTAAATCATCGAATATTTCTTGACGTCATGTGCCAGGAAAAGAAAATCAAGCTGACATGATATCTCGTGGATGCAAGGTCAGCGAACTTCAAAATACAAGTTGGTTTACAGGACCAACCTTTCTTAAGTTGGAATAACATCTTTGGCCGCAGTCGTTGGACAAAATCGAAGCCATAGATGCGGACTTGGGAAAAAGGAAAATTTAATCATTCAAATGCACCGAATCTAAAGAAAACATCCTTGATCAAATTCTGAATCGAATCTCTTCGTATTATCGTGTTCTTCGAGTCACAGCTTACGGTTTGCGGGCGTTTATCTACCATGCAGCTTTAAGACTTGCTTTTGGAGCACCACGTACAACTCCAATCAATAACCTTCTAATTGAAGCCGAGATTACGCCTAACGAAATTAGACTTGAGCTGACCACTGCGCGGACTTGAAAGGTTTTCTCAATTTCCAAAAATACGCCGCTTCAAACCGTCCTTCAAAAGATAAAGAACGCTAAAAGAAAACCCAGAATCCTTTCAATCCTACATAAAGCGTCAGAATTCGTTCTCGAAAATGGAAAACAAAAACATCCACCTTGGTCTTTCTCGGAAGATAATATAAACTTAACATTACATTACACAACTAAATCTTACACTCCTGCAACTGTATTTCAAACAAAATTCCTCTCCCTTAAAGAACACTACAATAACTACACATTTATATACACAGATGGATCCATGGTTGGATGGATTATCTTTTAGTATTACTGTGGACACACGCATAATTAAAACCGCACTCCTACCAGCACATAGCTCTATCTTCACGGCAGAGATGGCAGCTATTTATGCAGAGTGCAAGTACGCTGTATCACAAAAGAAGAGATTCGTCATTTGCTCCGACTCATTATCGTCACTGCAATCAATAGCCAACATAAGCCATCAATCTTTCTATACCGCTCGAATCAGAGATATTCTCATCAGTCGTACATAAAATTATTGTGGATCCCAGGACACACAAACATAACTGGAAACGACACAGTACGTATATTGAAAATATGAAATAAGAATAATCAAAGAAAGAGTCTTAAAAAAGACCTAGTCTCAAAATATTATTATAATGTCTACTTTAAGGTCGATACCTAACAAATATTATTAAAATATTAAAGACCTTAATTAAGTGAATAAATAGATACCTTAACAAGGAAGAACGCTATAGTCGAGTATCTCGACTATCAGATACCCGTTACTCAGCTAAAGGGACCAAAGGAAAATGGAGATATGCAAGCAGCAAATGCGCCACCTACCGGCGGTAGACAGATTTAAGCGTTGTGGGCGTTAGAGTGGGCGTGGCAAAGTTTTTTTTAAATCAATCGATAGGTATTGACGAGACCAATACATTTCAGTTCAAATTTTTTATCTAGCACGAAAATTGTGGGCGCCACAGGCTTGGGCGGTTTGTGGGCGTTAGAGTGGGCGTGGCAAACTTTTTTTAGATCAATCGATAGGTATTGACGAGACCAATACATTTCAGTTAACATTTTTTATCTAGCATATAAATTGTGGGCGCCACAGATTTGGGCGGTTTGTGGGCGTTAGAGTGGGCGTGGCATATTCGCGTAACAAACTTGCGCTGCGCTTAAGCCTACGGAATCTAAATCTGAAATCCCGTTTCTCTATCTTTGATATTTTCCGAGATATCCGCGTTCATATTTACGATTTTTTGAAGCTTGTGGGCGGTTTGTGGGCGTTATAGTGAGCGTGGCAAACTTTTTTTTGGGTCAATCGGTAGGTATTGATGAGAACAATACATTTCAGTTAAAATTTTTATTCTAGCATCAAAACTGTAGGATCCACAGTTTTGGGCGGTTTGTGGGCGTTAGAGTGGGCGTGGCACTCTTCTGAAATAAACTTGCGCTGCGCAGGAATCTCAGGAATCTGCATGCCAAATCCCAGTATTGTAGCTCTTATAGTTTTTAAAATCTCAGCGTTCATACGGACAGACGGACAGACGGACAGACGGACATGGCTAGATCGACTCGGCTAGTGATCCTGATCAAGAATATATATACTTTATGGGGTCGGAAACGCTTCCTTCTGCCTGTTACATACTTTCCGACGAATCTAGTATACCCTTTTACTCTACGAGTAACGGGTATAAAAAGTAAAAAGAATTGTAAGTGTTAGTCTTTGAAAAGACTTATATGACTATTAGATAATGAATACGTAAATTTATAAAAATATAAAAAAGCATTAAAAATGACATTTTCTTATATTTCTATAAATAAGAAAAAAAGCGCGAGGCGATTAGAAAAATTGAAAAACGAAAATTTAATCGGAAAAAGTTAAAATATGAAAGTAGAAATATTTGTTATTGTTAATAAAATTACTTTATAATGGGTACTTAGCATACATTAACCTGATCGGAATTAAGTAAATAACATTGGTAGACCAATGAATTTTTGTTAGTGTAGAGCCAAAAAGGGGAACAAAATTAAGTTCTTTATTACTCAATAGAATAAGTTAGCCACGCACTCTTCTCTCTCTCAGCGTTAGCAGCGAGAAAGAGAGAGCTAAACATAACATACTAATAACATTTATATTGAGGTACAATGTACATGTAAAGAACATTTACGCGTATTGTGTATATAATGTATATATCTTAAAAGAGTTACATTCGCTGCGCAATTCAGTTTGCAACTATTTACACGCAAACATACATATGTAAATATATGTCATTATCTGGCCCAGAAGTCATTGTTTTTTTTCTAACTCCTTGGGATGTTTGTAGGCGTTGGAGTGGGCGTGGCAAAGATTTTATGGGGCAGTCTATACGTACTGATTAAAACAAGCCATATATGCAAATTATGTTTCTCACTTGTGAATTAATTAAAAAAATTTAATTTTATTTTTTAATCACTTATTCACTATTACAATTTTTTAATAGGACGAACTCATTTTATTCACTGCTCGTTTACTTTTTCTCGATTTGTTCTACTGCTCGATTGGATCTCAAAAAAGGACTGCCTGCTCTCTAGTTCAATGATCAATAATCAAACCTCGGCTTAAGAGATTTTATCCCCCAAAAATAAATAAAGAGAATGACTCAAGAGCGTCGGAAAATAGGATGATGCAACTTGCCAATTAAATTTGAAGACCAATCTTGGCCGGAAATTGGTGTTTACACTAGCGGAGTTTAGGGACCGCTTTGGGGATCTTTTTGTTTATGTTAGCGGACTCGGGGCTCGCTTTGGGGATCTTCTGTTTACGTTAGCGGACTCAGGGCTCGAAATTACTCAGGACTCCGATGTTTACAATATCGGCTTGGATGTTTACAGCATCCGTTTGATTCGTGCTGCGTGAAATTGATCTGGGTGCGGATGATTTGGAGGCCTGGTTGACAGAAATAGCTGACCACGGATTTATCTCGGGTCTGTCAGAGTTATTTGGAAAATAGCTCTCGGCTCAAAGTTGTATATAAATTGGGTAAGAGCCCCTAAATAATGTTTTATATAACTTGCATATCTGATAAAAGACATAACATAACTGCTTACAAAGCTGTAAAGTTTTTCGCGCCAATTTTACGTGCCTGGATTTTCGGACCCTTTACTCCAATCTTCCGTTTCATTTGCGGTAAGAGAAAATGCAAAGAGCAAGAAACCCTACCCCCGCGACCATACCATTGTTTTTCAGAAATTTAAATCGTACATTAAGCAAACCGGAATTAGGTAAATGAAATTGGTAGAGAATAGGGAGTCCAATTGGAAAAAAATAGTTTGTACTGTTACAATTTTTTAATTATTTAATAGAATAAGTTAGCCGCGCACTCCTCTCCCTCTAAGAGCCGGCAGCGATTTTCAGTATCATTTTTTTTGACCGGCTTGCGTATGTTTCTGGCAGCGCCAAGAAAGAAAGAGCAAAACATAAAAAAGACTAAAAACATATAAGTTAATTTATGTTTGCTAAAAATAAACAATCTTTAAGCGTGTTGTGTATAATTAAACCAACGTTGTTTATTTAAATGTTTGGTCAAATATCTTTATTGGAAAGAGTTCTAATTCGCCGCTCAATTTAGCTTGCAACTATTTACCCACACACATGAATAAGTACATTTGTCATTGTCTGGCTCTGACGTCATTGCTTTTCTTTTTGGCAGGCTTGTGGGCGTTGGAGTGGGCGTGGCACTCTGCTTAAATAAACTTGCGCTGCGCTAGAATCTTAGGAATATGCGTGCTTAATCTTCTCTAGCTTTAAAAGCTTTCGGGATATCAGCGTGCAAACGAACGTTTTTCGATGGTTTGGAGTAGGTTTGAAAGCGGTTTGAATGCGGTTCGTGGGAGTTAGAGAGGGCGTGGCAAATTTATTTTAAGGTCAATCGATAGATATTGACGAGACCAATACATTTCAGTAAACATTTTTTTCTAGCATGAAAATTTTGGGTGCCACAGGTTTGAGCGGCTTGTGGGCGTTAAAGTGGGCGTGGCAAATTTTTTTTTGGATCAATCGATAGGTATTAACGAGACTAATAAATTTCAGCTCAAATTTGTTTTCTAGCATAAAAATTGTGGGCGCCACAGGCTTGGGCGATTTGTGGGCGTTAGAGTGGGCGTGGCATATTCGCGTAACAAACTTGCGCTGCAAGTTTCTGAGATATCCGCGTTCATATTTACGATTTTTTGTGGCCGGTTTGTGCGCGTCGCAAACTTTTTTTGTGTCAAAACTGTAAGAGCCGCAGTTTTCGGCGGCTTGTGGGCGTGGCACCCTGCTGAAACAAACTTGCGCTACATACCAATCAAAACTTTCTAGTTTTTGTAGTTTCCGAGATCTCAGCGTTCATACGGACGGACAGGCGGACATGGCTAGATCGACTCTACGAGTATCGGATAAAAATATCCTTATACCTAGTAATTATTTCCCGAAAAAATGAAAGACTAACGAAAAAATAAAATTGTTTTGCATTACTTTTTCTAAAAACGATAACATAAAATGATTACCACCCTTAAAAACAGAACTATTTTCTAAAAAATGTAAATGTGAGCTGGTGGATTGGATATACATAGGTGGGCAGTCCTTATCACGCTGCGTTCTAAACTGATATTTGATAGTCCATCACCATCAGCCGAAGTAAGACACAGAGAAGTTGTGAAAAAAAGTCGTTGGTCAAAAAGTAGTAATTTCGGTCGCAAAATCAGTTGAAAAGTCGCGTTAATCAATATCAAAACTTATGTAACTCTTATATGTACAAACTTTTATATTCCTAAACTTTTTTAATAAACTACAGTTCATATCCAATTATCTTACGTGGGGGCTCAACCGTCGAGCAAGTGAAAAATCTGTTGGTGTTAGTGAACGTCGTTTGATTTCGGGGAAAAAACGAACACTTTGAATTTGACATTGCAAAAAAGTTGGCAAAAATGATTTGCTCCGCGAAAAAGAACAACAAATGCAGTCCAGGTGGAAAACAAAACAACCAGAAAAGGAAACCAAAAGATTCGCAAAATGCAGCAGCAGTGGTCAATATGAATCATGTTATCTTCGTGCCGCCTGACGAGGAAGAGAAGGGAAATAATATCGAGGAGCAAGTTAAGGGGGTATTCTAGTCTAGAGGCTCTAGTTTCGAGCCTTTTTTAACAATTAATTAAAACTAAACAATTGATATTTTTACTGTCGGGTTTTTTATCATTTGTTTATTTAACTTAGAAGAGTACATAAAATAAAATTAAAAAAAAAAAAATTTTTTTCATCGAGTTATGCGTCCTTGAAGTTGAGGGGAAAAAAAAAGGCCGTGTCCTCGTCGCCATGATTTCTACCCTTGTGGTCATCTTAAATATAAAAAAAAAAAAAAAATCTTAATCAGTACGAATGTCGCTATGTCATGAACCAGCAAAACTAAAAAAAAAAATATTTTTCATAAAATGGCGGCCACTCAAAAAAAAAGGTGGATTTATTTTACTAATTTTTTAATATAATCGAATTTTTTAAAAATATTACAAATTTTAAATTCATATTTTTTGTTGGTTCATGCGATAGAGAGATATTGAAAGAATATTCATGCCGAATTTTAAGTAAATCGGCTGATTAGAACTTGAAATATTATGGCTACCGTATCAGAAAAAGTAGTTTGGAGAAAAACGCGTTTAAAGTTTTACGTTAAATTTCAGGCAGTGTAACTGGTAGAATAGCACGTATAACTTACATTCTCTTAATCAGCCATAATTTTAAAAATAATTTGAATTTTGAAAAATCCGTTTAGGGAGATATTTTTAAATATCTAAACTATCGAATTATGAAAAAAAAAATTTTTCGATTTTTTTAAATTTCTAGACTAGAATACCCCCTTAAGTTCGCTAGTAGTAGTGAACACGAAGCTGAATTTCAACAGGAGCTGAAATACAACAATAATCGCGAAGAAGTCTACACCAACAGCAACGAGTTGAGCGAAGTGCTAAAACTGCTTTCTACAAAAATTGGGCAAAGTGATTCGAGCAGGACCGTTGTTCCAATTGAGAGCTTCTCTAAAGTTGTCCCCGATTTTTATGGAGTGTCAATTCCAATTAGACAGTGGCTTAAGTGTTTCAACGAAAACGCCAGTGCCTACGAGCTATCGTTGAAGCAAAAATATGTGACCGCTCGTATGAAAATTAAGGGAACTGCAATGTTATTCCTGGAGTCCACCACTGTTTCGGACTATGATACCCTATTCGAAGTACTTTTGGACGAATTTGATAAGACGCTGACCAGTGCTGAAGTACACAAGCGCTTCGAGAGCGAAAGAAAAACGACAACTAGAATTTCCACGAATATGTTTTGCATATGCGTAAGATAGCAGCTCTTGGAATTGTGGAGGATGAGTCGGTGATCCGATACATCGAAGATGGATTAAAGCTTCGTGACGATCTCAAATACCCTCTATACAGTGCGACAACTTTCAAGGAGCTACGAAGCCGATTTGAAACGATCGAAATAATGACGAAATCCAATATACAGCGCAAGCAAGCAGTGAATCAGAATGACCTAGGTAAAGCAGGAAAACCAGTAAAGCCTTTCGATCAGAAACAAAATCAGAGCCAGAGGCATTGCTTCAATTGCGGCTCAACTGAGCATATGAGAGCCGAATGTAAAGAGGAGACGAAATGCTTTAAATGCAACGGAGGTGGGCATATCGTAAGGAATTGTCCAGGTGAAAAGCCAATTATCGGTGTAATCAGCGAGTCGAGGGAGAAAGTACTAGCGATCAACAAAAAGAGTTTGGCATGCCTAGTAGACACTGGAGCTGATGTGTCGCTAATGCGTATGAGGACCTACAAGGATAAGTTCGCTGAAATCCTCCTGCAGAAAAGTTTTGCAAAACTGTACGGGCTCGGAAACATTGCAACCTTCGTTCTGGGTGCACTGAATGTCGACGTGGAGATAGATGGAATGCAAACGCTACATAAAATTAATGTGAACATCATTATTGGATTCGACTTCTTAAAAAAGTTTACTGTTGTGCTGGAGAATGGAAAATACGCTTTCAAACGAGGAGATGACACCGTTGCCGAGAATGACCATAATATTCACAATGTGGTGAGTCATGAATTAGAGCTAGACGTTCCAGGCGAATACAAAACAGCAGTCAAGCAAATGGTTGATGACTACAAGCCGTCTGACGTGAAGCTAATCTGCCCTGTTAGGATGACAATCATCCCTAATTGCACCAACATAGCTTTTAGAGAACATCCAAGCCGATCTTCAGCAGCAGAAAGGTGAGGAATGGCTGCAGCTGGGAATTGTAAGAGAGTTATGTTCAGATGTTGCTAATAAAGTTGTGCTAGCCAAGAAGAAGGATAAGACATACAGACTGTGTATAGATTACCGTATATTAAACACAAAGGTTCTTAAAGATCGATTCCCAGTTCCACTTATAGACGAAGTGCTTGACAAGATGCAAAATGCGAAATATTTTTCAGTCTTCGATCTCAAAAGTGGATTTTATCAAGTCGAAATTGATGATGCCAGCCGAAAATACACTGCATTCGTGACCAAAGAGGGTCTATTCAAATTCAACAGAGCACCATTCGGGTATTGCAATTCTCCCGCAGTTTTTGTAAGGTATGTCACATATATCTTTCAACAGATGATAAATGCAGGTATTATGGAAGTGGACATCGATGACATTGTTGTTTTTGGACAAACAGTCGATGAATGTCTAAGCAACATGGAACGCGTCTTGAAGCAGGCCCAGCAGTACGGTCTTGATATTAAGTTCTAAAACAGCGTATCAATTTTCTTGGGTACGAAATAGAAAATGGGCAGATATGGCCAGGAAAAGAGAAAATCAAGGCAGTCAAGAACTTTCCTATGCCGGTCAACATCAGAGGTATACATGCATTCCTCGGTTTAACAGGGTATTTTCGCAAGTTTGATAAGGCTTACGCCTTTATTGCTAAACCCTTAACGCAGCTGCTAAGAAAGGATGCTGTTATCAAAATAGAAGGAAAACAGAAAGAAGCCGTTGATCAATTAAAAGCAGCACTCATAGGGAAGCCAGTCCAGAAGGTTTGGAGTCAAGGCGCCAAAACTCAACTACACGTTGATGCTTCAAAACATGGCTGCGGTGGAACGCTGCTGCAACAACATTCTGGGAAGTGGCACCCCGTTTTTTACTGGAGTAAGAAAACCACACCACAAGAAGAAAAACCCACCAGTTACGTGCTTGAGGTAAAGGCAGCTTTCCTAGCAACAAAGAGTCAAGGCGCCAACACTCAACTACACGTTGATGCTTCAAAACATGGCTGCGGTGGAACGCTGCTGCAACAACATTCTGGGAAGTGGCACCCCGTTTTTTACTGGAGTAAGAAAACCACACCACAAGAAGAAAAACCCACCAGTTACGTGCTTGAGGTAAAGGCAGCTTTCCTAGCAACAAAGAGACTTCGCCATTATTTGCTGGGTATTGAGTTTGACCTGGTAACGGATTGTGCAGCTTTCAAGCAGACGATCTCAATAAAAGATGTCCCTCGAGAAGTTACGCCGTGGTTGATGTACTTGCAAGACTTTACCTTCAACGTGGAGCATCGCGCAGGAACTAGAATGCAACATGTCGACAGCCTTAGTCGTTTCCCTATAATGATCGTGTCATCCGAAGTTTACACGCAGATCAAGAGAGCCCAACAAAATGATGAATATTTAATGGCTGTTCCGGAAATTTTGAGGCATGGACCGCATGCCGATTATAAAATCAGAAACAACTTGATATATAAGAAAGTAAATGGGCAAGAACTTTTAGCTGTACCAAAATGCATGGAGAAAGAGATTATAACAAGTTCGCATGACTTTGGACACATGGGAACGCAGAAGACTATGCATGCAATCCAGCAGGACTTCCACATTTCCCACCTTGAGAAGAAAGTAAAGCAGACTATTTCCAACTGTATCGAGTGCATCACAAATAATCAGAGATTGGGGAAGCAGGACGACTTATTGCACGCTATAAACAAAGATACTCCCCTTTCAACGCTTCATGTGGCAATTTGCGATTGTGGATGTCTTTTTTTTCCCACGAAGTCAACAAACTAAGTCCTGGGTCTCAATATTTGGCAACCCACAGAGAATCATCAGCGATAAAGGAGCTGCATTTACATCACACTCTTTCAAGGAATTCTGCACAGCGAAAAACATTGATCACATTGAGACTACAGCCGGTGTGCCAAGGGGCAACGGACAAATCGAACGGACAAACAGAGTAATTATTTCAGTACTCTCAAAGATGTCAGCATCGGAGCCCGCAAGGTGGTATAAATACACATCACAAGTACAGCAGGCCATAAATGCACATGTCCACGAATCAACTAGTTTCACGCCATTCGAAGTTATGTTTGGGATGCGAATGAGGAACAACTCTAGTGCCGAACTCTTAAAGATCCTTGAAGATGAGATGATAATAAATCAACAAGTAGAACGTAACGAAATTTGGAAAGAAACTCGGCTCCAAATCGAAAAAGCTCAAGAGATCTACAAGAATAGAAAAGGACATCATGGTTATCAGTTGGGCGATCTGGTTGCCATCAAGGTGACGCAGTTTATAACCGGCAAAAATTTAGGCGTGGCAAATTTTTTTTTTGATCAATCGATAGGTATTGACGAGACCAATACATTTCAGTTAAAGTTTTTTATCTAGCATGATAATTGTGGGCGCCACAGGTTTAGACGGTTTGTGGGCGTTAGAGTAGGCGTGGCATATTCGCGTAATAAACTTGCGCTGCGTACAAGGCTACGGAATCTAAATCTGAGATCCCAATTATCTATCTTTAATAGTTTCCGAGATATCCACGTTCATATTTACGATTTTTTGAAGTTTGGGGGCGGTTTGTGGGCGTTAAATCTCAAATCTCAGCGTTCATCCGGACGGACGGACAGACGGACATGGCTAGATCGAGTCGGCTAGTGATCCTGATCAAGAATATACAGGGGTGGTCAAAAGTATTTTCACAAAACAAAAGTTAATTATACTCATAATTTGAACTTACATCTTGTTAGCATCAATGGAAAGGTAATTTAAATGCCGTTATAATGATACAATACATTTCTTAACCCATTCAGTACATATTGAAAAGGACGAATTTGTGTGAAAATTTGCTTTTTGAACCTTTTTCCTCGAAATGAAAACGTAAATGTTTTGATGCAAAAATTTCTTCAAACAAAAATAATAGTAACTGCAAAAATAATTTTTCAAAAATCATTTTGTTTATATTTCTTATGATTTTTTGAAGGTGACAATGTCGGAAAATATTTGTATGAAAAAGAGAAAAATATAGCTCAAATGCATGTTGCTGAGCATTTTCAAAAAATTATAAAAAATATAAGCAACATGATTTTTGAAAAATTCTTTTTGGAGTTACTATTATTTTTGTTTGAAGAAACTTTTTACATCAAAAAATTTAAGTTAATAAATAAACTATATAAAACTGATGTATTCGGCACGCTACAAAAGAAAATTTACGTGTAGGTAAATAAATATTTACTGTTGCGACCGAAATCAAAAATTTAATATAGTTTATTTATTTTATCGAATGTAATATAATTTTTCGCCACAATTGTTGATATCAGAAATTTTTGTTCGCCACTACTTTTTACCTCGTTAAGAGGTGTTTTTGTTTGATCATACTGTTTAATTGTACATATGTACATTGAACATACAAGCTAAAAACAAATTAATTAAATAAAATAATAATTATTTGTATGTAAATTGTACATACAACAATGTAATTGTGCTTTTATAAATATATTGTACATTTGTAATATATACTATACACACGTATTAGTTATTTCGGACCTTTTGTATTAGTTGTTTTGGATTACTTTATTATTATTTATTTATTTATCCATGCCTGTTTAGGCAAAGTTCAATAAGAAGGAAAGTTATAATTATAACAACATTTATTTATTTTACCTAAGCCTGTTAGGGCAAAGGGTAATATAAAGATAAACTAAAATGTTTCTTCAATATTTCTATAAACGCAGCTATGGCTGCGAAGTACAATTTTTAATTAACTTAAGGGTCTGATCCTGCCACAGCTTGAGGCCTTTGCCTGGTCGCAGCGCTGTCGTCAAAGTGCAGGGTCAGCACTTGGTATCCAGCGATCATTCGCAGAGCGAGTGTTTCCAGCGCTGCCGCTAAAGCGCCGGGTCAGCACCTAACATCTGGCCAGCGACGATCAATGAGTGAGTCCAGAATGTGTTTAGTTTGTTGCTTGCAACGAGTGAATTCTTTTTTGTCCCGCACCCGTGTAGAAGGAATGGACAAACTCATCACTTTCGGCACAGGTGCCCTTTCATTCTGATTCATTATGAAGAACGGGTGCTGAAATGCAGTCATTTACGACTGGGAAGCCGTTCGAAAGCAACATTGACACCTAGGGTACATCGGTGGTGGGGTGCAAGCCTTCCAATATCGCTTGAGTACAGGAAAGGGGAGAGAATGGCCCATGCTGATTTTTTAAGCCGTAAACCACATCCCGCTGAAAAGAATACACAATTATAAAAGGCAGTCGAAAAACGCGTTAATCTGAGGGAGGTCTCTGACAACTGGTTACTTGCTGAGCAGCAACGCGACCCAGAAGTATCGGAAATAATTGAGAAATTAAAAAATGATGAGATGGATGCAGATTTACTTAGGACCTACGAGTTGAGAAGGGGCATGCTTCATCGAAAAATTCAACGTAACGGTAGAGCATGTTGCCTACCCGTAATACCCAGAGCTTAAAGATGGTCTGGTCACGAAGCAGCAGTGCACTTAGGTTGGGAAAAGACACTCGACAAAGTATATGCGCTCTATTGGTTCGCCAATACTTGCTAACTATCTAAGGCCTTAAAAGGAAAAGTACAGGCAAAGCTCCATCCCATTCCAAAAGTTGCTATACCCTGGCATACCTTGCACATTGACATTACAGGAAAGCTAAGCGGCAAGAACGATCAAAAGGAATACATTATTGTTATTATATACGCTTTTACTAAGTTAGAATATTTTTATCATACTTTAAGCTTAGACACGGAAAACTGTAAGGGCTATAAAAACTGTTGTGTGTCGTTTGGTTGGCCAATACGTGTAATTGCCGATCAAGGTAGGTCCTTCGCCAGTTCAGGGTTTCGCGAGTTTTGCACTTCGCAAAAAATTGATCTCCATGTGATTGCAACTGGTGCCAGTCGCGCTAACGGGCAGGATGAGCGTGTTAAGGGGACACTTAAAAGTATGCTAACTGCAGTTGAAACGAGTCAACGATCCTGGCAAGACGCACTATTAGAAGTCCAATTAGCCGTGAACAGTATAGCAAATCCAGTGACCAAAATACGCCCCTTGGAGTTAATGATCGGCAGGGAGGGTAGACCATTTGGTTTGTTACCCATCACTGATGATGAAGAAATAGTAGACATGGATAAAGTTAGGCTACAAGCCAAGGAAAAAATTGTTCGTAACGCACAGTATGGCAAAAAAAGATTTGATAAAAACAAGGCTAGACTTGTAAAGCACCATATGAACACTTGTGTTCCTTACCAAATATAGAAGTACTGGGTCAGTCGATAGGTATTGATGAGAACAATACATTTCAGTTAAATTCCAGCATCAGTTTTATTCTTGCATCAAAACTGTAGGATCCACAGTTTTGGGCGGTTTGTCGGCGTGAGAGTGGGCGTGGCACCCTGCTGAAACGAACTTGCGCTGCGCAAGAAGCTCAGGAATCTCAGGCTCATACAGTTTTGATGCTAGAATAAAAATTTTAGCTGAAATGTATTGTTCTCATCAATACTCATCGCTTGACCCAAAAAAAAAAGTTTGCCACGCCCACTTTAACAAATATGAATGCGGATATCTCGGAAACTATTTAAGATAGAGAATTGGGATTTCAGATTTAGATTTGGTAGCCTTGAGCGCAGCGCACGTCTGTTGCGCGAATATGCCACGCCCACTCTAACGCCCACAAACCGCCCAAGCCTGTGGCGCCCCCAATTTGTATGCTAGACAAAAAATTTTAACTGAAATGTATTAGTCTTGTCAATACCTAAACCTGTGGCACCCACAATTATCATGCTAGAAACAAAATGTTAACTGTTATTATTTTAAAATACCTTTCTTACGACAAATAGCATAAGCCTGTAGCTTTAGTAGTTTACAAGCGACGTGTGTACGAAATTTTGATATTTATTGCTGTTTTCCAAAAGTGGTAGAACTAAACATTTTTATATTAAGCTGTTTAACGTTTTCTTAAGTTTTCAGGACCTTAGAGTAGAGTTTCGATGCGCCCAAAAAAAGTTTAATGCCTGAGCAGGTGCATGAGTATTTCTAACAACATATAGCACAAGCCTGAAGCTTTAGTAGTTCAGAAGTTATTTTCTCGCCAAACTAGCAAGTTTTTCCAAAAGTGACAGAAATAAGTTTCTTATTTAAGGCCTAGTATTCAACCTAACAAAAAGTCTTCCAAAAACCAAAAAGTTCATATAAAAACAAGGAAGAACGCTATAGTCGAGTACCTCGACTATCAGATACCCGTTACTCAGCTAAAGGGACCAAAGGAAAATGGAGATATGCAAGCAGCAAATGCGCCACCTACCGACGGTAGACAGATTTAAGCGTTGTGGGCGTTAGAGTGGGCGTGGCAAAGTCAATCGATAGGTATTGACGAGACCAATACATTTCAGCTTAAATTTTTTATCTAGCACGAAAATTGTGGGCGCCACAGGCTTGGGCGGTTTGTGGGCGTTAGAGTGGGCGTGGCAAACTTTTTTTTGATCAATCGATAGGTATTGACGAGACCAATACATTTCAGTTAACATTTTTTATCTAGCATAAAAATTGTGGGCGCCACAGATTTGGGCGGTTTGTGGGCGTTAGAGTGGGCGTGGCATATTCGCGTAACAAACTTGCGCTGCGCTTAAGCCTACGGAATCTAAATCTGAAATCCCGTTTCTCTATCTTTGATATTTTCCGAGATATCCGCGTTCATATTTACGATTTTTTGAAGTTTGTGGGCGGTTTGTGGGCGTTATAGTGGGCGTGGCAAACTTTTTTTTGGGTCAATCGGTAGGTATTGATGAGAACAATACATTTCAGTTAAAATTTTTATTCTAGCATCAAAACTGTAGGATCCACAGTTTTGGGCGGTTTGTGGGCGTTAGAGTGGGCGTGGCACTCTTCTAAAATAAACTTGCGCTGCGCAGGAATCTCAGGAATCTGCATGCCAAATCCCAGTATTGTAGCTCTTATAGTTTTCTCAGCGTTCATACGGACAGACGGACAGACGGACATGGCTAGATCGACTCGGCTAGTGATCCTGATCAAGAATATATATACTTTATGGGGTCGGAAACGCTTCCTTCTGCCTGTTACATACTTTCCGACCAATCTAGTATACCCTTTTACTCTACGAGTAACGGGTATAAAAACGTCCCAAAATTTTTGTGACGTTTTTATACCCGTTACTCGTAGAGTAAAGGGGTATACTAGATTCGTCGGAAAGTATGTAACAGGCAGAAGGAAGCGTTTCCGACCCCATAAAGTATATATATTCTTGATCAGGATCACTAGCCGAGTCGATCTAGCCATGTCCGTCTGTCCGTCTGTCCGTCTGTCCGTCTGTCCGTCTGTCCGTCTGTCCGTCTGTCCGTCTGTCCGTCTGTCCGTCTGTCTGTCCGGATGAACGCTGAGATCTTGGAAACTATGAGAGCTAGGCTATTGAGATTTGGCGTGCAGATTCCTGAGCTTCTTACGCAGCGCAAGTTTGTTTCAGTAGAGTGCCACGCCCACTTTTACGCCCACAAACCGCCCAAAACTGTTGCTCCTACAGTTTCGATGCTAGAATAAAAATTTTAACTGAAATGTATTGTTCTCATCAATACCTATCGATTGACTTAAAAAAAAGTTTGCCACGCCCACTTTATCGCCCACAAACCGCCCCCAAACTTCAAAAAATCGTAAATATGAACGTGGATATCTCGGAAACTATCAAAGATATAGAATCAGGATTTCAGATTTAGATTCCGAACCTTTGTACGCAGCGCAATTTTGATACGCGAGTATGCCACGCCCACTCTAACGCCCACAAACCGCCCAAGCCTGTGGCGCCCACAATTTTCATGCTAGATACAAAATTTTAACTGAACTGTATCGGTCTCGTCAATACCTATCGATTGACCAAAAAAAAAATTTTCCACGCCCACCCTAACGCCCATAACGCTTAAATCTGTCTACCGCCGGTAGGTGGCGCATTTCAGTCTTGCTTTGCTGCTTGCTTATTTCCATTTCCCTTTGGTCCCTTTAGCTGAGTAACGGGTATCTGATAGTCGAGGCACTCGACTATAGCGTTCTTTCTTGTTTTCATATACAATTCTTGGTTTTGGACGGCTTTTTGTTAAGGGGGTATTCTAGTCTAGAGGCTCTAGTTTCGAGCCTTTTTTAACAATTAATTAAAACTAAACAATTGATATTTTTACTGTCGGGTTTTTTATCATTTGTTTATTTAACTTAGAAGAGAACATAAAATAAAATTTAAAAAAAAAATTTTTTTTTCATCGAGTTATGAGTCCTTGAAGTAGAGGGGAATAAAAAAGGCCGTGTCTTCGTCGCCATGATTTCTACCCTTGTGGTCATCTTAAAAATAAAAACAAGGAAGAACGCTATAGTCGAGTACCTCGACTATCAGATACCCGTTACTCAGCTAAAGGGACCAAAGGAAAATGGAGATATACAAGCAGCAAATGCGCCACCTACCGGCGGTAGACAGATTTAAGCGTTGTGGGCGTTAGAGTGGGCGTGGCAAAGTTTTTTTTAAATCAATCGATAGGTATTGACGAGACCAATACATTTCAGTTTAAATTTTTTATCTACCATGAAAATTGTGGGCGCCACAGACTTGGGCGGTTTGTGGGCGTTGGAGTGGGCGTGGCATATTCGCGTAATAAACTTGCGCTGCGCTCAAGCCTACGGAATCTAAATCTGAAATCTCGTTTCTCTATCTTTGATATTTTCCGAGATATCCGCGTTCATATTTACGATTTTTTGAAGTTTGTGGGCGGTTTGTGGGCGTTAAAGTGGGCGTGGCAAACTTTTTTTAGGTCAGTCGGTAGGTATTGATGAGAACAATACATTTCAGTTAAAATTTTTGTTCTAGCATCAAAACTGTAGGAGCCACAGTTTTGGGCGGTTTGTGGGCGTTAGAGTGGGCGTGGCACTCTTCTGAAATAAACTTGCGCTGCGCAGGAATCTCAGGAATCTGCATGCCTAATCCCAGTATTGTAACTCTTATAGTTTCCAAGATCTCAGCGTTCATACGGACAGACGGACAGACGGACAGACGGACAGACGGACAGACGGACAGACGGACATGGCTAGTGATCCTGATCAAGAATATATATACTTTATGGGGTCGGAAACGCTTCCTTCTGCCTGTTACATACTTTCCGACGAATCTAGTATACCCTTTTACTCTACGAGTAACGGGTATAATAAAAAAGATTCTTAATCAGTACGAATGTCGCTATGTCATGAACCAGCAAAACTAAAAAAAAAATTTTTTTTCATAAAATGGCGGCCACTCAAAAAAAGTTCGATTTTTTTACTAATTTTTTAATTTTTTCGAATTTTTTAAAAATATTACAAATTTTAAATTCTTATTTTTTGTTTGTTTATGCGATAGAGAGATATTGAAAGAATATGCATGCCAAATTTAAAGTAAATCGGCTGATTAGAACTTGAAATATTATGGCTACCGTATCAGAAAAAGTAGTTTGGAGAAAAACGCTTTTAAAGTTTTACGTTATATTTCAGGCAGTGTAACTGATAGAATAGCACGTATAACTTACATTCTCTTAATCAGCCATAATTTTAAAATTAATGTGAATTTTGAAAACTCCGTTTAGGGAGATATTTTTGAATATCTAACTTTTCGATTTATTCAAATTTCTAGACTAGAATACCCCCTTAAGTTGAATATTAGGTATAAAGCTGTTTAACATCATCTAGAATTTGTAGTACCCTAAAATAACGTTTTGGGACAAACTGACAAACAAAATATCATTTTCATTTTGAGTAGTCCCCCAAACTCTTGTTTTGCGTATTACTTTTAAACAGAGTATCCGATTTTAACAAATGTCATTTGACGCGTAAAAAATATCGTCATCAATATGCCACTATTTAGGTGTCAATGTGATACTATTTTGAGTGTAGAAAAACCTTTGATACGAAAAACATAAAATTGACCCTAATATAGGATCACTTTGCCACTTGAAAGAAGTTTTTTAAAAAAAGCTTTTTATCACAAAACGCATTTTGACGCTGCATAAAAAATTTAGGCGTGGCTCAGAGTGCTAGCTAGCGCATTGTTTTTGATCCACGGGCCTGAGGGTTAGTGGTTCGAGTACCAGTCGTAACAAACTTATTTTTCTTTTTTATTTGAAATCTGAAAACATTACAATAATACAACTTTATTACAATTAATTATTACAATAATATTATATTATTATACTATATACTATACTATATTATTATTACAATAATACAACTTTATTATTAAGGAAATGTTAGACATTATTCTTAAAAGTCTTACAGCTTACTCTGCATCGGCGCGTACTTGAACCGGAGACCTTTCGCATCAGAGACAGACACCTTACCCATTGGTCTATCGCACAACGTTTTCCGCGGGAGTTGAGCGCAGTTCGAAACTCGAACAATCAAAAAAAGCATTTTTCGGTATCGAAATATCCACGGTTGTTGTCAAAATGACACTATTTAAGGTCAAATAGGATTTTTCATACAATGTGGTATACTTTTGATTCTTATTTATTTATAACCCACACCTTTCGCATTGATTTTTTTTGGGTGTGAGAATAAAACTAGACAAATTAACTTGTGCATATATCCTCAACGGCCCCAACATATCATATTTTCTAAATGTTCACTTTTATACTTTCACTGCTCTTTATCCCAAACCAATTGATTTTTTAAAGTCTTGGCATGCAATCCTTTTAGTTTTTGCGATATCTCTCGATTGATGTATCACGTAACGATCGGACGATCAGGGTAGATATTCATTTCTTTGTGTATATATAGTAGTCGCCTTTGCTTCGTCACTACGTGATCCGCAGTCCACAGTGATTACAAATATGCTATTTCCTAATAAAGAAATTTGGGTTTTTTTTTAATTATATAAAATAACATGTGTACAGTCTTTATGCATGACAAATAATATGAAAAAATTAATTCCTAAAAAAGATTAAATTGACCAGCACTTATCAATTTGATATTTTGTTAACATTTTTTTTGTGTTCCTGCAATAGAAACAAGAAAGGAAGTTATCTTCGGCAAGCCGAAGTTTGTATACCCTTGCAGTTATAATTATTAAATTTAAAAATAGAAAAAAACAAGGAAGAACGCTATAGTCGAGTACCTCGACTATCAGATACCCGTTACTCAGCTAAAGGGACCAAAGGAAAATGGAGATATGCAAGCAGCAAATGCGCCACCTACCGGCGGTAGACAGATTTAAGCGTTGTGGGCGTTAGAGTGGGCGTGGCAAAGTTTTTTTTAAATCAATCGATAGGTATTGACGAGACCAATACATTTCAGTTTAAATTTTTTATCTAGCACGAAAATTGTGGGCGCTACAGGCTTGGGCGGCTTGTTGGCGTTAGAGTGGGCGTGGCAAACTTTTTTAGATCAATCGATAGGTATTGACGAGACCAATACATTTCAGTTAACATTTTCTATCTAGCATAAAAATTGTGGGCGCCACAGATTTGGGCGGTTTGTGGGCGTTAGAGTGGGCGTGGCATATTCGCGTAACAAACTTGCGCTGCGCTTAAGCCTACGGAATCTAAATCTGAAATCCCGTTTCTCTATCTTTGATATCCGAGATATTCCGAGATATCCGCGTTCATATTTACGATTTTTTGAAGTTTGTGGGCGGTTTGTGGGCGTTATAGTGGGCGTGGCAAACTTTTTTTTGTATTCTAGCATCAAAACTGTAGGATCCACAGTTTTGGGCGGTTTGTGGGCGTTAGAGTGGGCGTGGCACTCTTCTGAAATAAACTTGCGCTGCGCAGGAATCTCAGGAATTTGCATGCCAAATCCCAGTATTGTAGCTCTTATAGTTTTCGAGATCTCAGCGTTCATACGGACAGACGGACAGACGGACAGACGGACAGACGGACATGGCTAGATCGACTTGGCTAGTGATCCTGATCAAGAATATATATACTTTATGGGGTCGGAAACGCTTCCTTCTGCCTGTTACATACTTTCCGACGAATCTAGTATACCCTTTTACTCTACGAGTAACGGGTATAATGATATTCCCAATAGTATAAGATAATATGTCAAAAAACACCGAATCTATAATTTGTTATACACTTGCAGAGGGTATATTGATTTCAGTCAGAAGTTTGCAAAGCAGTGAAGGAGACGCGTCCGAACTAATTAAAAAATGTTAAATTCAAGCGTAGGTGATTATATGTTAAAAAACACCATAGGTATCATTTTTTTAAGTTTTTTTTTCCGATTATTCCTATGGGAGCTTGTAACGAACACACTCTATGAGCGTTGTCCACCCTAACACCTCTGTCTACGCTTTGACCGGCCTGCTCAGGGAGATGGGTGTGGGTTTGTGTTAAGATGAAACAAGAGTGTCACAGAACTAACAATAGTAGACAGAGAGACGGTAACGATAAGGATTTTTAGCCCATCGGCTAAGATTCGGACGAGAGACTGTACCTATCGAAGACGGAGGCCCAGATGTTATTGGCCACCTTCTATACCCACCCTACCTGTGAAGTCTCATTAGACTCCACCCTTAAAACAACCGCTGCGCTACATCCTCTAAGGTGCCCTCAAAAGATCACAAATTAATTCATCTTAAATTTCATTTAATACGGCAAATACGATAATATGGTTCATGGTTCTTAATACTACAAATCCTAACACTAAAACCTTAAAATTAAGCGTTCTTTACGCCGAAAGACTCTCTATATAATCGTGTGTCAGTACAAGATTATCAAATAGGAAAAGAAATGGATATTTGTTTACGTTAAATTATTACGAAACTGATTACATGTTTTATCGATATGCGGCAAACTTATTCAAAAATTACAGAAAAGCACTTAAGCGGATTACGTTAAATTATATAAAAGCAAACGATTCTTATTTAATATTTATCAATACGCGAAGGTGGAAAATTTACATGTATATATTTGTACCAAAAGTGTGCGGGCTCAGACAAGAATGAATATATATATATAGAAATGTAAATGGTTTACGGCTATGCCGAACTTACGAACTCTCCAACGAAGTCAGCAGGCCTGATGACGATCGATGTGCGCTGTAGAATAGTTTAATTTAGGTGTATATATGTCATACTATGTCGTAAGCACACACGCAAGTATAATGGCTAAATAGGAATCGTAAATTAAATTAGGAACTTGTCGTACAAATATTTAGAATAAGAAAATTAAACTACAATCGCTTTAGCGATACAAAAACAAGTTGGCAGTCCCGGTCACAATTAACTGGAAGCCAGAATTGGAGCTCAAATTCCAATTGGGATGCGGCATCCGCTTCCGCGGTCTTGCCCGAATTACGCCGAATCGGCGCCGGTGCGTTTTTCGCCCGAACTGCTTCGTGATCCGATTTGTAGATCGTCGTGCGGACTTGGTAAGGTCAAAGCCTCACGCGGGTTGATGGCGGCGATCCTTAAAGCCGTTTATGATTCGACGATGATGAAATTTATCCAGGTGTGGCAAAGAAGACAGATTCCTTTCACGCAGTGTGCGGTTTGAGAATCTCAAATGGCGATTATGGCCAGGCGCTGAAGAAATGTATAGTTCCGCTAATGAACCGCTGCACGCGGCACCTGCTCCTTGCTGTGCGCAGAGGGAGGACTGTAAAACTTCCGTCAATTCCGAGAATTTGCACGTGTCTCTGGTCACTGCTGTTTTCCGGGAATTGCGATTAGATTTTTTCACTATATCGTCGAAATATCTTACCACCAATATTGGGAGTGATAACAGGTCGTACTGCTCAACCAAAATTCCAAGAATTTCACACGCGGATGTATGGATGCGGACGGGATTGAAAATTATAGCACTTTTAGCAGGGAACGAACCGATCTCGGGAGAAGCTTGCGACAAAGAGGAGGAAATCATGGCGTCTAGAGTGGACGTAGGATGCACAAAATCCCCAAAATCCATAAAAATGGTATTTTTGGTATTCGAGCGAGGATCGGATCCTTGCTAAACTGAAGGGTTGCATCTGGGCTATTTATGTTAATTACCATGGGTAATGTCTTAACTAGGAATGCCAACTTAGCCGAAAATACTGACTCCCACAACCACAGTTTTGATTTTTAGTCCCTGTGACTAACAATAAAAACTGAAAAAGGAGTCAGGAGAGATCACCAGATGTCCTTGGCATGGAATTTACCAAGCTCTTTGCCGTTCATATCTTCCAGAACATATAATGATTGACCTAGTTTCTCCTTAACTCGCGCTTTTGTTCCGACTGGGGCTAGCTTTGCGTTGAAATGATTGGCAGCGTTGCTCAGCGCAAAGTTCCGTTTTGTCACCTCTTGACCTACTTCGAACGATCTAGGCCTCGTACGTAGGTTATATGTGCGCTGGTTCGTCTCATAAGCTTTGCTCAGATGTTTATGGATGCTTGCACGAATTTTCTGACACTCGTCAGTCCTTGAAAGGTTGACATCACCTTCGGCGAGTAAACCCAACTTGCGCAACAATTTATAGTCCTGGCCGTGTGAGATCATATGTTGCCCAAAAACAACTTGGTACGGTGATACACCGATAGACTGATGAAGGAAGTTACGAAGTGAGCAATTGATGCTGCTGAGGAAAATATCCCATTCACGCTGGTCCGAACGGATGTAAGCTCTCAAAGCCGCGTTGATTGAACGGTTGACTCTTTCCGCTGCGTTGGACTGCGGAGCATAGGCACCTGTGAACATGTGGCGCACGCCATATTTCGAGAGGAAGTCGGAGAAGTCACGGCTTTTAAACTGAGTGCCGTTGTCACTCACGACTGTCTCCGGCACACCAAAGCAGGGAAAGATTTCGTCCTGCAGTATACTGATTATCACTTTAGTGGTGAACTTTTTCACTGGCTTCAGAAAAGTGAATTTTGAAAAGTGATCCAGGATAATCAATATGCCTATGTTTCCAGACTTGGAACGCGGAAATGGGCCAATAAAATCCAGATACAGTCGTTGAAATATCCTTTCGCTATGCACTTGAGCGCCCATAGGTGGTTTCAAGGAACGCGTAGGATGCTTTGTAGTGAGGCACGTCTCGCAGTTGCGTATGTAGTCCCGCACGTTGATTACCATGTTTGGCCAGTAAAAGCGGCGGCGAATGCGCTCTAGGCATTTGGCCATTCCACAATGCGCAGATGATGGTTGGTCATGGGCGGCACAAATTACGCTTTGGCGCAACGATTCGGGTACGAACAATTTCCAGCAATCGTCTGGTGAAGTGTCAATTGAATTGGGAAATGCTGCACGGTGATAGATAAAGTCGTCGACCACTTGGAAATCAGGTAGCTGTGAGGACGAGAATTTGTTCCGGAGTGCAGAATATTCTTCCGATTGGAAAGCATTTGATGCGAGATCGATTTCAGGGTGAACTTCAAAATTCAGCGCAGCAACATCAACGTCCTCGAAAGCACGGGATAGAGCATCAGCCACGACATTTTCACATCCTTTACGATGCTCGATTTCAAAGGAGTAACCCTGAAGTTTGATAGCCCATCTGGCCAGTCTACCGCTTAAATCAGATTGATTCATAAGCCAACGCAAACTGGAGTGGTCAGTGACTACTTTGAAAGAATGTCCATCAATATACATCCTGAACTTTTTTATTGCCAAGACTACAGCCATGCATTCAAGTTCGGTAACTGTATAGTTACGTTGGGCTTTGTTAAGTTTTTTGGACATGAATGCTATTGGTCGTTCGCAACCAGATTGGTCACATTGGGCCAGAACTGCACCAACACCATGTAGTGAGGCATCGCACTGCAGAATGAACGGTTTCTCATAATCGGGGTGAACGAGACATGGGGCAGAACATAACTTGGCTTTGATGTTCTCAAAGGCCTCTTGAGCATGTTCATTCCATTGAAAGTCTTTGCCACGTAGCAACTCTGTTAGGTGGAATATGACTGAGGAATAGTTCGAAATGAAGCGCTGGTACCAACCAGTCATACCAAGAAATCTTCTCAGCTGTTTCTGAGTTTTTGGTATCGGGAATTCACTGACAGCGCTAATCTTGTTTGGATTCACTTGAAGTGTTCCTTCTCCAACCAAATATCCCAAGTAATCTACCCGTTTCAGACAAAACTGACTTTTCTGGACGTTAATTGTCAACCCTGCTTTTCTCAGCTGGGTGGCTACCTCAGAAAGATGTAGAAGATGGTCTTCAAAGCTGTTTGACAATACCAAAAGGTCATCAAGGTAGACTAGCACGTGCGACTTCAGCTGATACGGTATTACAAGGTCCATTAAACGGCACATGGTTTGCGGTGCGTTGGTCAAACCAAATGGCATCCTTTTGAATTGGTACAGCGGACGGTTCGGTATCGTGAACGCTGTCTTTGCACGGGACTCTTGATCTAGGCAAATTTGCCAAAACGCATCCTTGAGATCTATTTTAGAAATGCAATGCACTGGCGGGAGACGACTAAGCAGACCTTCCATAATGGGAATCGGATAAGCATCCTTAATGGTAACTGCATTAAGTTTCCTCGCATCGAGACAGAAACGTACCTTGCCAGGTTTGACGTGCAAGGTAACCGGAGAAGACCAAGGCGATGATGGTGCCTCTTCTATGACGTCCATTTCAATCATGCGATCGATTTCGACACACAAAAGCTTTTCCTTAGCTGGCGATAAAGGATAAAACCTTTGTTTGATTGGTTTCGCGGTAGATGTGTCAATGTTGTGTTCTATCAGTCTGGTCAAACCAAGGCCCTCACTTTCGAATGATGGAAAGAAGTCGATTACCTTTTTCAGCTTTGATTTCTGTGCGTTGGATAAACAGATGTGTGAGGGGTCGCCGTCGGGTTTGTATTCAATTTCGTTAACTGAAAACGAAAGTTGGATGGAAATGCCAAAGGTTTCCCAGAAATCCATGCCGCATATCACGCTGTGTTGAATAGAGGGTACTATTAAGAATTCAAATTTTGAATCTATAGAGTTGTACGTCAAGGGAATGGAGATTGTGCCAGCCACGGATTGTGTTTGGCCGTCTGCAGTACGGACTACGCTTTTGAATTTGTTATAAAGCTTCTTAGATATTATTTGTTGGGCAAGCTTTCCACCAATGACACTTATGTTGGCTCCGCTGTCTAAAAGAGGTGAATATTCGAGGCCGAATATCTGCACCATTGTGAAAGGCCGGATGTCATTCTTTTTGTGGATGATTGATGAGATAATGCAACGGTTAAAAGCTCGTTTGCGCATTCAGAATTTACGTATGCGCAAGGTAGAACGACGTTTGTAAGCAAAGATAGAATTGACACTAACAGGTTTAAGCCTTCGTTTAAGATACTCTTGCAAGCACAGGTGATACGGATTGAATGCTTTAGTAGTCGGTACATCAGGTTTGGGAATAGACAAATCAGGTAAATTATCCGTTGCCGCAGCATCCGGAGTACTAAGAATATCCAAGGCTAACGGCGGACATTCATTTTGCGAATGTCCTGCTTGGAGTTTTCCGATACCGATTTACATTTTGCACAATTTGGCTTATATACATCGGGTATGCCGCAACCGTAACAGAAAATACGGCGAGGTTTTAGACAATCATGGTACCTGTGACCTGTTCCATCACAGTTTCAACATATGAATTTGTCTGCAGGCTTAACTGCGCAGACTTCGCCCTCGACATCGGCTTCGTCTTCGGACTGATCTTCAGAGTCGTATTCGTGAAGAATTGTGTTGACAAACCGTTTGGTTATATTAGGGCGTTGAATTGGCTTCGATCGAGTGCTACGATAAAATTCTTCGTGGCGGTGACACGCCTTACGCAAAGCTTCCAAAGAAGGGGTGTCAACATGCAGTAACTCAAGTTTCAAGTCTGACTTAAGATTGTGGCGCACTTCGCTGGCTAGCTCACTATCATGCATGGGTTCTCGGAGGGAATTAGCTATGATAAGCATTGCGTCAAGAAAGTCATCAAAACTTTCGTTTGAACCCTGCTTACGACGACGCATGGCACTTTTTATTTCACGGTCTGATCTCTGATCTGAGTATCTCTCCTTTAAGCGTCTGCATAGTACATGCCAGTTCATGTCATCTACCGACCTATGAACACGCCAGTAAAAAGATAGAGCAGGACCTGCAAATAGCAAATTTGCAAACTGCGACAACAAATCGAAATTTCCGTTTAGACTTTGAGTAGTGAGACAGTTTACACGGTATATAAAATCCTCAACTGCGATGTCGTCAGCTGACCCACTGAATTTGATTCGCCAGTTGGAAATCACATTTGAAATTCTGTCAGGACGATCCAGAGAAAGATCGCTGCGATCGCTTCGCACATCCGGAGAGTTCCTAACTCGCTGACTGTTTTGACCCTGATTGTTCTGGAAATCGACTTGTCCTGAATTGTTACGGAATTCGTGATGTGTATTGTTATCCGCAAACGTAGACCTATTCAATTGGCTAAACATCTGAGTCATTTTTTCTGTGATTGTATCTGTCATGGTTACTTGAAATGTTCTTTGGTTGTCCAACATGCTTTTTTGAAATGCTCGCATTTGATTCGCAAGACTTTGCTGATCTGGGTCTTCGCTTACATCTGAGTCATTAGTTTGCCTATTGTCTTGATGGGGATTCGAGTTGCCATTCTGAGAGACGATAATATTGTTCTGATTATCGGCGTTACGAGACCTAGATCTGGTCATCATTCGATTTGGCATACCGGAATTCGGATTAGATACCGTCTGGGACTGAGAACATGGTTGAGAGCATGTTGGACAAGTGTTGTTATCCTGCAGCCAGTTTTGTAGACAAGCCTTATGAAAGCAATGTTTACAAGCAGTTTCAATTAAATCCAATTCGAAAACTACTGCGTTGCAGAGGGTGCACGTCACTGAGTCATCATCGTCTAG
Source organism: Drosophila subpulchrella (assembly GCF_014743375.2). Taxonomy (NCBI): domain Eukaryota; kingdom Metazoa; phylum Arthropoda; class Insecta; order Diptera; family Drosophilidae; genus Drosophila; species Drosophila subpulchrella. The sequence continues at coordinate 2,149,536 of NW_023665550.1, forward strand.
AGAAACTAGGTTCTCGTTGCTGTGCCTAACCGACATTTTTAAACGATTTCAAGCCTAACTAATTAACCAACTAAACTCGAAAACTTAGAAAGAGAAATGGAAGATATACGATATGCGATATAAATATACGATATGCGATAGAAATGTACGATATGCGATAGAAGTACACGATAATCATTCAACAATGACAAGACGAGAAAGATCCTTGAGAAATACGGAATGCGGTAGTATCATAAAAATAAGAGGGGCTTATCCTGAGGAGTAATGTAGCAGCAGGTTGATTTTTGTTCGATAGGTACTAATTATTAACTGAAAATGTTTGCGGAATTAATTATATAAAAATAGTGTTTTGAGGTCTAACCAATCAAAAGAGGGACTAGCCGAATTTTTCCAGCTAGAACAAATCTCGATTTTAATTGGATAGAAGATGTGGTTTGAAAACTGAAAACCTGGTAAAGAACCGACCTTAAATCAGAACTAAAATTCCGAAGTATCAAGTAATCAAAATGGAATGCTTTTAACTATAATGTCCGAGTATGACCGAACTGATAGAAAAACATGTAACAAAAGTATAACATTTCTGCTGGTATGGCTCCGAATCTATCCAGAGTACCATCAAATCCAAGTCAAAAATGAAATACCAACTGAAACTACAATTTTACAAAAATGGATGGATTGAAATATTTTCGGGAAGCTCGGCTGTCAAACGACAGATGCCTGATCAGGCATCGGGCTTGCTCCATTGTTGGGCGCCATTTAATTCTGTAACGAACACACTCTATGAGCGTTGTCCACCCTAACACCTCTGTCTACGCTTTGACCGGCCTGCTCAGGGAGATGGGTGTGGGTTTGTGTTAAGATGAAACAAGAGTGTCACAGAACTAACAATAGTAGACAGAGAGACGGTAACGATAAGGATTTTTAGCCCATCGGCTAAGATTCGGACGAGAGACTGTACCTATCGAAGACGGAGGCCCAGATGTTATTGGCCACCTTCTATACCCACCCTACCTGTGAAGTCTCATTAGACTCCACCCTTAAAACAACCGCTGCGCTACATCCTCTAAGGTGCCCTCAAAAGATCACAAATTAATTCATCTTAAATTTCATTTAATACGGCAAATACGATAATATGGTTCATGGTTCTTAATACTACAAATCCTAACACTAAAACCTTAAAATTAAGCGTTCTTTACGCCGAAAGACTCTCTATATAATCGTGTGTCAGTACAAGATTATCAAATAGGAAAAGAAATGGATATTTGTTTACGTTAAATTATTACGAAACTGATTACATGTTTTATCGATATGCGGCAAACTTATTCAAAAATTACAGAAAAGCACTTAAGCGGATTACGTTAAATTATATAAAAGCAAACGATTCTTATTTAATATTTATCAATACGCGAAGGTGGAAAATTTACATGTATATATTTGTACCAAAAGTGTGCGGGCTCAGACAAGAATGAATATATATATATAGAAATGTAAATGGTTTACGGCTATGCCGAACTTACGAACTCTCCAACGAAGTCAGCAGGCCTGATGACGATCGATGTGCGCTGTAGAATAGTTTAATTTAGGTGTATATATGTCATACTATGTCGTAAGCACACACGCAAGTATAATGGCTAAATAGGAATCGTAAATTAAATTAGGAACTTGTCGTACAAATATTTAGAATAAGAAAATTAAACTACAATCGCTTTAGCGATACAAAAACAAGTTGGCAGTCCCGGTCACAATTAACTGGAAGCCAGAATTGGAGCTCAAATTCCAATTGGGATGCGGCATCCGCTTCCGCGGTCTTGCCCGAATTACGCCGAATCGGCGCCGGTGCGTTTTTCGCCCGAACTGCTTCGTGATCCGATTTGTAGATCGTCGTGCGGACTTGGTAAGGTCAAAGCCTCACGCGGGTTGATGGCGGCGATCCTTAAAGCCGTTTATGATTCGACGATGATGAAATTTATCCAGGTGTGGCAAAGAAGACAGATTCCTTTCACGCAGTGTGCGGTTTGAGAATCTCAAATGGCGATTATGGCCAGGCGCTGAAGAAATGTATAGTTCCGCTAATGAACCGCTGCACGCGGCACCTGCTCCTTGCTGTGCGCAGAGGGAGGACTGTAAAACTTCCGTCAATTCCGAGAATTTGCACGTGTCTCTGGTCACTGCTGTTTTCCGGGAATTGCGATTAGATTTTTTCACTATATCGTCGAAATATCTTACCACCAATATTGGGAGTGATAACAGGTCGTACTGCTCAACCAAAATTCCAAGAATTTCACACGCGGATGTATGGATGCGGACGGGATTGAAAATTATAGCACTTTTAGCAGGGAACGAACCGATCTCGGGAGAAGCTTGCGACAAAGAGGAGGAAATCATGGCGTCTAGAGTGGACGTAGGATGCACAAAATCCCCAAAATCCATAAAAATGGTATTTTTGGTATTCGAGCGAGGATCGGATCCTTGCTAAACTGAAGGGTTGCATCTGGGCTATTTATGTTAATTACCATGGGTAATGTCTTAACTAGGAATGCCAACTTAGCCGAAAATACTGACTCCCACAAGCTATAAGATTTAGTTGTCCGATCAGGCTGGTTCCGACTAATATGGTACCTGCAAAAGCTATAAGACTTTTGGGAAAGTTTCAGCCCGATAGCTTTAAAACTGAGAGACTAGTTTGCGTAGAAACGGACGGACAGACGGACATGGCTAGATCGACTCGTCTAGTCATGCTGATCAAGAATATATATACTTTATGGGGTCGGAAACGTCTCTTTCACTGCGTTGCAATCTTCTGACTGAAATCATTATACCCCCTGCAAGGGTATAAAAAGACTTAATGATGGTTTGGTCCTGACAGTTTCAAAACTATAAGACAAGTTTGCGTAGAAACGGAAAGTCGGTCGGACATGGCTAGATTGAATCTTCCCAAAAGTCGTATTTCTATTGCAGGTAGTATATGAGGCGGAAGGAGTTGGGTCGGACAACCATATCGTATAGCTCCAATTGCCAAAATAAAAAAATAAAAAATTTTAATTAAAAATAAACAAGAGAAAATGCTATAGTCGATGGCCTCGACTATTAGAAACCCGTTACTCAGCTTAAGGGAGTGCGAGAGAGAGCGAGATATGCTTAAAGCAACTTTGCTTTTTTCACTAACACACCCATCCTATAGCGCCACCAATTTTCTTCTTCTATAGTGCCACTTGGCCTACAGCGCCAACCAGCCTATAGCGCCCCTATCGGCTTGGTGGCGTTTTAGTAAAAACAGCTTATTTGCAGCATGTGGTGTGCAATCTCGATTGAGTTTCTAAATATTGATTATTCTATCGTTATAACTTTTTAACGACTGATTTCAATATTGATAATAATAAGATCATACTCTCATTTAAATTTTTTTCAAAATGTCGACGCAATACGGGTTTTAGTGTTATAGCCCTTGGTTGGCGTTAGAGAGCGCGTGGTACCCTGCTGAAATAAACTTGCGCTTCGCAAGAAGACCAAGAACATGCATGCCAAGTCCCAACACTTTAGCTCTTATAGTTTCCGAGATCTCACCGTTCATATGGCCAGACTGACAGACATACATGTCTAGACCGACTTGGCTAGTGATGCTGATCAAGAATATATATACTTTATGGGGCCGTAAACGTTTCCTTCTACCTGTCACATACTTTCCGTCAAATCTAGTATACCCTTTTACTCTACGAGTAACGGCTATAATTATAACTACGGTGTTTTTATACCCTTGCAGAGGGTATTATGATTTCAGTCAGAAGTTTGCAACGCTGTGAAGGAGACGTTCCCGACCCCATAAAGTATATACATATATTCTTGATCAGCATCACTAGACGAGTCGATCTAGCCATGACCGTCTGTCCGTCCGTATCTACGCAAACTAGTCTCTCAGTTTTAAAGCTATCGGTCTGAAACTTTCCCAAAATTCTTCTTTCTTTTGCAGGTAGTATATGAGTCGGAACCAGCCGGATCGGACAACTATTCTATATCTTAAGCTCCCAAAGAAATATTCTGAAAAAAAAAATATATTTTAATTATATCTTTGGTGTTTTTTAACATATACCCACCTACGCTTGGAAATAACATTTTTTGATAAGTTCTGAATTTCGAACTTAATTTTATCAAAATCGGACGATCATATTATATAGCTGCCATAGGAATGTTAGGAAAATTGGTGGGAAAATAATATGAATCAAATTATAGCTTCGGTGTTTTTTGTTATATTATCTTATACTGTTGGGAATATCATTTTTTGTATTTTTAAGAATTTCGAATTAAATTTAATAATTATAACTGGAAGTGTATACAAACTTCGGATTGCTGAAGTTTACTTTCTTTCTTGTTCGTTGTAAATTGAAATGGAACATTATCTTAAAATTTTTGTAATAAGTTTATAGTTTTATTAAAATCGGTTAACTCTGTACATAAATACAATGTTTGCTTGCTGAAGTTAGCTTCCTTTCTTGTTAATTTTGACAGCTTGCAAGGAGTGGGCCCCCATTAATCCGGACGTGGCGGGAGCAGCTGTTCTTACCGCAACTTACACTGTCCCTAATAGCTTCCTCTGTGGGAAAATATCGTACATGACTAGATATTGGCATTTGCCAGCATAGTCTTCAACACTCTTTCCTCGTCTATAATTTGTTTAATTTATAACAGCTGAAGCTTCGGCGACTGCGACTGCCACACATTGATAATGGGACATTATGAACGAGTACGTCGTCGCATTAAAAAACTACAATTACGTGACTAATGGTGACATCAAACTGCTCCCCTTTCCCTTTTTGCCGCCATTAAAGTTCATTCTCTCCTGGGCGAGGTTTTGCTGGTTGGTGAGAAAGAAAGTGAAATTAATATTGAGTACGCATGATAGATGTTAGTTCGGTAGAGGCTTCGGCACTGTTTCACTGTATACTAATCAATCCCTTTTAGTTTAAATAAATTAACAAACAGCTGATGGGGTCTCTTCTAATCCTGGGGCTTGTTTAAGCCTATCAGACCTATCAGAAGGTTTATTCAACCCGATTTTGGTAAGGTTTCGACGCCATTACTTTATTTATTATAACTGAAAGTGATACTTAATTTTGGTAAAACGCAGTCCGAATTTTTTACATTAACATAAAGGCAGAGGCAGAAATGTACACACATACAAAATAGTTTCACGTAGTTTAGTAAAAGCAACGACAAAAACCGAAGCCAAAACGAAACCGTAACAGAAACTTAAACGGGACCGGACAATAAAAAAGCGAGAAACTAGATGCAAATGGCCCTTCTTCACCTCTTCTGGCACTGGCAAGTGCATGAGAAATTTTTTAAACAGAAGTTGGACGATTTCGAAATGGATAATGAAAGCTCAAGTACGTAATAAATATGTATAATTTCCCATTGCTGGCCAATAAAAATGCTAAACAGACGTAGAAAACTGGCAACACAATCAGATCATAAAACAAGAGAAAACGCTAGATGCGCCGACCTCGACTATCAGGTACCCGTTACTCAGCTAACAAAAAAGCGCTACCAATCGATCATTCCTATCGGCTGTTTATGAGATTTTACTAATACGCCACATTACGTGAAACCTAGGTGGCGCTAGTGAAATTTCGTAAGCAGCCGATTTCCTTTGTGAATTTATCTGCATCCCTATCGCACTCTATTGAGATTGCTTATTATTTATTATTGTTTGGCTATAACTTTTTAACGAATGGTCCGATTTGTAACATTTTTGGCAAGTAGATCAGTATTGATAATAAGAACAAAGTCTCATTTATATTGTGATTGCGTTAGAGTTAGAGCCAATCAAATACAAAAACGTAACTTTTAATACACTTCACAATCATACCTCAATGGACTAAAAAAAATCGATGAATATTAAAACTTATTATTTATCGCTTTGTTTTTCATCCATTGGGGTTTTTGTTAACTTTAATTATGGAAATTTTAAGTTTAATAATTATAGTTCATTTAAATATTTAAAACGGTAATACTCTAGTTTACGGTCCTCACACCCAAAAATTCGCGCAATAATTATCCTCGACGGATGGCGAATTCTTAAGAATTTACATGAAGAAATAAAGGCGCGGTCTGCCATGGTTCTCTTGTAATCGAATTTCAAAGTTACGTGTTTTGCTATAATTTCTATGATTTTGAGTGTTTCGCTATAAAAAACATAACGGCTTTTTATCCATTCCTTAAGAATTCGCGTGACCATCGATGACCATCTTTTCAAAGCGAGTCTGAAGAAATCGCGGTTGTTGACTTACAGGAGCCAACAGTAGTCCATGGACCGCGATCTATGAAAAAGTCGTGATTGCAGACAAATTGAATCTATGTAAAGCATTAAATAATACACTATCTAATTCTTATGGTTTTTATACCCGTTACTCGTAGAGTAAAAGGGTATACTAGATTCGTCGGAAAGTATGTAACAGGCAGAAGGAAGCGTTTCCGACCCCATAAAGTATATATATTCTTGATCAGGATCACTAGCCGAGTCGATCTAGCCATGTCCGTCTGTCCGTCTGTCCGTCTGTCCGTCTGTCCGTCTGTCCGTCTGTCCGTCTGTCCGTCTGTCTGTCCGTCCGGATGAACGCTGAGATCTTGGAAACTATAAGAGCTAGGCTATTGAGATTTGGCGTGCAGATTCCTGAGCTTCTTACGCAGCGCAAGTTTGTTTCAGCAGAGTGCCACGCCCACTTTAACGCCCACAAACCGCCCAAAACTGTGGCTCCTACAGTTTTCATGCTAGAATAAAAATTTTAACTGAAATGTCTTGTTCTCATCAATACCTATCGATTGACCCAAAAAAAAGTTTGCCACGCCCACTTGAACGCCCACAAACCGCCCACAAACTTCAAAAAATCGTAAATATGAACGCGGATATCTTGGAAAATATCAAAGATTGAGAAATGGGATTTCAGATTTAGATTCCTTAGGCTTAAGCGCAGCGCAATTTTGTCACGCGAATATGCCACGCCCACTAGAACGCCTACAAACCGCCCAAACCTGTGGCGCCCACAATTTTCACGCTAGATCAAAAATTTTAACTGAAATGTATTGGTCTTGTCAATACCCATCGATTAATCCAAAAAAAACTTTGCCACGCCCACTCTAACGCCCACAACGCTTAAATCTGTCTACCGCCGGTAGGTGGCGCATTTCAATCTCGCTTTGCTGCTTGCATATCTCCATTTTCCTTTGGTCCCTTTAGCTAAGTAACGGGTATCTGATAGTCGAGGTACTCGACTATAGCGTTCTTCCTTGTTTTTTATTTAATCATCAACATTTTTCCGCACCTCCATATCATATCGGGAATCAAAGAAATCAACTAATTACTTTCAAGATCTGCATCGGCTAAATCCTAAATAAACATATATTTAAGAGAATATATTTGACGTATGTTTAAAAAAAACTAAAGATTCGTAAAAGTAAAAATGAATAAAAATCGTCCAAAATAAATTGGGCATAGATTTAAAAAAAAATCGAGCGATTTTTATAATAAATTATATGCCTAGTTTTTACATACATCAAATCATTTTATCTTTGGATTGTATAAATTGGCCATCGCTGTGAAGATGCCGTGAATTAATGTGGTGTGGGATTTGTGTTTCTTCAGGAAGGAAACTCCGGAAAGCAACGTTGCAGGACTGGCACAGACATTTTTTAGTTGCTTTACAAAAATTCAAAAGCCTACATGATTTTTATAAAAAATCTTTGAAAAGCCAATATATTTTGTGAAAAGGCTACTTTATTTTTACAGCAAAACACGTAACTTTGAAATTCGATTACAAGAGAACCATGGCAGACCGCGCCTTCATTTCTTCATGTAAATTCTTAAGAATTCGTCGAGGATAATATTTTCGCGAATTTTGGGGGTGAGGACCGTAAACTAGAGTATTACCGTAAAATCTATGAGATTAGAGAGAACGCAAAAAAGAAAAGGCAGAACCAAATATCACTGTTTGGAAGATCACTTCATCCAAATCGGGAAGCTGAACCCTAAATGTAAATAAATTCTTTATAGCTGAAATGGCAAATATGATTTTTTCCCCCCTTCCTCGAGGTCTAATTGCGTCACTCGATTTAAGCGTTGTAATCACAAGTGTTTTTTTTAAGTGCCTGTGAGAGAAACATTCAAGCACGTCCCAACATCAAGTTAACGTTAATAATCTTTTATATTCTATGGGACATTTACCGTTAATTTATTGGCCAACGAAGTAGTTCAGTTCAGAAGAGTTTTTGAATATTCCCTATTCTGAAGTGGAACATTATAGAATAAGAAATGTACAATTGCTTTAAATTGTAATTCAAAATTATTGTGTAAAGAAATCGTGGTTGAAATTATATCGATTTTTGCGATCACCAGTCCGGACTTCCACCAAAATAGATATCTAAATCCCTCTCCTTATTAACCTTACACATTCATATCTTTATAGCAAGATTTAAATTGACAAGTTAAATTTTCGCTAGTGCATTATTTAAATAAAAACATATAAATAGACTCAAATAACTCCCAGTATTGGTAGTTTTTGAGTATCAGAAATGTTATTTTAAAACGCTAAAATAGCTTTCGACGAGGAGTAGGGCAGGTGAACGAGGGACGTTCGGCTGTAGTTGAAGGCTAAACTTACGATTTTTCATTTAAAAATTCACCGCGCGTAAATTCTGAAAGTCGACGCGATTTGCCTTTCTTGGCTATCGTTGTTTTTTTGAAGGACTTTGTTGTGGTCGCGCTCTGATCGACTGAACTTGAGTTTGCACACGTATGAAAGTAGGGAGCGGAGCAGGCGGTTGGCAGCGAGCGGGATTTCTCATTGGCGGTCAGCGAAAGTTCCTCGGCATCGTGTTGGCAGGTACACTTCAACGCAGTTTGGTTTGACCAGCGACGAAGAGGCTGCCGGCTGGGCATCGCCGACACCATTTGAAGGCAATTATCCAGCGAGTGCTTCTTGGCTAAAGGTATTTGCTGACGCTGGTGGAGGCAGCGGTGCTGCTTAAGGCTGCGACGGGGACGCGGGGGAGAGGGCGAGGGCTCATTCGAAATTGCCACCGACAGGGAGATGGCGTCCAGCGAGCTGGACTTGGTCAATGCATTGCGAGGGCACAGATCTGCCTCGCTGCCACTATCCGCTTGTGGGTCCTGAGAATGCTTCTTTTCAAGCATTCGTTGTTGGGCGATAATGCGGGTATACAGCTCCTCAGAGTCCAGTGGCAGCAGCAGGTTGGTGACCCCGATCCGCCTCTTGGCCTGTGTGCGCTTCTGTTTGGCCTCCTGCTTGACAGCCGTATTATGGGGATCCTCCCCAGCGTTTCGACTGTAGCTAAGGATGTGGGACAGCCGTCGCATTTTGTGTGGCTTGCTGGGCTTCGCAACACACCGATCCGGGGCACTAGACTCCAGCTGTTCCGTCGGTGGCGTCTGGGCAGGCTCCTCTACCTGGCTAACCACGAAGCGCGTTGTTTTGGCCAATGCTGGCTTGGAATCTGCCTTACTATTGCCAAGACTAGCATCAAGTTTCTCGCCCTGCAGGATGTCGTAGATCGTTCCATATTTGTAAGGACCGAACGTGGATACTTTGATCGGATCCAGGCATTCCAGAGTACCATGCTGAAGCTGTTTCTCACGCTCCCGTTTCTGGACGATATCGTATATAACGTCCGCCGAGGATCGCTGGCCCTCTGAGGTGGAGCTAAGGCTTTTGCGCTGCCACCGGTCGCCACATTGTGAGGACTTCCGGTGCAGAATCTCATAGATGGTGCCGTAAGTCATGTACTTATCGTACTTCTGGTATATATCATTCTTGCGCTGAATAATATCATAGATAGTGCCGTACACTAGCTTGTCGTAGATCTTAAAGTTGCGCCTATAATGGGACCCCAAACTGTCATTGCTGTTGCTCCTGTAGGGCGGCAGTTTGCTGCTGACCGCCAGGTGCTTATCTTGCGGTAACACATTTAGATCCCGGGAGAAGTTCTCTTTGTCAGTCTTTTCTTCTTTTGTAAAGTGCCGGCGCGGCAGAAAGTAGCTGGCGAAGCTTTTACGTTGCCGCGAGTTCTGGCGCTTTAACGACGAGGTGGCTATTTCTGCTGCAGTTCTCAATGCGACCACAGACTCCAAGGCGAGTGGTGGGGCGTCTTGGCATTCCAGTGGCTCGATTTCGTTAACAAGACGTTTAAATTCCTCGTACGAAGTGCGACGCTTATGCGCCTTTGCTCGCTCCTTAGCCGCAAATTGATGATCGAGAATTTGCGATAGAAAATCCGAATTTTTTCGAAGCGCCTGTGTGGTGGTGTTGCTGACTAAAGGTACTGCTGCTGTGGTTTTTGTTGCTGTTAGATGGCCATCGGCAGCAGCAGCTTTTTCACCATCACAGTCACTATCACCGGTATCCATTTCATCGGCACTGGCGGGAAACTCGTTTGCGCAATCCGGTTTGCCTCTCACACCCCGGATGCCTGTGGTTTCTTGTTCTGAAATGGAAGAAAGTGGCATCACGGTGTTGCTAGCTGGTGTTGCGTCATCCGCTGCTGTTGCCACCAGCGGTGGCATGGACGTTAAAATGGATGCTTCCACGGGTTCAACAAACATGGCTTTGAACTCCTCGTAGGATTTTCGGCGGTTCCGCGACTGCGTTAGACACTCCTTATAGTTGCGTCTCTCCATTTGCTCGCCGCTTGACGACAAAGTTGCTGCTTCTCCCAAAGGCGCTGCTGTCGGTGCTGCTGCTGCCAAGGCATCCAATTTGTTCTGCATCTCCATAAACCCAGAGTCCATGGAGCTGAGGGTGCTTGTGGAATCAAAGCTGGTTTTGCGGCTCGAGTTGTTGCTTCCAGGGGAACTGGGCTTGTTCGGAGTGGCTGGCGGGGTATCTAGCAGGGCCAACAAATTGTCCTCTTCATTGGGGGCGCATAGCAGGTCTATAGCAGTTCCAGACTTCTGGCCTACAGCCTCAACCTCAGCATCCACCTGCGTCTGGTCGTCGTCAAAGCTGATCAGATCGCGCCCGTCTGCGGGGTGTGGCGACGACTCCTCGGGCACCACGGACAGCATGGTTGTTGCGGATTTCTCAGTCTTGTCACCGCTCGCCAAATCACGATTTTTGTTTGCCACAGCGTATGGGGCCAGAGATGTTGCCGACAGTGTTTTCAATGTTTTTGTCACCGATCTAGATCGCGCCGGTGTCGGCTGGCTGAGTTTGGAATTCGAAATCGGATTCGAGCTTAAACTCGGAATCGGAATTATTGACACCTCGCCGCCCACAGAGCACTCTGCCGGACAAGCGATTGTCATTGCTCCTGTTGCTTTAGTGGCTGGCATATAAGTGCTACGATTATGAAAGATTTTAACACTGTGCATGGGTAGTTTGTGATGACGATGGGTGCGATTACGTGCGATGCCCATAGAGACGGTGCAATGTTGCCTATGTCGCTGCTGTCGCCGGGTGTACTTGCTGGCAATGCTGTTGACAGGATCCACTTGTAGCTGCCATGTAGCTGGGACGTTGACCGGTTCGTAGTCGTTGCTTCTGCCACTGACACAGCCACTGGCACTGCCACTTCCACTGCTGCAGGTCCTCAAAATGCGTAGCAAGCGCCGCCCTGTACAAGTAGGTCCAGTCCGTTGCGCGTTCATGCACTTGGCGCAGCATAGGAACTCGTACAGAACTTCCCCTGACGCTCCGGCCTTAGCCACTGCTGCATTCGCTTTCGCGTCCCCATTGGCTTCGAGCGTGGGCAAATACTTCGGCTCCAGCAGGAACTCTAGTTGGGCGGCAGCAGCTGCAATCGCCTGTCCTGACACTCCTCCGCCTCCGGTCAATGTACCTCCTCCGTGTCTGGAGCCTTCCGCCTTGCTCACGGGCATAAGGATGTATGTGTTCTTGGAACTCTTCGGTTGAGCCAGTGGATCAAGCTCACCGGTACTAATCGAGCTGCAAGACTCTTGCTCTACGATTGAGCTCTCGATGCTAAGACCGCTGTCTAGAAGAGTGAAGGTGCCGTCCGAGGGCAGGATGAGACGGCCTTCGGCGGCGGCGTTAACCAGCTCACGGAGGGCGTGGATCTGCTTCTCAGTCACATTTCCCTGCAGCTGGATTCCGTGCAAGGCGAAGGCTGTGGGCTTGTTGTTCACCGAATTGGGATCGGTGCACCAAACTACGGGCATGGCCGTCATAATGGCACCTCGTATTGATAAGTGTAGTAAGCGGCTGTGGGAAGAGAAAACGTTTCAGTACTAGAAAACTGGGAAAGATTTGGTTGCCTTGGGGATTTCTCTACTGTTTCTATGCTCCACTGATTGCTTGATCTTGCTTGATCTGAGAGATCATTGGCGGATCTTCATTGAGCGACCAAAAATATATATGTAAATTACGAAGATTTCCGACTTCGACTTTGTCCTCGTTTTAGAAACTGTTCTTAAAAGTGGTGGGATAATTTTAACACCCTTTGTCGCCATAAAAATATTTTAAAAGGTCAAAATATTTTAAAAAAGAACAGATTTTTTTTAATCTTCCGATCTAAGACAACTTATACTTACTAAAATGTTTTCATTTAGCCTGCTTCAGCAAAATATCTAAGCTACTCGCATACATAGGAATATTCTTTTGCACCGTGCCCAATGAGTACATTTTGAAAAGTTAGCGTTATTTGTTTTAAATTGTTAAGTCTCCCGTTACTATACTAAAAGATTCGTCCAACCCTATGAAGTATATGGGCATTTCCACGGGTCGCGAACGTACGTTCCTACGCACTTAGTGCAAATAAAAAAAAGAAAATAAACGTTTTCTGAAACTTTTATTTGCTTTCGATAGCATTTGGTTAGCTCTTTGCTTAGTGTAAATGATGGGGTTTATTGAGCTATCATTTTCATAATATTGGCAAAAACATGAGGTCGCGAACGTACGTAAAATGGAAGTGTACTTGGGCTTAATGTGGTAAAACACAAGAATCTGAGAATTGGGACGTAATATTCTAAAGCAAAAACTTTACTATCGAGTCTGTCCCGAGGAAATATCTCCATTTCTTTTTTATACCCGTTACTCGTAGACTAAAAGGGTATACTAGATTCGTCGGAAAGTATGTAACAGGCAGAAGGAAGCGTTTCCGACCCCATAAAGTATATATATTCTTGATCAGGATCACTAGCCGAGTCGATCTGTCCGTATGAACGCTGAGATCTCGGAAACTATAAAAGCTACAATACTGGGATTAGGCATGCAGATTCCTGAGATTCCTAAGCAGCTCAAGTTTATTTCAAAAGAGTGCCACTCCCACTCTAACGCCCACAAACCGCCCAAAACTGTGGCTCCTACAGTTTTGATACTAGAATAAAAATTTTAACTGAAATGTATTGTTCTCATTTTTTGTCACGCCCACTTTAACGCCCAAAAACCGCCCACAAACTTCAAAAAATCGTAAATATGAACGCGGATATCTCGAAAAATATCAAAGATAGAGAAACGGGATTTCAGATTTAGATTCCGTAGGCTTGAGCGCAGCGCAAGTTTGTTACGCGAATATGCCACGAATATGGCCAAGCCTGTGACGCCCACAATTTTCGTGCTCCATTTTTCTTTGGTCTCTTTAGCTGA